>NC_138198.1:123334380-123934380 GCF_964194105.1 Spermophilus citellus
CTTATTCTTCCTGAGGAACTAACAATAGGAAGAACAAAAAACTTATGTGGATATGTGTATTTGTAGGACGTAACAGAAATGAGACTGATGATGTTATTTTGAGAGATTCTGAAAGTGGTGAGGCAGGATAAAGAAGGAGAATATGCTGGAAAAGGAATCTGGTCAACAAATATTTAGGGGAAAGACTAGGATTTTTAGGTTCTTATTGTATAAAAATGCTTTGACAGCCAGCTGTCTCAGATGGAGGGGTGCCCAAGACCATCCACAGGCTTCATGATTTTCTAGAAGACTCATAAGACTCAGAAAACCTTCACACTCACAGCATGGCTGACTGCCAAGAGACACACTGTTTAAAACCAGCAAAGGAAAAGACCAAGAGATATCAGGCAAGGGCTTCCGGGGCTCCCCCAGTGGTGCTGCCCCAGACACTCAGGTCTCCCAGCCAGGATGTCTGACAGCACAGGAGAAGTGCTGACGACCAGCGGAGCTCCCCCAGCCTGCGCGTCCTGGGATTTACTGGGGTCAGTCACCAGGGCACCCGACACCATCTGGACCCACCTCAGCTGCCCAGACTACAGCCTCCATCAGCATAAGTGTTGCCGCTGTTGACGGGTGACAAGTCCTTGCTTCCCCGATGTTGAAGAATAACACCAGAAAAGCACACGCCGAGGCAAGGTCAGAGTAGAAATTAGAAGTTTATTAAAGGACAGCAGAAAAGACTTCTCCCGGAGGAAGAAGGGGACCCAAGAGGTGGAATCCGTGGAAGTGCGGTTGTTTCCCCTTTTTATAGTTTTGGTGATGGAATGCAAGGGGGAAGGGTTAGGACACAGGTGGACCTAATTATCACCTTTTGGGATGGGATTATCACTTCTCTGGGATGGGCTATCTCCAAATCTGTTGGGGCTGTTGGTTAACACTTCTTTGAGGTGGACTTTGGCCTAGGGCCTTTTCGGGACTTCATTAACATTCCATGAGTTGTCCTGTTTTTTCCTGAATCATTCTCAGCATGGCTTCCATTTTAGATTTCACTCCGTATTAGACCCGACCTAACTACACTGACTACCTAACTTTAAATCTGGCTTCATAAGGACAGCCTCTCACCCAAGTCACAGTGTGGGTCTCAACCTATCTGGCTTCACTGCTGCAGGGAATAGGCAGAGTATCCAGAAGCCAGTCCAGGGCCATCCTAAACTGTATGCAGAAGATAGTCAAAGGCTCATCCTGAGGCTGTATCCAGAAGCCAGTCAAGGGCCCCTCTTGAACACATGACTTTTCATGGAATTGCATGGTTTGCATAATCCAGGCATGCTGAATTCGGTGTCCTTTTCTGCACTCCACCACATTCGTTACTTCATTTAATTTTAAAAAGAAGAAGGAGAAGGAGGAGGAGGGGGGAGGGGGGAGGGGAGGGGAGGGGAAGGGGGAGAAGGAGAAGGAGAAGGAGAAGAAGAAGAAGAGAAAATCCTGTGACGAAAACTTGGATACCCCCGTTTTATAGCTGAGGAGCCAGTAGGTGAACCCCTTGCTCAGGTCAATCCTCCCACCACAGTAACCATGTGATTCTTTGACCAGTGCTTTTCTTCCCACTTCTTGAAAAGTCTCAGAGACTGTGGGTCATGTATTTTTTTCCTCTCCTCCTACCTCAGGCCAAGACAGTGTTGGCTTAATAGGACCTACTTAAAAAATATGTGACTGATTTATATGATAGGCCATGGTATGTTGTTTCAAACGTGTGCCCTAGTCTTTTAAATATTATGCTGCTATAATTTCCCCTATACTACAGTGTCAAAACAAAAACAGAAAACAAACAAGGAAAAAACAACCTTCAAAACACGTGTGTCAGTAGCACCTCCTTAGAATCTCTGAGGCACCAAACCATGCCTCAGAACTAGAAGGGACCTTCAGGATTATATTCTTCAACATTTTATTTTAGATAAGAAAATGCATTAATTTTGTGCAAATACCTTACTAAGTCAAAGACAATATTTGCAGTTGTCTTTAAATGTCAATTGAATTCTACTTTGGAGTCAGAACAACATACGCTATCCATATTTTCACCACTTCTCAAAATGCAATCACTGGACGCTGAGCTAGGGGCAAGAGTGACTGTATTCAAATAGAACTGGCCCCTCCATCTACCTCTCTCCCAGTTAAGTAAAAGAACCTTTCTGGTTGCTTGTCTGCCCTTTTTCTGTTCTATTTCTTCCTTTCTAACCTTCAGTTTCATGTGTCCCATCTTTGAAAACTGCACAAACAAGGCTTCTAATTTGTGCTCCTCTGATTCCCAAGTGTCACCATGTACATAGAACCACCTGGGGACATTGTTAACATGCAGATTCAGATTCTGCACAAGCTCCCTGCAGGACCTGCACCACTGGCCCTGGGCCCTATTTTGAGAAGTAGGTCAAAAGCCATCAAAATCATTCCATCTTTCTCCCTGACCTTCCCTCCAGTGTTGGCTTGCTACCACCATGCTGTTTACACAGATAATAAAAAGTCTCCATGTCTGTTCCCTGCCAGCCCCCAGAGAACACGTTTAAGCCACAACCAAGGAAACCTAAGTAGCTCATTTCAACATGACCAACAGAACCATGAAGAATTCTGACCTTCAGCTTGGCTTAGGCACCAAAATTTCAGAAATGGCACCTTCTGTTTCTTTGCTTCTCATGCCAGTATTTTTAAAATGCCTTGTTTCTTGATCAAGGGATGAATTTACAGTAGTTATTTCAGAGACTGGAAAAAAAAAAAAAAAAAAAAACCTCCTGTAAGCATTCAAACTTCCCCACAGGGCAGAGCTAAGTCCCAGGAAGTGGCCAAGCATTAGAATTTTACATCTCAATGACTGAGTATGAAATAACAATTGGTGCCTTCATTATCTCATTTCCAGAGGCTACTAGGCAGTGTTTTTCAGAGGACAAGGAACAAAACTCAACCTCAAAGGGGAGGCTCTCAGGACCTACCAGTGGCTTTGCTGCTGCTCTTGGATTCCCTGACTCCCCTGAATCAACAAAGAAAGCTTGCTTGATTGTTTCACTTTGCAAAAACTCTTCATTTCCCCCCCCCCCAGACTTTCCATTTCACGCTGAGTGAATTTTATTAAGATGGCTTTCACAGAAGCTGAGTGCTGTGTCCATGGGCCCTAAGGGACCGCAGCCTCTGCAATGTCGGAAGCCTCCTGAGACAGTTCTTTTCTGCTGAAAAACTCCTTGGAGAATCGTAGAGTAGAATCGAAACTCTTTTTGGTGCTTGAAGAAGTAGTTTGGTCTCAAGAATATTTTGATGTTGGTAACTGCAAATTTTTTGATGGTATCACCTGGTTGGTTGGTGGCCTAGTTAATATCCAATGTCTGAGAATTCATATCACATTGATAAAACTGGCCTAAAGTATTAATTAAAATCCTTTTCATTTTAGAACTAGGTATGTTAATAAAACTGACCTGAGTTCCTACTTACAAATTGTCTGTGGGTTTTCTTTCCAATAAAATATTGTGGTTTAAAAAGTCAATTATAATTACATTTCAATTAATAATAAAAAGGAGCTTATATTCTTATTTTTCCTCTCAAATTTACACAGTAAGAATTTTAATGTTATTATATGTTCAGAAGAAATGACAGCATTAGTTGCTTAATAGTCTTTCCAAAGCAATGCATCATAATAGTAAAATAGTCTATATCAAAATAACAGATTAAAAAATAGAATTTACCCAATCATTTCTTTTCTCTATGGTAGATAGTAACTATTTCCAAACTTTTCTTATGATTAATTCCCAAAGTTTATAATGATCATAGCAGTAGCTAACATTTTTAAGTATTTAATATGTGCTAAGCATCACTGTAAATATTTTATCTACCAACTCTTTCACTTTTATAAAGGTAGAAATGATCCTACAACTCCTATTTCAGAGATGTGGGAAGCAGATAGAGTCAAGTTAAATAACCTGCCCAAGTGCACCCTGCTGGTGATTGGCAGAGAATGTTTAAACCAAAGACTCTTCATATTCCAAAATCTCCTCTATGCCATGTTGAGCCCTGAGTTATACCAAGATTTACTTAAGAATCATTTGGTTAAATAAAAGATTTAGCCTATGTATGCAAATCTATATATTTAAAAATATATGAAATTAAAAATGTATAAAAGCTATGTAGTCACCTTCTCCTTGGTTCCAGTGAATGCAAAATTGCAAATTTTTCTCAAGTCGTACACATTTCAAGAGCTGCCCGTAGGTGATGGTACTGTTATATCAAGCACATGAAAAGCTTTAAGAAAATAATTGTTGTCTTTTACTCTCTTTTCCATGTGGAACACACTGCCGTGACCTGAATCACTTGTATCTGTTGCTTTCTATGCTGTGTGAACGCTTTGTCCTTAAAAGTCCAAATACTGATGAATTTTCAGCTTTATTCCCTTCCCACGTACCATTTGAAGATGCGTTTGTTGGGGTTGGTCCAGGATGAGTCTGCTTCACTAACTCCTGAGAGCTAGGATAAGGTAGCAGGAGGGCAAGGGTGTCTTACATGGAGGACTGTTACTGCTTGAACACGTGAAGACCCATCTCTCTCCCTATCTCTGTTCTCACAGAATGTGTGACACAGGAGAAGGACTATTCACTTTTCAAACAAGGGAAGGAGAAATGATCTATCAGAAGGTCCATTCTGCGACACTGGCCATAGCTGAGCAACACGAAAGATTAATGCTAGAAATGGAGCAGAAAGCCCGGGTAAGGCTCCTTCCTTGGTATCCTAACAGCTTGGGAATGAATGTCCCTGTGGTCTGGCGTTCATGGTGTTCACGTGGGTCCATTCCTGGAGTGCCTCTGTGTCTACCCTGCTCTGGCCCCAGGAGCTTGCCCCAGTTACCAAACCTCTGAGGCCCCATCTCTCACCCCTTTGATACCCTGCTCATTGTACCACAGAGGTTATTTGTGGCCACTCTTCGTGAGCCCTGTACTCCATGTATCTACCTATTGCCTTAGACCCAAAGAGGGGGGCATGTCTAGACAGTGAAGTGAGAGCAATCCTGTCTGTGTAGCCCAATATACACTTGCACAAGATTTCAATAGGGACCCAAAATAACTAAAATTGAGGTACTACCAGAGAGGATTTCACTTCTTTCATTTCTTTTCATCTCTTCCTTTATCATGGAGGCTCTAACATTTTAAGCTTTTTCTATCTATGTTTCAGAGCCAATAATAAAGTGCTTCTCAAAGGAGCGCATACTATTTACCAACAGAATAATTTGACTAGCATCCTGCTCTGGAGCTGTACTATAGTTTCAGGGTCTAAAAATAATTAAGTAAATAATCTGAAGAAAGAAAGTTTATACCATCATAAAGCAAAATTATAAATTTTACTACTTTGTTCAAAGAGCAGACGATGGGATGAACTTCTTTCTCCCTGCAGGAGACCTAGAGATGCACTGAGAAGCCTCCTCATTCTCTATGAGATACATCAATAGGCCTATTTCCATTTAAGACGATGAAGTTTATATCTAGTATTATTTTTTGTTTCTAAAATTCTATGAAATAGTTTGAGGTATGAAAGAAAAAGAGAAAAATTCACTAAGAAAACAAGTAGTTTAACAAATAATCTTATGTTGTTCTTAATGCATATTTTAAACGTGTTTCTGATTTCCCCAATTCTACATATATATTTGTATCTTTCCATCTGGGATATGGTCAAAAGAGCCTTCCTAACTCCTGGGGGTGGGAAGGGGAGGTAAATCCTGCATGCACAGGCCATTTGACCCTCCATAGGAATCGATAAGTAGCTTGAGCATTTTGGAGATTGATATTAACTGTGGGATTGTGAGACTTATCCTTCTAGAAAGATTTGGGTTAAATTTAAACCCTGGTAGCAATTATCAAATTAATATGACATTTTCCTAGTGATTCCAATCAAGTGAAATACTAAAACTACCAATTTCCAATTATTTGAAAGGCTTGTGCATTCATTATCAGCCTATATTTGCAATCTATTGATGCTCATTTTCATCCAAAATTGAAGATTGTGTTGTCATTTGCTGTTAGTTAACAGTTGATGTTCTTATAGTTGTCCTAAGCAGGCAAATTCTCATAAGGAGAGAGATTTAAAGTACGTTTTCATGAAGGAAATATAGAGTGCTTCATGCAACCGTGGTCATCTGCCATGGTGGAGAGCACCCAATGTGGGTCCTCCACCAACTTCCCAGTTCAACCATTCCCTAGCTGGGGAATCCTTGACAAATTACTTAAGCTCTGTGTCTTTTCTTCTCTGTCTGTAACATGGGCACATAGTAGGTCTATCCACTCGTTTCTTATGAGGTTTCTATATAGCAACTTAGTCTATATAAAGTGCTCAGAATTGTACCAAGCATGTACACCATCTCATGGAAGTGTTTGTTCGTATGAAGGTGACGTGGGAGTGATTTCGAATAATTATAAGGCTTACAATAATTGCAAAAACAGTACATTATTATTCCCAACTGTGGCGATATGTCATCTCTTACACACTTTTAAATATGTCTAACCATCTTGTGACACACACACATACAAAAAAAATTCCAAAACAAAATCTAACTCACATTAGTGATTGCTATTGTGTGTTTATCATGATTTGTACCACTGAGAAGCACACTGGGGAAGTGAATCAAGCAATTGCTGCTGAGGACTCAGGGATAGTGGGTCCACTCACTAGAACCTCAGGAGTAGATGACCCCTGGATGTGGGCCCGACACTCAAGAGATAAGAGCAAATGCAGAAGATGTTCCAATACAGGTCCACTGAGGCTCCATCTTGAAACCACACATTTCTAGAAATCGCAGAAGCAGACTTCATCACTTGGTGCACACAAGTAAATGGAGCAAACAATTTCATTTATAAAGTCTTGTGAAGGCTAATGTTAGCAAAAATTTCTATACCTCAAGTTCATTCTTCAGAGTAGGTTCAACTAGTGCTTTTCTGAGGGCTGGCTACCTCAACTTGGTAATTGCCTCAATTCCCCAATTCTAGGATCATAATTCTAGGACCTGATTTTCAAAACACAACATTTTCTTTTAGATACTTTCTATACATGCACAAAACTCTTAAAAAAAGAAGTTCCAAGTATGAAAGAGTATGCACTCTAACTCCTCATTTGTTATTTAAAGTAAGATGAAGACCTGTGCTATCAAGGAGACAATAGTGTAGCCCAGGAATGGTCCCACAAAGCTTATCTAAGATGTGAACATGCTGCATTTCATTCATTTTGTTTCTAGTAGGAAGCAAGGAGATACTGCTAATTGACTTTCCAGTTTTAAAACCAGGCCATGTGAGATTGATATGGATCTGGTAGCAAGTGCTTACGTATTTTAACGTGATTTAAATGATTTTATAAGATTCAACTACAAAGATCGATAAAGGTAACCAAGGCCTCAAACATAGTTGTGCAGTTAACTTAAAGCATTTACTTTTATCCTTTTAAAGAAAGATGATTGAGGAGTGATAGTGGATTTGTAAATTTAAGGAAAAAAAATTCAATGAGAATAATGTCTCAATACGCATTTCTCGTTGTGTGTGAGCTTTTCATCACTGTGAGCAAAATACCTGACGAAAATAGAAGGAAAAGTTTATTTGGGGTTCATGGTTCCATAATCAGCTGACTTCATGCTCCGGGGCCTGAGGTGAGGCAGAGCTTTGTAGCAGAATGGCACCGCACCGCACCGTGGAGGGAAGCTCAGGGCTGCCTTGGAGCAGAGGGAGAAGGAGAGCCAGAGGCACACCTTCCCCCACACCCATAACCTGCTTCCTCTCACCACACCCCACCTGCCTAGAGTTACTGCCCGTTGAGTCCATTCAATTTATTAATCCATCAAATGGCTTCATGCACTGAGTGGGTTACAGCTCTCCTGATGTAAGCAGTTTACCTCTGAACATTCCTGCAGTAACACGTGAGCATCTTCAGGGGACACCTCATGTCCAAAACATGACAGCCATAGGAAAAAGAATTCAGTATGATCTTGCAACATCGCGTTTTAGGAAACCTTGTTTTGCCCTTTTAAATAAGCTTCCTTCTTGGATACCATATGAATAAACGTATTTTGATATATTTCCATAATCTAAATAGGTCATATTTCTATTCTTGCATAAAGAAGCTGATATCTAGAAGAATATCCCACCTTCTGAATAAAATTATGTATCTCTTACTAAACAGTACTAGACAAAGAATCTACTAAGTTGGTAAGGATATTAAAAAGGTGTGTTTTGATTTCCTTCACTGAGAAAGATAATTAAACGATTAATATTAACAGACCCAAAGTTTTTTAAGTGCAGGTTGACTACTTATTAACTATGCACAAGATGATGATGTAATTATTCAGGACTCAGTGACCTGCCCAGTGCCACAGGGAAAAACAAGAACAGGGAATTTCCTTGAGTGGTGCACAATTTTGTGGGATCAATCTACCTGACATCTTTTGATTTCTTGAAATAGCAAGTTTTTCCATATCTTAAGACAACTATGATCAGACATCACCATCATCAATTTTTAGTAAACAATAATAAAATTATCCCTCGGTGTGTCCGCTTTCTCCTGGCAGGGAGCCCAGCTGACTTCCTGGGTGATCAACCCATTGGAAGCCCCCTCAGGGAATCCCCCCCCCCAGAGACAACTCCTGCAGGGTGAGAGGACCCCGCCCAATGCTGCTCTCAAATGCACCACTACAGCGTCCCACTCCTGCATCCACGTGAGGGTCACAGAGTGTGACAGGAAGAAGTGGGACAACCCTAAGCTGTCCATTTTTAACCCCAAGCCTGTCTCGCTTTAAAAGAGAGCTTTGTTTTAGGTGTGTATGGGGAAATTAAGTTAACGGAACAAATTTTAAACTGGACCCATTGCAGAGAGATTACTGACATTCACATCATTGAGGAAATTATTAAAGGGCGATATTGACAAAGAATGCACTTGTAGAATTTGTTTCCATTTCATAGAGGTCACTCTCATTCTTCGGAATGGCTGAGGGTCTTCAAATTCTTCTGCCAAAAGACACTCTGCTGTGCTCCTGCCACATTGTCCAGGGATAGTTCAGACTTTCATTTGTTTCAAGCCACTATAGAAACCTGCACAGAAGCCCAGAAGCCTGCTGTGCGTTTAGCCTGTTGGGGGTTGAGTTCAGGTTGAAGTCACCAGAGTCAACCGAGCTGCAAAGGGCCCCACATAATTTAATCTTGACATTAGTGGGTGTGCTAGACACCCACACACAGACAGAAATGGTGTGAGCAAAATTTTGTTTTCTTTTTATGTTCTTAAAAGCTTTGCAGCGGTTATGAAATGTTCGCAGGTAGAGAGCAGCTGAGAAGACAGGAGGGAAAGAAAAGGATGTCTTCCTGATAGCTTAAAAAATTAACTAAACAAAAGAAAGGGGATTCGAATTTGAAAAAGTATTTGAAGCTAAACAGTCTCACATAATAAGAATTAGCTATTATTTTTTTTTCTGGTAACAACATTTAGGATGCTCCTGTTTTCCTGAAATTCCTATCTCTTAGTCAGCAGAAATGTCCTGTGTACAATTTAAGGACAAATCGCACCAGTGCCATTGAAATACCAACAAATGGCAAGGCGCATCCACTGCTTTACAGAATCCCTCTGCAGGACTTGCCAAGTGGCCGCTCTTACCAGAGCCGTCAACCCTGTGACCACCCTAGGCACTGGTGGACAGAAAGAGGACCCCCAGAGTCTCACATAAAACTCCTTCCCTGGAATCAAATAAGTGGTTTTTTTTTTAATTATTATTTGCTAGTTGACACACCATGCTTCTTATTAGTATAAATGTAAAGGATTAAAAGCAGGTCAGTTTCACACATTTAATAAAATAAAAAAATGGAAAAAGCCTCCCTTTTCAACAACTGTGAACATTTGGTGCGATGATCATTTTAAGATGAGTCATGCCCTTTTGTAATGTGTTAGTGAAGGAGTCTCTATGAAGCCACAGCACCCTTTTCCTCTGCCCCCATCGGCAGGTAGAAGTGTGTCCCAGGACACGCGCAGCTCAGAGGAGGAGGAAAGGAGCCCCAGGGGGAAAGGAAAGGACAGAGTGGAGCCAACTTTAGCCCACGTCATCTACACAGTGACTAGAAATTAAGTGGGCCGTCCCTTCTCCAGTCTCGCTTCCCCACGAAGCGGGCATTCTCCAGCAGGGAAGGGCTCAGTCTGTCGTATGATCTGACGAGGAGAACTGCAAGTACATTGATTCTTCAGAGTTCTGTTCAGCATTCGACTGCTCAGTGTAATCAATAATAATCGTAAGACAAGGTTCTTGAGTAGTATTGACAATGACTCACTCCCTGCTGGAGAATGACACTCATATATTTGTGAAATTTTCTTTTATTTGATGAACACTGGTTGTAATGAATCAACGCAAGCTCAATTAGAACAAGTTATTGTGATCAATGATAAAAGTGGACCCGTGAGACTAATTAATCAATTCACTTACTGCTGTTCAGTTTCTGAACACTAAGGAAAATTTATTCTCTAACTACACACACACACACACACACACACACACACACACACATGCACGCACGCAAACTAGGTTTCTTCATTAATATACAATGAGGTGGAAATGTTGAGAGGCAACATACAATTTGTCTGGTCAGTGGTTCCATAACACAATGGAAGTATAAAAAGTTCCTTTGGGTCATGTTCTCTATTCTTAAAAGTTGTTCTGCATACTCCAAGTCACTTCAGAGAATGCCTTATGTGTATTTCTTATATTTAAGCAACTAGAGCTGCAACTGCATTCAAAAAAATGACTGCTTGATAAAACGGTCCAACTTCCCTGTTAAAAATAGCTTTGTTTCTTTTTTTTTTCTTTTTTTTTTTGTGGATGGAACCGAGCAACAAAAGGACACACACCATGGGGCTTTCTTAATAGAAAAGAACAGCTTTCAACAGTTGATCAAAATCATGCAACTCTCTGACAAGTACACCTAAAACCCAGTGCATTAGACTCCCTTCTTGGAAATGCTTTAAAACAGAAGAAAAATAGTGTAAGCTACCCATGGGTAAACTAACATCTAAAAGTTGATGAAAGAATAATCAACATGCTTTCCCCGAACGCCACCGAAGCTGTCAGCTCCCCGTTCATGGTCAGTGAAAGCTCAGAGGTCACAGAAGCAGAATCCCATGGTGGTCAGGAAGAGATCCTGGAGGAAGGCTAACCAGGGCTATGCAACCTGGGGCCAGTCACTTGCCGTCTCTGTGCTTTTTGCTATCTCTTCTTAAGAGGTTGAGTGGAGCACGATAATGATATCCACTTCACAATGTTAGGATACCACCTGGGGTTAAAGAAAAGCTCAATAATTATTAACTGTTTCATGAAACAGGTGACAAAATAATTAGCTTTATTTTTAAATGATGAAAATAGTTTTAATCACTACTGAAAATTCATCTCAGCTTTCATTATGGATATCATTATGCATATAGATTTTATATATTTAAAATTTAAAAAGAGGAAAATTTTGATGTAAAACATGAAGTTTAATGCTTAATATGTATGCATTCATCATGATTTTTATATTCAAAGAGTAGCTCTGTAAATGCATCTACTTACCGATATAGATGATCCAGAGAAAGAGATATGCATTCAGGAGACAAATACATCAATATTATATATATATATATATATATATATATATATATATATATATATATATACACATTTATATAAGTATGCTTAAAAGCATTATTGTCTATAATAAGTATATAATCTAAAAATATTTATGTAGATGTTTGTAATGATTTCTGTGGTTATTCTAAAGCTTGGCTTTTTTCATACTACCTGAAAATATTTTGGCCAATGCAGAATTTTAGAATATAAATAATAACACTTGTTTTATATCAAGTTTAATGCAAATACTACTCTGCGAAGTTCAACTGGATGACATCCAGCAACTTCCACTCAGTGACTATGTAGATCACATTTTATTTGTTATCCTGGTACAAACTCAGCAAGGTGTCTTGTAATTCCTTTCCATTTATCTTGAATAAAATGGAAGATTAAGTGTGACGTGTCCCCTATTGAAAATTAAGCCAAGTCTGTGAGAATCCAATTGTCCATAAACCTTCAGACTTGAGAGAACGGCTTCAATGGAGGCAGGCAGGGCCAAGTGCGGCTGGCCTCAGGTCCCTGGGTCTCCGCTCCAGCCAGTCTCACGTTCAGGAGCTTCTTTCCAAGGAGACCAGGCGTTCTCAGCTGCAGTGCACTCGGGGGCGTTCCCTGACCATGCCACACAAGCTCATTTGACCGCTGACACGCATTTCACAAGTCACCTTTGCACTACTGGTTGACAGTGTTTCCCTACCCAGTCCCTCCGCCTCGGTCACACGGGAACATGCCGACTGTGCTCCAAGAAACATTTCCCTACGCCCTCTTCATGCAGAGAAGGCCTTTCACAGCTTCTATTATGTACACACATATACACGTACACACACACACACACACACACAGGAATACTCTGCCACCAGCATTGCCCACTGTCCCCACCACACTGACAATTTGTCCATATGCCTTTTCTTGGGCTTTGTGCTTCTAGTTAGCTCTTAGGGCGAGGTACAAGTATGTGTCCCTGACTTCATTGTCATTCCTTTAATAGCTCAATTTTGACAAATTTCTGTGTCTTGACGCATTCTACTGTGCCACCTCTCCCAACCAGTGGTGGCAGTAGCAGTGCAGCAGTCTCTCCCAGGCACCTCAGGTGTGAAAAACACTGTGCTTCTCACTCTGAAAACACATCTTCTATGACATTTGTCACACTCAAAATAGAATACACTAACTCGGATTTAGAGATAAGGAGACTAAAAACAAATCACTTTGCCTGCGGTCCTACCACTAGGCAGCTGAGGTCCCTGTCCAGGAGCAGTCAGCTGACGGTGATGCTCCTGTCCTTAGGGGCTCTAGTCCTGCCCACAGGCCGCGGGAAAGAGGCGCTGGACGTCCTGCCTTGGTCCTGTGGAATCCGTGCTCACCTGCTCCTGAAGATGGGGGCGCTGGTGACAACTTCATGGCGAGTTCTGTGATGAGGGAAGAACAGCTCTGCAGCCTCGGAGGCACCGCTGGGGCTGTGCTCCGTGAGCAGAGGGCATCGTCCCTCTGCACCTTCTGTCCTCTCTGGGAAGCTGAGATGGCATACGGATGATTTATGTGGACGTTCGGTGGGATCACATGTGCAACCAGCTCACACATTGCCAGGCAATAAGTGAATGAATCACAAGTTAATTCATAAATGCTGAATTTCATCTCTCCCAAATGTGTAGGTTTGTGTCACAATGGCTAACACAAATTTCTAGGTCATCACTAGAGAGATGCAGAGTGAAAGGAAGTGTGTGTGTGTGTGTGTGTGTGTGTGTGTGTGTGTGTGTGAAGCTATGGAGGAAACCAAGGGTCTTGTGCATGCTAGACCAGTGCTGCTCCACCACCAAGCTACATCTCCAGCCTGGGCAGTTACCTTATGTACAGGTGAATTTTGGAGAGGTAAATAGATGAATACAAATTAATACTAATGCTCATCACAGAGGGAAAGTCTCAAAACAGCAAGGTGGAAAAAGTAATAAGGTAACCCAAATATATATATATATATATATATATATATATATATATACACACACACACACATACACATACATACACATATTTTTTTATTTGGTAGAACCACAAAGAGGGGCTGGTAGCCAGGACCATCACAAAAATAGTTGTCCCTCCCCCTTCCAGGCGATGCAGGTACTCTCCAAGTTCAGGGCTGGATTGTCCCTCATGGCAAAAAGCTGGGGAGGAAACTCATCTTCCTCAGGAAAGATCAGCATCCAAGTCTAAACAGCTATGGGCTTGTAAGGCTATTTGCTGTACAGAACTACTTGGAAAGTCAGTAGGAATGAAAGTTGTCAAAGAAATGCAAAGCCTGTGTGACTCCATAAGAACTGCTTCCTGACCACTACCCTTTCAACCAGGAGGCACCAAGTTTCCTGAAGTTCAGGAGAGAGGGGATATGCATTGCCGCAGGAAATGCTATGGACAGCTCTCTTTGATATCATCTACAGGTCTCAGATGTTTATCAATAAGTAAATCTGTTTTATTATTTATTGCATAAATGGGAGTGATCAAAAGCAGCCCAGCCCAGCCTTGCTCATATCTTTATGAGTGTCCTGTAAATATCTTTGTGTTTTCTTTTCTCATTGTCTTGAGGAAGGCAAAGCCCTTATCCACGTGAATAAGTTCGTGAAGGTACTATCTTAATTTCTGTGTAGTTCACTCAGAACATAAATAAAGGTACTATCTTAATTTCTGCGGAGCTCACTTGGAGCGTGCATCATGCTCTTAGGCTGTGGGCTCTGAGAGATGTGCAACCCTTAGACAGAACAAAAATGTTTTCACTACTCTCTGGACCTTATTGAACTGTGATCTCTACCTTTTTGGATGCAATAAGTGACTTCTGATTCATTGCTCAGTATTCCAGAGAACTAACAGTTGTTTCAAAAGAATGCAACAAAGATGGGGTTAGAGCCAAAAATGGTAGAAAGTTTGGGCAAGTGTCTCAGAATCCATTAAATGTTTCTGTATCCAGTTGATTTCTGCATCTGTGCCGAGGCACTCTTTCTGAATCTTGAGCCTGTCTATGCAAATGGAGAAGCAGAGAGTGTTGCCTGCAGGAAAAAGCCCACAGTTAATACTGAGGGAATTCTGCAGGATTTTGTAGTTTTTGTTTGTTTGTTTAGAAATTTTTATTGCTTATGCCACCTTAAGGACCAACACAGATCATCCCAGAGAAGGAACAAAGTAACTTGACAGACATAGGTCCACCTTTAATTTCTTAAAACACAATAATTGCTTAGAAATGATCTCAAAATACATTTTTTATCTTTTTTGTATAAAAACATAGACATTTGTTCTCATTATAGATATAGATTTTCCCATCTTCTTTTATGTATTTACTCTTAGGATCCTAAAAATCCTCCAGGTCCTAGTTAAGCAAAGTTCTTTCAATTAAGAAATCACTATCATACTATAGTAATTTAAAGCTTATTTTTGTCTTGATACTTTCACCTGAAGCCTGTTATAATATGAAATAGTTAAGGATGATTATATATATTCTTGTTGAATTCTTTCACCAAGAATTTTATCAGGAGTTTAAAATGAGAACTAATGAAATTCTCTAATAAAAGTTCTTGAACCATTGAGACCTTGTCTCCGTCACTGTGCGAGTCAGAAAGGTTTAAAGTCCCATGGCTTAAAGTTAACAACAAAGTTAAAAACCACTGGACAAATCAGACAGATGCTACATTTTCTATTAGACTGTCCGCAGCACAGAAGACTTACATCAGTTTGATAAGAATGCCAAAACAAAATATCACAGGCTGGGTGCTTAGCCAACAAGTCCATTTTCTTACAGTTCTGGAGACAGAGTTCAAATCCACATTGTGGAGGGGCTAGCTCCTCCCCATGTCTCTCCTGGGCTTGCAGATGGCTTTCTTCTTGCTGTGTCATTTCACAATCTTTTCACTGTTCACATTAATCCCTGGGGTCTCTTCTTCTCATATGAAGACCTTTTTTTGGATTAAGATCTTAACATTATGGCCTCCTCTAACCTTAATTAACCTCTTCAAAGACCCTGTCTTCAATGGAGTAAGGGCTTCAACACAAAAATTTCGAGGACGCTATTCGGTCCCTAGCAGTGCTTTGTGCACAGCAGGCATGAATGGTGACTGACCCTCTGGTGTTGAGGACAAGGCCTGAGATGTCGTGCACAAGATGCAAAAAGATCCCCAGAAAATCCACAATCCGGTTTTAAACACAAAATCTTTTTCTGCAACTAAATATGAAGGTAAGATAAAGAGAAACCAAAGAAATAAATGAAGAACTAGATACCATACAAGGGCTTCTAGGGCTTGACAGCATGAGGAGGGAGAACTAGAGGAACATGGGGTGATCCAGGTGGACACTGCATGGAGAGAGTTATTCCCCAGAGGTTTCCAGGTGTTTGTTTCCAGCAAACAAAATGTTTGTTGCGTTTCCATAATGTTTAAGACTGATCATTTTTTGGGGGGGTGGGGGGGGCAGGGGATATTTCCCAGAACAGAAAAAATGGAAAGAAAATCACTCTCATCAAATTTCAGAAAGATCTATTGTATGCTAAGTAATAAACAAATTATAATTTATTAAAAAAGAATAGTTAGGCAGTAAACAGAACTGTGATTAATAGAAGACTCATTTTATGAATTAATTGATGTTATTAATGGACATTGGTGACACAAGCTAAAGATCTATGTGTTTAATTAAGTTTGGGCCTCATGTGGGAAACTGGCTTTAAAAGCAAAAATGCCTTTTCTCCCGCTAACACTCTCATAAAATGAGCCTTGTCTGTGTTCTTGGGAAGCAGGGGTGTGAACTTCAGTCCTGGTGTGTCCTTCACACAGAGCCCCATGCATAGATATTCTCCAACCGTCATGGCTGGGCAGACTGGAAATGCAGATGTTAATCATGTCCCAAAGAGTCCAAACTTCTGCGGTCTGAAAACTCAGATTCACCTTCTCCTTAGCTCTTCCCACAATAGCAGGAGGAGGCTGAGGAAAGTCTACCTATGCTTGTTCATAAGGAGGAAAGCTTGCAATATGCCAAATTCTGAAAAATTTAAAAATTGGTTGCAAAGCTGCTATTTGGAGCCATCTTTTTTTTTTTTAAATACCCTCGATAATGCCAGACTTCTAAGTGGATGGAGGATAACACTCTGTGACTAGAGATAGAAGAGAGAGCAGTTCTGGAAATGTCTTTCCACCAGAAAAAGTAAAATCAAATTGGCACCTTCAAACTCTGACTACACCTTCCCTTAAAATGTAAAAATGATGGCTTTATGTGGATTTAAAGGGCCTGTCACATCACACCAGGTGCTTTCCTGACAGCAATCTCTTATGAACAGCCCCACCGGAGGCTAGATAAGGAATGTGAAATTGACCATGGGTGGGGCTGGGCACTGTGAGAGTCCAAGGCTAGATTTGACAGAGATGACCTTTAAAACTCCGATTTTTGCCAAGTCAGGAATAAAGTAAGGGAGAATATGACAATTTTTATTCATTAGAGAATTCACATTGTCTATCAAAAAGCTGGTGTTTGCTCAGGTGTCCGAGAAGTGTATACAAAGATCAAACCCATCCACTTCTCTAAGGTTTTTAAGACCCGGTATGAATCAATAAAAATGAATCTTTTTGACAAGTTCAATGTGAACTACTGTTTTGTTTGTACTTAGCATATGCCTGAGCAAGTGACGTGATATCTGCTATCCTTAAAATGTATGTTTCAAATAAGAAAAAGCACCTATCTTTTATTACCATTTCTTAGAGAAAAAACTTGGTTAATCTGCATAAGTTCCCATCACAGGAGCAAGAAAAAGATGTTTGAGAGAAGAAGACATTGGCCAAGGGAAGGGGTGTTAGGAAGGGACTAAAATGCGGCAAAATGATTCACGGGTGTCGTGTTCTGGGGTATCTGATTCTGAAGAGCTTACAGCTTCATATTTTGAGGGGGTTTTGCCATTCTTTAAGTTGTAGAAGGCTGAGAGTAATGCATGTAGCTCTTGTTCACAGAAATGCAAATTAATTTTTCTGGTGGAATACAGTTGATCATCTATCTCCCTGGAATTTTGCTGGCATTCCTGATTGATTGGCTCTCAGCCTTTGTGAGCCAATTTTGGATGGAATCAATTGACTACCTAATGCTCCCTTCCCAGTTAATGAATTTAATTGGGTACAAGTGTTAATTTCAAAACTTTGGAGTAAAGACATTGCTTTTTAAAAATTGCCCTTAAGTCAGGAATGGTGCTGGCATCTAGAACCAATTCTACTCTCTGCTACTCAAATTCAGTCCTCAACAAAACAGATTCCAGTTAAATATCTTTTCTTTCTCTCTTAGCTTCAGACAAGCTTGACGGAACCAATGACGTTATCCAAATCCATCTCTCTTCCTCGTAGTGCATACTGGCATCACATCACGCGTCAGAACAGCGTTGGAGAAATCTACAGTTTGCAAGGCAAGTAACTTTAAAAACAGCCGAGCAGTCCTGACTGCCATCAGCTTCCCAGGTGGACCAGCCGTCTTGCAAATTGCTCTGCATTTGCAGCGCTCCTTTTCCTCCATTTTCATTTATCGGCTGTCACTGGCCACAGTGGGAACTCCGGGAGACACAGTTGCCTTTTAAAAGCTGTAATTTCATATGCTTGTGGTAAAAATTATTCCAAAAATTACTGTGAGAGCTAAGGATCCAATTTGGCACAAGACCTTGACAAAACACATTATCAGGAGTTAAAAGCTAATGCTGAGATCTGTTTCATGCTGTGTTTTACAAAGGAATTCTATTTTAGCATCTTTTTCCCTTAACAGGATTAAGTACCAGCTCAGGACTGACTTCAGGCTCAGTAATAACAGGCTGCATAAACCTCCCCACAGAAGTTTTGAGGTTCAGAGAAAGCCTCAACCTGGAAACCCTTCAGTGAGGCCGTGGGGGAAGGGGCCAACTGTATACACAGTGCTTCTCTATTTCCCCTGATGACTAATTAACAATACGAGAATGACTTGTGAGATGTCAAGTTAATAGACAGCGGATATTTGATCAAAAACAGCAGAAACCTCTGCTCAGGAGTTGCTTCCTATGCCTTCTCTTTGGTTTTAAAATGAATAATATTTTCCTTCAAATAAAAGGTTGGGCTACAAGCAGTTGACTAACAGCTGACCCACACTGGAAGAGGACTTTGCTTTCAGCCTAAGAAAAATAAGGTTGAAACGCACGTTTACTCATCTAGCAAACAGTAACTGCACATCAGAGGCTTCAACGTAACAGGCAAACACTTAATACCTGGTGAAGCAATGGCCAGTCATGACCTTGAGCATGGTTAGGCATTCCAAGTGTTGGATCCTGTCAGACATTAGCTTTTGTCTGTATGAACAACACTAAATGTTTTGCAAAAATTCTATGATAAGTAAATTAACATAATGTGAATGTTTTGAGAGCAATGTTCACTTGTCAAAATTTGAAGCGTAGACCAACAGAATTTGATCAATGAGAATGTGTGGTTGAAGAATTATTCCACAAGGAAAGGTAGTTGGAATGATTTTAGCCACTTATTGAAGGCAAATGCATTTTATATTTTAAATGGCCCTTTACATTTGTAGTTTAAATGGTCTTCTATGGCCAATTTGATTACCTGTATTGATTGTCTGTATTTCAGACACAGTTGTTGTTTTGTTGTATTGTGTAGTTTTATGAGAAAAAATAATAAAATAAAAATTAGAGGATTGG
Organism: Spermophilus citellus; assembly: GCF_964194105.1. NCBI lineage: Eukaryota > Metazoa > Chordata > Mammalia > Rodentia > Sciuridae > Spermophilus > Spermophilus citellus. Next base: position 123,353,673 of record NC_138198.1, read on the forward strand.
GAAAAGCAAAGGGAACTGGTTTGGCAGTTGTAAGAATGAGAAAGTGAAGATAAGCTTCTCAGATCTCTGCTTGCTTCTGCAGAGAGCAGAATCCCACAGCAAAACTCTGAGTTATGATCTTGTCAAATTAATTTTTCCCTTTCCTGTGATTAGAATGAGAATATTCACTTAAAGTATAAAGTTTAGTCATAAATATACATATGTAAATATTGATATTCCCTCAAAGAAAACTAAAACTTTGGAATATATTTTTTTTTTTTTTAAAGAGAGAGTGAGAGAGGAGAGAGAGAGAGAGAGAGAGAGAGAGAGAGAGAGAGAGAGAGAGAGAGAATTTTTAATATTTATTTTTTAGTTCTCAGCGGACACAACATCTTTGTTGGTATGTGGTGCTGAGGATCGAACCCGGGCCGCACGCATGCCAGGCGAGCGCGCTACCGCTTGAGCCACATCCCCAGCCCAAAACTTTGGAATATTTGAATGAGGAAATTAAAAACATCAAATTTCTAAGCAAACAAAAGTATGAGGTGAATAGAAATAGGAATAAATTTTCATTGAAATAATAACTTTGGTTTTTGTCAACGGTTTGGTATATATTTCAAGTAAATAGAAGACAGTTGTTTTGATGGTAGCAAAATTAAAACTTTTCTCTGAAGAGAGAGCTGACATTTAGACTGAAATTCGACTTCAAAGATCATTTCACACCCATCCAAGAAAGATACTGGAGTGTGTTAAAATAGCTTAGAACTTTGCCAGAGACCCTTAAAGGACGATCTTAATTTACCTATTGAGCAAGAAACACTAACTGACTGGAATTCTCTATGAGGTGTCTGATATTAATTTCCAGTAAAGCTAGGGCTTATTAAAGAAATGTCTCATCAGTTGCAATGCACAATTTAGTTACATGGTCTCAGGATCACACATTTCTCTGGTTGGTGGGTGGGTTTTGTGTAACAGAACATATACATTGACTAAAGTGATTATTGTGTGTCAAATATATAGAAAATGTATGCAGATTATACTTCACTGTACTGTGGGTTGGCTTTTTGCATTACATTTTTCTTTGAGCACTACATTTTACCATTTTGTATACCTCTCATTGATACACAGAAAGATAGATATAAAGATACTGAGGTGGGGGGGAAGAAGGGAGGTAGAGAGGAGGTAGATGGACAAGTAGTAGACAATAAATAGACGGAGATAGAAACTGGCTAGTGATGCTTTGGCAATGGTGGTATTTTGTTGTCTGTTCTTTTGTGGCAGACAAAATTAAGAGACAGACAAGTCTCAGTAGTGTTTTCACTGGGACTAGGCCCTAATGGAACCAGGGTAGAATAAAACTCCTGAAACAAAGAAGAAATAAAACAGAAACAGTGAACCTCAGCCCTCTCTCACATAGGTTGACCTTTTTTCCCACAAAACTGCATTTATAAGCATGGTTACCTTGTGTCTCACTTCTTGAAGTGGCCTTGCTTTCCTGACCAAGAGAACACAGGGGGCTAACGATCCCAGTGCGCTTTGTGGATCAGGTGCACACCTGGCTGTGGGAGTGTTAGGTCGTGGAGTAAGCCGCAGGTGACTTGGGAGACAAGCACATCTGCAGAACTGTCTCCTCAGAGCTTCATGCTCTTTCCTGCAAGGCTGAGATCAGTGTGGAATGAGAGTTCATACTAAGGAGTGGGTTAAGTGAATTCCGAATGGATGCTTTCATTTGGAAGGTCAAGGAGAAATATTTTGCATATTTATTTAACAGACTGAGATATATAAATACGTGGCACACGCATCAGAACCGAGACAACAAATCCAGTCTACGCTAGCACTTACCTGTAACCTCCATTGCCTGTCACCCTCAAACTTCACACTTGCCTTGGTTTTGCTGTATTCATCTCTGTTCTGCATTTTAGATAGATTGCCAGATAGATACTCTTTTAAAGGCAGATATATCGATACTGAGATGCTGCATGACCTGAATGATTGGAGAATTAGTATCACAGAATTGGCCTGATCGCCTCCCACCCCACCCCACTCCCAGAAGGCTGCTCTGAAAGAATAGGTTATTATGGTCTCCCTGGTGTATTCTAGGAGTCAGGATCAACAGAGTGAGAAGAGGAATCATTGGCTTCTCACACATACCCGTTGCCCTGGTACTAGGCCGCTGCTGTTCACGATCTCTACCGGTTTGGCTCCAGCAGGCTGATTCATGCCTTCTCTTCTTGCAGAGTGATAAACACCTTCCTCTTTCTTTTTGCCAGATAGTAGAGATTGATTGGTATTAGGAGGTACTTTTCTGTTTCTATTTCACTAACTTCCTGTGCACCTATGAAAAATGTTTACATCACACACGTGCAAAGGATGTTATCTGTAGACCTAAGGAAACAGAAACTATGAAAGGAGAAAACAAAAGAAAACAAGATTTTGAACTCTTGAATCAAAAGTGAACATTTAAAACCTTCCACTTGTTGAATCCTCCGACGGCTGTGACCTTAGCTCTGAGGCCTTGGGGAGTGTGTTGGGAGCATAAGGAAAAGAGAGAAGGAAAGAAACAAATCAGCACAGAAGTCCGATCCCGGGGCTTTTCTTACCTCAGGCTCTCACCTGGACTTAGAGTCACCGTCCAGCACATTCAGATGACCACATGGTTACAATGGTGTCTCTAAGTCAGGATTTGCAAAGATAACAAAAACATCTGCTGAAAACAACAAATCAAACTAGTGACAATCACTGGTGGCACCAGGGGCATTTCAGGCACCAGTGAATCAGCAATGTGTCATGCGGATGCCTGAGGGTGACTCGGTCAGCACCATCCCTCCCTGAGGCTGGACCTGAGGGCCAGCTCGTGTTCTCCTTGGCCCGTGGGGTCTTGGCTAGCGCATCTGCTTTTTGTGGTAGGGTCAGAGCACTTGCTGTTGCCAGTCTCTGTTTTGGTGAGGACAGGGCCTGCTGTGAGACGCAGATCTGTGCCTTTAACCTGGTAGCTCCATTCCCGTCCCCTCCCGCTGCTGCACCCCCACTGGGTTGGTTCTTCTTCAGTCACTGTAGTGAGGCGCAGAGAAGCTGAGACTGTGAGCTGGAAATGGTCCCCAGGAGAGGCTCTCTGGGACTATGTGCCACTCTTCAGCTCCCCTGATACATGCAATGTCCTCACACAAAATGAAATGGGATATATACTTGGACTGAACGACTTCACTGTGTGAGGGAAGATGGTTGGGTGTGCACCTCCTGGAAGGGGTGGCTTCCCATCTGCTTTCATTAGCCCCCATTAACATCCAAATGCCAGCTCTGAATTGTGCATGTCCCCGTGCCCTCTGTACATCTGTAATTACACCACAGACCTCGGTGTCAGCCCTGAAGCTCACCTAATTACACAGAGGGCATTCGACGCTCTCAGATAGGGCATCTGAGGCTCCAATTTCTCAGAAGGACGGGATGAAAACAGGCAAATTAGAAATAGAGATAACCTTCAGAACATGCTAAAGAGAGTTCTTCCATAGATTAGCAAGGAAATCAACGGATTTATTTGTTCTTGGCTTAGCAGTGACCCTCTGTCCTTCTTACTGCCCATTCAATTTCAAGCTCTCATAGTACATAAATTGCTTTCATTGATGTTTTCTATTTAAATTTTTATTATGGGATATTTTCCAGATTTCAGAGTTAATAAAAAGCCTCCTTTAAGTTAAAAATACAGAAATTTCAATAGAAGTAAAACAGGAGGCTGTATAGGTTCACAAGCCACCTTCTCAGTACTTGGGGTGTTCGTTCCTGGGTGAATCAGTCATGGCAGTCGGCAGTACCCTCATACATCACACGTTTTCCATGAGGCACAAACTCTTCTGGCAATTTGGCAACACCTTTTCGAAATATGAGTCTTTTTCTAGAAGCAACACTTTCTGTCTATTAAACCATATTTATGGACATTTGCTGCATATCTTTACTTTAAGAGATATAAGCCAAAAGCAAAAAAATGCCTCCCTGGATATCGCTTTTCAGAGATAAGTGAATCAATCGCTCCCCAAAGTAGACATCATAAAAATGCACAAACACACACCCGTGGCACGTTCCTTATCTCCTGCAGTTATAATTAATCACTCCTCCTTCCCCTTGTGCCCACAGACATTTATGCATAACTTTATTTGATCAACATGTTTGCTTAAAAACCTGCTCCTTCCACTGGATCTTGATGTAGTAACTTTGTGGATGACTTCTTTGTCCTCATGGTTCAGCCAAATTGGAGGGCACAGTTTTTGTGACGAGGCATCATCCATAGAACTTAAGAGTCCTGAAATTTGGAGTCTAATAAGCCCCAGTGTAAATATGAACTTTACCACTGCTGCTGTTTGACTTTGGGCATATACTCAGTCTTTCTAAGCTGCCTCTTCCCCCCACCCAGGGAGATGGGTCAGGGGCATGCCTGTTCAATGCCACCTTCTCCACCAGCAGACCACCACTCAGCTGCCCTGACTAGAGATGGTAGGTTGCCGAGGACAATTTCTAAACAGCCATCTGCAGATACTGGGGTCCTTGGAGGGTTCCTTCTTAGGCTCAGCTCTCAGTTTATGGCTCATCGATTTCTATGTAAGATATTCTTAAAGTTGTCAAAATTTCAGTGGTTAAATTTAGCATTGTTCTTAAATTCATGCCCCCCCAAAAAGCCTATTTTTTTAAGAAAAAGGAGAAGCGAATTTTAGCATGATCACTTTTATTATTTGAACATATCTATATTAATGTTACAGCTTCTTTAGGGGTGTGTTAAAGAAAGTGAAATAAGTAAAAAGAGAAATCATGATTCACTTCCTAATTTACAGCTTCCTTCCTGGTTCTTAGCACTGAATCCATCCTTCTGAAGGTAAAGACACACTGGGAGTCAGGAAACTGGAGACCTCATCCAGTTCAATAAGCTCTCCCAATTTTCTTCAACTGCACGTAATTTCTCCAAACAGTAAAGGGATGGGAGTGGGTAGGCATTTACCTGGTTTCCAACAGAGTTTGTGTGGTCTGGATGACAACTAGAAAGCATCATGTGTTTGGAAATTCTTTATGGTGAGGGGGTGACCTACCAGGAACAAGGCATTATGCTAGATGTCACCAGTGACCTCCTAGGTGCCACACCAGCTCCTACGAGGAAACTCCTAGTGTTCTGTTTTTTTTTTTTTTTTTTTTAAATTCCAAAGCTTAGTGAGACTTTTATTTTTTATTTTTTTTTTTATTGATTATTTATCGCATTACATAGTTCATGATATATCATCTTTCATACATTAGACTCAAATTGTGCTTTGAACTCCCATTTTCACCCCAAATACAGATTGCAGAATCACATCTGTTACATATTCGCATTTTTACATAATGGCATATTAGTGACTGTTGTATTCTGCTACCTTTCCTATCCCCTACTATCCCCCCTCCCCTCCCCTCCCCTCCCATCTTCCCTCTCTACCTCCCCTGCTGTTGTTCAATTCTCTCCCTTTTTTTTTCCCTCCCCCTTGCCCCTCATAACCTCTTATAATTTTATGTATCCTTGAAGGTCTCCTACCATTTCCATATGCTTTCCCTTCTCTCTCCGTTTCTCTCCCCCCATTCGTCTTTGTTTACTGTAGTCTTTTCCTCATGCTCTTTCTTCCTGTTCTGTTCTTAGTTTTTCTCTTTATATCAAAGCAGACATTTGGCATTTGTTTTTTAGGGCTTGGCTAGCTTCGCTTAGCATAATCTGCTCTAATGCCATCCATTTCCCCGCAAATTCTATGATTTTGTCATTTCTTAGTGCTGCATAATACTCCATTGTGTATAGATGCCACATTTTTTTTATCCATTCATCAATTGAAGGGCATCTAGGTTGGTTCCACAGTCTAGCTATTGTGAATTGTGCCGCTATAATCATTGATGCAGCCGTATCCCTATAGTGCGCTCTTTTAAGGTCCTCAGGGAATAGTCCGAGAAGTGCGATAGCTGGGTCAAATGGTGGTTCCATTCCCAGCTTTCCCAGGAATCTCCATACTGCTTTCCAAATTGGCCTCACCATTTTGCAGTCCCACCAGCAGTGTACAAGTGTACCCTTTTCCCCACATCCCGCCAACACTTGTTGTTGTTTGACTTCATAATGGCTGCCAATCTTACTGGAGTGAGATGGTATCTTAGGGTGGTTTTGATTTGCATTTCTCTGATTGCTAGAGATGGTGAGCATTTTTTCATGTACTTGTTGATTGATTGTATGTCCTCCTCTGAGAAGTGTCTGTTGAGGTCCTTGGCCCATTTGTTAATTGGGTTATTTGTTATCTTATTGTTTAATTTTTTGAGTTCTTTGTACATTCTGGATATTAGGGCTCTATCGGAGGTGTGGGGGGTAAAGATTTGTTCCCAGGATGTAGGCTCTCTATTTACCTCTTTTATTGTTTCTCTTGCTGAGAAAAAACTTTTTAGTTTAATTAAGTCCCATTTGTTTATTCTTGTTGTTAACTCTTGGGCTATGGGTGTCCTATTGAGGAATTTGGAGCCTGACCCCACAATTTGTAGATCGTAGCCAACTTTTTCTTCTATCAGACGCAGTGTCTCTGATTTGATACCTAGCTCCCTGATCCATTTTGAGTTAATTTTTGTGGATGGCGAGAGAAAGGGATTCAATTTCATTTTGTTGCATATGGATTTCCAATTTTCCCAGCACCATTTGTTGAAAATGCTATCCTTCCTCCATTGCATGCTTTTAGCCCCTTTATCAAATATAAGATAGTTGTAACTTTGTGGATTAGTCTCTGTGTCTTCTATTCTGTACCATTGGTCTACCCACCTGTTTTGGTACCAGTACCATGCTGTTTTTGTTACTATTGCTTTGTAGTACAGTTTGACCTCTGGTATCGCTATGCCTCCAGATTCACACTTCCTGCTTAGAATTGCTTTTGCTATTCTGGGTCTTTTGTTTTTCCATATGAATTTCATGATTGCTTTGTCTATTTCTACAAGAAATGCCATTGGGATTTTGATTGGCATCGCATTAAATCTGTAGAGAACTTTGGGTAATATTGCCATTTTGACGATGTTAGTTCTGCCTATCCATGAACAGGGTACATTTTTCCATCTTCTGAGATCTTCTTCTCTCTCTCTCTTTATGGTTCTGTAGTTTTCATTGTATAAATCTTTCACCTCTTTTGTTAGGTTGATTCCCAAGTATCTTATTTTCTTTGAGGATATTGTGAATGGAGTGGTTTTCCTTATTTCCATTTCCGAGGTTTTGTTGCTGATATACAGGAATGCCTTTGATTTATGCGTGTTGATTTTATACCCTGCCACTTTGCTGAATTCATTTATTAACTCTAGCAGCTTCTTTGTAGACTCTTTTGGGTCTGTTAAGTATATTATCATGTCATCTGCAAATAGCGATAGTTTAATTTCTTCTTTTCCTATTTTTATGCCTTTAATTTCTTTTGTCTGTCTAATTGCTCTGGCTAGTACTTCGAGAACTAAATTGAATAGAAGTGGTGATAGAGGGCATCCCTGTCTTGTTCCAGATTTTAGAGGAAATGCCTTCAGTTTTTCTCCGTTTAGGATGATGCTAGCCTGAGGTTTAGCATATACAGCTTTTACAATGTTGAGGTAAGTTCCTGTTATCCCTAGTTTTTCTAGTGTTTTGAACATAAAGGGATGCTGTACTTTGTCAAATGCTTTTTCTGCATCCATCGAGATGATCATGTGGTTCTTGTCTTTAAGTCTATTGATGTGGTGAATAGCATTTATTGATTTCCGTATATTGAACCATCCTTGCATCCCAGGAATGAATCCTACTTGATCATGGTGAACAAGTTTTCTGATATGTTTTTGTATTCGATTCGCCAGAATTTTATTGAGAATTTTTGCATCCAAGTTCATTAGAGATATTGGTCTGTAGTTTTCTTTCTTTGAAGTATCTTTGTCTGGTTTTGGGATCAAAGTGATGTTGGCCTCATAGAATGAATTTGGAAGAGCTCCTTCTTTTTCTATTTCTTGAAATAGCTTGAAAAGTATTGGTATTAATTCTTCTTTGAAGGTTTTGTAGAACTCCGCTGTATAGCCATCTGGTCCAGGGCTTTTCTTAGTTGGTAGTCTTTTGATGGCTTCTTCTATTTCTTCTATTGTTATTGGTCTGTTTAAATTGTGTGTGTCTTCCTGTCTCAATCTGGGCAAATCATATGCCTTAAGAAATTTATCGATATCTTCATTATCTTCTATTTTATTGGAATATAGGGTTTCAAAATACTTTCTAATTATCTTCTGTATTTCTGTAGTGTCTGTTGTGATATTGCCTTTTTCATCCCGTATGTTAGTAATTTGAGTTCTCTCTCTTCTTCTTTTCGTTAGCATGGCTAAGGGCTTGTCTATCTTATTTATTTTTTCAAAGAACCAACTTTTAGTTTTATCTATCTTTTCAATGGTTTCTTTTGTTTCAATTTCGTTGATTTCTGCTCTAATTTTAATTATTTCTTGTCTTCTACTATATTTGCTGTTGTTTTGCTCTTCCTTTTCTAGGTTTTTGAGGTGTTGTGTGAGTTCATTTATCTGTTGGTTTTTTCTTTTTTTGAGGTAAGAACTCCAAGAAATGAATTTCCCTCTTAAAACTGCTTTCATTGTGTCCCATAGATTCTGGTATGTTGTGTCTGTGTTGTCATTTGACTCTAAGAATTTTTTCATCTCCTCCTTTATGTCTTCTACAACCCATTGATCCTTCAATAATATATTGTTCATTTTCCATGTGATGTAGGATTTTTCCTTCCTTCTTTTATCATTGATTTCCAATTTCATTCCATTATGGTCAGATATGGTGCATGGTATTATCTCCACACCCTTATAATTACTAAGAGTTGCCTTATGGCATAATATATGGTCTATCTTTGAGTAGGATCCATGTGCTGCTGAGAAGAACGTGTATCCACTTGATGATGGTTGATATATTCTATATATGTCGGTTAAGTCTAGGTTATTGATTGTGCTGTTGAGTTCTATAGTTTCTTTATTCAGCTTTTGTCTAGAGGATCTGTCTAATGGCGAGAGCGGTGTGTTGAAGTCACCCATAATTATTGTGTTGTGGTCTATTTGACTCTTGAACTTGAGGAGAGTTTGTTTTATGAACGTTGCAGCTCCATTGTTTGGTGCATACAAATTGATGATTGTTATGTCTTGTTGGTGGATGGTTCCTTTTAACAGTATATAGTGACCTTCTTTATCCTTCTTGATTAACTTAGGTTTGAAGTTGATTTTATTCGATATGAGTATGGCCACTCCTGCTTGCTTCCGAGGGCCATATGAGTGGTATGATTTTTCCCAACCTTTTACCTTCAGCCTGTGTATATCTTTTCCTATCATATGAGTCTCCTGAAGGCAGCATATTGTTGGATTTGTTTTTTTGATCCAGGTTACTAGCCTATGTCTCTTGATTGGTGAATTTAGGCCATTAACATTTAAGGTTACAATTGAGATATGATTTGTATTTCCAGTCATGCTTCTTTATTTATTTATTTTAGTTTGGCTAGTTTTGCTTTTTGGTTGTTTTCCTCCCCCTTTACTGAGATACCTCCTGCTGTTAGTTTTGGGCACTATTTATCAAATCCTCTTCTTGTAGTGTTTTGTTCAAAATGCTTTGCAGAGCTGGTTTTCTTGCTGCAAATTCTTTTAGCTTTTGTTTATCATGAAAGATTTTAATTTCATTGTCAAATTTGAAGCTCAATTTTGCTGGATATAGTATTCTTGGTTGGAATCCATTATTTTTCAGCGTTTGAAATACATTATTCCAGGATCTTCTCGCTTTCAAAGTTTGTGATGAGAAATCGGTCGTTAACCTAATTGGTTTACCCCTGAAAGTAATCTGCCTCTTTTCTCTCGTAGCTTTTAATATTCTCTCCTTGTTCTGTACGTTGGCTATCTTCATAATTATATGTCTTGGGGTTGGTCTATTATGGTTTTGAATGTTTGGGGTCCTGTAGGCTTCCAGGATTTGGCAATCCATTCCATCTTTTATCTCTGGGAAGTTTTCTAGAATTATTTCATTTAATATGTTGTCCATTCCTTTGGTTTGAAACTCTGTGCCTTCTTCTATCCCTATGACTCTCAGATTTGGTTTTTTTATGACATCCCATAACTCTTGAATAGATTGTTCGTGGGATTTAAGCATCTTTTCTGTGTTGACTATATTCTTTTCAAGTTGATAAACCTTGTCTTCATTATCTGATGTTCTGACTTCTACTTGATCAAGTCTATTTGTAATATTCTCGTTTGAGTTTTTAATTTGGCTTATAGTTTCCTGCAATTCTAGGATTATTGTTTGATTTTTTTTTAAGATCTCTATCTCCTGGTAGATCTCGTTCTTTGCCATTTGAATTTGTTTGTTTAATTCATTTTCAAAATATACTTTTATTTCTTGGACTTGCTGTCTCATGTCTTCTCTAATATTCCTTTCCATTCGAGTTAGGTATGCCTTGAGTTCTTTCCATATCCCTGTTTCTGAAGTTTCTATGTCCTCTTGTAGAATTGAGTTGTCTTGCATTGTTTGAAATCCTTTTTTCCCTTGTTTTCTCATGTTGTCCACGTTACTTTCCAGTTCTTTTTGATTGTCGTGTTTCTGCTCTCTTCTATAGATTTGTTTTGTTTCTGTATTACTCTGATGTCTCTCCTTTGTGTTATTGAACTATGCCTGCTAACGTGGATTCTGCTGGGAAGGAATTCCGACGTCCGAGCTCCAGTGACGACACTACTCTGCTATGCCGTGCCCCAGTCTCCTTGCCGGGGTGCCCTAATGGGGGGGTGTGAGTGGACTGTCTCTGTTTGGTTTCAGCACCCGGTCGTGGCAGGCAGGCAGACTCCCGCCGCCCAGTATCTCAGGCCGTGGGCAGGTGATCCATCGCCAGCGGGAGGGCGTTCTCCTACCGCCCAGTTACCCTGGCAGTGGATGAACTGTCGCCGGCGGGCCTGCAGTTTACAGCTGCCCAGTCACGAGAGCCTTGCCTCTAGTCTCCTGTTCTCTCCTGCTAGGCTTGGGTTCTCCTGCTAGACCAGATTTCCCCTCAGTGATGGTTCTCGGCAGTTCAAGCTATACTCTGGGCCTGTTTTGTTGCAATCTGTGGGAGAGTGGCAGTGGATACTTCAGCTCTCTAAGATGGTGGCCGCTGTTTGCCTTTGTTTTGTCCGCTGATGAGAGGGGGGGTTGAGGGTCAGGTGCCTCTAGCTCCCCTTTAGTCTTTATGCAGGCTCACTCTGATACTGCCTCCCCCTGAAAGTCTAGGAGAGATTTTATGCGAAATCCCCCTAAGTTTGGGGGCTGGGCTGGGTCACACACACCTGTTTTGTTGCTGCAATCTGTCGGAGAGTGGCGGTGGGTACTTCAGCCCTCTAAGATGGTGGCCGCTGTTTGCCTTAGCGGAGTGTCCCCTGTGGGGGGCCGGGCCTTACCGGCTTCCTTCCCCGACTGCAATCCCGAACTCAGCCCGGGGGTCAGTGCGGGCTTGGGCTTGGCTGGTGGGATACCACCGTGTCGCAGCCACTTAATTCCCTGCTGACTGGTTAACCCCTTCTCTGCGGCGCCACGCCTTCTGTAGCCTCGGGGCAGGCCGCGCGTATCAGACAGCCTGGATCTCCGGGGTCACACCGTTGGCTTTTGGGATCCCCGGCACTCTATGGTTTTGATTTTTTCTGCTTGCCCCTCCCCCAGCGCTGGCTAGGCAGCTTTTGTTTTGTCCACTGATGGGAGGGGGGGTTGAGCGTCAGGTGCCTCTAGCTCCCCTTTAGTCTTTATGCAGGCTCACTCTGATACTGCCTCCCCCTGAAAGTCTAGGAGAGATTTTATGCGAAATCCCCCTAAGTTTGGGGGCTGGGCTGGGTCACACACACCTGTTTTGTTGCTGCAATCTGTCGGAGAGTGGCGGTGGGTACTTCAGCCCTCTAAGATGGTGGCCGCTGTTTGCCTTAGCGGAGTGTCCCTTGTGGGGGGCGGGGCCTTACCGGCTTCCTTCCCCGACTGCAATCCGGAACTCAGCCCGGAGGTCAGTGCGGGCTTGGGCTTGGCTGGTGGGATACCACCGTGTCGCAGCCACTTAATTCCCTGCTGACTGGTTAACCCCTTCTCTGCGGCGCCACGCCTTCTGTAGCCTCGGGGCAGGCCGCGCGTATCAGACAGCCTGGATCTCCGGGGTCACACCGTTGGCTTTTGGGATCCCCGGCACTCTATCACTCCTAGTGTTCTGTAGATGAGAGAACAGTAGTATCATGTAAACTCAGCTGGCCTGGCCCTCCACTGAGTCATGAGGTCTCTTCACAACTTTGACAATTGCTTCTATTTTACAAATAAGGAGGCCGAGGAACAAAACTGCAAAATGACTTGCCTAAGGACAAAGATTAGGATCCTCATCCAAACAATCTTGGTTTCTAGCTCCTTGGCGTTACCCAACTAACCCCTGGCTGACAGAGTTTAAGGCCCGGTGGAATAAAACCTCACAGTCTCCATCCTTCTGTCCCAGTACATTTTCTTTGAACCATAATTAAGGTTTACAAGAATGATCTCCCCAAAACACAGGCAACAGCGAGTCTCAAATGTGCTTTAAATGAGACAACCCAGATGGAAGCCATCTAAGCAATTTGTGGAAAATCCTCGTGTTTAAAGATGAGTTCTGTATGGTCGGGACACTGCTTTTAAAAAAATCCCACGTAACAGCTTTTATCTTCTTGTGGGACAATTTAAAGCACATTGTGTATGTAAACTAGCTAGTTTAACCCTTGAGGGTTACCATTACTTTTCATTATTACTTTTCAAGCTTGTAACTAAGCTTTCCAGCAAGTCCAAATGTGCTCCTTCCTCATTCCAACTTCTTTAGAAGTGAGTTATTTTGGAGACTTCAAAAGTGCTTTCCCAGACTCAAAGAGAATCAAGAGTCCTGTTTAAGCCCACATAGGTGGAAACTGAGAAGGCAGAAGAATAAGACTCTACCTCCAACCATTCAGGAGGAGGTGGCTATGACTGGACTTCACTTTCCATGGATTGGAACCTCAGGACCAAGGGCTGAACATCTGGCTTTTTCCAGGACTCTCACAAATAGCGAATACCTAAAAGCAGGCTACTGGGCACCTGGATCTGTTTGTCCCTGAGTCCCACAGGAATACACATGTGTTTGCACCTTTAATGAAAGAGAACAGCATGGGGGCCTTGTTCCTCCAGTGTGACCTTGTCCCCTGTGGAATGACATTTAGCAAGAGAAATTTCTGTAGAACAAGATAATGAGAGATTGAGAGTAAGCCATAGGAGATACAGGACTGATCGATAAAGTTAATGTGGCAAGAATATTAATGAACAATTCTGATAAATTGTTACAGAGTAAATATATTCTCAGGATAGTAAGTCAAGCTGTCAGAATCTTCTTTTCTATTGGCTTTTCTCACTGTCATTGAAAAGCTTTCTTTGATCCATGTATCTCTTCTACCTAATGCCTAATATCCACCTCTTCCTATAACCAAACTTCTCCAAAGAGGAGTTTGCCTGATATTTCCACAACAACCTTGTTGGAATTAATAAACAAACTCAGTAAAGTTGCAGGATACCAAGCAAACATACACACAAGATTAGTTGCATTTCTGTACACATAACTTTTCAAATGTCCTTTACTTCATATATTTCCCCTCAATAATACAGCGTCCACCAGGCCCCAAGAGCGACCTTTAAAAAATAAAAAACCCAAGGATGCCACCATAGAGCCTACAACTTTGGATTTCCAGGACCTCAGAGTAAACATGAACTTGACCTACCCAAAAGTCAGGAAAACAGTCCCATTAATAAAAGCCACAAAAAACAATAACATACTTAAGAATAGATTTAAATATAAAAGACTAGTACAATGAAAACATGAATTATTGGTGAACGAAATTAGATACCAATAAATAGAAAGACATCTTGTGTTCATGGATTGAAAGATTTAATGTGGTCAGAATGTCCACCACAAATACCCAAAGCAATTTATAGAGTCAATCAATCCCTGTCAACATCCCAATGGCATTGCTTCCAGAGGGAGAAAATTTCTAGAATTCATATGGAAACATAAAAGAATCGCAAATAACAAAACAATCTTGAGAAAAGAACCAAGCTGGAGGCAACACACTTCCTGAATTCCAAATGCATTACAAAGCATCAGTAGATAAAGCAATATCCATCAAACAACAAGACTAAAGATAAACATCTTGGCCAATGGAACATAGAAGAGACCAGAAATATATTCATTCACATATGGCCAAATGATCTTCAACAAAGGTGCCAATGGGGTAAAATGAGAAAAGCATAGTTTCTTCAATGGTGCTAGGAGAGCTGCATCTTCACATGTCATAGATGGAATTGGATCCTATATGGTTTGCATGTGAGGTGTCCCCCAGAACCTCACACGTTCCTGTGGGACTTTTCAGAGGTGAAATGCCTGGACAGTGAGAGCTGTAACCTCGTCAGTCCACCCTACTCTGAAAGAGCTGACTGGGTGGGAACTGTAGGCAGGTGGGGTGCTGCTGGAGGAGGTGGGTCACAGGTGTATGCCTGGGAAGGGTGCTTCTTCTCTGTGGCCCCGTCCCCCTCTCTGCTCACAGCAGCCTTGAGATGAGCAGAGTCCTTCTCCACTGTGAAGTTCTGTCTCCCCTCAGGCCCAGAGCGATGGAGCCGGCCCACCATGGACTGAACCTCTGAAACCAGGAGCCAAAGGAAACATTTCCTCCTCTAAGTTGTTCTTGTTCAGGATTTTGGCCATGGTGACACAAAAGTCGACTAACACAGACCCTCTAGCTTATACCACACATAAAATTTTAACTGAAAACAGATGAAACTTCAAAGTAAGACTTTAAACCCTAAAACTCCTGGAACATAAATGACAGGTGTCATGGCATGGGTCCTGGCAATGATGTCATGCATATGACATCAGAAGCAAAAATAGATATGTAGGACTATTTCAAATCAAAAGGTTTTGCACAGCAAGGAAAGTAATCATCATACTGGAAAATAAACTTGCAGAATGTATCTTATATAAAGTTCATTTCATAAATCTATAATGATATTCTATAAGTCAATAACAAAAAAAACCTGTAATTTTATAAAGTGGAAAGGACTCAAATAGACATTTCTCTAAAGAAGATATACAAATAGCTAACAGGGATATGAAAAGGTGCTCACTGTAACTAAACATCGGGGAAATGCTACTCAAAATCATGAGCTATTAAAAAAAAAAGAAGACAAGTGTTAAAGAGGATGCATAGAAATTGGAATCCTTTTACTAGTGGGAATGCAAAAGGTGCAGTCACCAGGATATATATAGAGCATGAAGTTTCCTAAAAATCATGAAAATACTCAGGCAATTCATTTATGGGTATTTATCCAAAAGACTTGAGAGCAGGATCTCAAGGAGAGAATAGTACCCCTATGTTCGCTGCAGCACAATTAAAAATAGCCCAGAGAAGCAAACAACCTAAATATCCAGTGAGGGGTGAATGGGTAAAGAAAATGTGGTATGAACATGCAATGGGATATTGCTCAGCCTCAGAGCAATATCCTTATGGTACCATATGAATTAACCTTGAGGGCATTATGCAAAGTCAGATTTTCTAGTCAGAGGACAAGGACAGCATGACCCAGCCTATCAGTACAGAAAAATAGCAGAACTTATAGAAGCAGAATTTATAGAGAGGAGGATGGGCTTGCAGGCACTGAGCAGAAAGCCAGCGAGGCCAGGCTGTGCTTCATAGGGTATGAAGTTTGAAGTGCCCGAGGTGAATGCCCTGCAGAGATCTGTATGATATCAGCTGTGTTGATTATTGTGTAGTACATTTAAAAATTTGGTAAGAGGGAAGATCTCATGTTACATGATCCACCACAGTTCAATTAATCCACTTTAGAAAACTCGATGAATTGTGGAAGTGGTAAGACACAATTGCAGAGAGAATCGGTGAATTGGAAACTAAGAGGGAATCAGCCAGCATATGACATGGAGAGATTAAAGAGAGGGGAAAAAAGAGATAAAATATCCCTAAACATGCAGAATAGAATATGAATATCAAACAAACTTAACAACACCTAAAGGAAATGATGGAGTAAATGGAGGTGAGGCGAGATTTAAAAAGTGATAACTAAGGATTCTTCAGAATGGATGAATGGCAAGACTTGTTACATTGAAGAAGCACATTGAGCTCCAGCAAGAAAAGTAAAACGCGGTACATGTTTTGAAACAGGAGAGCACAATCAACCAATTCCAAACGCAGAAAGAAAATGTGAAGAGCAGAGAGAAAAGACGTACAACCTACAGGAGAAACACCACAGGACTGATGTCGGACACCCATGGCTGGGGGGCGGGGGGGAGGGCATCAAAAGTGATGAAGTAGAGTCTCCATTTGACTAAGCACTCTACAGTCAGATACAGTGAAAGAACAAGAAAATAATGGAAATTATCCTCAAACGGCGGAGGACTCTGTCATCAACTGAAATACCCTGCAAAAACAAAGACAGACTAAGTCATTATGGCACACACTGAGTCTACCCAACTTAAGAAGCTCACTACTGAAGAAAAGAAAGGATGCCCTTGAAAATAAATATGTGGTCAGAAGGAAGGACTGACACACAGGGAGCAAACAGGTTGACATTTGGGTACATCTCACAGGCACTAACTGTAAAAATGATAATAATAGTAATGCAGACTACATTGTGGATGTTTTAAAAAGAAGAAATATACAAGGACCTGGGTTCAAACTCTGCATCACTAAAAAGAAGAGAGAAATGAAATAATATTTCATAAAGAGTGACATAAAAAATGAAAGATTAAACAGATAAATAACTTATGTTTATATTTTACATGTATTTTTATTTTATGGTTAAAAATTAACTGATTTGTGTTAATGTATTTAACATAAATACATTCAAACAAGTAGATGAGAAAAAAGGGAGATTTAAAAATCAAGGCCATTAAAAGTAGTAAAATAGGAGGAAAAGAAAATAAATAAGATCACAAGCAAAAATCATAAAGAAAGTAGAAAAATATAAATACATAGAATCAGAATCGATGAAGAGAATTGAGTTTCCTTGTTATAAAATGGAAGAAAGAATTTGAGATTTGAGTTTTTGAAATCCAGATGGTGCTATTTCTAATCAAAAGGAATGTTGAAAATAAATGGAAAGTAAAGCAAAAACACATTGTTTCGGATCAAGGTCATATTGTGCCATTAATAAGAAAGAATGATTCACCAGCAACACAAACACACTGAAGCCTGGATGAAGCATTCCCTGCAAATATGATTTATACAAATATGAAAATAGAATTGTAGGGCCAAGCCATCTGAATCTGCTCTCATTGTAGGCTAACAACCATTAAGGAACAGCAATTTCCTAGGGTTCAATCTAAAACTAAGTAAATTGAAAACTTGACTATCATAACAGGACTTTTCAAAGACACATTTGATAGCTAGGAAGTCAGCTCAGTGGTAGAACCATGCTCCGTCTGCTCAAGGGCCTGCGTTCCATCTGCCACACCAAAAAGAAAGGTGCCTGAAAAAGATTATTAGATCACGTGAAAAATGTTCCTCGGGAAACAGGAAACCATACAAATAGAAGAAGCTTCAGCAGAAACAAAAAGAAAAATTAGAGAACACATTAAAAACTGTACATCTTAACATGTAGAAAACAGTAAGTAGTCCATAGATCATGTGCTCATGTTCTCTAATCATAGTAAGCAAAAAAATGAAATCATTATAATTAAAAGCCAAAAGGTCCATACTTTTAAATTCAAAAATGTATTTATATGATCTTGAATCAAAGATACAATGAGGGAACTCAAAAAATATTGGAACTACAAGATAATGAAAACACTTCATCAAAACTTATGAGATGTAGCTAGATTGGTAGTTAGAAGAAATTTTATAACCTTAAATGCACATATCTGTAGGAGAACAGGAATGGAAAATTAATGTGCTAAGCATTCAGCTCTATAGGTTGGGAGGAAGGTATGAAATAGGGAAAAATGTCAATCGCATTTAAAAGCATCGATATGGAAAGCCTTATCATAGCTCAATGGCATTTATTCCAGACATGTAAGACAAGTTTAACAGGAAACTATCAGTAAATACTTTCTAAGAAGAACTTGGAGCTAAGATGCATCTAGGTCTCAACAGATTAAAAAAACAAATTGATAAAATTCAGTACTTATTCACTATAAAAAAAAAAAAAAAAACAACTGTGCACTGACTGCGGCACTTGCCGGTAACCTTTTTCACTTGGAGAAAATAACATTTATTAGAAACCTACAGAAAACTCCCGCTCTAAGACTAAAGAACAATTCAGATATGCCGCTATCCCAATTAGAACCATAGATTTAAAAAAACATGAATATTAGATAAGAATAAATGAATTATTTGAAGATACTATCTTTTGTCAAAGAAAATCCAAGATGGTCCACAAATGGTGATGTCTCCCAAAGAGGAACTGTTAGGTTTTATCATGGAAAGAACAAAATGAACATATAAACCGATGATGAGCCCAGACAGATGAACACAATGCACAGGAATTGCCAAAGCACAATTCCAGGCAGAAGTAGTCAACTGCTATCTCAACAGATGCAGAAAAAGCATTTGACAAAAGACGGCACCCCTTCATGTTCAAAACTCTAGAAAAACTAGGGATAACAGGAACATACCTCAACATTGTAAAAGCTATCTATGCTAAACCCGAGGCCAACAGCATTCTAAATGAAGAAAAATTGAAAGCATTCTCTCTAAAAACTGGAACAAGACAGGGATGCCCTCTTCACCACTTCTATTCAACGTCATCCTTGAAACACTAGCCAGAGCAATCAGACAGAAGAAAGAAATTAAAGGAATACAAATAGGAAAGAACTC
Source organism: Spermophilus citellus (assembly GCF_964194105.1). Classification (NCBI taxonomy): domain Eukaryota; kingdom Metazoa; phylum Chordata; class Mammalia; order Rodentia; family Sciuridae; genus Spermophilus; species Spermophilus citellus. The sequence goes on from NC_138198.1 coordinate 123,372,516, forward strand.
AACTATCACTGTTTGCCAATGACATGACTCTATATTTAGAACACATAAAAACTTCCACCAGAAATCTTCTAGAACTCATAAACAAGCTCAGCAAAGTAACAGGATATAAAATTAACACTCATAAATCAACTGCATCCCTATACATCACTGATGAATCTACTGAAAGAGATATCAGGAAAACTACCCCATTCACAATAGCCTCAAAACAAACAAACAAACAAACAAACAAACAAACTTGGGAATCTAACAAAAGAAGTGATAGACCTCTACAATGAAAACTACAAAACAAAGAGTTAGGGATGTGACTCAGTGGTAGAGTGTGTGCCTAGTGTGCATGAAGCCCTGGGTTCAATCCTCAGTCACACACACACACACACACACACACACACACACACACACACAATAGAGCAATAAGGAAAGAAATTGAAGAAGAACTTAGAAAACGGAAAGATCTCCCATGTTCTTGGATAAACAGAATTAACATTGTCAAAATAGCCATACTACCAAAAACACTATACATATTTAATGCAATTCCTATTAAAATCCCAGTGACAGTCTCCATAGAAATAAAAAAAAAGCAGTCTTAAAATTCATTTGGAAAAATAAGAGAACGAGAATACCCAAAGCAATCCTTAGCAAGAAAAGTGAAGCAGGAAGCATCATAACATCAGACTTTCAAATATAGTACAGAACTATAGTACAAAAATGTATAATACATGGTATTAGCACCAAAACAGACATGAAGACAAGTGGTACAAAACAGAAGACACAGAGATAAACCCACATAAATACAGTTATACTAGACAAAGGCGCCCAAAACATTCACTGGAGAAAAGATGGCCTCTTCAACAACTGGTGCTGGGAAAACTCAACTACAAGTGGACCGAGGACTTAGGCATTAGATCAGAGACCCTGCGCCGAATGGAACAAAAAGTATCCCCAATTCTCCGTAAATTATGGTATGATGTTTTTCACTAAATCCCACCCTTTATGCTAAAATTAGTCCTCAGCACAGAACTTTCTGCCTTTAATTGCTTTGCGAAGTTCTTCTCTTCTCGTCATCAACCTCCCTTCCGCCCCAGCTTGCCATCTGTGGTTCTTTCTTACCCAACAATGGCCTCAGTTCTGTTTAACTAGCATTAAGTGCCACCTGACTGCCAGGCCTAGGCCAGGCTCTGGGGATCTTGAGATGATTAAGACCCCTTCCTACCCCCAAGGAGCTCACAGTTAAGTTCACTGCCTGGTCCCTTATTGGCCAACAGTCTCTCAGCTCCAGTTTGGCTGGCCGTCTTCAGCTGCCCTGGTTCAACCCAACCCCAGCCCCTGCCTTCTTCCTGGCCTCCTACCTGCTCCAGCCCACTGCTATCCTCCTGTCAGTCTCAATTCACCCTTTACAGCAGCCAAGGGTTCTTTGTCAAGCCCAATTCTCCATCATTCCTCTGCTAAAAGTCCTCCATTGTAGATTCTTGGCCTGACCTGAAACCAACCAAAATGAAGAAATGACATTCAAACAAAAAAAGAAGTTTTTCTCTCTGACAAAAATCAGCCACTGAACTTTAATTCTTAGACTCTTAGGAATATCTACTACATAAATTTTGTTACAATTTAGTGGAGGAGATTAGAAACTAAAACCCACCTCTGCAGCCTGTGCACAGGTTACAGATTCTCTGGCATGCATGTCAACACTCCAATCAAGAGAACATTATCAGAATGTCCATGCCAAGCATTGAGTACCCTTGTGCTCTTTATTCAAGAAGTGAAAGAGCCTCTTCCTCCCTGTAGATGTAATGTGGCCAGGGTCGGATGACAGGTAGGTCCAGGTGGCATGGCAGGCAGGCCAGGTAGGATGGACGGTAAGGGCAGGTAGGCTTAGGTGAGATGGCAGGTAGCTCAGGTGAGATGGCAGGCAGGCCAGGTGAGATGGCATGCAGGGGTACAAGATAAATGGCTAACACACTATAAGTCAGCTTTCCATTGCTGAGATGATCCATGAGAGACAAGCTTCACCTTGGCCCATAGCTTGGAGGTTCTTCTCCAGGATCATGGGCCCCTTGCTGTGGGCCTGTGTGGGGTAGCACACAGGAGGAAAGCATGTTGCAGAGCAAACCTGCTCACCTTGTGACCAGGAGACAGAAGAAGGATCATCAAGGGACCAGCCGTCAGCCCTTGGAGGGCCCGCCACCAGTGAACAGGGCCTCCCACTAGCCCTGCTTCTCAGCGTCCTGCCACCTCTCAATAGTGCTTCCCTGGGGACTAAACCTTCAATGCACGGGCCTTCGGGGGATTTAAGATGAATCCTAACCACACACTGTCCTAGTTTCTCTAGAATCTTTTCTATCCAGATGAAGTTTTGTCAGAGTCTGGAGATGACATATTCCATTCAAAACCACCTCCGGCCCCTCATTCTGCCCCCTTTCCCACCTTCAGGAAAGATGTCAGTCTAGAAAGAACTGGCCCATTCATGAACAAAAGACAGCAGAGAAGACTCAGCATGGTGTCCACTTATAGACACTAAAAAGTAACAAGGTGGAAAATGAAGAAAAAAGAAGTTTTGCACTTCTCTTTATGTAAAGGAAATAATGAAAATATGCATTCTTCAAAGAACAGGTCAAAAGAGTTAAAGAAATTCACAAATAGGTAAGATAATAGAAAGGATATAAAGCTGATTAAAGTATTGTGCAAAGTTAAGTTGAAAATAATGACAATTCCTCACCAAAAAAAAAAAAAAAAAAAAAAAACTGTTTTATAAGCACTTAGAAGTCCAGAATGATTGTAACTGAAAATAACCTGTAGCAACTTCAGGAAATAGCAAGTGTTGATAAAATAACAAATAAAATATAAAATATCCCTCGTGATAGGTCTAGACGCGCCTTGGTTGATGTGAGCACAGGTCTGGAAGTCGGGTGTCACGAGAGGCCTCCACTACCTATGAGTGGTGATTTGGTGATTTTGGCCATTCCCTAGTATCCAGTCAAATCTCATAGAGCTCCGTCTTGTCTTCTCTTCCTAATTCACTTACTCTGAATAACTTACTCTGAATAACCTCTGTTCCTCATCTCCTTGTCTTTCAATGGACACAAAAGTGGGGTATTATGGCGACTCTAGGACCGAATGTCGTGGCCAGGGCATTTCGCAACTTAGCTTTCAACTCTCTGTTGATTACTCTGCTTACTGGAAGACAGATGGCCTTTGGTCAGAAATATTATGGTCTACACCAATGTCTGGGCATTACCTGCCAACGACCTCAGTACCCACTGAAAATAGCATTGACTATTCCCACATTCTATCTAATCATGTGCTGGCCCCTTCCGCTTTGGAAGAAGACATTGCCAGAAAAGAGTTTTTCTTGACTTAATTTGTACTCTTAAGTAAAAGAGGACTTTCTTTAGAGTTATAAAATAAGTTGTTTTTTTTTTTTTTTTTCCCCCAAAGGAAGGCCTTAGTCAGTAAGCTTGACCAGTCAATGTTTTCTTCTGTGACATTTCTCCTGTGACATTTCCTGGATTCTGAAGAAAATCAACCCCTGGTTTTGAACATCACCTTTTAACTCTGGTTCACAGACACTTTTATTGCAAAAGTATCCACGGCTTGAGATAAACCAGCTCTAGTTTATCACTAATGTTCATAGATTGTTTGTGGTCAGAAATAAGTGTTACAGATGTCATAATTTGTACATGATTTATTGAGCACCTAAGTACATGATTGTGCCTAGAAGGCAAAACCATAGTGGATAAAATTTATGAAAAGTACTCCATTACTACTGTAATTGCACAGACATTTTTATGTTCTACAAATAATTGTCTCAGCTAGAGATGGAAAATCTAAGCATAAAAGTGCATTTAAAATGGCATCACAGAGGAATAGCTAAAAATGTTCCTTTTAATTAAATTTTACACATGAATGATTGAAATTATTATATCACCTATTTTCTGCAGAAAATGAATTGGAAAGTAAATTTCTAAAACTGTGAAGTTTCTTCTGTCAAAAGAAAATTTATCAAAGAAAAATTTATCTTTTAATTCAGATGACCACTTTGACTTGGTACTTACCTTAAAAAAAATAAAAAGCATTAGAATAAATATATTTTCTGAGAAAAAGGAGATTTCATTAAAGAAAAAGAATTTTTTTCCAGAATTGATTAGCTTATCATTCACACCTGAAATATTGTATTAACCCAGGAAAAGTAAGAAATCAGAAGGAATGACGTAGTAGATCTATTATAATAGACCCACAGTTAATAAAGTATCTTAGTTACTATGGGGAAACGTAGACAGATTGTAGAAAATACAGAGACTACAGAAAGAGTGGGTGTTGTGAAGAGGGAGCTCTTCTGTCAGTGTCTGAAAATTTTTTGAAATCCAGAGATATCTGGAAATTTCTAAGGCTTCATGCAGCTTCCTAAGGAAATTATCTTAGAAGCTAGCTGTTCAAAGATAAAAAACTGAGATGTACTTCATTAAATCATTTCAAGGAAATAATTCTGTTCTTAATAACACATCAAAACAGGTTCTAGATGACTTAAAGTACCAGCTTGCTATTTACACCCCACCCTATCATCTCCCTGTGTGATCCACACTTTGCTCCTGACCCATGGGAATCCAGATTCTCTTTTGAGTAGCCGCCATATACCTGAAGACTTTGGAAACTGCAAGCTTTTGAAGAAATGGACAGTCTCTGGATGCCAGGAGCAGCCACACTGGCGGTCTTAATTGGTATAACCTGTTTGCTTGATCAGAGACTCTGATTCAGGGATAGATAGATGACCCAGGCAATGAAGTAGACTTGCATTGCAGATCCTCAGATGCACTCAGACACACTCCTTCTCACCCACCAGGCTTAACACAGATAGCTCCTTCTGTGTCTGGTGGTCAACGTATTCCCACAAGCATAGCCAAACTGTGTGAAGCTCACACCAGAGCCATGCTGCCCAGCACACTACCCACTGGCCAGTGGCTGTTGAGCACCTAAGTCCAAACTGAAATGTACTGTACACGTGCTGCACACACCAGGCTTGAAGATCCAGCATCTCATAAGTCACTTTTATGCTGATTACACATGGTATTGATAATACTTTGAAAAGGTTCAGTTGAAATATGATAATAAAATTAATTCCACCCCTTGCATTTTGCATGTATTGTGGCTTTGGTAAATGTAACATTGCATGTTTGGCTCATACACTATTGGTATTGGCCCACACTCTGGCCTTGGCAAAACAGGTGCTAATGATGTTCTTGATTATCCAGATCTACCAAGCCTGAAACCTGACTCACCTCTGCATTTTCTAGAGAATTGTCAGGATTTTGCATTGTCAGGATCTATTAAATTTATTAAATCACTCTGGGTTTATATTTTTTGTTATTTACAATCAAAATGGCTTATTTTAAAATTACTTTTTAAAATGTGCAGGCCTGTACTAAATTTCCCTTTAAAATTGTGATAATTTTCAATTAATATTACTTAACATTTTAGAGAGCACAAAATTTTAGTGTGAGCATTTTTCTGAATTTGTATTTCAAATATCAAATATTCAGCAAGTGATAGTAAATTGTTTTTATCCTTTTGTGAATGTCATTACCATCACAACACAGTAATTACAAGTTAATTTTTATACAAAAATGACAAATACATGATAAAATTAATTCAAAAGTAAGAATTTCATGATTGTTAGACATGAATTATAGACCTATATTTAATTAAAGTATGACCTTTCCCCTGGATATAACATCATGCATTTATTATGTTTTTTAAACTTATACATAAATAAATTACTGCTATAACATTACAATATCAAAGAGCATACTTATTTTTTTTAGTTTAATATGAAATATTACAGTACACTTGTATGTGTGCAAACTGTGATTAATTTCTAAAAGTTGCATATGATTAAGTGAAAATGGCTATCAATCATCACTTTATGATGGGCTGCATCTTATTCCTGTCCAAAAAATTCATTGATGCATTTAATTGGCTTCATAAGCTATTCCTGAACACCAATCAAATATGACAACATAGTTACTCCACAGGGAAAAAAGGATCTATTTCCACAAGATAGATGATTCTTGCTTTTATGTAAGGTTTTTCACATGGTGTTTTTGAATACTTCAGTGGGAGATTTGTTAGATTTTTTTCCATTTTCATAGTCATGGATCATACAACTTAAAGAAATGCAGGTAAAATTGACTTACTGTATCTTTTGCCTAATTATAAATCCCACAGTCAGACTGTTTATTAACCATACTAATGCTAGAAATGCAATTCAAAGTTTGATTCTATAAACACAAAGGCAAGTCTTCAAACTGGAAAGCATGATTTCATCCTACTCAATATAATTAAAGAACACTCAATGTCCTTTTGATGGGATGGCAAATGACAGGCTTTGGTGACTTCCTTTCCATTATGGCTGTCACATGAGGTATGGGATGCACCAAGTGGTTCCGTTTCCCAGAACTCCACGGTCGTAATGATGGCCCACGTCAGCAGTGTCCCCTTAACATATGAAAGGACGTAAGATTATCTGTTTGGAGCTGGAAACTAAAAAAGACCATATGGATGATGTTGCAGTGAGCATCTCATTCAAGTCTGGAATTTAACTCTACCACGTAGGTGTGCAATTACACACTTTGGAACAGCAAAAGCACTTTTATACATTGGGCATGGAAATCCTGTTGGTTCTGTTTTGCCCAGTTTTCCATAATTATTTCCTCAGACTATAACACTATGAAGGCTCTGCTTAAATTTTTATGAAAACTTTATGGACACTCATTCTGCAGCAAAGACCACCATGCTTTAGCAAAGAAGGCCTATTGAACTTAAAATAATGAAAAGAGTCAAGACATGAAACAGAAGATAGACTTTCTCCCTAAATTGTACCAGTTACTGGAGTCCTCTTTTAAGGATGGAATTGTCATTGGTGCATAGGTGCATAGACTTAGAAACTTCCAGAAATATTCTTTTTTCTCTCCTTCCAAGTTGGAAATTCCATGACAGCCGTTTTATCGCAATGCTCAATGTTGCCATGGTTTTGATGTTCCTTTCCTCATGCCTGACATTATTTGTTACATTATTCATTTCTCAATTGCTTCATTCCTTATTATTTATATCATGTTACCTCAAACACTTTGTGAAAAGAGTATTGGTGTACAGTTTTTAAATATGAATGTTGATCAAACATCATTAAAAGGTTCTTCTAGCCCTCCTTGTTAGAGAAGTAATGCTCCATCAGAGTTCAATACTCCAAGTTATACATACTCAAATAGTCCAAATGCCAACTAAAACATCTTCAGGATAATAGAATAGAATTGGAGAAGTTAACACTTCTTAGTTCTAAGATTTCCCTTTCAAATTGAAATAGAAAAAATCAGTAAGTTAAATTATCTTTGAGTTCTTTCATATTATTAATGGTTTTTCCATCGTAGAGATTATACAAATTACACCAAAATGTGCAATTTTAGTGCAGGTATAACATATTTTACTCACTTCAAATTTTAAGCACTTGCACTAAAAAATAAAGTGGCTTTAACTCCCTGAATTCTTTCTCCTTCTAATAAGGAGAATAAAATCCTCTGAGGAGGAACCCAAGTATTATAGGTATTGGAGCCCATTACATCCAATATGAATATGGAAGAGTGGTTGGCATATCCATAATTTAATTGTACTTTTTCTGAGATATTTATTAGAAACATTAAAACCCATTTAGACTGTTGTATGATAACTTTCTAAGAAAGACTTTCAAAATGTAATTTTTGGTATGTATAATCTCGTGGAAATATTTTACAACAATTTTAACTGTTTTAATTCAATTGGGGTGGTACAACACGGAGGAAATTTATTTCTACCATATTATGTGACAGTGTGTACAAAAATTTCAGTGAAATGAAAAAAAAATTATACCTGAAAAGAAAAGAAATTAATAATATGTTTTATCACAGAGAGAAAGAAAGAAAGAACTCTTATCTATCAATGCAGTAACTGGAGGCACACCAGGTCAGCCTGCAAAGCAGACTAAGGCTTGCCCATTTTTAAGGCAGCTCATTTTTTGTCTCTAATAAAAGTATCCCTCATGAAAAGAGAACATTTCTCTTAATAAAGTAGTTGATTCCAGTGTTTGGGAATTGGAAAGGTGAGGTAATCCTGGTGTACTTTATACAAATTTATAAACTTAGAGCACTTGAAGAAATATTTGGGTAGTATTAAGTAAGACAAGGTCCAAGCCAGAGAGGAACTGATGGTGGGAAATAGTGCCAACTCAGGCATCAAAGAAGAACTAACACTTACAGGTAGCGTGTGTGTGTGGGGGGGAGATTCTGCAGTATTGGACACCATGAGTCCATGACAAAGATTTAAAAAGGAAAGGCTAAGAACATGTGTCAATCCGTGGTTATGATGCATTTTCTACCAAAACTGTTATGTATTAATCAACTCAGATTTTGTTAAATTTATAATGTGGTTTCAGCCACCCACTGGGTGACCAAGGATAAATATTAAATTAAAAGGCAAACATGTTTTTAGTTTTGATAGGGGGAAATGTGAAACACACAAAAATGGACATCCTTTCCCACACAAACAAAAGTTAGGAGAAGTGTGTGAAGGGACAAACTTTTGGATCTTGTTGAGTTCCCCTGAGTGAGTTCTTATTGGAGGGCGAAGTTACCAAGATCCCAACTAAGGCCCATGTTCTACCGAATGCCATGCAGGTGACGTTGGTCACAGGCTAGGTATGTAGGAGGCACATGTTGTTGTTTAGAGAAATAAACCAAAGATGAACTCCAGGGTGATGTGGAAGGGTGGATGTGATCAGCCAGTTCTGAGGACAGTTACCAAACAGGAAGAGATGTTTTCCTCACATCTTTCTAGGGGCAACTGGACTCAGGTCACGTTTGGGTGGGGAACGTTGAGCAGCACAGATTTCCTTGTCTACAGTTCTCAGGCTGGTGTTAAAACAAAACATACCACCACACCTTCCTCCCACTTTCAACTATTGAAAAAGGTAATTTTTTGTGGGGAGGTACCAGGGATTGAACTCAGGGGCACTCTACCACTGAGACACTTCCCCAGCCCTATTTGTATTTTATTAGAGACAGGGTCTCAATGAGTTGCTTAGTACCTCACCATTGCTGAGGCTGGCTTTGAACTCAAAATTCTCCTGTCTCAGTCTCCCAGGCTGCTGGGAGGACAGGTGTGTGCCACCGCACCCAGCTGAAGAAGGTAATTTTTGTAAAGCTATTAAACACAATAAACATGGAAAGTGAACAAACCTGAAGTGTGGCTCAACAAAGCTTCACAAACAGCACCCAACCTCACACAGCTCTCCTACAGTAGCTTCCCTCTCAACTTTTACACGACAGCTTCCTTTGCCTAGTTTTCTAACTACATCTATGAAACATGCAGTATATAATTTTTTGCATCTGGGTTCTTCTGCTCAACAACAATCATTATCTATGTGTTTGCAGGCAGCTGTGTTTTGTGGGTTATCATTCCTGCATGATGCTCTACTGTATACCATGCACATGTATTTATGCATTGGATTGCAGATGGGCTGTTGGGTTCTGTACAGTGCTTGTCTGTGATAAAGAGTTCTTCTAGGAACGTTCTGGGCATGTCTGTTGAACGTATCCCTGGGAACAAGACGTCTAGATTACTAAGTGTGCATCCATTCAGCCTTGAATGATGCTGCCAGTTTGTCCTAGGAGGTCCTATTAGCCCTGTGCACAAGGCAGAGTATGGGTGTTCCTGGTACTTCCCAGCCTTGCCAACAGTTGGAATTGCCTCAGCCTGGCTGGGCACAGAATCACGAGCCACTCAAGCAGGAACAAAACTTTATTTTTGAAAAAGCCGCCAATACTCCCTACGCTGGCAAGCCAAAAACCGGTCCACCCACGCGCATGTCTACCGGAACTGGCGGGCCGGACCTCCCCCGGAATTCCCTCCTACTATCCTTCCCCAACCAATGGGAACTCTCCAGGAGTGCCGTAACATGAGTCCCTAGCAGGCCAAGGTGAACAGCAGGAGTCCAATTTCCATATGAATGTAAATCTTAACATAATCATATCATCTCAGTGGCTAGCTGGTGTCACCTTACAACCGAAAGTGCCATGCATCATATTATTTGCTTGTGGCTCCTAGCATGGAATCATTCTGATTCTAATGAACATCCAGGCTTAGAATGGAGATGGGTCTCCCCATACTTGAGCAGAGCAGGTGACAGTGACTCTTGAACAGGAAATAAAAAGGATACAATTATACCCTCTCCATGTTGGTGCCTTCCTTCTTCCTCCTTATAAAAGCAGACTGTATCAGAAACCTAATGGACCAATTAATAAGCTGTGCTAAGACTGCCCTGAGCTTTGTTCCTAACAAACTACGATAATATCTGAAATGCGAGAGATGCAAGGGAATTTGGTTTCAGGATGAATTTATCTGGGTAAGATAAATAATAAAGTTACAATTACAGTTTACACAGCACATGTCAGTGGGGACTGGGCGCAGCAAGAACAGGGGGGTGAGGCCCACAATGGATTATCTGTGCCTTTGCTGATTTCTTTACAGACCAAAGCAAAAGACATGTGCATGTTTGGTTTTACTTATCAATTATATTTTCCTTAAATATTCATACAAGGCAAGGAAAAATACTTACATATAATTTTAAATGGTTCCCATTTACATACTTACAGAAATCAATATAAACTGATGTTGAGAATTTAAGAATATATTGATTTAAAATTAATTATATTATTGAGATGTAGATATTCAGAAAATGAATAGAGCACCTAATAATAATCTAGAAAAAGTCTCCTATATTCAACTTTTCAAATGTGTTAGCTTTAAAATTTGTATTTTGATATAAGTGTGATTTATTTGTTAGGCAAGTCCGGTGATTTCAGCAAGCCACTGAGATGCATTTAATGATGTGTTTAAATAAGACACTGCTCTAAAGCACTTTGCAATAGTCTTTCATTAGTGACCACACTGCAGTGTTGTAATTAGTTTATTTATGATTTATTCCTCAGTGGACTACACTTTCTTGAGACTGTCCATTTCTAAGTCCTGTTGGTGTTTCTGGCATTTAGTATAATGTTCAATATAAAGGCCAAAAATTATTTATTGAAAGAAATGACTGATTTTCAGATTTTTAAAGTACAAATTACTCGAAAAATTGTGTTTACCATTATTTCAAGAAACTTCTTGAAATTTCATGGAATATCTTTAATTCTTCTAATGTATCTTTTACAGATAACTGGACACTTGGGCAATTAAATACAAATTACAGTAGAGGTATGAAAATAATATCATTCTGCAGGAAAAGCTTAGGAATTTATCTCCCTCTTCTTCCATACTATCCATTTTTAATGTAAGCTGACTTTGGAGGTCCCTTCCTGGATTCAACTGCTATTAGTTTGTTGGGGTCTGGAGGTGTAGCTCACCCATGGAGAGGTTGCCTGGCATTCATGAGGCATCTCTGAGGAAGGAAGGAAGGAAGGAAGGAAGAAAGGAAGGAAGGAAGGAAGGAAGGAGGGAGGGAGGGAGGGAGGGAGGGAGGGAGGAAGGAAGGAAGGAGGGAGGGAGGGAGGGAGGAAACTACTATTATTGTGTAGAATACAAACTGAATAATTCCATCTGGGGCAGTGAGTTGAAACTCTGCTCTTCTGGGAAGGCCTCAGGTTTTTTGTGAGTTTTACTTGCATCTGGACCCATCCCCCACTCTGAATGGAATCTTTAAGAGAAGTCAGCTCTGGAAGAAAGGAGCTTTATCAATTAAAAATGGTGCTCCATTACTCACAACAGCTGCCAGGAAGATCTGAGTAGTAAAACGAACCATATTTCTCAAACCTGAACGTAATAGAATCTTCCAGAATGAAGTATTATTTCCTGCTTGGGCCAAGCAGCCATTCGCTTGCTTCGAAACACAACTCACAGTTCCAAAAGTACTTAGAAATTGGCAAATTCGCTCAGGACTTAGAACAGTAGCAAATGTCATCCAAGAAATATTTTGCACTGTGATCAGGAAAACGCTGATACAGGCATGGTGATTAAATCCTGAAAACATGGATACTTTGCATGTGAGCCTCTCCCCCCAAAAAGCAAAATATTTTCGAAGCCTCTGTGCTCTATCCACCTTGGGTTGAATACAACCAGTCTTGGTGGGAATTTACTTCTCTTACACTTGTTCTAGTTTATTTGTTGATTTAACAGATACTTAGAACCCATCAAATATTTCTGAAGAAGCTGCTAAGTCCTCAGGCACCTTGAAGATATTTTTAAATTCTCCAGTGGCATAGCCTTCCGGAGTCACTTAGGGAGACAGGTTTTAAATGGGAGAAAACTGGAACCTACAAGCCTTGAAATTTCTCTACATAGCACTTCTAACTTCACTCCAAAGGGCTAACAGGATTATAGAATAACTAAAAGTCATCTTGATCTCCCCTGGATGGAACTGGGTGCCCTGAAACTATCCCTACAAAACAGAACAGACACCCAGAAAGGTGCACTCCATGCCCATGTGAATCCTGAAATCTCCTAACGCTGCCCTTGCTCACCAAGCAATGCTACAGCCCCCTAATACAGAGCAAGGGCTGATTGCCTACATGACTTAAAAGTCATGACTTAAAAGCACAAATGGGCTTTTTGAAATGGGGCTAAATTAGAGGTTCTGTTCCAGTTTGATTGTGTAGAGGAATACAGGGACAGAATGGATGTTTCCCGTGGTATGTAACAAATAAAAATTAAGGAGTAGGTGGAGAGCCCAACATTAAGGTGCTGCTGAGCATATGATCCATTTAAACTTGGCACTTAACCAAAGCGAGGAACGTCGTCCAAGGGGCCTGACTGATTGTTCAGAGCACCAGCGAGAGGGGCTGGCATGGAAGGATGTGCATTAGTGCAGCCAGACTGCGTAAAAGGCAATCACCCTGCCACTAAAACACACCCATGTCAGCAACAAAATCACCAGGTAACGAAGGCAGACTATTCAATGAGAAATAGCTGTCTCATTTACTTCCTTAATATGCCCCAGTTTGTAAATTAGCACAGTAAACAGGATCCGATGCCCTTTGTCTTCATTTCCAGAAGGACTGTCTCGTGAAATAATGGAAATGTTTTCCTATGCACAACCGAAGTACCCACGTTATAACAACAGAGCGCGACGCTTCCATTCATTTTAGCAAGGATGGCATTCCCAATAAATACTTCCTTAAAATATGAAATTAGAGACCTTCATTGCAGGTCTTTGTTCTGACTTGTTTTGCAGTGTGAGGGATTGAACTGGAGACTCGCACACGCTACCAGCTCTGCACCGCTGGGCTGCTTCCCAAGACCTTTGGCAGTTTTTGAAAGATAATGCTTTGCTATCACTTTTGTTAAAATTTTGCCAAATAATAGTAACCAAGACCATATATTTGGGTTGCAGTCATGATCCTAAGAATCTAAGAGTTTATACAAATTGTGAAAAATGATGATTGTAAAATTTTAGCTCCACCCCCATTCTGGATTTTTATGTTTTCATTTAATTAGAGTAACTTGTTCACAGAGCAACTTTTTCCTTAATAGAATGGATTTGAGGCCATTTGTGTGTGTGTGGTGGGTGTGTGTGTGTGTGTGTGTGAGAGAGAGAGAGAGAGAGAGAGAACTAGCATAAAAACAAATAGAAACCCCACTACAGTCTCTATCTTATAATAACAACACAAGATGAGAAACTGCTGTTTGACATTATTGTAATCCTGTTTTGTATTGTGGTGGTAAGTAACTGAACACATGGGACACACCGCCAAAAATAACATTTTGTGAAAATTTTTTACAAACAACTGGCAACATTTCTTCTGCCAAAGTTTGTGACAATTCACTAATCACATTCAACCAGATTAAATATATTTAATTGTTTTCTTTCCCAAATTCAACCGTAGCTAACCACTAAGATTTCAGTGGGAACTATCTGAACTTTGTGTTCAGAACAGTTTTGAACATTGCCTCTTCTTGGCCCCAAATATCCAGCACTTGTTCTGCCTCTGAGTCCCCTACACCCGTGAACCCATGAGGGGTGGCAGCGTGCATGTGAGGGTACACTCCACTGTCTCTAAAAGGTAAAGGCTTCTCCTCCCTGTGAGTTCTCCTGCATGTTACCAAAAAGGCACTGCTGATTCTCCCTGGTTGCTTCAGGGAAGTAACAAGATCAAGGTCCTCAGAGTCCAATGACTGGTGCAGGCTCTGTCGAAAGTCCTCCACTAGCAAAGATGGCAGATTTTCTCTAAGGAGAGGATGCCTCCTAACCCAGCACAGGAAGCAGGAGGCACCTCTGCAATTTTAAAAGGTGCTATATTTTTGAGAACCTCTAAGTTGTAAAATTTAGGAAGCATTTATAATCAATTGTGCTATCTAATTAAAGCATACTCTATGTAAGAATGATCCCTATGGAAGATATTTAGATTTCCATTCTCCACATTTAGCAAGATAGACTGTAAAGCAGGGCTGCATTCCTGCTGTGAGCCAGAACCTAGTGTAAGGCAATCTCATCAAGAATAGCTGCTCAGTCCTTTGGGTCTTGCAATTATAACACATTACTTGCTTCTCAGATTTTTGTTGCCCTTGATCCTTTTGGAAAATAATTCTTTAGGAAATAATATTCAAAATGATGCAAATTATACAAAGAGAAGAATTTCTGGTCCCCGTTGAAAATAGTCTCCAGATTGCCTGATTGAAAATGATGAATAGCTTAATGGCAAGCAATGTATTCAACTTTACAACCAGTCATCTTCTAAGAAATGTAGAAATAAATATATAAACATATTAGGAACTGTTCCTTGTGGCATCATTTTACTTTTATTGTACTAAATCTCCTCTTTATCATAAAGAAAATAGTACTAAAGGATGGAGAAATTCATCTAATCTAAACTAATTCACAAACAGAGCACAGAGGCCCACCGATTCCTCAGGATGTTGATTTATAGTTCTCAGGTGAGTTTTCAAACTTTGGCAATGACCTTCAGGTTATAGATTTTTGGAAGGGTAACACACAGAGACATTCATTTGATTTAAAATAGGTTCCACAAATAAATCCAGCATGTACAAACATTAGGCACCATCCTAGGCATGCAGTATTTCCTCCTACCTTTGAGGAAATGACACGATCCAAACCTGAGGGAATTGGGGGATAATGAAGGCAGCTCCGTGACTGACAGGCAGTTAGCTGTTACTCGCAGGAGCTCCCACCCCGCAGCACTGCGGCGAGCCCAGCACCCACCTTGAACTTGTGATCAGGGAAGCTCGGGCACCTAATGATGGCAGATGTTTTATTTTAAATACAGTTGCTCTTGCAGAATGACACTTAAGATACCTAGGGTTCTGAGGAAGGAATTCATGGTCAAACTTTTCTTACCTTTAAAAAAAAAAATCCAAATTAAATGATTTCATTGTCAAGTACAGAAACAGAATGTAAGCCCATTTTTTTCTGAGGTCCTTCTTAGAAGAAGTAGCACTTTCCTAACATCTTTTCCATAAAAGGCGAGAATGAAAGAAGGAGTCAAGAAAAAAACGACATTTTCATTATTCCCTAAAAAAATATACATCTACAGTATGGATTACAAGGCCAAACTCAATGGGACTGAGAGCATAAGCCACATTCAATGACACTGAGGAACTCCCCCCCAGCTCTGCTGAGAAGCTGGGAAACCACAGGTCTTGCACTTAGCCAGCCTCTTTGTCCCTCCTTATTCCATCACTGACAAAGGGTCGAAAAGCCTTAGCTGAATAGTGAGAGGGACAAAGGACCACTGCTTTCCCAATGGCCTTGTGTGTGAGTTTATCTTTTTTTTTAATTCTAGTTTTTTATATATGACAGCAGAATGCATTACAATTCTTATTACACTATACAGCACAATTTTTCATATCTCTGGTTGTACATAAAGTAGGTTGACACCAATTCGTGTCTTCATACATGTACTTTGGATAATGATATCTATCACATTCCACCATCCTTGCTAATACGATGCCCCCTCCCTACCCCTTCCACCCCTCAGCCCTATCTAGAGTTCATCTATTCCTCCCATGCTCCCCCTCCCTACCCCACTATGAATCAGCCTCCTTATATTAGAGAAAACATTTGGCATTTGTTTTTTTGGGGAATTGGCTAACTTCACTTAGCATTATCTTCTCCAACACCATCCATTTACCTGCAAATGCCATGATTTTATTCTCTTTTAATGCTGAATAAAATTCCATTGTGTATATATGCCACATGTTTTTTATCCATTTATCCACGGAAGGGCATCTAGTTTGGCTCCACAGTCTAGCTATTGTGAATTGTGCTGCTATAAACATGGCTGTGTCCCTGTAGTATGCTGTTTTTTTTTAAGTCCTTTAGGTATAGACCAAGCAGAGGGATAGCTGGGTCAAATGGTGGTTCCATTTCCAGATTTCCAATTTATTTCAGGAAATAGAAAAAGAGGCAGCACTTCCAAACTCATTCTATGAGGCCAATATCACCCTGATATTTCTTTCAAAGAAAGAAAACTTTAGACCAATATCTCTAATGAACATAGATGTAAAAATTCTCAATAAAATTCTGGCAAATCGAATACAAAAACATGTCAAAAAGATCATGCACCATGATCAAGTGGGATTCATCCCAGGGAGTCAAGGTTGGTTCAACATATAAAAATCAATAAATGTAATTCATCACATCAGTAGACTCAAAGATAAGAATAATATGATGATCTCAATAGATGCAGAAAAAGCATTTGACAAAATACAGCACCCTTTATGTTCAAAACACTAGAAAAACTAGGGATAACAGGAACATATCTGAACATCAAAAAGGCTATCTATGCTAAGCCCTAGGCCAACATCATTCTAAATGGAGAAAATTTGAAGGCTTTCCCTCTAAAACCTGGAACAAGTCAGGGATGCCCTCTTTCACCACTTCTATTCAACGTAGTTCTTGAAACACTGGCCAGAGCAATTAGATGTATTTTCAAATCTATCAAGATTTTTTTTCTTTATTATACCTTCTATCATAAAGCCAGCATTACCATTTCTTTAAATGAGGTGGCTTAGGAATACTAACAATAAGAGTGTTGACAGTGTGTCACATTTTGCACAGTGGGATTTGAGGATAGTTACTCCAAATACCTCGAGTAACATTTTGCTCTGTTACTACACTCATCGTAGCCTGTTGTCAGCGGTGATATTAAGGATGGGCATTACTCTGGGCACTCGGCACTGGGTTTTCATCCCTGGTTGGTCAGTGACCTCTCGAGCATGCTCATAGACAAGCTGATTTTCTGCTTTCTCCTGTAAGATACGCACCAGATGGTTTTCATTTTACAATGCATCACCCTTCAAATTTGACATTCAGAACATTTCACTACGGTTGTAGAAATCCTTCAGTCTTTTATGTGATAGAGGAATGAGGATGGTCCTATATAGCTCAAGATTTTTTAAATATTTCAAACTCTATAAATGTTGCAGAAAAACACTTTGCAAGTTTAACAGTGATGCACTGGGAGAGCAGAGAGAGCAAAGGTGGAGAAGACAGAAGTCTTGGGATAGCATTGCTTGATGTGAGAATGAGAGTCTGATTGTCCAACATTTGTGCACTTTTAACAAACTTTTGCTAAGCACCTAGGCAGTGTTATGCAACGTGCCAGGCCCTCTGATGAGGTGTGTCCTTCATTGTAAAAGCAGATCACTCAGTGATAGGCTATCTGGGAATTTCATGCATCCCAGGATGCAGGAGGAACAGAAGGTTCAGCAGAAGCTCAGCCTGCTTTGAACCACCTCCCAGCATGTGGAGAGAAACAGCTCTGTGGATCTGCTGCATTTCTTTTGCCTCTGAGTAATCAAACTGTGGAAATCTGACCCTGGAGAGAGAGACTGAGCGCAAGCACATGCCACTGAACTGTGAACCTCAATCATCCTGTAACTGAGGGCCTGGAGCACTTTCTAGAAGAATGAGCCTTCGGCCTGAGCATTTCCTTCAGAGAAGAGAGAAACGAAATGCCACAGCAATTATCTGGGCAGCGGACAGTGCAGCAAAAGCTGGCTGTGGCCCAAGTCCCAATTATTGGATGAAGCAGAGATGGCTCCCAACAGCTCCTGTGACTTCAAGGTCAGCTTAGGAACAGGATGTCAGGAGCAAGAGAAAGCCTGAGAAAGTCCTGGAAACACACAAACGAGCTGGCTCATTTGTAGGAGTTCTTTAGGGCCCCCCCCCACACACACACACACACAGCACTTTCTCTAACCCCAGGTCCTGCTGTTCCACAAAATGGAAAAACTGCTGCTGAGCGTGTGTCTGCAGTGATATGAGCCGTGACCTCCTTACCCACTCCCCCAGTCTTCATTAGTCTTTAAATATGCAAGTGTCAACACAGGGATATGGCATAAAGGACAGCCATTTCTGTCTCCAGCCTCCACCCACCTACAAGCCTTCTAAGAACAGGAGACTGCTCCCATCGTAACAGCATTTTGTGATTCTGGGAGGTCTGGTGGGTTGCAGCACACGTATCCTTAAAAGTGGAGAATTTTCTGCACAATTTAGGGCACAAATCAACTTCAGAAGACATCAGTCCTGGCCTGGGGCTGTGGCTCCGTGGTGGAGCGCTTGCCTAGCACGTGTGAGGCCCTGGGTTCCATCCTCAGCACCACATATAAATAAATAAATTAATTAAATAAAGGTATTGTGTCCATCTACAACATAAAAGAAGAAAGAAAGGAAGGAAGAAAAAGACACCGATCCTGCTGCTAAGTAAAGCTCAGAGAAAGTCTAGGCTCCCTGGCAATCCCCAGCCATGAATGGATAGGAAATGTGCCTGTTGAGTGGGCGTCCACCTGCTGGACAAGTGTGCAGGGAAGCCACAGAATCGCATGCTCTGGGTGGCCACAGCGCACCAGGCGGCACCCGCTTGCCACCCTCCTACGTCTGTTTTTTGAGTCACTCAGGATACTGAAGCTCTCTGATGTTGCATGACACCCCTCAGGGAGAGGTCCTGAATAAAGAGAAAAGTATGTGGAAGTAGCATCATGAGCCTCATTGAAGGATTTTTTTTTTAGTAATATTCTTGGAAACAGCTCCTGATAACCTGACTCAGCTGTGCTATAGCTTGCTCGGGAAATTGCACCTGTCAATCTGGCAATTTCATTGGAATTAATTCCGAATTCTTACCTTACTTACAAAATGACCTGTATTTATCATGAAAGAATTAGAAGCCAGTAATTTACAGCTGCACAAAATCTACCCCAAGAGGATAGCACTGCTCACTGATTGAAGGAAGACAAAAATAAATAAATACATAAATAAAAATAAATAATAAAATAAACATAATAAATAATAAAATAAACATCAGTTACTTGTGGGCATTGAGGAAAGGGCTGTACCCTCTCTATGGGAGTGAAGTGCCACCACACTGGAGTCTGGTAACTTTGCCCATGGAAAATGCAGACCAAATGTGACAATAATGAAACCAGCAACAGGGAATGCGGAAGTCATCCGTGGCTCTATTTTTTAATTTCTGCATTCTTATTCCATTCATCTGGCTTTACCATACACTGTAGCTGCTCCACATCTCACCCACCTGGCTGCCTACTAAAACCAGCTTTCTAAATTCTCATCCAGAAAACCTATGAAGTGGTCAGGAAGTTGCCTTGGGTTGAAATGGCATCTCGAGATGGCGTTGACCTTTCCAAAATACGCCTGGACGTTAAGGCAGAATACACACAAAAACAGAGGCAGGGGCTTCCTATTTTGTCAGAGTCAGCAGGAAATAACTTTAACATATTAATTTCTAATAAATATACAGAATAAACTTGAAATAAGAACCTATTATTGCAAATGTCTGCAAATTCGTTATCACCTACTTCTGGTAAGGCTCTCTCTCATCCCCGGTGCCCAGTGGCATTATGATTCTGTCCCTCGTGAACGGGCATGATGTCTCTTTCTTCTTGTCTGACTCTGGCTTCTCCAGGGGCTGTTCTTAGAGGGACACGGAGCTCACTCTCCCCAGCGTCAGGTTCGACTGTCCCTCTACTTCCTCACGGAGCCTGTCTGTCACCAAGACTTCCACTCGTCTCCCTTTGATTTATTTTTTGCCAAACGTTTGTTGAGGCAGGTGACAGTGCACAGAAGTCACACAGTGGTCACCTCCCTTGAGCTCTAGGTGGGTTTCCCCAACCACACACGTCCATCAGCAGAGAACAGACGGCAGACGCTCCGCTGCTGGAGATGACTGGGCACCACCATTGCCCAGTTGTTGGTGACCACTAAGCTACAGCAGGACACCCCTGGAACACCAAGCGATGAGCACTCATTTCCCCTGAACGGTTAGTAAGGTGGGTGAGTGTTCTCACGTTTCCTGCACCATGTGTTAATGAGATGTTAAGAACATGGCATCCGTGTAGGACATTTTACTAGAAATGATAAGAAGCATTTAAGAAATTATGGAATGGAGAGAAGGAAGAATGCAGGAGCCAGGAAATCTTAGAAATCAAGTCACCAAGTATTTTAACCCCACAATTAAGAAACTTAGCAGTGATCTCTATGAAGTTAAGTAGTTGCTAAGCCATCTCCTTACGTGGCTTCTAGAAATTAAATTAGCACAAAAATAAACAGTAGAAAATCATCAAGCCTGAAACCTATGAAAATCATGACTGAAAAGTAAAACTTTAATCTTCTCCTTCAAAATAGGGGTTATACAATAACATAAGACATGAAGGGACTATTTAAATTAGTATTAGAAAACTTGGGAATTCGGTGACAGAATCACAGATTCAGAAATAAAAAGAGAAACTGTTCTTTTCTTTTAAGAGAGAGAGAGAGTTTTTTAATATTTACTTTTCAGTTTTCAGTGGACACAACATCTTTATTTTATTTTATGTGGTGCTGAGGATCAAACCCAGTGCCTTGCGTATAACAGGCGAGCGAGTTACCTCTTGAGCCACATACCCTCCCCCAAGAAATTATTCTTGAAGTAAAAAGTAAAAGAACATGAGAAAAAATAAAACAGACACTGTCTTATGAGAAATAAGAGGCAAAAGGGAGGAAAAAATAAACAAAAGTGCAATAAAGAGATAAAAATATTAAAAACTGTCAAACATTGAAGGTAGTTAAAGAAAAGTCCAATGTATGGTTAATAGGATTCTTAAAGAACATTAAAAAAAGAAAGCAAGTAGTAAAAATTAATTTATAAAATGACTCCAAATTTTTAAAAAATTGAACAAAATAATGATTTTATATTTATTGTTTGAAATAAGATTCACAACAATAAACAGAAATAAACTCAAAATGGCCAACATTAAAATGTATTCCGTTGAAATTACTAGACTTTAAAGAAAATATAAATCCTCTGAACATCTGTGTTTGGAGGCATATGACATGTTAAGTGTGAAAAATTCAGATTGTCTGACCTTTATACAGCAGCATACTATTCCAAAATAAAATGGACAAGCATTCTTAAGATATCCAAAGAAATAAACTCTGAGCCAAAGTACTTGGTTGCTTAGAACAGCCACATAATGAGAGTTAGAAGAAAGAAAGGGAGAACATATATAAACACAGCTTCACTTGACAATGTAGATAAAGACCATCCATTTTTAATGGATGGAAATAAGGAGAACATGTTTGAGAAACCGTGTGTTCATGACCAAAATCAGTGCAGGCAGTGCGGGTGCTGTTCCTCTTGGACCATTATGGGTGTGGTTCAGGAACACGTGTGATTACGTGAGCTTCTGACCTTACCATCTCCTGTGTTCTTGGGAACTGAGATTCCCAGGAAGAAAGGAGCTCAAGGAGCTTATAGTTCCAACTTAAATAGGAAGCATCTGTATGATGTTCTGGGAATTCTTCTCTAGTCAGATAGACAAGGGCTGGTGGGACAGCTGAGTGGTAGAGGCCTTGCCCAGCACCCATAGGCTCTGGGTTCAATCCCCAGCTCTGCAAAAAACAAGACAGATAGATAGAGAGGTATAAAGACTTAGATCTATTTGTACTGATATCAAATGGATATTTAGTTTTATTTTGTATTAAAAGAATTCAGAGACTTTTTGCTATATATTTTTACATTACAGTAAAAGTCAAGGGAAAGGTCATTTGGAGGGAGGGAGCTGGCTATGTCAGAAAGGGGCCTCTGGGTGGGAGGGCAGAGTTCTGTTACTGGGTGATGCATGAAAGTTATAAGGGCCAAAGAACCATCCAGGTTATAATGATTTAAAATATTTCATTAAGCTAGACTTGAGTTTTGTGCAGTGTTCTGTATCTATGTTTTATTTCACAATGCTGTAATATCAATAGTAATGCATTAATAATGCAGTATGATCATTTAAAATCATTTTAATTTAAAAATTAGCTATATTCATTGTATATCATTCTGCACATTGAAATATATGTTTAAACCTCTACGAAACTTTAGGTTATCAAAAAAATATCAGAAGTTGATTTTACCAGATTTTAGGAGAAAATAAAGTTTTGTTTTCTCTTTGGGGTAATTTTTGGAATCTCTGAAATCAGTTGAAACGACAGTATTATGTTACCATTATTATAAAATTTAGAAATAGATGTCCTCCTTATTGCTGGCTAAGTTTGTAGGTCATGGAGATAAGCACTTCACTTTGGGAGCGGCTATGGAGTGTCATCTCATTTGAACTGTTACCCTGGGCAGCAGAGGGGTGTTTGGGAATGACACCCCTCACTGGGGTCTTCTGCCAGGTACCCCTGGGCAGCAGTGGGTGGAAGCATGACTGTGATATGAACTGTTTACTAATGTCCAAAAAAGAACTACAGTATTTCTTGGCAAGTCACAGGCTGGTAAACAGAATTTAACGTAGTGACTGAACCCTCAGACATAAGAAGCTCACCCTCACTTTCACCAACCACCATTTTTGTTATTTCCCCCAAGTGTTACTATGATTACTAACATACCGACCAAAAAACAAGAAATTGGAGTGGTGAGCCAAAAGGAAATACTTCTTCACTGAACAGTTTAAATTCCTTTAAGTTATTTTTTCATATTTTATTAAAATTTTACAAAATTAGAAATTCTAATTTTTTTTAAGAAGTTGACTCTCTGCATCAGTCTTCTGAAAACTAGGTAAGAAAGGAGATCCTATCTGTCCTATCTATAGCTTGCGTTGAGAACATCTGAGCTCATTTGGCAGGCAAAGGATCACTCTGCTCTGACCTAACGCAGACCATAGGCTATGAGAAGCACGTGTCATTCTGAAATCACTGAAATAGCCATTCTTGGAAAAAAGTGGGGGAGAGGATGAAGTGCTTCTCCATCAATTGCCATATAGGAAGGAAGGTTCAGTTCTTCTTTTTCATTGTTCAAAAATGGCCCATATTTTCCTGATGAGCATCTAAGATCAGACAAAGTCCCTAGGCAGCGAATTCTATAATGAGACTGCTGTGGCAAGTTTTGGCCATGGAATATCAACGCAGTGGACTTGAATGCAGAATTCAGTGTTGGAGGACTCGGACTGGCCCGCCACTTAGGGAAGACTCCGCCTGATAAACCCGAGGTGCATCTCTCCCCTGAGAGCAGGCCACCTCTCAGGTACCCTCGATAACCGAGACCTTCCATTAGAGCTATCTCACACTTCAGAGGGTCCAGTCTCAGATGCCATCAGCTGGAAACCCTCTCCATTTAACTGCACAACTTGATTCTCCAAGCCATTTGACTTTAATATAAAAAACAAATAAAAGTGATTATAATAGCTGTGTTTTGAGGGGTGGGAATCAGCTCTTGGCATACGCCATTCGAAGGCAACAAATTGAAATCAGCGGGAAAGAAAGGTTTGCAGTTTGGCTTCTCTTTATGGAGTTATCTTTTACTATTTTTAGATTTTTATTTTAAATTTTGGTATTCTCTATAAAGCCATAAAAATAGGGGCTATTCAATTTGGCTTCCTTTTTCCGCTGCATTGAAACACTAAAAAAAAAAAAAAAAAAAAAAAATCTACAGCCACTAGTCTTGGAATTCCTCAATTTCAAAGTATTTTAACATTTTCTTTTAGATACTCTACTTACCAAATGGCTTCTCATTAAATGGGATTTAAATTTTTTTCTGAATCACAATTAGAGTTTTTGCTCTTCCTGACTGTATTTCCAAATTGCTTTTAACTTAAGAAGCCAAATCATTTTACATTCATTTTGCTTCTGTTTAGTTCCTCTTTTCAGAAATCACTTATGCTTCAGAAATCACCCATTATGTTTCTGGGAAAGATATTAAGCACTATTATTAAACATGATTCACTCAGTGTACTCCATCTGTATACATATCTAGTGGGCAGAAAGCCGTGCTCCATGATTTTGTCAGAACTGGTAATTTTGGAAGGAAGGTTCATGTGCAGATTTGCTCCAGACATTTTCTGTTTTGGTTCTATAACAGTTTCAGAATGATAGCTTTATTTTCTTATAAATGTATATAAGTGACCTCTGAAAAGCATGAGACCTCTTATTTACAGTGATTCATATCACATGCCCATCATTGAAACTGGTCTCTCTGAATCAGCCCCTGAGCCCTTGAATTCTCCACCTAGTTTAGAAATGTCACTACCATAGTTGAGTCAGAGTTGCCAGAGAGACAACAGGAATAAGAGATAGATGGATACATACATACATACATAAATACATAGATAAAGACACAGAGAGAGCGAGAGAGAGATGAGAACTAGTCGAGGAGGCTGACAAGTCCCACAATCAGCCACCTGATAGCTGCAGAACCAGGGGTGCTGGTGCCCTTGCTCAAGTCCAAAGGCCCCCAAAACATCAGGAAGGCAGTAGTGGGCCTCTCATCTGAGGCTGAGTCACTGGCACACGCCCCAAGTCCGCAGGCCCTACAGCCTAGAGTTCTGATGGTCCAGTTCCCACCTGACCTGCTGGTACCCACCCACGCCAAGGGGGAGCCTTCCCCACTCAGCCTGCAGGGCGCACACCAGCCTCCTCTGGAAACAGGCACACCTGAGCCCAACCCTCCCTCAAATGGCAGACACCTGTGTTTCCCTTTCAACAGAAGAGGGGTGGCTGGGTGCCTGCTGGCCCTTGAGAATGGACAGGGCCCAGCCAGCCTTCAGCATCATCGCGACCAAATCTGTTCAAGATACATGGGACGTTTTCCTACACTGTGTTCTTTCTAAGGAGCTCAGTTCGTGACTTCTGAGATGACTGTCTTATTGGTTTTGTTGCCACAGAAACATCATCGGAGTTTTCCTCATCAGGCAAAATGCATTTATTTCCATCCTGGGTGGGAAGGAGCCCCGTGTAAATTCAATGTTCCAGCACTATTTTTCTTTAATTCCTAAAGCTATGGTGGTAGGCTGGATAACACCCCCAAAGAAATGCACACCCCGATCTCTGGAATCTGCATATACACTACTTACATGGCAAGAGGAACCTTGCAGACGTGACTAATTCAAGGATATCGAGATTATGAGACGATCCTGAATCACCCAAGAGGGCCCCAGATAAACTCATAAGTGGCCCTAAAAGAAGTCCTACAATAAAGAGAGAGGATAGTGTGGACGCAGAAGTGGAGAATAAAGAAATAAAGCCATGTGACGGACAGTGAGCCAGCAACTGAGGGCAGTCTCCAGAGCAGGCCAGGCAAGGGGCAGATTCTTCAGCACAGCTGGGCTGAGACCTGGACTTCTGTCCAGAGAGACCAGTCTATCTTCTGCCTCAGCAGTGACAACACAATAAATTTGTCTTAAGACTGAGTTTGTGATAATTTGTTAAATAACAATATGAGACTAATCCTCCTCAAGACTGACATTTCCAGAATTACTGCCTCATTTCTGGTTCCCCAGCTACCAATGCCAGCCTCTTGGGTGGACTCCCGCCTGTGGGCTCACCTCTGTGCTGGGGAATAGTAGACTCTCATTAAGTGGATGTTAGGAGTTATATGTGGGGGTTTTGTTTTTATTAAAAAATATTCATTACTAGTTTGAGAAAGTCCACTTAAGTTTTACCTTTGTTTTGTGTTTTTGATATTGAGGACAGAACCTAGGGGCACTTCTTTTTTTGAGACTGGGTCTTGCTAAGTGGCTGAGGCTGGCTCCTGTCCCATCTTCCAAGTCCCTGGGTTCATACAGACATGGGCCACCAGGCACGTACCTTTGATTCTTTGCAAACAGGTATTTTCAGTATTTTAGTTGCAGGCCCAAGCCTGGGAAAGGCCGCACACCAGCCTGAGATGAAGGCCATCAAGGAAGCAGAGCACCTCAGGCATTGCTTGATCCCAAGGAAAAGAGCATCTTCGGAATCATTATCAGAAAACAGAACATGATCCCATCTGCAACAGAGCAAGTGGATTGTTTATAATAGTCTTTCTTTCTCAAACACATATCTTCAATTTATATGGGAAGCTCTTAGAGAGTACCAAAGGAAAATGGTCATTAAAATCCCACCCAGTGATTTTGCTACTGGACTTTTTTGTTGCTGCTAAAAGCAAATGTAATAACTAACTGCACATGGCTTGCAGCAATAGTTTTGTCTGGCTTGGCTTTATTTATTTATTTTAGTCCTTATATAAGAAGGCCTGATCAGTCGGCTGCTCCTGGTGGGGCAGCTCCTCAACGTTGCTGGGTACCCAAGGTCCTTCTGGGTCTGCATCCTACTGTCCTTAGCATGTTTCACTTCTATCTTCACGCCTATCAGCTAGTGTTCACAACACTGCTGCTGTAGCTCCAGGCATCACATTCACTTTCAAAACAAGAAGTCAGAGAAAGAGAAAGAAATGATTTTTCATTACAAGGCTTATTTAATTTTTAACCAGGGAAGGGAATCTTTCTAGGATTTATGCAATAGACTATTCTTTCCATTTTGTGGGCTCTAATTTTGTCATGTGAACATCCCTGTCTGCACAGGGGCAGGGAAAGTAACCACAGAGAGGAAGAGAATGACTGGGATGAGCTTACTGCTCATTATATCCCACCTGAAGGAGAGCTCTAGAGATCAAACTATGTCAGCAGAGTTCATGCCACAAAGACAAAGGGGGAAATGACAGTCTCTAGGCAGAAATCAGTATTGGGTGCGCCTTTTAGACGACATAACTATTAGAAATCCTCCAAGCCTATTTATGTACACAACTTACTATTTAAAACTTATTTTAGACTGCAAATATTGTGGGTAAAATCACGTCTGGCCTCTACAAAGGTAAGGTGAGAGATGTGCTTCCTAAGGTGGTGTGGCATTTTGATGTCAGCAAATGCCTGTCTTCTTCTTTAGTTTCCTTCCCCTTTTAGTTGTACCTTTCCATCAGCCCTCTCCTGGGCACCCGTGCCACTGAGCTCTGATGGGCACCATGACAGTAGGGTGGCCGTGTGCCCGCATCATTCTAGATGGAGCCGACACCCATGGTCAGCTGCTCGTGTTGCTTGCTGGTGTTCTGCTGTTAAACAGAAACCTTGGGATGAACGGGATCCACTTTCACCAGCAGTTCCACTCTCTGGTGGGATCTCAGGGCCTCCACTGTGGATGGCAAGAATCTCATCTTCCTGGCTGCAGCTTCCTCCCAGGGAACCCCTGCTGCTTCTGCAGTCCACACTGGGGGCCTCTGCCCATGGGCTGTGCTGGCCCTCCACCCTTCCCCCACCACCCCACGGTGCTGCTACCTGCCAACACCAGTCAGGCTCATCTCTGGACAGCCTAAGGCAGTGTCTAAGCCTCCACAATCCCCCAAGAACTCCCCGAGGGTACGAACCGTGTCCTTCTTCTCCCCCGTGAGCAGTGTTCCAACACATAAATACTTGTCAAGGAAATGAACCTGCTATCAGATTTAAAAAAAAAAAAAATGAACCTGCTATCAGATTAAAAAAAAAAAAGACTTTCCACTAAAGTAAAATAAAAATAGTCAAAATGTGTTTTATACAAAAATCAAACCAAAGAAAGTAAATAGAAAATTATAAAAGAAAGTGTTAGCTCTTAATCACCAATAACACTAAGGAAGGAAGACCTGATAATCGGTAGCTCTCAAAGAAAATCTATGAAAGGCTTAAAATTCTTCATTAAGAGTTTAGTTGGTTTCATTATGTTACACATAATATTTTGTGTGGATTTATCTAATAATGAAGACTTCCTTTTCACCTTACACTTCTCAGCAGTATTTTACTAAACCATTAATAATTGATGAATGCTAAAGTGAGTATGTTGCCAGGTTAAAATTTCTAGAGAGGTCCATGCAAGATTGCAGCTATAGCAGTGATGTTATGAAATGTTCCCTGGTTAATATCATTATTCCTAGCAATGCTACAGATATTTGATAATATTTGATAACGTTTTCCCAGTGAGTGCATACTGATTAAAGATAAATAAAAATGCATTTTATATGGTATTGAGAAGATTCTTCACAAATAAAATTCAAACAGCCCGCAGTAGGAGGGTAATATATTAAATGCAGAACTATAGAAAAATGCACCAACCAGAAAAACACAGTGACTCTGCTCACTCTTGAAAATCTAATGAAGGAAACTGCAAAGGAGGGAGGTAGTAGGCAGCCATGCTCTGTACAAGAAAGCACTGACCCACAGCGAATTATACAGACTGCACCTTGTTTATCTACCTCACATGAATTTGGCTTGCATATAAAGCAAAAGTCATCTGGCTAACTGAAAACAATTCTAACTCAACCTAACAGTTCCAGAAAAAGGAATTGTTTTTTCAAAAAACAAAAATTTTGAGGTTGTTTTTCTGAAGTGGCAGATCCCAAAAAAGAACCATCCAAAGAGAAGAAGGACCTGGGACAGATGTTGTTTTCCACTGTCTCCGCTTGGAGGATGAAGGGACTTGGGGGCATCTGGTTTAGAGATTGCTTTCATCCAGACAAGGAATGAGTGTAAGACTTTTAAATCCTGGTGTGTTATCCCAAAATGCACTTACGATTTCCAAGCAGATCAATTACTCAAGCAAATGAGATTTTTTTTTTTAGTTGAGATTTAGAAAATTTCCTTTTAATCATATTAAGAAATGGTGAAGTTCTTCCGTTTCCTGACATGACGATAGACCTGTAATACTAATATATATATAAAGTTCAGTTATTCCTTTTAATTCTGATTTTAGATGAAAACAGACTTTTTAAAGAGATTCTATGAAAATTATTGCACATGTATGAATGTCCATAGTTTTTAAGTCTATACACTAGAAAATTAGCAATGTATGCTCACAAAATTGCTATTCATCTGAGTTCATGTTTGCTCTTGTGAACACTTTGGAACAAGATCCTTGTTGCTGCTACCTCTGCCTTCACCTTTGGCCCAAATGATGCCTTAGAGAATGAGATTCAGCACCAAACCACTTCAACCTCCCTCCACTACTTCTTAGTACCCCACGCTACTTCTTGGCCTCTCTCAGGAAATCCCAGATGGGATTCCTCCTAGGAACACCCAGGCTTGCTTGCTCTGCAGGTGCAGGTACCGAGGGCTGTCAATGTGTCCTGGGGCTGTGTCAAGTGCGCTCTGACTCTGTCTTTGAGAAGTGTGTCCACCAAAAGGAGCATCTGTGGGGCCACATGAAAATTAACATGGAGTTAGCAGCAATAGGGGAAGAGTTGAGATAAGTTTCTGCCCCAGAGAGAAGGTGGAGTCCTTGTACTGCTGAAGCAAGGGCAGCACTTCTAGCAAACTGTGCTTCATACAGTTTCATCCAGAAACGGAGTCTTATACAGAGGCTGGAAACCCACTCACTAACAATTTATGATGATTAAGTGCCCTGGTGAGTCAGGAGTTGCACAGCTCATAAAGAATCACCATTCCTGCTCCGCAGCTTACAGTGGAAGCATATATACTGTTGAGACATCAACTCATCACCAGGGAAGTATTTTCATCTCAGAAGAGAAAGTTCATGAGCACTCACCCGGGTGGCTTTATTCCCTGTGTATCCTTTCATGGAGGATGGAGACGGAAGGACAAGGGTAGGAAGGTGCTCCCGACAGCCACATAGAGGTGGCAAGACAGACATGAGCCATGAGATGTGTTATGGTCCGAGAGGTGAGAATATTGATGAAATAGCCCTTGCAGTACAAAGTAGACGTGGTCCTCTTTGAAATATACAGAGTTGCATGCAGAATAGATGGTGCCATGATTTTGACTGAACCTGTTTCTGCATGTTCTTCAATCAGTGTTCCATAAACCATAGCACTGAAAAGAAAAAGCCAAATGGGCCATGTGGGTCTGAAGCAATCCTCTCCCAAACAAATCCCACAGAACTCAAAGCAACCATATGATAATGTTTGAGAATGGTCAGTTAATAGGCAATACGCTTTCTCTCGAAAATTTGACTACAGGTTTGCAGGTTTAGCTAAAAAATTTTAGGGTCCAAAAATGTGAATAAACCATAAGAAAAGTAGTTTGAATGGTCAGTCTTTTCAAACGAGCTTTTCATCTCATTAGTAAGGGGGAAATACCATAGCAATTTATGTTTAATATTATTTATTTGGTTTTTGAAGCTAAACATATGTGTTCATATGTTTATGTTTGTGTGTGTGTTTAATTAATACTTAAAAGAAAAAAATAGGTTTGTGTTTTCCTGCTTACTTTTTATTCATAATTCCTCATGCCTCTTTCCAAGTTTAAAACCAAAATTTCTATTATATCCAGTTAAACATCTACCTTATTGGGGCTCTTTTAAGTCTTCAAGCCTGGTGAAACCCCAGCCAAAGAAAATTATTTGTTGTATTTATAGCTAGTAGAATAAATTATGTCATTAATGATATCTACACAGTTTAGAGAAATTGTTTTATTTATGTTACCTTAGATGGCTTTGCTACCTAGAAATTCTAATTGGAAGGCAACTGAATGAAATACTTAAAATTTTTTCAGAAACATGTTATTTCTGTAATTGGGTTTGGGATGTGTGTTAAATTTTGCACCATCCCAACTTTTAATGATGTGAAACAGTCAAACATTCAGTGCGAACATGCTTTGGAGTAACTTCACTCAATGCCTCATCAATCTCAGTGTGATTAATGAGCTTACTCCTTATTTATTAAGCAGGAAAATAGGATTATTTCCTTTAGAATGCATGGGTCCAGCAGAATAACAGATAAAAAACATAAATTTTGCAACTGATACCCTAACTAGAAATAAGCTACATGAGTCAAATGCATTTTGGTTCAATTAATCAGAGACTCACACACCATTGGGCTGGTTATTCTATATAGTCATTATATCAAATAACAAGCTTATTCAGGAATCCATTTGCTATTATAGCTCTATAAATTTCTAAAATGTAAACACTAGCCAATGAAGTCCATCATGTATTCAAATAGAAAATAGGATCAATATTGAATTCACATAAAACTTTATACAGACCTGGTCAAAATATGCTGATGGATACATCATGCGCACACTTGTTCATTATCAGAAGTGCCAAGTTACCTAGTTTTGCTGGCAGTGTATGATAATGACCACTGTTATTCTCAATCACAAACCATTAGAGCTTATAGCATTTAGACATTTTCTAGGCAATAGTTCTTAAAATGTGCTCCCTAGATTAGTAGCATCAGCATTGCCAGGGGACTTGTGAGAAATGCAAGTCCTTGGACCTCCACCCAGACCTACTGAATCAGAACTACTAGGAGAAAGCCCATGAGTCCGCATTTTGGAAACTCTTAGGATGATTCCCATGCACGCCTGAAACCCAGACAACTACTCCATATCTTTGCCAAATTTGTGAGTGACAAGAATCTCATTACTGGGCAGCAAAGTCACAAGGAAGCACAGATTTCCTGACTTTCCTAATATCCTCCTGCCCTTGAAATTGCCTCGACTATGCTACACCTTGAAATAAAATAAATATTCATTGAACATCTCCTGTATATTACACAAAGTTTCTGTCTTCATGAAGCACACTTTCACAAAGAGGAAAAGGGAAACAAATGAAAAAATGTATATCTACTAGAGTATGTTGAATAGAGCATCAAAGAGGAATGATGCTACAAAGAAAAACTAAGCAGAGTAAAAGAAAAATGAATTCGTTCTGTATCTTGCGTAAGTCGATCGGCTGCGAACCCTTCTCTCGCCCTGCACGGTGGTGCCACTGATTAGGTGTGCCCCAACTGATAGGGAAGACAGTGGTGCTACTAGCTTTTTTCTCTCCATCACAGACCCTTTTTGGGTGATGATAAATCATATCACATTTAGTATATCTTTGAAAAAATTTTAAGAGTGAAATATCAAGCAAATTTTAAGAATCTTCAAGCTTCCTAATTGAGATAGCTGTCAACAGCACTGATGGAGATATTGACAGCAAACTGGCTGTCAGCTCTCAAGGGTCGGGTGGCATAGTCCAGATGTTACTTGATGGACAACTCTTCAGAACATCTGCCATTAGAAGGACTGTGTGGATGAAGGTCAACGCCACCCAGTTTGAATAACTAGCCTGGATAATCCCGAAGTATTCTGTACTCTTGGTCTAACCGTGAAAGATGCAGGAATAACTTGCAAGATGGCAGCACAGGAAGTAAGCTAAGATTGAGTGACAGGAGAGGTGCCTTGTCTTACCAGGTACACCAGGCCAAGGCCAGGATTCGGC
Organism: Spermophilus citellus; assembly: GCF_964194105.1. Lineage (NCBI taxonomy): Eukaryota > Metazoa > Chordata > Mammalia > Rodentia > Sciuridae > Spermophilus > Spermophilus citellus. The sequence goes on from NC_138198.1 coordinate 123,405,019, forward strand.
CTCAGGTTGACATGATTTCACAACTTGTACCTGTGCCGAGGGCACTATTTTATTCCAGATCTTGAAGCAACTGAAGCCTGAGAGACATGAACTGGCTTGGGAAGTTCCAAGATTCGTGGTCGTCAGGTCAATCATTGTTTAGGTGGCAGTGGAGGGACCGTAACAGGGGAATGGGAATGTGATTCACTGAACACATTTACTCACATAAAAAAAAATAGGCTTATCCAATTGCATATCCAATTTCATATCCAATTGCAGGGGAATGGGGATGTGATTAACTGAATGCTTTTCGGGGGTTGGGGTGGCGGGGGCGGGTGTGTATGCTTCCTGAAGTCCTCCTGGGGATCTTAGGAACCATGATTAAGAAAAAGCTCTGAGAATGCTGGGCAGCCACCCTCCAATGCCTTGGGAATATCTAGGAGCTGCTCCTGACATTTCTGTACTTATTAATCAGTTGAATATGACTTCTAGATAAGACGGCATCATTTTTATATTGGGCCTCATCTTGGGCTTGAATGGCGTGAAGGTGAACCTCGGGAGAGCTTTGTTTGTAGGGTTTAGGGCTTGTGGTGTGCAGCAGAGCCGGTGGACACCCAGCCTGGATGCAGGGAGGTGACTCAGCCAGGGATCAGGCCACCTGGGTCTTGATCCTCAAGGAAGCTGACAATCCTGGGAAAGTCAGGCCCGTCACTCCAGGTTCAAGCTTTTCCAAGTGCTAAACAGGAACAAACTCATTCTTATTTCCCAATGCTATTTTGATAAGTAAATGAAGCGATTATATGTGAAAACATCATGAAGCCTAAAAGCAATGCAATACACATCCTATCACATGGGCCACCTGACGGGAGCCCGAGGGGGAGCAGCGCGGTGGTCTGCAACGCGAGGGCCTCCAGGGGGCGCGCAAGAGCCGGATCTGAGCGGCCCGGGAGCCAAAGGGACAACCGAGGGACGGGCAGGCGCTGCTGCTGCTTCTCTAATATTTTTATGAAATCGCTGAGGTCAAATCCAACACCCACGAGAAGGAAACGGGGACGAGCCGTCTCACTGTCCACCCTAACACGACCAGTGAGGACGTGCTGTGCGGTGAGTCCGCCGAGGGCTCGCCCCTGGGGAAAGGACGTGAGTCCCCCCACCCCGGCCCCAGGGGAGAAAGCAGGGCGAGGCCAGACCCAGCCTGCGGCCGGGGATGCCCGGAAAGGAGGCGCGGTACAAGGTGGGACAGGCAAAGTAACTGCTTTTGTCCTGTAATATGTCACTTGTTGCGCACATCTGTGCCGCTTGTGTGATGTTAAACTCTTCAGAGGAGGGAAAACAATAAGTAAGAAGCAATACTAGATGGTGGAGGTGCGTGCTGAAATCTGTGTTGAAGCAGTTCACTGGGTTACTGATAAGGTCTGACACACCTGAAGGTTAATCCGAGGCGTGTTTTAACTCTATCTGGGTGAAGGTCATCCTTTGAGATAAGAATACAGCTGCAGGAATAAATCACTTAAATAAAAGCAAAGGAAGTTACAGGTGACAGAAATTCTAATAATAACCGAACTTTTGTCTCTGTGTGTGTATTTTTGGTTGAATGCCATGAAATTTCTAATATTTTTCAGTTGTGAACTCTAAAACTATAATTTCATGGGTTCAATCTTATCTTTATGCCCAGATAGACAAATAGACAACCACAGATAGACAGATAACACATGTATATTTAATTTGAGGCTTTAGACATTTGACTAATTTTTTGTGTGTGTTTTGGTTTCATTTTCCAATTCATTTATTAAATACATTTACTCACATAAAAAAATAAGCTTTATACTGTAACCTTATCCAATTGCATTTTCTATCCTACATTCTAATATCCTCTAGGATTTATAGCAACACTATTTTTTGCCCATATGGCTGTTTTCAGAAACTAAAATACTGTGACCTTAAGAGAAAAGGAGTAGAAGCAGATCTATTGCTACCAATGACAATATAAGAAACCTGCAAAATATCTTGATTCATCCTCCCCTGAGTAATGCTTTTCAAAACTTAATGCAGGCTCATGACCCATGAGGAGGCTGTGCCCACCCCCACTGCTCCTAATTTGTACTGTTGGAGAATCAAATTCCAGACACAAAAGGCCTGTGGTGTTGCCAGGCCCCTTTCCAAACTCCTGATCTGCTGGACAGTGTAAAGACAGCAGATGCTCCTGGGCTTCTCGCTGCCAATAGAACGTGCCCTTTTGTATCTCTCATGCAGTTTGTTCCTCTTCCAAATAATAGGAACTGTGCATAACATAAGTTGTGAGCATACATATGATTGTAAAGAGACCACAGTGCCTGTGGGGAAAAAAAAAATTGGCAGATTAGCTACACAATCTTACAGCAGATCTGCAGCAAAGGGTTGTGTTTTATAACCAGCAAGGTCCAAGGTTGGTTACTTCAGGATACCTTCCTGAATATGAACAACTAATATGTATGGAACATTTGCCAGAGTAAATGCTGTACAAAGAATGCCCCACATTGCCCTTGTAAAGATACCGGTGCCTAACCTAAAAGGTAAAGTGGCTATTATTCTTTGTTTTTAAAAACACTTTATTTACTATTGGATCCAAGGCAGGTGTAGGACCCAGGAAAAGAAAAACCCAAATCACTGCAGTCTTCCAACAGTAACTTCAGAAAAGTCTTTAAGCAAAAACTCACAGCAATGTCTATCAGTAGGTATCCATAGAAAACTCCAAAGGAAAATATTTTGCATTTGGTGCTTCATGTACACAGAACAGAATTCACTTTGGCCCTTATAAGTAGTAAGCAGACTCATAATTTCAATGAACACTAAAAAAATAATCATATTAAACTATCATAGGTGCTCCCTCTTACCTTTTCTTGCATAGTTGGTTTTAGTTCTATGATTTTCCAGCCCAATTCATCTCTTTCTTTGCTATTCTTTCATGAAGAACAGTGTGGTAGCTGTTCAATAAATGTTTATCTTGGGCTGACTATTCAGGTAACCAAACTGTCCATAATTTCCGATGTGCTCTACCTGTATTTAGTGAAAAAGTTCTATGTTTCTTCTTCATTATAAAAAGACAATAATAAAAATAATCCTTCAGGGTCTTTGGCCCTAAAATCAGTGGCAATGGCTCCCCTTATTTACCAAAGTCAACCTTTGTCTTGACCTACTCAGGCTGTCCTAACATCACAACAAATTACCAGAGACTGAGTCCCTTAAATAACAAAAATTAACTTTGTCACAGTTCAAGAGGTTGGAGGTCTGAGATCAGGGTGTCAGAGTGGTCTGGCTCTGGTCAGGACTTTCTTCCTGGTTTGGGGACAGTCACCTGCTTACTGTGTCCACATATGGCCTTTCTGTTGTGAGTGCTCAGTGAAATAAATCTGTCCCTTTCAATAAAGCCACTAGTCCTACAGATTGTGACCCCATCCTCATGACTCAATTTGACTTTAAGTTCCTTTCTTAAACCCTCTTTCTAAATGCCACATTAAGGGTCTGGGCTTCTATGTGAATTTTGGGAAGGATGAAATTCAGTCAAGAGCAGTCTTGTAACAGCCGTGTTCAGTCCAGGCTCCCTGTAGCCACCTGCTAGGTGCAATGCAAGCATCCTCTGGCCACTTCAAGGCCACTATCTTGGAGACTGACTAGCTAGGCTTAAAGTTTGCCAAATCAAAATTCTGAGGTTTGGAACATTCTTAGAAAGCTGGGAAAGTCAGAAAGAGTCCTGTTGACACAAAACAAACAAAAAAACCCATCAGCACCTTCCCCCAGATGCCTCCTGCAGGATTCCCTTGAGTTTAGAGTCCCTGAACTAGGAGCACCTGACACCCTTGTCTCCTGGCACTCCACCTAGATTCAGGCCCTCTTGGCCCATGAACAGGGCCACCCTGCAGCCGCAGTTCTCGCAGAACCACTCTGCTTGCCTCTTGCTCCAAGGCAGTTCCAGTGTACCCTTGACAACCCTGGGGAGGGACGGCTCTGGTGGGTGTGTTGGGTGGCAGTGGACACCACTATACATCAGTGAGCATCCAGGCAGAGAAGCATTGAGAGCGGGAGATAAGTTTTGGCCCGTATGAGTGCGTGGGCTCAGTGGACGAGCATGAAACCCACAAGGTAGGCTGTCGGGAGGGCAGGCTGGGATGTCAGAGCAGAACCTGGGCTCAGAACTTCTTCCCAGGAGAGTCTCCACACCACTCTTAGGGCTTATCAACTAACTGAATCAGAGCCAGGCAGATTATCTAGAATAATCTAATTATAAACTTTACTTACCTGCAAAACACCTCCAGAGCAATACCTGTGTTAGTGTTTGAATAACTGAGAGCTGTAGCTTTGCCTAGTTCACACATCAACGGACCATCTCTGCCTAAAAATGTCCCCTTTACACTACTGAGGGCTCCCAAAAACCAAGACAAAACCTAGAGCCACCTCAAGGCCAGAGTGTTAAAGGACCCCCAGCGAGAGAAAAGAGCTAGAGTCTGGGATCTGGCTCAATCACCAACAGTGACATGGGCCCCAGGCAAAACCAGCAAATCTGTCCTTGTCCTTATGGGGCTCTTGGGGTGAATTGAAACAAATACATTGAAAACCAAACTTACACATGTATAGTGGAGGGTTTATTTCCTATCATTGTCATTGATATTAAGGAATGTTTGCCATTTATTTAGAGCCAAGGAATATTTCTACAAGTACTCACAGGTATTAGGCAGTATCCCTTCTCCAGATCCATTCCCCATATAGAGTACCTGAGATTTCATGAGATTTCAGACAGTGGTCTATTATTATTATTATTATTATTATTATTATTATTATTATAAGAACACTTTAACATGAGTCCCAGCCTCTTAACAAATTTCTATGAGCACAACACAGTACTGTTAAGTGTTATACAAAAGATTTCCAGAACTTATTCAAGTTGTATACCTGAAATTTTATACTGGTCGACCAGGGAATGTCCAGTTCTCTTTCTCCGCAGCTTCTGGCAAGAAGAATTTTACACTCTGTTTTTATTTTCTTACAAGTCTCGTATCAGAGGAATTATGCCATATTTGCCCTTCAATGCCTAGCTCATTTCTGGAAGCGTAATCTGCTCAACCATGTTGTAGCAAATGGCAGGATTTCCTTCTTTTATAAGGTTAAATAATATTCTGCTCTGTGTATATCCAGTGCACCCACATTTCCTTTATCCTTTCATCTGTTTATGGTCATTTAGGTTGTTTCCATGTCTTGGCTTCTGGGGACAATATTCATGCAGTGCTCTAAACCACCGCCTAATATCTGGCACTAATTCCCACAGGAATATCCTGGGAATGAATAAAAGTGATCATGCTTTGATGTTTCTGCTACCTAGATTTTTAAACATGCAGACCTTATTTGAACCTTCCTAAAACACTAATTGTCAGTAGAAAGTAAAAGGTCAAATACTGTGCACAGTTTTTCAAGTCACTGATGAATTTTACCCATAAAACACACTTCAGTTCATTTCAAAATAGAACAGTGTTACCCCTCTGCAGGAGATTTCCTCCATAGGGAGATGCACGGATTGATTAGCAGGTAGAGTGGGGAGTAGGAAGACTTTTAGCATTCAATTTACTGGTTCTGTATCATGTTTCTTTCCCTTTAGAAATTTAGTGTTAAATTAAAAACTTAAACATTTAGATGCAATGCTTAAACATCACCAGAATCAATTGTTATTAAACTAAAAAGCCAAATCATTCAAACTTTTCTAAAAATCAGAATAACAGAAACAGTGGCTACTCATTTATTACACTGTCACAGTTGTCTTTTGAATCATGTGTCAGCCACACCATGGAAATGCACACTGTGGTGGAGACAGTCTACAAGCATGAGGTGAGTTGGTAATTGAGTCATGGGGTGTGGCAGGAAGGTCTGATTCTCAGCCTAATGCTCAGGCCCCCGCCTTTGTCACACGTCCTGTGTGAGCCACATCTTTCCTCCACATTCTGATAGCCTGTGGCAGGATACTCCAAGATGCAGGATGCCTGCTTCTTTTCAGTTCAGTTCAACTGTTACGGGGCACAAAAAGAAACTACCTTAACAAAAGAACTCTGATGAGAGAGAGACTCACCAGTGAATCTTCTCTGAATGTCAGCCATCCTGAGTTGTAGGCTATTTACCCTGTAAGCTCTTTATTTTCCATCTCTAAAAGGACAACAACATCTCAGAGCAATTTTGAGGGGCAGCAAATTTTCAAGAACAATTTTCCATGTTCAGAATTAAAACGTGCTTTGCTCTTTTCAACAATGGTTCTAACAGGATAAAAGCTTGATTCTCAAACCACAGGGATCATTCTTTTTCTCTGCTTTGTGTTTGTTCTAAAATAAATGTTTCCTGTTTCCTTCTTTGCTGTGAAAGTTAAATGGGCTCTCTGATATTTTTATGATTTTATCTATATGTTGACAGCATGTTACTGTTTTTTTTAATCATTGAAAAAAGTTTTCTCCACCAAGACAATAGCACAATAAAAACCTGTTTGCCTTATTAGAAATAAATTGAAAAACTCTTCTCAGATGACTGAACTGTCTTGACTTGAAATTAAGGAATTAATAGTCTTTTTTAATCCTATAAATTTAAGTGGCAGGTGGGTCACCTACCTAATCTTCTGTTCTCTAGTGAACATAACAATGTCCATATTCACTCTCTTTGTCTTGTATCCTGAAGTTATTCACCTCTCTACATGAAACTGAGTGGATAGTTTTACACAACTATTCACTGTGTAAATTATCTCATAAAGACAATGTATATTTCAGATCAAGAAAAGATTTACTAAAGTTTAGCAGAGTCTTACTAATTAATAAATGTAAAATCAAAAAAAAATTGAAAGGCAATACTACTAGCATGACAATCATTGAATATCACTATTTACTAACATTGTCAAGAACTGTGAAGGGTCTGAGATTTTACTCCACATGCAAGTTAGTAAGTTAGCCTGCCACCATGCCATGGATGTTAATAGAATATATGAGACTCCTGGATCAGAGACAATAACAGTTTACTACTCACAGCAACAGCACTAACCAGAGTATCAGCATTTGGAATGGTTTTCTGATTCATAATTACCACCAGATGGAACCAAGGGGGGTCAGATAGCACTGTACACGTATTGCAGGAGAGCAACAACAAGTTTAGGAAACACTGACATTTTATATAGGAAATAATCCAACCTAATCTTTGCCCCAGAGAGAGACATTATCTTTCTTGTACTGCACTAAATAATTCTGAATCCTATAGTCCTATAAATATCCTTGAAAAGATAACCCAGAACAAAGACAGTGAATGCTTTGCACAAAAAAATCATGCAGATATGCAAAGGTCTCATGGAGAATTTTCTATTAACCAATTCACAGCATAGGTCTTGTTTCCTCATTTTCTCATTAAATGCACATCTGTGTAGATTTTTTAAAAATCTTCTAAATTGTTGCACTTGGTTTGGACAGTGTATTATAATGAAGCTAGAAATAATCATTTCCTTATTGTTATATTTACACCAAGAACATGCATTTGACAATCACATTAAACTTTTTTTATTTAGATTTTCATATTTCAAAAAAGTGTCATTTTTCATTAGTCAGGAGCAGGTCATATAATTAAATTACTTTGACTCAACAGGTAACTCATGATGATCACAGATGTGCAAGACCAGAGCTGAGACAGCTGTGTTCTCTGTGTATTTGATTCTGTGTCTGTGCACACAGGAGTGAGCGGCTGCATACATTTTTCTTAGTTTTATTCGTTAATATTTATTGAGTGCCTGCTGGGTGCCTGGAATTTTACAAGGCTCCAAAGACACAAAGGTAAATAAGTTTTATCTCTTCAAGTTCAGTGGAGTCTCGTGGAGGAAATACAAAAGTAAAGAGATAGGACAGTGTTTGCAGGGGTCCTAAGAGAAGATATTTCAGTGCTCCAGGTCTGGGCTGGGGAGGCTGGTGGGGAGGCTGGTGGGGAGGGGTGCAGCTGGATTCCTTGAGGAATTCTTAAGCAAAATATAAGGATCCAGCTGTAACCATGGAAGCTCAGGTGAGTGTGAGCGTGAGGGTAGACATTCCTGGTAGCTACAGCAGCCCTGCTATAGGAAAGAGAATCTGCTTCTTCTGAGAACTACATGTGGTTTCAGATGGAGCTGTAGAGAAAAGGATCTGAGGAAGAGACCAGAAAGAAAGGGGGCTATAGAGAAAACACATTTCAGCCCATAAAGAGTCCTTAGTTGAAATGTCCACACATGTGAAATATATGTGTATGAATACGTGAAAAAGTTGGTTAAGGGTAAAAATCTGGTTGGAAGGATACCCTGGGAGATTTGTGAAGTGCCATTATTCGCACAACACAAACTGTATTTTCATATAGATTTTGGCTAAAAAGGAGTGAAACTGATGGTCTGAACATAGGTGTTAACTAAAGAACCCCAACATTCCACTCTTGGCACCACCATTAAAAACCTTAAGTACTAAGTTAGGGAGCTTGCATTTTTCCTAATCACTTTAGCAAAGAACAGATTAGAGGAAGGTGAGAACTCTGGCAGAACAACCAGTTGGATGTCTGCAGCCATGAACTTAATGAGAAAGTCCAGGTAGAGGTTGTGAATCAAAAGAGATGGATCCAAGAGTTGTTAAGGAGGTAGACTCTCCAGGATGTGATGTCGGACGGCAGGGGAAAGAAACAATGATGGGGAGCATGGGGAATAGATGTGTCCCAGTTCTTTGTTCTGTTAGGTTGGTGGGTGCCATTCCCCAAAATAGCAAATATGAATGAAGAGAATGATGTGTTCTGTTGTGAAACAGCATTTCTCAGTAACAGCCAAGATTTTATTTCTTGCTCCTTCTTTCCTATTCAAATGGCAAATGCCAAGTTGGAGAAGCACAGGTTTGTTCATTTCAGAATCCCCTTTATTCCCTGTCAATGGGTGATTGAGAAACTTGCAATTGTAAGATTTCCAGCTGTTGGACTTTTTTATAGAGGAGTTCCCCAAAAGCTCATGTGTGATACAGTGCAAGAAAGTTTAGAGGTGAAGTGACTGGGTTTTGAAAGCCTGAATCTAATCAGTGTGTGGATTCACTGGTAGGGATTAACTGGGTGATAACTGTGGGCAGAGACGGTATGGCTGGAGGAGATTGGTCCCTAAGGGAATGCTTTGGGGGTCTATATTTTGTCCCTGGGGAGCAGAGCTTAGTCTCTTTGCTTCCTGATTGCTGAGTCCCAGGCCACTTTTGTCTCTTCTACCCTGATGTCCTGCCTCATCTCAGGCTCAGAGACATGGAGCTGACCCTCTATGGACTGAGACCCCTAGAACTATGCGCAGCAGATAAACTCTTCCTCTTCTAATTGTTCTTGTCAGGTCTTTTGGTCATGGGGGTAAAAATTCTGACTAAAGCAGGCTTTCCCAACCAAGATCTCCAAAGAAATTCACCTTTACCCCTCACTTCTGTTTGGGGGGGGGGGGATTCTTCAATTTATCCAGACCTCATTGTTTATTAAACATTCAGACAAAATTTTCGAATAAAAAGTAAGCAAGTGGGAGTTTTTTAATCAATATGTTGGGTTTTACTCTCTCTGTTGGTTCACATACTCATTTCATCTTCACAGGTCTGGGACAATCAAAATTTGTTCTCATTGTACAGATAAAGGGGAACAAAAGGCCCAAGTTACACAGTCAGGACTCCATCCTGAGTCTGTCACACCCCAAAGTGTGCTCGGTATTGCCTTCTCTACTTCAGTTGTATTTCTCACCCTGCTTGGAACCATTTCAACTTTCCATATTACGACTCGGCCGGGTCAGCAGGCTGTGTGGTCTGTGAGCCTGGCGGTGTCACCAAAGATCCCGTCTCAGGTGGGGCAGACACTTCCTTCACAACTGCACCCAAACTTCTCTCTTTGATTTTCATTTCTAAGCATCACATTTTTAGTCCCGAATGCTTGGAGGAAATAAGGCCACACTCATATAATAATAATAATCCACTTATTAAGCACCCACTAAATACAATGGCTTGTACTAGAAACTTTAAACACCATCTCATTAAACTCTCACAAGTTGGAAACTGAAGTTTCGTGTGACAGAGAACTTGCCATGGGACACACAGCTAGAGAATGCTTGAGACTACCCTTCAAACCAGAAGCACTTGGCACATCTGGAATCCCAGGCACTCAGGAGGCTGAGGCAGGAGGATTTCAAATTCAAGATCTGCCTCAGCAACTTATTGAGACTCTGTCTCAAAATAAACAATAGAAAGGGCTAGAGACGTAGCTCAGTGGTGAAGCACCCCTGGATTCAATCCCCAGCACCAAAACAAACAAAAAAGCCCATTTGAATTCAAAGCTGCTAGTGTGGGCTCGTCCGAATGACTTACACTGCCGCTTAATTTTTTCAGGACGATTACACATATACTTGAAAATATAATAAGCTCAAGAATGCAGTCTTTCTCCAGGTTTCTGTCACTTATTCTCATATGTAGTATAGGTAAGATTCTAAACCCTTACATGTCCCTGTCCCACGTACAGCCCAGTGTGCTAGGGCAGCAGAGCGGTGGCTGAGAGACAAAGAGGACGACCAGAGATGGCACATGACATAAGATTACTGAAAACTGCTCTCAAGGAAGGATCAGGGGTGACAGTTACTGCAGGGAAGGGGTACGTATAGGTCAGGTTTCAGAAGCAATAACATTAAGAGCTTTTTTTCAATCCCATTGTGACCAGCATTCCAAGGAACTTCGCATACATACAGGGAAGTCATTTCTACAGAAAACACCAGTTGCTCTAGTCTCCAGTGCATGAGAGAGAGAGAGAGAGAGAGAGAGAGAGTTAGTTTTCTTCAAGATAGTACTTACCTGGACATTCTGGTTCAGGCCCTCCATTGTTCCCTCAACTTGGCCTGGCTCTCGGGATGGAAAGGGACATTTCCAGGACATGACACATTCCCCAGCAGGACTAGCCAAACTTCCCAGTACCAGAATTTTTAAGGGGGAAATGTGGAGAGAATGTTTAATGCGTACAAAATTAGACAGGAACCACAAATTCTGGTACCTAATGACATAGTCGGGTGGCTATTGTTAACAATGAAAACTTGATAGAGACTGTGTGCAGACATAGAGGCAAAAAAACTCAAGCAAACAAGCTGCTTCTGTCCTTGACTTAGTTAAAATTTATAAAAATTTAGTTTTTATGATTTACCAGTTTTCATTAAGTACATCATGTTATTAATTAGGTAAACATAAATAAATGGCTTCCACTAAAATATTCTTCCCTTCCACTGTAGCAGTGAACAGAGAACGACTCTGCAGCACTAGCCACTTTGTTGTCATACAAAACTCCAGGAATAATGCAGATGGTTTATTGACCATAACTTTCATGGTATCCTGTAGGGGTATCAGGGAGATTAAATAAATCAACATAAGTGAAATGTCTGACACTTCCTGGTGCAATGTTGGTGCTTAATCAGTTTTAATGATCAGCAACATCATGTGCATGGGACTCTGCTACTCGATATATGATTGCATGTGACCCAAGTGTCCTGGCGAGTGTGAGGACAGGCCTCAGGGTCTGTATTTTTTATCTCTTTCCTATTCTGCAGGTGCTCAGAGCAGGTAACATAGGTACAGATAACATGATGTTGTAAATAACATGGCAGTTATTTTGAATATGCATTTATTAGGCTTTCACATTAATACTTACTATGAAAAATAATCAAAAAATATATTGTGAATATGTTCTCCAGTATAATAACAGTAAAATAAAAGTAGTTAACTAAAAATTAAAAAACAGTCAGGCATGGCACTGCACACCTGTAAAACCAACTATTAGGAAGGCTGAGGCACCAGGATTGCGAGTTCCTCAGCAACTTAGTGAAACCTTGTATTTAATAATAATAATAATGATAAATGACTGGCAAGTGGTCAAGATCTTGACTGTCACTGTTGTGGGCTAGATGCAATGGAATCTTGCCAAATAAGAATTGTTCAACTTGCCTAGAAGAGCATAAGCATAAAAACTAAGAAATTTTAGAAGAATTCCTCCTTTGTCCTACCCTCCTGGACTCCATTTTCATGACTCTCAGGTCACTGTCTTATTCGGTGTTTACAACACTAGTAAAGACATATTGAAATATTCACTCTGGAGTAAGTGCGGCCAGCTGGAAAACTGAGTTTCAGAATTCTAAGCTCTTGAAATTCTTCTGTCATCTATTAATTGTGCGATTCGGAACTTAGAGCAGTGAATCTAATGATCAATACCTATAGAGCTTTCTCAGTGAAGACGAACTCGCTCAACACTCCACCACACCCAACTCCGCTGGCTCATCCTTGTCCACATTGCTACTAGCAATTCTGTCCCCTCTTATTTGATGCTGGAGGATGGCAGGTGAGTTGTGGAGCAGAGGGAAGAATTGTCAGTAAGGGCCAGGAAATGCCTGTAAATCCAGATGCTTCCTTTTATCTCTGTAGAGTCTTGTCAGAGGTGGTTCTATCTGGGAGAGATTCTATCCATCAGATACTGTTTGGTGGGAAGGAAGTGGAACAGCCTCTTGGTAGAAATCACAGAGAGAGACTTCAGATGTCAGCTCCAATGCAATCTACTCAACTTTCTTAAACTCAGTCAAAAGCTTCTGGTCATTTCCAAGAAAAAAAAAAAAAATCTACTCTTCTTAGAATAGAATGAAATCTCTGTGATTTGTCTCCTCTCTATCTCTCCATCTTGTCTGCTACCACTCACCAATAGGGTTTTCAAATTTCATTACTAACATAATGAGGACCAAATTCATAGTGGTGAAATATAAAGAATTTGAAAGTCATAACTATTACAGGCATTGTGACCTCAGAAGTCTAGCCAAGGAACCACTTATGAATCTATTATGCACATTAAATATTTGCAAATATAAGGCAGAATTTTGTCTGTGGTGATCATAACACTTCCTATATCTCTGGAAAAAGCAGTCTAATTACTTATTGAAAGGGGAAACCCCAGGCCAACTTTTAGAACTTGGGAAGCATATGTTGAGCTTCTAGAAAGTGAGATGGAGACTCAGACCTTTGTCAAATTAAAAAAATTTTTGACACATATCTTCAAAGTTATTTCAGAAGTTCCTAGAGTAAATGCAAGCATAATCTTACATCTATTTCAGAATGAAACTGTGCTACATTATATGAAAACCCGATAGGAAATTTTAAACCATTTCATGATACTCTTCATGTTCATTCTGAACTTCATAAAAAATGTCTCCTGTGTAAATTTATTTAACATTCAATGATTTCATCTATAATTTCTCTATGTATATATTATGTAAATAAGTACTAGAGAAGTTATGGAGAAAAAGGAACACTTTTACATTGTTGGTGGGACTGCAAATAGTACAGCCACTATGGAAATCAGCATGGAGGTTCCCCAAAACACCAGGCATGGAATCCCATATGACCCAGCTAAATCACTGCTCAGTATTTATCCTAAAGAATTGAAGTCATTTACTTCAGTGCTACATGCATACCATGTGTACAGCAGAACAATTCACAATACCCAAACTATGGAACCAGACTAGTGTCCATCAACAGACGAATAGATAAAGAAAATGTGGTATGAGCTGGGGTTCTGGCTCAGCGGTAGAACACTCCCATGTGTGAGGCCCTGGGTTCGATCCTCAGCACCACATAAAAATACATAAATAAAGGCATTGTGTCCAACTACAACTAAAAAATAAACACTAAAAATAAAAAAAAAAGAAAATGCGGCATATATACACAATGGAGTTTTATTCTTCCATAAAGAAAAATGAAGTGATGTCATTTACAGGAAAATGGATGAAACTGGAGACAATTATGTTAAATAAAATGAGTCAGACTCAGAAGGTAAAGGGTCTTTTGTTTTCTCTCATGTGTGGAAGCTAGAAAGGAAAAGAAAGGTGGGGGTGGGTCTCATGAAAATCCAAGGGAGATAAGCAGAGAAAAGGAAGGGGGATGGGGAGGGGAGAGGAGAGGCGCAGTGCTGGGGATGATTTTGGCCAAATTATACTGTTATATTGTGTGCATCAACAAATCCCATCATTATGCACAATTACAATGCACCGATAAAAATGTGAAAAGAGAATATATTACGTAAGGAAGTCCTACTGTCATGCAAAAATATTTCATCTTACATTAGTTTAAGCTTTTAGATAAGAATTTCTTATCTAAATATATAATCTTAAGAACTATCAGTTGATATTATCCTTCCTATTATCAATTTATAGGACATTAAGGTGATATTGTAGTAAATTTGTTATATAGCTCAGTTTATACCTCAGTTTATACCTGGGAATTCTGTACTTATAATCCCAACTAACTCCTTGGTTGCCGAAACTGTCTAATAATAGATTGAAAAATGGGAACAAAGATAAATCAGTAGATATTGTTACTTTTATTAGCACCATATTCAAATTTTATAGCTGAACTTTTGAGAATGGCAACTTAGTATTTATAATTTTAAAATTAGATACCTGCACTTTTCATTATAGAATATTTTCCCATTCCCTTTGCTAATCAATTAGTGGATTTTCATGTATTCTCCCCTTCATGTATTCTCTGTCTATGTTGTTTTAATTCAGATGATTCTATTTAATATCTGCCATTTTACTGGCTGTCACAGGTTGTTTATAAACTCTACAGATACTCAAATGAATTCTATATCTGCTAATAGTAAAGAGTTCAGCTAAATTTTATAAAGAGAGCTCAGAGGTACAAAATTAATATCCCAGTAGATAATTATAAGAATATAAGAAAAATTAAATGCAGGCAACAGGAATGAATGAAAGTTACTTCAACCAGAATAATAGATATAAGACTCTTTTTATTCTGGATAACTTATAAATGGGTATTAAAACTCAATTCCATTGATTCAAATTAAACCATCTTTAAAGCAAATCAAAGTATAATAAGCTACATCATTATTTGATACTTTTCAGTGTTTTTAAACCACCAGTCTCTTTATATCTGAGCACTACATAAAATTGAATGATCTGCAGTATTTTCCTGCAAAAATTTTCTGTTTAAGGATATGAGAAAGAATACTTAGATGTCCACTTATGAGATAAACAAAGGTCTCTGGGTAGGTAGAAGTCCCTTTATTAATAGATATATGTATGTAATTTATGTCTGCTAAAAAATTAGTAAATTTTTTACTCTGCTAGTAAATTAAAGAAAAGAGAAAGTAGGAAGAAAATGAGAAGGGAAAGAAGAGCTCTTGCCAATCACAGTCAGAGTGGTAGAATTTCATTTCTGTAAGTCTGCGCAAATTACAAATCTCCCCAAAATAAAGCTGCAGAAAAAGACAGTGAATGGGGAAAAAAGAACTGGCAGAGGGGGGTCAGTGCAGAGAGATGAGTGGGGGAGAGGAAGGGGATTGCTGGGGAGGGAAGGGACAGTGGGATGGAACTGACCAAGTTAGGCTCTGTGCACATGTGTGTACGCCCCAGTGCGTTTCACTTTTAGGAATATCTATAAAGCACTAATTTTAAAAAACTACAAATCGATAGAAGGATGATCCATAGAGCAGAGGAAGGAGAACGGGGAGGGAGAACGTGAAGGGGTTGAAGTGGAGCCGTCTATATCCCATGCATGCATGGTCACGTCAAAATGGACCATGATATTATGCGTGACTATGATTTTCTAATAAAAACATTAAAAAGAAAGTGAAAAACAAGATTAGAAAATTACAGGATCAATACACAATTTGAACATATAAATAGATGACCCAGGAAAAGAAAACAGAGGTGGAAGAGAGAACAGAGAAAACAGAAGTTAAATAATTAATAGAAAATTATAATAATTTAGAAATATTTCCTAGAAATGAAAGACATCTGTTCTTTGGTTGAAAAAAAAATCATAAAGTTTTTGAAAAACAAATACACCAAGAAATATTATCATGAACTTTCAACACTAGGAAAAGAGAACTGCCTAAAAATTCTGAAAAGGACAAAGGCAGGTTACATGGACGAGATTTGTGGTGGGCATTACTGTGTGTGTGTGTGTGTGTGTGTGTGTGTGTGTGTGTGTGTGTACGAATGCACACAGATACCAGGGGACCCGCCCTGCTCCCAGCACATCAGCACTGCATAGGACATTGAACAAGTTTAATTAAAGAGCTAAAGGTAGCAGGAAAAAAATTGCGACGGTATAAGAAATTTTTAATATTTTTGCAATGAAAACTTGATATCAAGGCATAAAGCCCAGAACATACTAAGATTTTACTACCAGAAAAAATATGCAGCAAAAGGAAATTAACTAAACAAGATGCAGTTGTTCATATTTCAATTTGAGAGAAAAAATATTCTTAAAAATCCAATAATATTCAGATCAATCTAACGCTAAGAAAGTAAGTTCTTTTACATCTACTAGGTAGAAAATGTATTGGTACAATGCAATTTGACACTTTATGTTAGAAACCTTGTGACATAAAACCACTGTTAATTTTTTGTTCATGGTTCTGGGGATCGAACCCAGGGTCTCACATGTGCTAAGCCTGTCCATACTCTAGCTCTGAGCTATATCCCAACTCTATCTGTTATAGATTGTTTTGGACTCTAAATCGTGTCCCCCTAAAACACATAGGTTGAATTGCCAGAGTGAGTGTTTTGGAGACAGGACCCTTAAAGAGTTAACTGAGGTAGAATTAGATCATGGGGCGGGTTAACCTCCAACACACCAGAGTTCTCAGAAAGGGAGAGGGGGACACCGGCCGCTCACACAGATCACAGCCACCTGCAACCCAAAGAGAAGCCTCACCCACAGGCCTCAGGGAAACTCCCCTGACCACCCTTGACCTGTGACCTCCAGACTTGTGAGAAAATAAGTGTCCCCTGTTGAGTGGCCGCCTGCGGTGTTTTGTAGGGCAGCCCTAGCAAACCAAGATAGCTTTGCTCCTTTGATGGCTCTTGTTCTTTTCCAACCACCTCGCTGTTTCAGAGGTACTCCGGTCCAGTCTTCAGGGATTGGGTTGTGAAAGCTGCCACTTCTTCCCCTGTGAACTGTGCAGTGAGACCCGTGTTTAAAGCATGTGTCTGTGGTGATGGAGCCGCTGTCCAGGGCAGCGTGTCCACCTCTGCATGCGGGACCCAGAGGTGCCTCCCCACCTGGTTTGGCCTGCTGTGAAGCACCCCTAGGTCTTCCTTTTGCTTTTCCCTCATGTCAACCAAGACTCTGAGGGCTAGTCGGAGTTCACCCGGGAAGCGGAGCCCACAGGACACAGTGGGTAGACGAGGCATTCTATTACAGGAAGGGGCAGGTGGTCACGGAGGCCACGTCTGATAACCTGCCCCCGGCAAGCTGCAGGCTCGGGACAGCCGGTGCTCTAAGTCAGTGGCGAACAGAGGACCAGGAGCTCTGCATCCAAGGACGGAGACAGATGTCCCAGCTCAGAGAGAGGACTTGCCTTCCCCCTCCTCTCTGTTCTGTCCAGAAGGCTTGGATAATGCCCACCCTCGTTGAGGGTTTTGTTTTTATTTGGTCCACTAGATTACAACTCTCATATTGAGCAAAAGCACCATCACGGACACACTCAGAATCATGTTTTACCTGCCATCAGGGCTTTCCTGAACCCAGTCCCATTGACACATAGCATGCAATCTCACCTGCTGGGGTTGAGATGATTTTTGAAGATAATATTTCTAAGGTACCTGGCACAGGATCTAGACCAAAATATGTGCTCAGTGAATAGTGGTTGTTATATTGTGACTCTTACAAATCCTTCCCCGTATAGATTGAAGCCGGTGACCGTAGCTCCTCTTGGGTTTCAGTGTGCTGAAATGAACCTGGATACCTTTGTATTCAAGGTCACAAAACCACTGACCTCTGGAATCCCCAGGGGAGTTCAAAAGCATGAGAGGAGAGCACCATGACCAAAAGAAAACAGAGTCTAGCAGGAGTTAGAACTTGAAAAAACTGAGTAAAATCCAAATACAGTTACAGAAGGGGTGTGGGCAGTGTGCCTGGCATTTCTACATGTAATTAATACGGGGAAAGCCATTGTTCAGACACTGTGGACAGCCCTGCACTGCTGCTACCCCTGGTCTCACTCCAGCTTTCTCCAAGCTGCAAGGTCAGCATGAAAGTGCTCAGTGCTCCATGGACACCACACTGCCCCCAACTCACTACAGCAAGAGCCCCAGAGACCTTCCTTCTGCCTCCTCCTCCCTGTCCAGGCCTGGTCTGCAGTCGGCCTGCTCCGGTCCGGCGGGTGGCCAGAGCTGTTGGTCAAGAGGGAAGCCAGTCTTTGCTGTCACCCTCCAGGACCAGCGGTGGCCAGCGCTCCCACTCCCGGCACTTCCCTTCCTCCCAGAGAACATCGTTATCTGTTTATTTTGCACTTTGTGTTTTCATTTTATTATTCAAGGGAACAGCACCCTTTCATCATCCCCAGACCTAGCAAATTAATAAGACACACAGAGAGTCATGAAGCATCTCGACTTGGCCCACTGCCTTTACCAATTATGGCCACATGTTTTATGCCTTGGATCCTCTGACTTCCTACAAAGAGTATTTTCCTTAGATGACATGTGAAGAAAGAGGAGAAAAACCAGAACCCACCAGAATGCCCTGCTCAGCGAGGCCTGTGTATGGCCAAGGACCTCCCTACTCCTCAGGAGGGAGACAGTGTCATGGGTTGGCCTGATTGTTTTCTCTGTGCAGAGTGGGAACCGCTGGTCTTGCCTTCCCATTCAGCTGCTCTTTTCTACCACATTTGCAACTCTCCAGTTGCATTACCAGTTTGGGTGTTTTACAGCACGGCAGGGAATCTTCCCTCCTCCAAGGCTGGGTGGTTTTGCCCTTCTTGTGCGACACTCTTGAGTTCCCAGAATTGGGTTGGGGTGATTTCCTATAATTCTATTACAATAAAGCGAATGTTTCAAAAGTCTCTGTGTCCAGTAGATTTCCTTATTTATGGAATGGGACTATGTTTCTGGGGCCTGCGTACATACCACAGGGAGAAGCTGGCAGGCTGGGGTATGTTTCAAAGTGTACTTGAAACCACCAGGTAAAGACATTGTGGGTTTGTTTGTTTGTTTGTTTTTTCCCAGTTTGTCAACATTACCTGAAAATATAGTAGAAAATGTTATATTCTATTAAAACAAACATGAATACACAATGGAATCAAAATTCAAGAGGACTTTTAAAATAGAGTCATGATTGTTAACAAATGTCATTTGTGGTTGGCTAAATACTTCTGATCATTTTGATAAAAACAGCATTGGAAATTAGCCCTTATTAAGAAATAGAACACCCATCACAAATTTTCTGCCCTCAGATTCCCAGGTCCAGATTCAACCATTTGTCTTTAAGGGGGACTGGAGGGGAAAGTTCAGGAAGCGATTGCGCTATCTCGGCATCACAGATGAACAAAGTTGTTTCCTCACGTTGTCGATTTAAGCCGGGGAGTGGATTTTTGTTTCACTTTCATCAATAGTGCCTCAGGGCAGAATTCAAATGAATGTTGAGAAAATGCTTAATTATTTCTCTCTTTTGTTCGCACACTTACTCTGCCAAAATCAAACAGCATTTGTAAAGCCTTTATGTATTCTGTTCTGATTGAGGTGTGTTGTTTTTGTGATCAAAAGCATTAAATAGCATAATTTGTAAGTTGTCTGTAAATAAACAGTTGAAGAAAGAAAAATCATGAATTCATTTCCAATTAGACTCGAAATGACTCACAGAAGAGGTGAAGAAGACAAGGTTGACCTTGAAACAGAATGACATTTGAAAGACACCAGTGAGAGACAGCACAGGGAGATGGTGGAGGAAGCCGGCAGGGGGTTGGGGGTGTATTGGGGGTGCAGAAGGGGGGACAGGAAGATGGGCGCACTCTGCGGAAGGAGGAGGAGAACCAACTTTGGCTGCAGCCCTGCTGCCCTGGTCTTCCTGCAGTGCTGTGGGTCTGCTCTGGAGAGGGTGCGCTTCCCTCAGGACCACGAGGTCCAGAGCCGCACGGCAGAACTCAGGCTGTGTGGGCAGTGGTGGGGAAGGGTGCACTCTGAGGAAGGAAGTCCTTCTGGTTGTCCTTGTGACCTGAGTGGTTCTGGGACGCAGGTCCCGTAAGCTCCGCCAGCTTCTTCCTGGGAATCGCCAGCGAGGCCCCGTGGACTCTTGGTTTGGTGCCATCTGCTGCTCTTGGTCTGACCCTCATTCCCCAGCAGCCTGTCAACCAGAGAGGCAGGCGCCTTCTTTCCACAGGGGCCCTTTCCCACAGGGTCCCGTACTAGGTTTGTCCATGATTGGTGATTGTGAGTTGCATGATGCACCTGTTAGTCTCAACATTCTAGGATAAAAAAATGTGTTCATAGGTGAAGTGAATTATCGAATTAAATTTTAGCTTTCAGCCCACAAAGTAATATGAGTTAAAGATATTTCTAAAACTTTAAAAATAACAGGAATAAGAATAAATAAATTAATAACCCAGGCCAGGGATATAATTTTAATATCATACTGTCTAGCTGCTTAAGGCTGATAAATACCAGTATTCCCACTTAGAGAAACTATGGAATATCACTGGTTATGAATATAAATGTTAAGATATGGGGATAAAATCACTAAAATTTTGATGCCTCTTCCCCTATCAAATCAGTGTATCAGAACTTGGCCTTAGAAAGTCATGCCAGATGCCACTTCCTGAGAGAGGCCTTCCCCAGCTGCCCTGGAGGGCAGTTTGGAGACACCATGCTGTTGGATCCCCTCAGCAGAATGGCAGTACTTAGCATGGATCAACTCACTGGTTTAATAGTCTAAAGGTCATATAAACTAAGTGGCTTTATTAGCAACGGGAATTTGCAGATAAGGAAACTGAGAAACCCAAAGAGAAGTGAGTGCCTTAAAGTCAGCTGCCAGCCACACAGTACAAGAGGCCCCACATGTGCCTGGTGTCAAAGCCCCAGAGATCCTGACCTGCCTTCTCCTGGTCTAACCCCTCTAATCTGTCCCCACGCCAGCCCTCACACCCCTAAAGCTTCCCTTACCAGCCCTCCAGGCCCTCTCTCACCCTGTCTACCCCTGCCCTGCTGTTCTTCCTTCACTGTGGCCCCAGGTCCTGCAGGAGAGGGAACACACACTGAGTGGAGATGCCAAGAGAGTTTAAGAAGGGACTTTTGGAGAACTGTGGGCAAAGTCCAGGAAACCTGGGGAATTGTGAGGGACTCACAGTGGGAGGCCTGGCCACCATCAGACCTGAGGGCCCTAGGGAGGAAAAAGGGCTTCAGGACCCTAGGAGACAGAGAGGAAGTGCAGGAGCCGAAGAGGCAGAAGGTACTGGAAGCTCAGAAGACACTGCAGGAGGTGTGAGCCAGGAGGGGAAGGAGGAAGTGCCCCCACCCTCTCCTCCCCCAGATCTGCCAGTGACTGTCTGTTGTGATTTCCCTGCTCAGTCAGCAAGAGGGTCAGCAAGAGGGTCAGCACACAGTGAAGCTAAAATGTTTTTATCCAGAAGGAGAGTTCTCTCTCTCACAACATTAACATTTAGCCTGTTCTTTCTACCGGTTTTAATTAGCCCTTTGTTACCCAATTCCCGTGGTGTCCTCCCTGAACCCCAAGTTCCCCATGCAGCAAGGGTATTTTTTGAGGCATCAAACACACATGACAATGGCTTCAAGCCTATGACATTGCAGAGGACAGAGACACTGAATCCACCATGAGACATTCCATGTTCCTGAGCGAACAGATTGTCTTCTCTGCATTGCTCACTCTGGAGATCGGAGAACATACATATCAAACAGAAAACACCTCTTCCTTTGAGTATAATCTAAACTCTGCCTTGCTAGATCAATGTTTCCAGTAGCACAAATCATCCTCAAGCATGAAGAATAATTACTGGCTCAGAAAGGATGAGGCAGCTACTGGGAAGTGCGTGGGAACTTCCGCATGCACACTCTCTCCACCCATTTTGACCTTGTGACACGTATTCAGGGACCACTTTCATTTGAGTTTGCAGTTGACATGTTCTCATCACAAAGCTACCTCCGAACAGTCCAAGCCTTTTTAAATATATCTTGCATAAGATCCAAGTGTTAGGCCATCGTAGTGACCATCAAGGCTTACCATTTTGGTGAACCACGTCATGGAATGGCTTCAGTGACAGGGACAAACCAACCAAAATAAACCAGAGCCCCCAACTCTGTCATTTAAACGCTTTCTCCTTGGTCATTGATGATTGCTTAAGACTGAGTGTAGTTTGCTTGCTCGCAGAGGGTTTTAAGAAAGTGTGCAAGTGGCTTTTGTATGTGAAAAGAGAGTCTAAAAGAAAAGAAAGCCCCTAACAGGCTCTCCATCAAAAGCAGCCTTGGGGGGAAAAGATTTCCTGTTTTTCTTTCAAAAGTTAATGGACAGAAGTTTGAGATCCCTACAGAATGTACCTAGTTCTCTGGCATCCAGAACTCTCAGAGGGATGCACCTGGGGAAACCCTGATCCCTGACTACAAGACTTTTAACTCATGAAAGATGGAGACACAGAGGTCTCCAGACTCTCACCAGCTTCCGCACGGCTAGCTCAGCTCCACGGATCTGGAGTCTCGCTGTGTGAGTTGGCTTTTGCAGTATCCCTTGCTCTGCTGAATCTGCTTCTCAGCGCAGCTCTCCTTTCCTGCCTTCTAGGTCATGGCTTCGGTGCCTCCAAGATGTCGCGTGCCCAGACGTTTCCCAGCTATGCCCCTGAACAGAGCGAGGAGACCCAGCAGCCCTTGTCGCGGTCCAGCAGCTACGGCTTCAGCTACAGCGCCAGCCTCATCCAATGACACCCAGCGGCATTGGTGACAGTCTGCCCTGGACCTGCCTGAGGGTCACTGCGCCCTCCGCCTCCTGGAAGACCACCTGCAGTACCAATTGACGCGGGCCAGGTCTCGCCCAATCCCATGGGAAGGTTAAAAACTGGAGTTCGCTTCCTTGATTCAGCGGTTAAGTCCTTTATTTATTGAATTTCTATGGGGGAATCTGTGTTTTACAAAAATAGAATCCAAATCGTATGAACAGTCATTTAAGCAAAATTCTTTGGGTCTGACAGTAGCAGAAGCCTGGTCACTGGGGGACATCACCCGCACTGGGCTGTGCCTGGGAACGGGCCCCTCCAGTGCCTGATTCAGCCCTCCTGTCTGAGCACAGGGTCTGTCCTTGGACATAGCCATGACCCACTCCGAGCTCTGTGACAGGGACAAATCCAGTGAGCTCCACAAATGGCATCTTAACTCTAAGTTAACACAGAACTAAGACCAATGACAATTAAGGGAAGGTGAAATTAGAGCACTCTCTCTTGAGCAGGGCCCTGTAGCTCGTGTGTGTGTGTGTGTGTGTGTGTGTGTGTGTGTGTACAAATATAGACGTGGATATCACTATATCCATCTATCTACACAAGTACATATCCAACATGCTGAGGGTGACAGGATATGCTCACTTAAATTGTTGAAAACTACAATGCATTAAAACTCAGATCGTTAAATTGAATAGCTATTTCTAAAATAGTGCTATTTAAACACAGCTTCTCCTTAGCAACAGTCTTTAAGTAGTCCAGTCTGCTCCTGTGAGACAGGCAGGTATAAATGTTGAAGGGAAATGTTTTGGAAGCAGCAGAACCAGCCCAGCTGCCCCACCCCTCGCGGCGTCTCGCCGTCTGGTCCATGTGGCCTTGCTGTTCTCGATGTTTCTCCATCTGCTGTCCACCTGAGCCATGCGAGGAAGAGTCGGTGTGATCACTGACCAGCTTCCATTTACCCTCAGAGGACCAGGAGTCTCCACGTGAGAAACTGTTCGAGAAAGAAACAAAAACACTTAAAAAGAACTCAGCTGTTTTGTAGTCAAGAGTACAACAGGTCCTGGATTGCAGATACTGGGATCTAAAATTCTGTAGATGACGATCCACAGCCACTGGGGGCTTGTAACTTATTGTGTGACCAGCACTGACTGGTCTTTGTTTTTTCTTGGGCTGGACAAGGTTTGTCTGGGATTATAAGAGAAAGTGGATCACACATAAATGTTTAAGCCCTGCATTAAACAGACCTGTAAGGTTTAAAGGAAAGTGGCGGTTTTTGTGTGAATTGAGGAAGTTTGGCTAATTCAGATCGACACTGGTATATCTGTCCTGAGGCTTAAAATAAAAAGAGCAATTATTCTGCCCGAGTCATCTGATGCCATGTTTCTAAGATGGTTATCTCTCAAGGACTCCAGGGTGGGTTTAAAAAACTGTCAAGTCCAATTAGGCAAGATGAAAACTTGATTATTTTTCTTAATAGTAAAATATGTTAAACTATCGAGGTTTATCTATATAGAAAGGGTACATTTTTGCTAATCTCTGCTAGAATCTTTTTTATCCCTAAACATAGCTTAAGAGCTGATTGGCAATTCATTTCAATGAATCACTACTGAGTAAAAATGGTCTTCATTCCTCCTTGATAAACGTGCACTTAAGCAACTACCTAGCTTCTGAATCAGTCACTAGGTATGAAAACCCCATCAAGATGCTAATCATAAGAGTTAATGTGGCTGCAAAAAATAATTGCATTACGCTTTCAGGGAGAGAAAAATATTACCCAAACACCCTGCACTGCGAATTTTGCTGATACAGCAGAGGAGCAGAGGACTGGTTTCTTTCAAGGATACGGCCTTCCTGGAATTCCAGCCTTCGGGGTTAACATCTCTGAATTTCTTTAGCACATGGCATTTGTTGGGTTGGTCAAATCCACCAGAGCAGCTCCCAGCTGAGACCACTTCAGCACAGTTCCTAGTGCGGCCAACACACAGGGGCTCTGGCCGGCTCACTCAGTCGAGCTGTTGCTCAGACAACCACAAGTTTCTACAAGGGACTTATGGGGAAAGGCCCTCAGGGGTCGTGGTTCATGTCTCAGCTTTATTAATGTGCCAGAAGCACAGACAGCGAGTCCAGGGGGATTCTGCTAATTACACGAGTCTGCTCTTGTGTCTCTTTGGTGGGAGACAAACATCGGCATGAAGTTCCTTCAGGAACACAGTTTGGTTCTGATCGTTGCCAGTAAGCGTTAAGTAAAAGGCACCAAAGATCAGGCGTTGGCAACCTTGGGCCATTTTTTCTGAAAATAATGTCACCAAAAGAGTATGTGAAAGAGAAATTGGCTTCCCAAATCTTTAGCACAGTCTCATCACAATGAGAATAATGCTATAAAATTCCTCACAATACCTTTTTAGAGCTTTATTCTAGCATCCTCCTCAAAGTATATTTACAATTACAGCGAAGTCAAAACTGCTATGGAGAGAGAGAGAATTTACAGTAACCTAATACACTTGATGTAAGGCACTGTCATTGAAATAAAAATGATAAGCCGATAAATCGTCTACAAAACCAAAGATGGCAAGATGCTTGTACTGGTCTCTTGGACTTTCATAGAATCATTTCCACTGCAGTGACAGAATGCCCGTGGACGTGTGCTCAATTCCACTGAGCTCATACATTTGTGATTGAAGATGCCACTGAACTTTTCAAGGTCTTTCTCCCTTTAGATACTGTATCTTTAATATACTTGCGGCTTTTTGTTACAAGAGAGGGATTGCTATGAACCAAAGACATCTTTGGGCTTCTTCTGAAAGTGACTCAGTTGGGGTTTCTCCCAGATCTGTACAGATGAGTGAAGTTGGCGCCATTTTTACACCTGGTTGGAAGAGACCAATGATGAAGGAATCCAGGGTACATAGTGAAGTCTCTTCTAATGGCTCAGAAAGACTAGAAGCATACCTACACAGTTCACAGAAGGATTAGATGAGGGGATTTGTTTTTATGTTCCTAGTTTTTTTTTCCTTCTGATTATAAAGTACACATGGCCAACACATGACATTCTATTTAAAATGCAGAATAGAACAAAATGAACTTGACCCAATGGCTCATTATTCTGGGGAAAGGGGAGAATAAAACAGATCTTTCACTTACTTACTGAACAAACGATAGGCACTCAGAGCTTATTTATTTATGCAGGTTGGAAATATTTATGAATCAATGTTTTGACCACTGCTACAATTTAAATTTGACAAAATACGGAATATATATTTACTCTATATTAGGGAAGATGCTGTTTGATAGAGCATGTAAAATAAAGTGAAATCTATTTATGAAAACTAAGCCACACCTCTTTCACCAAACAGTATCTAAAGTACTAGTCCTGGTATCTTGTATAATTCTTCTGTGTCTTCATCAGGCAATTATGTTTGAAAATCATTTATCACCAATAAAATGGCCAGTCACTTATATCTTCTGTCCAACATAGACACAATGGACTGATAAACAACTTAACACTGTTAGTAGTGCTTTCTACTGATCCAGTTTATTGCATGTGGTATCTTTATAGTAGATATTAAAAATACTTCGTAAAGGTTGACGTCTAGCCCCAGTCTTTGGTCAATACCTCAGAAAACTTTGTAAAAAAGCATGAGTACCTTACTCCCTTGATTATTGGAACCTTTACAAAAGCCAGCCTTTATTGCTATAGTGAAAACAAGCTACAGTGATTATATTCTTATAACATAGTCCAGATTTGACCATCATAACAGCACAATCAGCAGGCAATATTAAATGGGGGTGAGCTTTAGGCCTGTAATACTTCATGTTTCACACACACAAAAAAATTACATTAAAAACTGTCCAAAGTGAAGATTATGCATTTTCCCCAATTCTACTAACATGTCTATCAATATCTTGGAATTTCTAATTACTTTATCAATCGTTAATTAAATAAGTTCTGGAACACCACCTTCTCAAAAATAAGTAAAACTTTGCCTCTGGGTATGCATTAGTAGTTATGACAATGGGTGATATGCCACACAAGTGAATTTTTAGCCTATGAAATTTATAAAGAATGTATCTGCAGGCTATGAAACTTCCTGTGGAAGGAATAGCGAGGGTGGTCACGACACAGGAGGACAATTTTGGAAAAACAAACAATAAAGAGTCCATTGAAACGTCCAGAGTAACACTTGGACCCTACTTTCCCAGCATTCCGACCTAGTTTCATGTCATGGTGTGGCCTTCTTTTCTAGTGCCATCTGCTGCTAAGTGTGCTGCTGAAAGAGACATGGCTGCTGCATTACACCTTGACACAGGGAGGTGGTCAAGCAGTTTGCCAACCAATATGCCTCTTTCCATTTGTGAAAAAAATTTAACACAAAAGAATGGGTCCCCATGGAAAATTCTCCACAGACAACCTCACTGGGTAGCTTGTGAAGATACATTATCAGTGAGCCTGGTGAGAGTCTAAACATGTGGGAAGACATCAGCAACCTCATGGGAGCAATCTTCATAAACATACTCAAGATCACCCACCTTTAAATCTGTGGAACTGGGCAAATCCTACTTTCTCAATTAAGACTATGAACCTTGTACCATTTGTACCATCATTCTGGAAGAAGAAGTTTTAGATAGTGTATAGACACTCGTGGAAGTATCATGAGATGCTGGACACATTTTTGAAACAGGTGGAATGTTAGCCAGCTCTTAGGGCCATCTTGAAGGTCATGTAGCATAAAGGTCTCATTTTACGTTTCCCTCAAGAGAGAGTTGAAACCCATAATTTGTTCAATGGCAAAAAATTAAACAACCTAGTTCCAAGCTCCAGGTCCAAGAATGTTTCCTCGGCCCCAGCTTGTCTCCCATTTAGACATAGTGGGAGTTGAGAAATGCCACGTGGTCTCATAATAAATAAGCCTTGTCCTTTTAAGTCTTTGAGTTGTTCTTGTTCTTTTTGAACATACTACCAGCTATATCCCTAAAGAGAATTTCTGGAACATTACGTGAAGCTTGTAGGTTGTGAATGACTGGCATAAGCTTTATTACTTTCAAATTGTTATCAAGTTATTTATTTAAAATTCAAACTTATTTTTTTGCAGATCAATATATGATATTTTGGTGCATATTAATCATACAAAATTATGGGTTTCACTGTGGCATACTAGTACATATATAAAAATATAATTTGATCAGCTTCACTCCTCAATACCTCCTACACCCTTTTGTGACCTCCTTTCTTGTCTCTCTTCTGGTTTATCCTAAAGTAATAATTTAACTAAAAAAAAAATTTAAATAGGAGTGTGTATTTCTAAGTCCTACCAATTCTTCATATTTTAATTATGATTATTATTTGCCATATTTATCCCTCCACAGCACTTTAGGATGTCATTATTTATGACATTTATCATAATTTTGTTAGACAATTGATGAATCAGGGCTACATTTTTTCATGAGAGCTTCAAAATCTTCCATTCTCAAAAGAAGTTTGAAAGATGAATTTTTTTTACAAATACCTTACACACAAAAAAATACCTTACACATCAGATTTTCCTTATAAACTTCACTAAGCAATTATTTAAATTAACTGAAGTTTGTATAAATAAGAACTATGTTAAAATTACTTACTAAATAACATGAAAACATACTTAACTTGTAATTTTCAGACATTTTCCCCTGATTTAAGGTTTTAATATCTTGTAAATACTTGATGGAGAGGAAAAAAATTCATTTATTATAGAAATATTCCTTCTAATAATTCCATTTACATACTGAGGATTTCTTTTAATGTATCTTCTATGTTTATTTCCCAAGTCTGTATTCCACATCCTGGTTGTCAGGAGAATAACTGGATATAAGCTTTTTAATCATTATTTGGGGCCCAATTTTAGTAGCTAACACAATTAACTTCCTTTCTGTTTCCCACCTATGGTGTGATGAGGGACTGAGCATGAAACCCACCCTTTCTGTAGATGCAGAACCTTGCACCCAGCAGAGCAGGGTGGCTTGCGGCATTTTGCAGGGTGCCATCCTTGGAACTTAATCCTAATTCCCCCCAGAGACCCACAGTCTCAAAAGCATTGCTTCTCACCACACAGCTGAAGTTTAAAAACCTGAATTCAGGCAAAGAAGAAGATTGAGATATGACTTAATCTTTCAAAGTCCCTGTAGAATTTCTCTCTAAGAAAACACCTTGAGAGGGTTTCTATGGTGGTTCCCAACCATTGACTCTTTGACAGAGGTGCTGAAAAGGGAGTAAAAGGAAGAACTAAATGATAGGAGTACCCTTGAGAGTAAATACGAATCAGAAGCTGATAATACAGGTCAATATGAAATAGTAATTCAGGGATTCGAATCCAGATTCACAAATCTATTGCATAGTTCAAGAAACAATGCTTAACACTTGCCAAAAGTGTGTGTGTGTGGGTATGTGTGTGTGTGTGTGAAGAATGAAAGGAGGGGGACTACAGCTCCACATTTGGGAGGAGCCCCACTGTAATGGAGTGTACGGTTCTTTCCAGTTGGGAGCCACTCTGTCTTTCCGTTACACCAGGCACTATATTAGAGTCAGTCCGCTCCCTGACACTCCCCGGATCTGCAGTGGCTGCTTCATCTCAGCACCCTGCACCCCAGCTTTCTCTCTCTCTCTCTCTCTCTCTCTCTCTCTCTCTCTCACACACACACACACACACACACACACACACACATATTTTGGTTTTGACCCACTCTTCTGTTCCACTGTAGTTATCTTTTTTCTTTTTAGATCCACATAGAATTACCTTATCTTGGCAAAATTTTTATCTCTAGGAATCTCCAAACTGTATTAAGTTATATATGTTTGCTTTCTGTAAAGTTCTATTTAATTAATTTATGTATACTTTGTGAAATAGTATATTGTACATTATAAAGGGATGTCATTTGTGGTTGGCTAAATATTGATGATCATTTTGATTAAAATGGCCTTGGAAATTAAGCCCTTATCAAGAAATAAAACGCCCATTACAAATTTTCTTCTGTTGGAAAATATATGATCGGGCACACTTTATTTTCAGTTTTAATTTATTCCAAATAAATGACAGCCTGGGGAACTCTGTACTTAAATACTAGTTGGGCCACTTTTTTGGAATGAAATGCAAAGGAATAGCTGTCCCTGGAACCTAAGTGTGAATTTCTGGCAGAACAGAAAATAATAATGAGGCAATAATAAAATTAGGAAATTCAATTATTTTTAAAGATGTCTGTGTGATTTTTCCCCTTGATTAAAATACATGAAATACATAGTTGAAGAATTACCTTCTTCTGAATTTATAGTATACATATATATGTATATACCTATATACATATATCAGTCCTTAATTGATAAACCTAATCTATTGTTCTCAATGTCTTATATTCTTATATAATTCCAAGAAATATACAAATGATATTGAAACAAGGAGGAAAATTTATAGTTGTGCAATATCAAAATTTGCTTCACCACTTAAAAAAAAGGTAAAGCAGTTCCAAATATTACTTTATACCAACATTTTGCATGATTGAGACCTTGAACAACTAAATTGGTGGTTTTACAAAACCCATGGGTTATTTAATATTGCTAGCACCATAATATTAAATGATTTTCTTACATTTCTGTTATTATGTGATGACATGTAACTATGTAATTAAACAGAATTCTGACAATCATACTCTGCTAACCTTTAAAATGTTACTTATTCCTTCACTTATTAGCTTGATATTTTCAAAATAAAGTAAAAGAAATCCCTTTATTAAATGTAAGGTTACTGAGGATTTATTATGTATTTCCAGTGTTTTCCCAACCCTATCTTATAATGTAATTTAACTTCTGTTATGTTGAATCTGGTTTGGTGGAATCATAGCATATTACGTTGAAGGTGACGTTAGAGATCAACACATTATTTTCTAGTGAAGAGATAGCCAGAGAATGTAAGTGGCTTTTATTTGGGGATACAACTAGATAATGGGTTTTCTTCTAACACTCTATCACTCTTTAATAACAAGAAAAATATTGAAAATAAATATTTGGTAAATGCATGCAATTAGACACTGTCCTCACCAGCTCCCTGATTTAGCAATCAGTGGCTTCCCTTATTATGTTCTATCCTTGTGATCAACCTCTATCCCTGGGAGTTAGACCTGCCTAGAAGTACATTTACAAAATCCGTTTCTCAAACAGCATTGGCTGGGTTTCCTGATTACTTTATTAGATGAATTTGTTTTACAAGTTTCTTTCCTCCTAGAGATTCAAGCCTTTAAAGAGAGTGGGGACCTCCCTAACACTAGACAATGGGTTTCTCAGTTATGCACCCTGGATCTGGCACTCAGTCCTGTTAACGTGTCCTCCTGTGGGTGGGTCCAACCAAAGTCATGAACAATGTATGGGATTTTCCATCCTCTGAGCCAGAAGAAGTTTATAAAATACCCAGGAGAAGCAACGAGAATGAAAACAGCCCTGCTTTCCTGATGCCAAACGAAATACAGTTTATTCTGAATATGAACTTTTATGCCACATTTGTAACAAATTGGTGATATGGACTTGGTGGATTTTCTTTTCCCTTTTGTCACTATTAAAATTACAAGGACTATATTTACTGAAAAATGTGTTTTTGAAAAGAGCATAAACGTCTATACAGGCTTAGAGCTGACATCAAAGGATATATTTAATAAATACATGTCACAGGGCACAGCCCCAAAGCAATTACTCTGCTATTTTTTGCAATGTACAAAGAAATCAGCTCTCTCTTTTTCCAAGTTAGACAAGTTTATCTAATTTTGGTATCCATATGATGAATTATTAAAATAAATGTGGAACAAGAACTGGATTGAATATTTAAACACTCATGGAAACATGAATTATCCCAATATGTAGGTATTTGAGGCTATCAGGTGCTGATTCCAAGGGCCAGTCGCTGTTTACTGAGTTCTTGTCATCTTCAGACATGGAAGAAGCTTCTACCACCTCTCTCAGTCTTTGTTCTTTCCTCCCTGAATTCCTTTTGACATACTTCAATATCAAGAGTAGTTCTGAGGCGAAGGGCATGTGGCCGCCCCAGGAGACACAGAGGTGGCTAGAGATGGGACATGAGGAAGGCCGGAGATACTGTCACACCAGCTTCCTGATGCACTTCTCAGAGCTCTCTCTGAATTTCTCCTCCTCTCTTCCACTGAATAGACTGGTTTTAATCACAGAAGATTATTACACAGTAGAGTCTAATGAAATTCCCAACCATCTCTTGCTGTTTGAATGCTATACATTTTTTAATCATTTTTTTAAAAATCCTCTTTTAACACAAACTTATATGTAAGACCAATATACATATGGATATTCTCACTCACGCCACTTCCTACACACGTGTGAATTACAGAGGCCGATTCCAAATACAGAATACTCTTCTGAATAAATCAAACTTCCATTGTGAGGCGGTCAAAGGAGAATATACTATTTCAAAATTCAATTTGAAGAGCATTAATTTAATCTTTGTGCCGCAGGGATCCGAAAGTAAGATTTGATCCCTCCCTTAAGGAGCTCACCCTGTGGAAAGGTATATGTAACCTAGTCCTGTTCATTGAATGTCCTTTGAGGACCACTCAGCTTAATAAATTCCTTTCTTGTTCCAGTATCTATGAAATGTTATTTTTAGGTGCCAGCTGTTTTCAAGGTGTCTATTTTTTTAAAAAACAAATCCAATTACATTTCAGGGAGCTGAGTGAAGAGCTAGAGCTTGATACACCTTCCACCAAAAAATAAATATTAAGGCTGCTGCCTAGAAATAACCCTCTTCACTCTAACCAGATATCTCACTCTCCGAAGTATAATATAAATAAAACGTGATAAGTAATATATCTAAAATCTTCTACTCGGCACCCTCCCGTAGGGCCCCTACTCCCCATACCTAATTGACCCTCTTTCTGAGCAATGAGAGAGGACAGCTTTCTCCATTTAAAAGGGCACGATTAGACTGGGAAAAGAAAGTGAAGGAGGACTGTCTTAAGTTTAGAATTTATAGATGACATGACTAGGAATTCAATGGTAAGGAATACTCACTGATGTCTTCAATATGTGCACAACCTAGACTGCTTGGGGGTGATGGTATCTCAGGTGAAACCAGCATTACATGACACAGAGGACACAATGTGCACTCTACTCACCAGCAGAACGTGAATCCCTGCTTCGTGGGACATTGTGCCTCCGACCCCTTCAGCCGAGATGCAATATGCAGAGGGACCTAAAAGACACTGCAGCCAAGAGACATTATAGCATGGTGTTTGACATTGGAAACTGACAATCACAGTGTAAGCTATATTTGACCATGTTTCAGTGGGTTAGTGAGTTGGGGTTGGAATTTTATTTTTAGTATATCAGAATACTATGACATTTCTTAGTTCAGATAGTCGCTATTGACCCTTCAGTAGAACCCAAGACAAGAGTAGATCACACTTATCTTTGTGTGCTCCTCCACGGACACCACATTTCCCTGAAGCTTGCGTGATGTGATTCTTACTGCTTGTTATTATTCATGCTTTTTCCTAATCTGGAAGAGATGGTGACATATTTTGGGCACTAGGTTTTCTGGTGGCTTATTAGTTGACACTAATAGGAATGTTCAACTTTAACACTACTCCTATTAAGTAGGGTATAGTTTCAGGAGAAATCATTCAGTGATCAGTCCGTAAAGTTTTGCAGTAGTATGTTATACAGCCATATGTAGTGAGCAAACTAGGATGACTCTGGAACCTGCTCTCACTTCTTTGCCTCCTTATCATGAAGTCTTCAAATGCTTATTTATTTTTTGTGTAACTAAACCTAAAAATAAATTAATATCAAATACAGCAAAATACTGCAATATGACTTGCATTTTTGTTTGTTTTGTTTTAGCAGAATTCTAAAAACAGTTCCTGAAATCTGGTGCTCAGTGGTGAGTGAGCTTTACTGACTACATCTGCTTTACTTTTTGTGGATTGTTTTGACTAGATATATTTTATTTTGTGACGTTGGACAAATTTTCTTTTTATTACCTTTGCTTCTTTTTGGACTCAGAAAATTTTATAATAAAAATGTTGACCTAAACATAATCAGGAAAACTGAGTATGATCCCATGCTAATCTTTAGATTGTCTCCTATATTTCATTTTGTATTTATTTTTTTTAAAATAAATATGTACCTGATTTGTATATACCATAAATAATATGCCCATTCATAAAAATGGGCCAAGGAGCAACACAGACTAGAAAGTCAATGGGACAATGTCCAGTGTCCAGCCATCCTAGTGCAGTGTCAAGAAGTCAGGGCAACGAGACCACTCAGAAGCCAAGAGAGCACACCCACACTTCCTACCAGTACGTGGAGAAGGACCTGTGTGTCCACTGCCACCGTGTAAAGAGCTTGCAAGACGTGGCTGCCGAGCTCACGTCAAGCGAAAGCAAGAAAACGGAAAATCTGTGACTTTCTTAGACCTATTACAGGAAGGAGGTCCCAGAAAACACAGGCACCCCAAAACTCTGGAGTGACAGAGAGATACAGGAAGCATTATGCTTGTGGAGAGATGGGGCACTGGAACCCCAGGCTGCAGGAGCGCTTACCGGCAAGTCAGCTGAACTGCTGCCATTTGGTCATGAGTATGAGTAAAACCTCCTGTGAACTCTAGAGACTTGAAGGGTCTCCCCACTTGCATGAGCTTCCCCTCCAGGACACCCACCAGGTTCTCAATACAAGGTTCCAGGGCAAATCTCGCAGCTCTGGCAGGGGAAGGGGAAGCTTCAGGAAATAAGCCAAGTGGCTTCTCAGTAACAAAGGCCTACCACCAGGGAAAAGATCTTCACCCATTCACATGCCAAGTCCTAGAGCCTGCAGCCCACCTGTCCCACCTAAGAAAGAAAAAATAAAATTAAAAAAAAAATCATAAGTCAACGGGATTAGGCTTTCAAGGGAATACACTGGAATGCAAGTGAAGGGCAGGTGGAAGCTACAGCACAAGAGAACTTGCAGTCTCAGGCCCACTGACAGCCTGATTCTTGATTATGAGATTAGAGACGCTCTCCTTCCACTGTGGTGACTCACCCCATGGCCACAGGGTCCCAGGACAACAGCAGAGAATTACAGAGGAAGACACTGGAACAGAAAGCCTCTCTGAGCAGGGAGTAGGTAGGGAAGCCAGAAGAGAAAGGAAAAGAGAAAAAGAGAGACAGAAAAGCAACCAAGCACATAAACAAAAGCCACAAGGACCCTAGAGGGACATGAAAGTATTTAGCACCTGTAGCCGTGATGAACTTCCACTCAGTCCAGCATCCGGTCAGGTTAAGGTAAGTCTGCAAACCAAAGTCCTATCCACCTCGGTTCCCAATATGCCATACGCTAGGTCTGGCTTTCAAGGAAAAAACTGTGAAGCATGCTCACAGGAAGACCAGCTACGGTGTGAGGGGACAACGCCATTACTGGACCAGAGAGGCGATGACTCGTGTGAGAGTCATCAGACATGGAAATTATCCTTAACACGTGAAGGGCTCTGTGGAGGAGCTAGACAACAGCAAGAACAGATGGATAGCGTAGGCAGAGAAAGGGATTCTAAGAAGAAATAAGAATCAACTGCTCGAAATGAAAGCACAGTGACAGAAACACACACTGCCTTCGTTGGGATCATCACTAGACCTGGCACAACGGACAAAAGGGATCAGCGATTGTGACTGGTCACTATGAACTTCTGAAAGTAAAAGGTAAGCAGGAAAAGAGAAAGATCATCCAAGAACGATGGAATAATTTCAAAACGAGCACATAATCAGGATCCCAGAAAGAGAATATAGAAAGACAATATTTGAAATAATAGTGTCTACAGACTTGCCAAAATTAATGACAGACGCTAAACCGTAGAATCAGGAAGCTCAGAGAACACCAAATAAAATATGTTAAGGGAAAAAACAGAGTTACATAGAGGGGAGGGGGACAATTAAAACTATGGAAGGAAGAAAACAGAAGGGAAGATATAAATTCAAAGAATAGGTGTGATTGTCGAAAACATGGTAGACATTTTCCAACTATGTCAATAATCACTTATAGTTAAATGGTCGAACTATTAACTAATTAGAAGACAGATTGTTACCGTGGACTTTTTAAAAAAGATTTAACTATAGGTTGTCCATAAGAAATTCATTTTCCATACAAAGACTCACATAATTTAAAATTAAAGGGTGGCAGAAAGACATACCCTATCAATATGAGCCAAAGGACATAGTTGTGTTGTTTTCATAAAAAGGCAGAGATCCAGAACAAGGAGCTTAACAAGCATGAAAAGGAACATAGGTGTGGCAAGGTGTTGGTTATCTCATGGAACATAACAGCCCTGAAAGTGTGTGTCCTGACCAGAGTGTCCAATACCTGAGCCATTCCAAGGTGGTCCCAACATGCCGTCCACCGACATCGCAAGAACATTCCTTTTCTCCACACATCTGACAGCATTTACTATTGTTTGTGTTGATGGCTGCCATTGTAACTGGAGAGAGACGGAATCTCATTGTAGTCTGAATGGGCTGTTCCCTGATTGCTGAGGTGCTGAACATTTTTCCATATATTTGTTGGCCATTTGTACTTTTTCTTCTGAAGAATGTCTGTTGAGGTCATTTGTCTATTTATTGATTGGGTGATTTGGGGGAGGGTTGCTGTATGTGTTAAGTTTCTTAGTTCTTTATTTATTTTGGATCTTAATCCCCTGTTGAAGAGTAGCTATCAAGGATTTTCTCCCATTCTGTAGGCTCTCTCTCTACACTCCGGTTTATTTTGCATATAAAAGCTTTTTAATTTGATGCTACCCCACTTATTGATTCCTGGTATTATTTCTTGAGATTTAGGAATCTTTGTAAGGAAGTCAGTGCCTTCCCCACTATGTTGGAGTGTTGACCCTTTTTCTTCTAGCAGTTTCAGTGTTTCTGCATTAATTCCTACGTCACTGATGCACTTTTTTTGACTTTCATGCAGGTTGAGAGGTAGGGATCCAGTTTCACTCTTCTTCATGTGCATATCCAGTGTTCCCAGCACCATTTGTTTAAAAAGCTGTCTTTTCTCCAGTGTATGTTTTTGGCACCTGTCATGGGACTGTATGTATATGAATTTGTTTCTGTGTCTTCTATCCTATTCCATTGGTTTTAATGTCTGTTTTTATGCCCACACCATGCTACTTTTGTTACTATAGATCTGAACCATAATTTGAGACCAGGTTTGTGGTGCCTCCAGCATCTCCATTATTGCTAGTATTACTTTGGCAATTCTGGGTCTTTTATTTTTCCATATGAATTTTATGAATATTTCTAGTTCTATAGAAATTCCTCAAAAGACTAGGAATGAAACAACCATTTGACCCTGCTATCCCACTCCTTTGTATAAGGTAGCAGCACACTGTAGCAGTGCATGCATCACAGCGTTTATAGCAGCAAGATTCACAAAAGCCAAGCAACGGAACCAGTGTTGGTGTCCTCCGGCAGATGAATGGATAAAGAAAATGTCATATGTGTACGCAATGGAGGTTTATCAAGCCATAAAGAAAGAGAGAGAAAAGGGATTAAAAAACTTCCTATAGTTCTTTGGTCCACTGCATATAAAACACACAGAATGTTGCTTTGAGATAGATGTTACAAACTGTTCAGAATATAAAAACTTCATTTCTGCATTTTTAACTCTGAAGGTCAATTTTATTCTGTAGAAATATTTTTCCCTACTCTTCTTTGATAGCAAATAAAACTGATGATCATGGTGCACTACATTTTATTCATTCGGAACAACAAAATACAATAAATGAAGGCAAACATTTGCATGGCCAACAAATGGAAAATCTGAAATAACTGGAAACAGTGTTCTAATTAAGGTAACGATATAACTTCATCAAACAAGAACAATAGGCAGGATCGTCCCAGATTTGGGATTGGGATTGCCACCCCAAATGAGACTTTTTCTAACAGCATCTTACAACATAGTTAGTGGTTTGAACCTAGAAAAATATAATATGTAAACCAACCCTGAAGATCTATAAAATTTCCCTCAGAAGCACTGCAGTAGATTCTAGAAGTTCATTGGATCACAGCAATAGAAAATTTAAAGGAAAGCAAATTGCTTTTAATTTTCAGATAGATCTACAAGATCCTAGAGGGTTACTAGAATAATTTCAATAAACAGAACAATGAAAATATACGTTAACTGATATCAAAATCTAGATGTGAACGTCAGCACCTTCTAGACATTACATTTTAATACGACCCAAACCAATGATTATAATAAGCCAGTGATATTTCATGCTCATATTATAGTTTTACAATCTTCAAAGATATTTTCATATCATTATGGTGAAAAGGTTAACCTTGTTGTCACAATTTAGCATCTACACCTATACTTTATAAGCATCTCACTGAAATTCTATGTAAGCGGTACAAAATATAGCATATTATATAAAATCTAGGAGAAGCATTGGATTAAAGTTACTCTAATTAAAAATGTAGACTTTCCCAATTTGAAAAATTACTATAATACAACTGTAATTATTATTATTATTATTATTATTATTATTATTATTTGCAGTACTGGGAATTGAACCTAGGGCCTCAGACATCCTAGGCAAGTGATCCAAAGTCCTGGAAATTTTTATTTGATACATTTTACAAAAACCGATAGCATTTAGATATTTAAAGTAAAAGCAAATCTAATAAAATTATTTTCATTGTACTTTGTCTTTTAAATTGATTTTCAGCATACTTAAATATGGATAGCACTTTAATAATAAACTGAACTACTTAAAACATCGTATAAATTTGAATTTTTCCTAACTAAAAATTATAACCTCATTTACTTCTCCCAATCTATAAACGTGAGTGTGAGTTGAGGGACTGTGTACTATGGACTGGAGGTGGGGCTCAGTGGCAGAGCACTTGCCTAACATGCACA
Source organism: Spermophilus citellus (assembly GCF_964194105.1). Lineage (NCBI taxonomy): Eukaryota > Metazoa > Chordata > Mammalia > Rodentia > Sciuridae > Spermophilus > Spermophilus citellus. The sequence goes on from NC_138198.1 coordinate 123,443,678, forward strand.
AGCCTCATGTTTCTCTCCATCACCACAAAAAAAAAAAAAAGAAAAAAAAGAAAGAATGAATAAATAAAAGAATTTTGTGTTCTATTTTCTCAGGATACATAAAGGTTTGTACACAAAGTTTGAACGTCTCTCTGATAATAATATAATCAATACACAGTTACTGTAAGTTATATTTATTAAAGATGTGCTCTTTCCCTGATAAACTGAATCCTCTTCAATGACATTTAACACACTTACCTACCATATTATCAAATAGTAATTTCTTCAATTGGAAGGTACCTATGCTCACCACTATACCACCAATGCCACCCTAATTTCCTTAATTGGTAATTTTAAATGTAAATATTAAAATCATGTATTCAAAGGAAGCATAGGTTTTATTTGATGTTGTATTATGTACCAATATAAATTATACATGTAAAACAGACAAAAATCTTAAGACTGCATCTCGCTTCCAAAGCAGCATCTTGCAAAAAAAAGAAAAGAAAAAAGAAAAAAAAACCCACAAATATAGTTTAATTCCCATCTTGATCTTTACTCTGAGGATCTGTTTTGATCTATTTTCCTAGTAACACCCAGGACAGTAAGCACAGATTAGAGGGAAAGCAAGGGGGGAGGGTAGAGTTCAAAGACCTGGTGCTGTAGGTGTGGCATTACAGAGATTACGGAGACTGCCAGGACAGTGCCTGGCTAGGGTGTCCCAGAAGGAAGTGGGGAAGAAGCTCATCAGCCCCAGAGCTGAGGCAGTAGAGGACTTCAGCAGGCTGCAGGAGGTTCCCAACTCCCGAATAGCAAGACCACATGGAAAAAAGAAAGGACAGAGTAAATACTGCCCGTAAGTATTTTGAGTGTGATATTTTTAAAAAATTAAAAAAGAGGGAGACAGAGATGAGTCTCAGATATCCTGGGGGCTAGCACACATAAGTGGTTCATCATGAAAGCCTGTCACCCCAGTAGCTATTTTCTTTTGAAGGGATTTATAGTCCTTCATGTTAAGACTGTAGAAATGTTTTACTTCTCACCTGTATTAATCAATGAGAATTTGGTTATCAGAATCTTCCAGATCATTTTAAACTTTTGGAGAAAAAGAAACAGCTTCTTTTATAAATGGTACTAAATTGGTTCACAATGTGAACTCAGGGATTTGGCCCTAGCATCTTGGATAAACGTGACGGTAGAGTGTTTTCTGGTAAACGGCCTTTCCACTGGGTTATGCTGATAAACTCATGGAAATAGTTCATGAATCCAAATATGAAGTTCTAAAGCAATGATAATAAAAATGAGGGTAAATGTCCAAACTGTGAAGCCCACATTTCCCTTTGTACTTTATTCCCCGATGACTTTCCCTCCTTTCCTGTTTCCTCTCCATACTCTCCCGACTCCAGGCTCAAATTTCTACCCTACAACCCTATATAGCACCACTTCCAACCATGTTCTCTCTTCATGTATTCAAGTTTTCACACAAAATTATTTTTAGAGAACTTTTGAGAGAATTTGCATATTAAAAATAATTCTCAAAGGTAGCAAAAAGAAAAAAATCGATATTAAAAGTATTTACATTACTTATTCTTGGACCCTCTATCACACTTGCTCATTAGGCTAGACCCAGGATGGTGGCAAGAATTCTACATACATTCAGAGATAAATTTATTTTCTATTAGAAAATAAAATGGTAACCCTGTCACATTTATCTTTCTATGGCTTCATTCATTGTGCTGCCAGGTATTCTTCTGGACTATGGATGATAGAGAAGATTCTAGAAGAGAGGAGAGAGAGAGAACTAATCTGGTTTCACTTTTTAGTGGGTTAGTAAGAGATGTCTTGGAATGTCATTGCAGTCAACATTTAGTAACAATCACAGCTTCCTGGTTCCTTTCCTTCTTTAATACCCTGAATTGCCCTTTCATGTGCTTTGTCCCCACCTCCAGCTCTTATAGGTGAACCCTTAATTAAGGTAAGCTATCTCACCTTAATGACCACAATGCCTGCTTAATGATAGGCAAATAATCGAATATGTTTGCTGTGTTAAAAAAACAAACACTTCATCCAGTGCAAACAGGGTCACAAATGACTTCAGTGGTTGGCTGCCATCTTGAAAGCACACAGAAAAGCCAGCATGGGAGTTAGGCCAAAGCCAGACAAGTGCATCCACTGCTGTGGGAAGGGATCTGAACCAGCTTAGGGCCATGTCTAAATCTAGACACAACATTAGAGCCCTGGTAAGTAAAGCTCACTCAAGTCTGGTCTCCCCTGTTCCTCTGTGGCTTGATCCAGCAAGTTTCCCTTATGTATGAGCTAAAATGACTCATGTATCCTGAAGCACTCCTGTTCAGGATGTTCTCTATGTCATGCAGTGTTTTCTCTACCAATGAAAAAAGTTTAGTCAACTGGAATCAAGACAGTCATTGGGTGGTAGGAAGAAATTATAAAGATCCATGTATCTAATAGTCTTCATTAGTTAGCTGATATCAAGAGAAAAGCTTAGACTCTAGGTTTTGGTCTTCGAGAGAAGGTAGGATAGTTGACATAGATGTCCTCCCTTGTGTCTTCCATGGGTTGAGTGGTGGAGAAGGGGCTTCTGTAGTTGTTGGCTGCCTACAAAATAAACAGCAATGGTATCAATCATTCAGTGTGTTTCATCAGCTAGTAAAGATATTCAACATAAATCTCTCAATTGAACCATAATGCAGGCCAAAATTCCACTACAAGTAATTTCTAAAACACTCCCTCTATTGTATAGAACTTCTGTTAGAAATCACTTTCTTGATTTATAGGATTCTGAATAAGATGCAGCATAAACATAATCCAGATCTTTAATGCTGTATTGTGCTATGAATTTCCTTTTTAGATGCAAAAGTAGGTTGGTATTTCCCTATAGTGGGCATCCATCAATGTCTACTGAATGATGCCTTAATTAGTAACTATTCTTAGAGTACACAGTGTCCTAGCTTTAACAATAATCAACTGAACACAATGAAAGAACTATGCAACAAACTTTCTCCTTCAAGCTGATGGTACATAACCATTAATATTCTCTACTTTAATCAAGTGATGTGCACATGTGACAAGATGAATGTGCACATGTGACAAAATATACAGGTGTGAGAAAGAGCAAAATTGAGAGAGAGGAAAGAGAAGCAAGAGAGATCTTCTGGTGAGTGGTTTCAAAAGTTAGAATGATTTTGGTGTTTGCAAGAAGAAAGCAGAAGGAAAATCCAGGTGCCTTGTTACTTACATCACCTGTGAGGGATAGCAAAATAATCAAATAACTCCATCATCTTCATCCTTCACAGTCCCTCTTACTATCAAAGTTTTAAATTGTCCTCGATATAATAAATACCATTATTCTAAAGCCTGGAAGAACTGGATACCTAACATAGTCCTAAAGCATCCTCCTTGCTTCAAAATTCATAACAATAAATATTCCTTTGGATTGACTTTAGCAGGTAAATAGCTAGGAACAAGAGAAAGAAGCCACTAAGTAGACATGGCCGGGCAGCATCCACTGTGTGCCAAGCAACAGCTGGAGGAGCAGAGCCGCTGGAGCCTGCATTTGGTGCCAAGAAGCCAGCTGTGAGTCAGTCAGAAAAACACATCTGACTTGCAAAGAGTAACTGCTTAATAACAGAAAATCTTAAGTTGACAGATTATTAAGAAGTCTGAAGCACCCGTATTGGGTGCTTAAGTACTTGACTTTTTAGCCGTGTTGAATTCAAGTGCAAATAATTAAAGCAAAAAGAAATCAATGTGATTTTGGATAGCACTTGAGAAAATGTTTGCCTTTGTCAACTCAGGCAAGCTGTAATAGAACAGCACAGACGAAGTGTCTTAAACAACAAGCATTTATTTCTGGCAGTTCTGGAGCTGTGAAATCCAAGACCAAATGTGTGACGAGGGCTGCCTACTGGATCTGTGGGTGGCCATCTTCTCCTTGTGTCCAGGCTTTTTGTGCAGAAAGCAGAGAGGAGGAAGCAAGCTTCTTCTGACAAGGGCACTGATTGAACCCTTGAATAACCTCCCCAAGGCCCTACCTTATCAGACGCTCATGCCGTGTGTGAAATCCTAACACAAGCATTGGATTGCGAATTTTAATAAACAGAATAATATGTGCACAAGAGAGCAATATCTGACATACGCTGGAGGCAATGAACATGAAATTAAGCATCACTGTTATCTACAGACTCCAAAGTTTCTATTACTTTAACCAAACAATATGCGCAGTAGCAAAGTAGAGCGAGATGGAAATTTTAATAGTTCATCAGACTCCTGCAACCCACAAGAAAGTTCTTTAGGTTTATAATGTAATTTGAGCATTCATTAATTCATAATTAATTAAAGGTAATAATAGTAACAAATATCATGTATTATGTCCTTTTATATGCACACTTTGCTTCTGAGCCTTGAATGTAGGTTAGATTAATTTAATCATCACAATATCTTTATGACATCAAAATAATGTTATGTTCTTTACTGGTTTGAATAGGGTTCCCCTAAAACTCACATCCTTCTGCAAACATCATTATGTGGCCTTCTTTGGAAATAAGATCCTTGCAGATAAAATTAGTGACGTAAACATCAGGATGCACTGGGGTAGGAGGTTGCCCCTTACTCCAAGATGACTGGTTTCTTTATAAGAGGAGAGGCACAGACACACACAGGGGAGACCCCAGATGAAGACAGGCAGAACCGGACGTGTATACAAGCCATGGACAGCCAGTGATTGCAGGCAACCACCGGGAGGTGCTGGGAGAAAAGCTTGGAACATCTCACCCCAGGAAGGAACCAGTCTTCTCACACCTCTTTCTGGACTTCAACTCTCCAGAGTCATGAGGGAATAAGTGTGTGCTGTTTCAAACTATCCAGTTTGTGTACTTTGTAAGAGTAGCCCTAGAAAACTAGTGCGGATTTCGGTAATGCACAGGGTTGATTCTTACTGTGTCAGTGTAATTGCTCCTTTATTCATATTGATATATAAAAAAACTTGGTGTACACAGAGTAACTGCTTCCTCAAATAAGCTGATACTTGAATTATCAATATTTGAATTATCAACTGCATTGCCAGGTTATTAAAAATAAAACAAAAAATAAGATCCATAACTACAAAATAGACGGACTTTACAAGATATTTATAAAGCATGAAAGAGGGGGGAAATGACAATTCCAGGTGAACTCACCTTACTCTTTGTATCCCAGGACCCTTTAAATGGGGTGGACTTCTGTCTCCTCCTCCTTCTAAAACACACAGTCAACAGGAAACATCAGGACGCTGCAGTCCAGCATGGTACCCCTCGGCGTGTCCCCAACCCATGTGCCCTACTGAATATGTGCTCGTGACCAGCCACAGGTGCTCCACACATATTTGTCCAGCATTCTAGTGACTGACACTCACTTTGCACACCTCTCCCACACTCCCTGGAGGGTGCACACAGCTCCGCAGCTGTCCAGCAGTGTCCATGGTAATTACTCTCCTTGAGAACCCACGTTAGAAGGGCTTCCAGCCTTCTCCATGGAATCTTGGACTTAGAGATTTTCATGATTAAAACATGTTTGAAAGCCAACAGTGAAACTTCTTAGGTGACTGCACTAACAGAGCTCAGTGTTATAAAATCTTCCAGGTGTTATTCTATATAACCTGTATGGATGATTTTCTTCAGATCTCATCAAAATTCTAAACTTAACAGGTTAGAAAACTAAGGTGCAGAGAGGAAGGATCACGTGGCTCGTTATATTACAGGTAGCATCGGCCCTCAGCCCCCCCACCCAGCTCTGAGGCTTCCCTTCTCTGAGAGTCACTTTGATGTGGCCGGCGACCATCTGCAACCACAGTACTCCACAAACTCTCCACAGTTCCAGAGACGCTTACGAAACCTGACTTCTGGATAAATCTTAAAAGAGCAAACACAAGAGAAGGAAAGAAGAGGCTACTGTAGTTGAACAAAGGAGAAGTAACATATCCAAGTGTGAAGACAATTATTCTGGGGAAAGTCAACCTCTCTTCCATCTCCCTAAAGCAAAGATTCCTGTTGAACAACGGAAGAGGTGGATTCCACGCAAAAATATAGAGGTTTGTTTTGTTCTGTGTTTTGTAAGATGCGATCTCAATTCCTTATTAAAAATCTTGAAAACGTGATAGTCACTCTTCAAGGAAAGGTGATTCAGTAGCGGATATTGATTCTAATGATCTCTTCTAGTAATTTGGAAATTCTACTATGTTAACAGTCTTCATCTTATTCTATAGGCATTAATTTACTTATTATTATCCTTATTTATGTTGATGATTCTTTCATTTACTTATTCTCTGTGTAAATTTACTACAGTATGCAAAATTCATTTCTAAGTGTTTTGTATAAATTACATAATTTATTCCTCAAAGGAATCTATCATAAGGCTACTATTATTACCTTTTGTTTACAGATGAGGAAGCCAAGGCACAGGTCTATGACCTTTGATCTTTAATTAAACCATGAGGTGGCACAAGTCTATCCCATAACATACAGCTAACTTTCCCAGACGGATCGCTGTGTCTGTGTGTTGAAATAAGCCTGGAGCATGCAACATGATGAATGAAAGAGAAGGTTGGGCTTGGAATCAGACTCCATGTAACTTGTGCTCTGCTATCTAGTGGCTGAGTGTTTTGCATCTCAAAAGATCAGTCCTCTGTCTGTAAAATAAAGGTAGTAAACATCACCATTTGATCTAAGTTAACCAGCTGTTCCCATTTGCCGGGGACTAAGGCATCTCCTTAGGATGAAATGCTGAAACCAGGAAGGTGCCGGGAAAACCAGATGCCACCTTCATCATAAGCACGAGCCCTGACAGCAATCTGCAGAGACGTGTCTGACGTTTCCCTAAGGATTCAAGCTCTTCCCAGGACACAGGTGTCCGTGCCCAGAACACAAGCTGGCTCTCCTGGTGCTCACCCGCACTGCGCACCCGCAGCATGCTCCATTCTTACTGTTGCTGTTCTGACCCCTACCAACCCAGGACAGAGGAACCGTTTCCAGTGCCCCTGGAGCAGGTGACGGGCCATCCCCTCTGAAGTCAGACTTGTACATCTGAGGCTGAGGGATTATCTCAAATGGTTGGACAGACAGGGTTCAGGGGTCATTGGTGAAACCCTTGGGTCATTTTCCAAAACATTTTGAATTAAAGTAACAGCCACAAAGGGAGACCAGACAAGGCAGGAAGAACCCTGCCCTTTCCTTTGTGGAGTTCACCCTTGATTAGACACTCGCGTCCACTGATCTTCCCATCACCTGGACCCAAGAGGGACAGTAGACTCCACAGTTCAGTTTAACTACTCAGGTGAAAGCAAAGTGTTTTCATGAAGCAAAGCCTGTCCTGTCCAACATCTGTGACCCTCCAGAGGTCTGTCCACCCCGCGTTCTCTCAGTCACGCTGCCTATTCCCCGAGACTCCCTCTGCCCGGTCTGCATTTTCATCAGCCAACATGAGCCAGTAGAGAAACCCTCTAGGACACTAACCCGGGGCCCCTGCCTCCATTTGCTAACTTCTGGTCAGGGAAAGACTGGAGGGCAGCCACGATGCAGAGAAAGGTGAAAGGACTGGTCCTGTTCCCCTGTAATTAGGCAGATGATCACTGACCCTCCACTGCTTGGGAAGATTAGCTGCTGAATGCTATCAAACACTAGAACATAAACAGAACACAGTCCTGCCATTATGAATGCCACAGTAGGGAAGACAAGCCCGAATACAATTAAAATACAAAGCAGGATGCAAGGAGTAGCAGATAGGAGTGCAAGATGATTCTGGATGGTGACATCATGTCTATCCCAGGGACAGAGAAACAGGACAGCCCTCGCAGAGGGGACTGGTGTCTTGCCTGTTACAATGCACAAGATTAAGGGCAAATACAGGGAAACTGCATTTGGGGAGCATAGCAAATGAAAGAGAGTGGGTGTGCGCAAAGAATAAATGTCAAAGTTTTAATAAAAATTTGTGAATTTTAGAGAAAGTAAATAAGGTAGAAACTATGAACAAAAATTAAGTTGCAGTCAGAGAGCCGAGTACCTTCAGTAACAGGGCTGATGAGGTTAAGACTACTCTGGTTGCAGTGGGAGGGTAACACAGTGTTAATCGGGAGGATGACAAAAGAGGAACTAGGAATGGTTTAGAGAGAGGATGGTCTGAGAACAGGAGGGCAGGTTGGAGAGGGCAGGGGCGTGGCAGAAGAGGCAAAGGTCAAGGACATGCAGAGGAGATGCAGAAACCTCCTGGTAATTCTGTTAAAGAGCTGCACATTACTTGGGAGTGGAGCAGAGATGGAAATGTGCACAGCCAACAAGCACATCTGTGCCATCACAGACCTATAAGAGAGACATGCAAAGCATGGTCCCTTTCTCCCTCAGCAAGCCTGGCCCACAGACTCCTGTAGAATCCATAGAACACACACTCCAACCACTGTCGTTGGCCCACAGTATAAGGAATAATTCTAACCCAGTGTGATTCTAGAAGGACCAACCAGTGCTAGGCAAATGGGTCGGCAGACACGGAGAGTCTGGAGAAGAAAGGGCCGGCTAAGAAAATCCCCTGCGCCACACCATGAGTAGCAGGAAGCTGCTGCTGATTGAGGATGGCTGCCCACTCTCCAGGGTGAGGCTCCCGCTCTTCTTCCTCAGTAATTCTAACAGTAGCATCTAGACCACTGTTCAGAAAGTATGCCACACTTTAAGTTTACTGTTAGCTTATTAGAATGGGAGCTTCCCTACATCTCCTTCACCACTTTGCACAATAGATATCTGATGAATGCAGAAGTTAAGGCATTATCCTCTCTTACTTACACACACACACACACACACACACACACACACACACACACACACGCCTTCACTGGCAGCTATTTCCTTGGAGGAGGGGGCGAGAGATGGGGAACAGGCAGGCAGGCTGCCGGCTCTGGAATGACTCTCTCTGGCTTTGGCTTCTGATATTAACGCCTCCTCCCTTGAGTAAGAGCCGTATTCAAAGAAATACATGTGGATGCCGAGACAGCTTGACAAATTGTTGGGTTATTAATAGAGAACCTGTAACATCGCAGCGACTCAGGGCAAACCAGATTGGGGTACTTGTTCTACTCACCTGTAACAAGAAATGACGATGATGATGATGATGATTACAGCAAACAACAGAACTACCCCTCCAGCCACAAAGAGGGGATATTGGTGATCAGCTTTACCTAGGAGAAAAAACAAAATTACAGTAGAAATTAGGGATCCAATTAATGCCACAAAAGGAAGGTTGAAAAATGAAGAAAGAGCATATCAATCAGGATGGAATATTAAGAACAGAGAAGACAGTAAAAATAGGTTGGATTGAGGGGAAAAAAAAAAACAATTTTCTTTTAGAGGCTCCTTGATATTTCTGACTCCTCACAGGTTTGTATCTGTTCCTTGTTAAGCTGGATTCGACAACATAAGAAACAGAATCTGTGGAACATACACTCCAAAAAGCTCCCAATCCCATGCACAAAACCTTTTGTAGAAGAAAATAGCTACTGAAATAGCCTACTTAGGGAGGCCAATTTTTATGTTTGACGTGCTCATTACGCTGAACACACAACAGTATGTAACCTTAATGTTAACCCACAGAATTTTGTTTAAAAATATTTTCAACTGCATTTGAGTTGATGACAAAAGTCAGGAAAAGCATGTTACTCCAACTCAGAGTTTCCCAGAAATGGACTGAAGTGGCGCAGGAGTCTGGAGCCTCGTCCTGGGCCTGTCACGGTGAAGCTGAGGTCCTCCAGCAGAGGCGTCCTTTACCTTCCCTGCGTGGGCCTCTCTCCTTATTCCAGTGGTGGCGATGACTTGGTTCTGATGACACCATGGAGCTGTGGAAGGACTCTAATGAGCTGCCGTTCCAAAGAATGCAGAACTAGTCCTACAGCAATGTCACCTCTGGAGCATGAACCCACACGGGTCAAATACCATTTCAGCCTTCTGCCCGGTCCTCCTGGCCCAGCACACCCCACCCCTCGCCACCCACAGAACACCTGTGGGGCACCTCCCCCGAGGAGAAGCCCATCTGTCCCCGTGGCTGGTGGGAATGGGACTGACGTGCACCTGACCAGTTCTCTTCACTGTGTCTTTCTTTGGGACAGCAGATTTGCCCATCTTGCCACACAGGAAGGGTGTGGGCTATAGCACAGTACAGCTTCCCTCCCTCTTGAGACCGAAAGTAGAAGACTTGTAACTGTGACTGCAGGGGCCTGGACCCAGCGCAAGTGGAAAATCATGCTTCTCCACCAACTCTCGCCAATCCTCTCCTCAGACCACCTCTTCCCTCCTACGCCACCATGTCCCTAAAGGTTTTTCCATGACAAGAATTCACTGTCTAGACTCCCTCAGTCTTCTAGGAGCTTTACTACAATGACAAATGATAAGCTTTTTTATGCTTTAAATTTGTTTATCCTAGATTCTACATGGAAAAAAGATCAACCATGCAGTATTTTTCTCTCCGTGCCTGGCTCACTTCACTTGGCATATATCCTCCAGGTTAATCAGTGTTGCTGCAAAGGACAGGATTTCCTTCTTTTATAAGCTGAATATTATTCATTGTGTCTGTAAACCACGTGTTCTTCATCCACTTGTCTGTGGATGGGCACAGAGGCTGTACCCACTTGCTGACCATCATGAATTATGCTGCATGAACATGGGGTGCAGATGTCTCTTCAAGACACTGACGATGTTCCTTTAGGGCTTTACCCAACAGAGAGATTGCTCTGGTGATACGGTAGTTCTATTTTTATTGAAGCCCCTCCACACCATGTTCCATAATGGTATTGCACTTTAAATTCCCAACAAGGTAGATGGCTTCCTTTTCTTCCACACTCTCACCAACATTGTGATCTCTAGTCTTGTTGATCGCAGCTCTCCTCACAGGCTGAGGTGGTATCTATCTCACTGTGGCTTTGATTTGCTTTTCCCTGATGAGTAGTGATCTTGACCATTTTTTTCATGTATCTAATTGCCAGTGTTATGTTTTCTTTTTTTTTCAAGTCTAGTGCTCATTTTTTTTTTCATTTTGATTATTTGTGTTTTTTGACAATGAAATCCTGAGACTTGTGACAACATGTATGGACCTAGAGGACATTATGCTAAGTGACATAAGCCAGACATAGAAAGACGCCACATGATCTCACCTGTAGTGTCATCTAGAATTGTCAAAACAATAATAGAGAGGAAAACAGTGCTTTCCAGGAGCTGAGGGTGCAGAGATGGTGGGAATGTTAGAGGGTACAGACGTTCAGTGGTAAGATGAGCAAGTTGAGGGGACCCAGTGTGCAGCATTTTTTTGGGGGTGGTAAGGGACATGCTAATTATCTTATACACCTCTACTATATTTAATCTTTGACAATTTTTAAAAACTTTAAAGCAATTGTTTTCTTTAGGCTTTTTGGTATTTCCAAATTTTTCTAAAAGGTCTCTTGCCTTTTTAATCAGGAAAAATCAGGACAAAATTTTAAAGGTCTGTATGTAAAACAGAACATTCTACCAAATTTTAGTGACTGTTTTTAATAGAGCAGGATGTAGAACTCCTTAGAAGAAGACAGAATGCTTAAGAGTGCAGACAACATTTTTAATTAAGCTTTAAGTTATACGAATTCAGAAGTAAAATCCACTTGAAAGTGTGACCATTTGTATCACAACTGGTCAGTTATAAATCCAAATTTCAAATGTTTCAATTTGAAATGTTTCCTATTTTTAACTGTTTCTAGCAATGTGTGACCACTGGAGTCAGATCATTTATTCATTCAGTATTTACATGGATGCTATTTCAAGGTGTATGTGTAACTGGTAATACCAATAGAGAATGGAATTTATATTATTTTGAAAAGTCCTATGTGACTTAAAAAGTGGCATGGAACTAGTATTTTCTCTTAAGAAATAAATGTAAAAGCATGGAGGAGAGGTGCAGATCGGCCTCTCAGAGGGGGCACATGGACCATCCGAGACAGGGTCACCTCCCACCCCTTCCTGCCCTGTCTGGCCAGATATAGCATGAATGGTCAGACTCCGGTGACCGCGCAGCTTGCTGGGCCTCATGTGGAAGAAGAAAAAGAAATGGGAAGGGCTGCTTTGGGGAGTTAACAGCTCAGAGCGTTCACTTTCTCCCTCAAGTTCTGTTAATAGAGCTTCGGTTGAATGATGTTGGCCCTCAAGCCCTCCTCTGAAGAAAGGAGAATCGTTGTCTGTTTCCAGTGGCCACATTTTTGCTGACTTTTTTGCTTACATCCCAACGCTCGTTGATTCATAGGGGGACAAAAATGTCTTGAACCATAAAGCCATTATTTCTCCTCCCATCACAAAAGATAAATACAGTTAAAACAATTTAAAGCAAGTCAGTGAAATTTATAAATGAATAATTTACTCCAGGCCTGTGACCCTCCAGGCTAAGTTTCTGCTGGTGACAAGTATTTATGGCTGAGTTATAAACCTTAGAAATGGTTCATGACAGAAATGCTGTCGGGCCCTTCCTGCAGAGCCAGGCAGGCAGAGCAGCCCTAATGCCTGGGGTTCCTCCTTTATTGGAGACGGGTGGGTTAGAGAGTGAAGACACCGAGTAACTAATAACCTAAATAACTGGACCAGAAAACAAGCCAGAAGAACTCATGCATTCCAAGCCTCTATCCAGGCCTGATAAGTCCTGGAAAATATCAGTTACAACTACTCTTTTCTTGCCTCATTAAGAAGAGAAAGAAATGTTAGCTCTCATTCTCTGTCCAGATGGAAGGCACCCAGCAGTGCGGGCGCAGGGTGGAGAGGTGTGAGCTGACAGAGTGTGCAGGAGAAGGTCATTCCCAGTCTAACTCTCTGGATGATGCAGGAAAATACCCAAACTTCATCTCCGTTAGACTTCGGTTGGCTGGAAACGCAGGAGGGAAGCCGTGAGGCCTTGTCCTGTCTTCTAATTCTTTCCTTGGAAGATCTCATTGAAGGACATTCAGTCTCTTTATCTTTGCAGTTGTGAGATGACGATGAAATAAAACCCCAGGGTCACTCGGGGACTGAACTAAAACACACAGACATCCTTTAAATATTTTAAACAGCACATAACATAAACTATTAATAGTGTACATTACATATACACTTACATCTTATATGCACACATTCCCAATTAGAGTTAAATAAATAATTTCGTTTGTTTTGTGTTGAGATGTTGTGTTGAACTAGTCATGTAATGGAGGATGCTTGTTCCTGCAGTCAGATTCAGGTCTTGGGGAAGGAAAGAGATAGTGTCCATCAACGAACATAAAACAATCTTAGACTGGAAATAACGAAAGCCCAAAGTTCGTTGCATCAAAAATGAAATATGCATCAGATGAATATGGGCCTGGTGATATCCCAAGTTTTCAAAGGTCACTTGTCTTTGTGTAAATCAGTTTTATGCTCTTTGTATTTCAGAAACTCTCCCCTGTTTTATAGCAAGAAGGTTGTAGGGAATAAATGATTTTCAGAAACCATGACATCAACCTCCCATCTTTCTTCTGAGTAAATAACAAATATTCTTTCCCAAAAGAAAAATGTTGTCAGATTTTAACTGGGGAACATAAGAAACAGAGACTCTAAATAATTACCCGATAATTACTGAACAACCCAAAGGGAGCAGGTTTCTAACCTAAAGTGCAATTTCTGTTAACAGTTTGCCTCTCTTGCTGTAAAACAGTTTCCCACCAGCTCAAGCACTTTGGAACTCTGCCAGCCGAGAAGCACACGGTCTAGAAGGGCCCACGCTGTACAAGGCAGCAGGACTGCATTAGTGATCCTGGCTCCATCCGTGTCACCACGCTGTACCATGAGATGGGTGCTCCATGGTGCTGGCCTATGGCGAGGGTGCGCAAGTCAGCATGTGGACAAAAGCAGGGTAAACATCTTTGATTCTGTATATTTATTGAGAAAAATTTCATGATTGAGTCTATTATATGACATGTCTCACCTTCTTGCCCAAGTACATCTTAGTCTTACGCTTTCTGCACGCTCGCCTCGTTGCTTGTAAACACACATTATTCAAATGCACCATAAGTCAGAATGTCAAGAACTGGGCATGTCTGGCCCACTTCATTAGTGAGTCAGCACCCGTAGAAGACTTCCTATAGCGGCCCAGAGTACGGTCCCCAGAAGAACCTGTCCACAAGCCTGGTCCTTGGCTGGCACGTGGGAACACGGCTTCATTGTGCCTTTCTACCACTGCTGAACTGATGGAGCTCATTGTGCTTAGATGTCTCCACGTCAGTCTGGTGTATGCTAAGCACGTGCTTTTCTTCTGGGGTATCAGTCAATCCTTCCCATTTGGCCCGGTGCATCTTTCTCCTTCACTGACTTTGGATCCTTTTGCTGAAATCCACCAGTGCTGAGTCCTGTGAGTCCTCCTAGCAAATTCCAGACCCACAAGGGAGGGCCTCAAGGACCCAAACCCAACTGAGAAGTCATAGTTTCATTGTTTCTTGATACCAATGACCCTTCTTAAAGCAACACTCTCATTACATTACTGGAAGAACACATACGTTATGCATCTATGTTACTGACAATATAGTTTTTATATATAAACATACATGTATACACATGATGCATATACCTTGTTTATAGGAGCAATATGAAGTAATTTCATACTGGATAACATATTTCTTTACCTTACTAAACAGGGGATTTCTTTCTTTGTCAATTTTCTGAGTTTACTGTTAAGTTATTTTAACGGGAAGCCAGATTCCCCAGGGCAAATAATCCTGATCAGGACTGAGGGAGGTTTTGAGCCAAAGGTGAGAGTTCCTACAAGAGGTATTCTCCTTGGTGGACCAAGGTCGGGTTACGTCTACTTCCTTTTCTCTTTTTATATATTTGTCTAATTTCTGATTCCTGATTTTTGCCAAGGCACGTTCAGATACTTGCACATTAGAACACTAGAAATGAAAGTGCACAGGAGTAGACTCCCACTCAGGTCAAGACTCAGTGCAAAGTGTCGATGATCGTGTGGAGCCACGTACATCACTCTCATCTGCAGACTTGGAGACAAGGCCTGGGAATCTGTTTTTCAGGAAGCACTCTAGAACATTCCACAGCCGTGACCACAGAACTGGCTCTGGGAAACACCGCTGCAGTCTGAAGCACCTTCCAGAGGGGCTCTGGCAGCTGACCCCTGTCCCTCTGCTGATTTCTCCACTCTTTCCATTCCTGTAGCCTTAATTTTAGAAAACTCAAATCTGTTTCGGTCTCTTCAACTCTTCGAAATGCATGTAAATCTTTTTAAAATCCAAGGGAGGTTCTCATGAACTTTGTAATGGAGAAGAATCTTTCTCCAGGACTTGGGAGCCATCCCTGTGAAATGGAATCATCCCAGTCTCTGTGGGAGGGAAGGAGGGAGGCTGGATTCCACTGGCTCTGCCCCCGAATGGCAACCACTCCTTTGGGAAGACTGAGATGTTTGGATTCCCTGTGGGTAAAGCCATTCAGCTAACACAGGTGGCCACCCCCATTACCGGGTGAGCCCAGGATGGACTATGTGTGACAAATGGTGCCTTCAAGTCCCTTTCCTGAAGCCTGCTTACTATTTACCTTTAGGACACGCATGCACGGGGCTCTATTTGCTGGTCTCTATAAAACAGTGAGATTTCTTTCCATCCCTGTAATCTCTTAGTGGACTTCCTGGGATGCAGGTAACATTCTGGTTCAGTGTTTGTTTATTCAATAATAAAACTGTTTTCTTTCCCTTCTACCTTGTGGAGTAGTTTTTCCTCTTTTGTAGGGAGTAGATTTTGTTTCTGATTCTATTTCCGCAGCATAGGGTTTAATATTTCTGTTGTTTAGCCAGGCTAACTCTATACTACAATGTTACTATTATGCTTATCCTCAAGGATACAATAGGAAATTTTCAAGTGTTCTGATGCTATCAAGATAAACAACTTGCCACCTGCAAGTTGCAATAAGACACCCAATAGGCAACCATACTACTGACACATTTAGCTGAAGAATATGAAGTTATATAAATGGGAGAGAATACAAATGGTCAGAATATGTTATTACAGGAAGTAAACTCTGGTTTGTCTTGGAAGGTTTTACACTGAAGACTTCGCTATCCCTGCGGAGCCACACACTCCAGCTCTGACTGCAGTAGCCATTAAGTAATTAAGGTCTACCGTACAAGAGCAAAGGGAGAGCAGAGTTTAAGGAAAGAAGGAAAGAGGAGCTTAAGAGGGAAGGAGGGGCGTGTGAGGGAACCTGTAGCAGATCCCTGGCATTCGCTGAAGGGAGCAGACTTTTCCATAGGGGAAGAATCTAGTGAGGGCTCTGGTGAAGGGGTGCACAGGTGCTTCACAATGCCCAGAAGTCATGTTGGGGCTGAGATGTCACCACGTCACTATCCTGATGCCCAGAGGCTCCTCCTAGAGTTCCCTGTCCCAGTCCTTCTTAAGCTACTAATACCATGGTTCTTGAGGTCCAACACCAGGGTGGCTGGAGTCCAGCCAGGGCCTTTGTGCTGCACCGCCCTCCCATGGGTGGTGAGAGGGCAAGAGTGAGAGAGAAGGAAGCGGTGGACTCATCCTTTTCTCAGGAACGCACGCCAGGATAACTCCACCCCACCATAAGGGCATTCATCCTTCAATGAAGACCGCCCTCCTGACCTCCTGGCCTCTTCAAGGTCCTATCTGTCGGCCCCAGGTGACAGAGCGATTGTCTCACACATGTGAGACACTGGGTTCCATCCTCAGTACCACATAAAACACATAAAAATAAACAAACAAAATAAAGATACTGTGTCCGTGTATAACTAATATATATATATTCCTATCTGTCAACTGGGATTGGGTTTCCAACATTTGAACATGGAGTGACACATTTAAGCCACAGGATTTCCTAATCTGTTCTTGGCATGGACTTGACTTCATCAGCACCAGCACCTGCTCCATAGACCCAAGCCGTCTGAGTCACTTGTAGACCATGTGGAAAGCCTATCCCATGTGACCCGACTCCCTGACATACATGAACCCCTGGAATAAAGAACAGCAGGGTCTGCAGAACAACTCTCCACACAGCGCCTGAGCCTGAGGCTGCGGACCAGAGTGAGCTGAAGCCCCTGTGCTGGAGGAAAACCGAGGGAGATGGAGCCCCATTCCGGGGCCCGCACTTGCTCTGTGTCGGCCCAGCTTGAAACCTATGCACAGACCTCCTGGAAGGAGGGCACGAGGCTCTCGGACCCTCCAGGCACCAGCTGCTGACAGTGATGACAGTTTTCTTTTGCTTGGAGTAGAAGTACAGATCTGTGGCTCAGGACAAGGACCCTGCAGCCAGTCTCACAGCTCTGAATCCCAGCACCTTTACTCCCTGGCTGTAAGATCAATTGCCTGAACTCTCCGGGGCCTCACCTCCTCATCTGTAAAACATGGATACATCAGAGTTGTTGTGACAGGTCAAGAAGCAATTATGCACAAATTCTTAGAATAGCCACTGGCACACATAGAAGCACAACACATATGTTCATCAAGTACTGGCCAAGACACAGCCCCAGGACAATTCTTGCAGCTGCTAGTTATAACTATTTTGGGGTGTCCTTAGAAAACATCAAAATTCAAACCATATGGCTGTTGTGACCTTCCCATCACTGACACAAATACGTGAGATGACCAACTTGTGAAGAGGAAAAGGTTGTTGTAACTCATGGTTTGGGAGGTTCCAATCCATGATCAAGTGGCCCCCTTGCTTTGGGACCTGTGAAGAGGGAGCAGGACCCGGAGGGGAGTGCATGGTGGAACAAAAGTGTTCCCTGCATGAACAGGGAGCAAGAGATAATACCCCCTGATCATCTAACTGCTTCCCACTGGCTTGCCTCACAGAGGCCCTGTCACCTCCAAGTGGCACTAACCAGGGACCAGGCTGTTAACACATGGGCCTGAGGGAGAAGTTCAAGATCCAAACTGTAGCTATGCCACCATAAACACCTGTGTGTAAGCCTGTTGTGAATGTTATACAGATATTTTCAGAATATGAAATACACAGAAAGCACTGGACTGAATGAACATTACCTCTGAATGTTCCATTTCTATCCAACTTTAAGCAGTTGTAAAAAAAAAAAGTTAACCAAGTTGCTTTTTAAAAAAATGTATACAAACCAATACCTGACAATAAACAAGATGTCTGGTAATGATTTAAATCTGAAGCTTTATACACTAGAGTCCAGTTGCCCCTTTGATCTTTCATCTTATAAAAGAGCCAATGATTTTAAAAGAAACTGCATGATGAGATTTCAAAAAAGATACCTTCCTTTATTGGATTAGGAAGCAAAACAGTAGTCAACCTAAAAGCAAAATAAAATGATGAAAGTATTTTAGAGTTGGCATATATGCATGTGTTAAGTATGGGTGTAAATCACACGTATTGATTGACTGTTTACCACAGCAGGTTGAATAATGAGTCTGTTGCTCCTTCTAACGAATGTTCACAGATTTATTAATTCATATACGTGTGCATGCGTGTGTGTGCGCGTGCACACACACACACACTTACACACACACATGAATAAAGAATGAAGAGTCTAACTGCACCAGATGAGATGGAAGAAACTGAGGCCCATTAACATCAAACACCTATACTTTGTGAGCTGCCTTTTTCTATATGCACAAATTTACTCTCTACCCAGCTCAGAGTTGGGGTCATGGGCACATTGGGTCCTTGAGCATCCTTTGCTAATGTGGTCTTGACAACCACATCTGCTCTTCCCTTGCCCACGCCCATCATCATGATGACAAGGTGTTTTTTCATTTTTCTCACTTTTAATATTGCTAACACTGTTTACCTTTCCACCAACCCAGGGAGAACATTAACATTCCAACTTTGTACTTTTGAAAGGAATAATTTCTTGTGAGTTAATAAAATAAAAAGTCACTATGACAGATAAATCACTGAGCACCATGGCCACTGCAGAGTTCTAAAAAATAGTGAAGTGCACTGAATTTATTCTGGAAGTAAATTTAAGAGTGGTCAATGAGGATGGCAAAATATTTATTTTATAAAAGCTTTAAAGGAAAACATATTTCTCTGTTGAGCAAATACCTTTAGGAATCACTGAATCATTTCAGTGTAAATTATAGTTTTAAAAGATACAAATTGAGGTTCAAAGACATAACTCTAAGAACAACAGATCCATGCTTATTCTTCATGTCCTTATCTTTTAAATAACATAGTCCTCTACAAAACCATTATGTTGCCTTTGAATATTTTTCAGGATCAGGTCAAGAATTTTTGAAATGCTTCAGATGGAGTTAGCAATCTTCATCTGATTAAATGAATTAGAATTTATACAATGAAAATTTTTGTTAAGATGAAAATGCCATTAATCTTATATGAAGAATCAATTTCAAAACATGTTAAGTAATTTTCTTCTTGCCTTTGGAGAAAACTACTCACTCGCCCACGTTCAGTTTCTAATAAAGCTCTAAGGGACAGTCACAGGCTGTTAACAATTCCCTGGAGTTTTTAGAATGAAAATTCCATGCGTTACAAAAAAAGTATAAATGGTAATTTTGCAGTTGGAGTCATTAGAAAGGCTCTTGAATAAATGTAGCCATGCACAGATTTTAAGGGGACAGAAAATTAGTATGTTTGTCTGAATTTAAATTTCTACCTGTAAAACTTGTATGAGAGAAGAAAACTTCATGAAAACAGATTGATATTCAATCTAAAGACAAAGACCCACTTATAGAATAGCAATTCCTAGTGTATACATTACTATATACACTCAACAGTGTTACTTATCAAATCAATTTAATGTGTGACCTTTCAGAAATTCCTTCTCTCTGATATTAACTTGTCACTATTATTCAATTCAATATCTTATTTATCTCCACAAATAGGGTACGTGTAAAAATGACTATAGACAAACATTCCATGGAATTGTGCATTTGAAAAAATAAATCAATATGTGGTGCTTATAAAGAAAATTAACTGACCTGTTGCATTTTTTTAATGCAATGCCTTATAAAAACCCTGCTTTGGGCAGAGGCAACTGAAAGGTACAATGACCTAATAGGCCATAATTGAGGAATCAACTCATTTGTGATGTTGAAAACAGTATGTTACATCTGGATACCCAGTCATCATCCAGAATTTTAAAAGCAAACTAAATTGGGCTGAAAATTGTGGCAGATCTGTTTCAGTAGAAGCTATTCTAATTATAAGTAGTATCACTGCTGCTCTGGGATTCTGGTTGTGTGGTCCTATCATATAAATTAACTGTTGTGGACGTTTTATTTTCTATGTAGGTAAAGATTATAAAAGGCTGAAATTCATTGCACTGTAACATGGAAATGGATGTGTCCATAGCTCAGTGTATAGCAGCTCTATTCTAAATTCTAAATTCTAAATTCATAGGAATAGGAAAGAAGGCTGTGAATTAACAAAATCCTAAAAATTAAAAAAAAATTAACTTATCTCTAACCTGAAACTGCTCTAGAATCCAAATCAACGGGGAGCAAATTGGGTCAAGTTTAGCAGAAATTAAAGACCAAAGAAATAAATGAAATAAAAGAAGAAATGAAATTTATTTCTTCTTCAACATTCTCATAGTTCAACTCAAGAGGACAGAGTCTTAGACTCAGTAGTATTCACCAAGCCATCAATAGCCAAGATGCATCATTTATAACACTCTATTCCCCCTGGTCATCTTTGCCAACCCCAAGCCTTACTGAAGAAATATGTGGGAAGAGTCCCTTGGCTGTGGGAGCACCATTTCCTAATGAATACTCCTATAATCTTAATTTACAAATCCCATCCTCCAGTCCTTGAGACTAGCAAATATGTAACATTATGTTAAAGAAATGAACAAAAAATAAAGAAAATGAAAAGCTAAAGAGCAAATAGCCTTTCTAAAAGTTACATATGTAAACAAAAGATCATGCAAATATTCTTCACAGACATCGCCACTGATCTTTTGAAATCTCCTTTTCTTTGGTAATCAATCGCTAAACCTCAAATGTTAAGTGTTGATGAAGAAAATCTCAAAATAATCTACCCAGGAAACTTAAAGCTAAGGTGGATATGGTTCCTACCAGAATCAGTAGAAATATCAACGTATCAGTCAGGAACCCTTGGTGAGTACATGTGAGAAAGACACTTGGACAACTTTAAAGGCGTCCTAATCTCTAACCTCCAGCAATTTTTGTTAGGAGTCTGGACCATAAAGGCAGATGCAGTTATTAAGTCATTTAAAGGTGGCAGTCTTTAAGTTAACAAAGTTTGAGAAATTCAAGATGCTTAATGGTTCAAAGACCGTGAGCAGTTTGGGCTCACATAGACATGAAGACAGCGAGTGACTGAGTGACACTCCATGGAAAGAAGGCAAATGTGGTGGGAAATAGAAGCCTGGTTAGGAGAAGGAGAAAGTAGGGCAGGGTGAGTGGCAGAGCTGGCTGAGAGGTGTTTTTGTGACACCCCTCTCCCCTCACTTTGTCTGGGACATTTTGTGCCCAGCTAAGGTGGACCTGGGGCCTGGGGCTCATCACCAATCCCAGAACAAGATGGCTTCACAGATGAATTCCACCAGACACACAAAGTATAATTAAACTACTCTTCTTAAATTTTTCCAAAAAAGTAGAAGAGAGAACACTTTCAAATTCATCTTATGAGAATAGCTTTGCTCTGATAACAAAACCAGACAACACCACAAGAAAACTACAGTCAATACCCCCAGTGAATATATATGAAGAAGTCCTCAACAAAATACTAACAAACTGAACACAACAGCTTGTTTAAAAGTTTAGATGCTGTGATCAAGCAGGATTTATCCCTGGGGGATGCACGAACAGTTCAAGGCCTGCAAATCAATCAATATAGTAGACCACATTCACAAAATTATATCAAAGACCACATGATCATCTCCGTAGAAGTAGAAAAAGCATTTGATAAAATTTAATATCTTTTCATGATAAAAACTCTTATACTAGGTGTAGAAGAAACTTACCCCCAAATAATAAAGGCCCCATGTGAAAGGACTCTACAGTGAAAAACTGAACCTTTCCTCTAAGATCAGGAATAAGACAAGAGTGCCCAGTCTCAGCCCTTGTACTCAATGAAGTCCTAGAGGCCCGAGTTAGCCATAGCAATTAGACATGGGGGGGGGGGGGGATGCATCTGAATAGGAAAGGTAAAGTAAAATGAGCAATTTGCAGATGACATAATCACATCTGTATAAAATTCTGGAGACCACACATATACAACATCTAGAACTGATAAACGATTCAGGAAAGTAGCAGGTTAGAAAGAGAAAACCATTATATTTCTATATACAACAAATAATACAAAAAAGAAATGAAGAAAATAATCCATTTACAATAATAACAAAAATAAAATAATACTTAGGATTAAACCTAACCAAAAGGGTGGAAGTCTTCTACTCTGAAACTTAGAGACAACCCACTCTTCCTTGAAGCTATTCTGCCATCTTTGCTCAAGAACCAGCAAAGGTTTTCCTTGACTATTCCATAAATCCAGAATTTCACCAAGTCAATATGTCATTTAACCTACCTCATTCTACATTGATGCGGAACTTGGACTCTCTGCCAATTTGTTCATCTGATTGCCATCACCCACACGGCCCCCTCTCCCTATTCACCCCTCACCCCTCCATGATCGGCATATCCTCCCTCATCAGCTCCACTCACCACACACCTCATTTGACCTATGGTGGCTTGGTCACATGGGATCGTGGGTGGAAGAAGATCACAGAAGGATCTGAGTAAGTATGTGAACCGAAGTTTATTCAAAACTAGTCTCCTCTTGGAACCTTCAGTGATAGCCAATTTCATTTATTTTATCCTCAATCTTTTTATACTTAATAAGCTCAATTTAAACAATAATGGCCTGATTCCATCATTTCTTTTGGAGTTACCTGAAATACCTCTCTCATGACTATTGAAAATCTGGAGGCTATCAAAGACCAAAAATAATTTTGGTTGGGTGTCAGTAAACACACATTGTCTCCCCTCCCTTACCTTCTGGTCAAGTTTCAAGTTCAGAAAGGTCAATCTGGAACTACTGCATACACTTCCAGCCCCTGAGTGGTATCGCTAAGACGTTGGCATTTCCTTTCACTCAGAGAAGGAAGTCAAAGGCAAGTCAATTCACGCCTTGCCATCTTCCTCCTCTGCACAAATCACAGGAAGGCCTGGATATAGGACGTATTGGTTGGCAATTATATAGTTATTGGTTGGGGATTATACAAAATCTTTTGGGTGACCTCTGACTAAATGATTCCTTGTCTGATGAACACGGGCAGGCAGCAGTCAGGGGAGTGTGTATATATTTATGTGTATGTGTGTGTGTGCACGTGTGTGTGTATGAGTGTGTGTGTGTAAATTTAAGTCTTAAAAATATCTCTTTTGCATCCAATAGTACGTCCTATAAAAGAAGTAGATGGGAACTAACAAAAGGATGTATGGCACATTATAAATTTTGTGTCACAATCACCTTTCCCTGGACAGTTGAAATAAATTAAGTCTGTTCCAAATCTTATACCTGTCTTTCTGCTTTAATCTCTACATTGATTTTTGACCAAACAGCCTCAGGACTTGAAATAATCAAATTGCACCAGACAAAACACAAATGACCTATTTTTCTCTCAGACTGTTTTTTTTAGATTCAGTCTTTACTTATAATAATTGAAAAAAGAATTAAGCCAAAGCATACAGTCAATAGCTGTCATCTTCATCAATTTTACTTTTCTACTAATGGATATAAGTCCAGTTGTTATTCTTGCAATCTGTCAATTGGATGTCAAAAAGCCATTTTGCAGCTGTTCAAAACTCATGGGCCCTTATAGTACACATCACTGTCACCTTCATTTCATTGGCAGATTTTTGAAATTGTTTATACTTTACACACACAAAAAGAGTTTTCTGCAAGAAACTTAGTCATATTTGGACAAATCAAAGACAGGTTTATTAATTAGTAAAAGTTAAATAACTATCTCCTAAAAATCTTTTACCTTCATTTTCTCTGTGATTTAAGATGTTTCTAATTACTTTTTCAGCCCACAATGGACAAGGCCTTATTTCCCATGTTTTTAAATGATTATGACTTTTTTTTTTTTCTGAATAGAACATTTTCTTGCCTTAGTCTTTAAGAAAAAGTTAGTATCTGTTTTCACTTTTTTTTCCTGGCCAGGTTCAAAAACTATTTCTGTAATGCAAGATTTTTTTAAGTAAGAACTATTTTCTATGTCTACAGAAATATGATCAACATTTAAAATGTGGAAGCTCTGCTCATTTTCCCTCTCCAAAATATTCTAACACCATTCTTTGACATTAAGTTCTAAATTCAATGTGTATCTCATGCCAGGCTTCCACCATCCTCGAGACGGACGGAGGAGGCTGGTGTGCTGCCTCTCAATAGATGAATGGATAAAGAAACTGTGGTACATATACACAATGGAATATTACTCAGCAATAAAAGAATAAAATTATGGCATTTGCAGATAAATGGATGGAGTTGGGGAATATCATGCTAAGCAAAGTAAGCCAATCCCAAAAAACCAAAGGCCAGATGTTTTCTCTGATAAGTGGATGCTAATTCACATGGGGGTGGGGCATGGGACAAGTGGAGAAATTGAATTGAACAAAGGGGTGGGTGGGAAGGGGAAAGGGCATGGGGATAGGAAAGATGGTGGAATGGGATGGTCATCATTACCCTAGGTACACGTATGACTGATTGCACAAATGGTGTGACCCTACTTTGTGTACAACCAGAGAAGTGAAACATTGTGCTCCATTTGTGGACAATGAACTGAAAAGCATTCTGCTGTCAGGTATAACTGATTAGAACAAATAAATAAATAAATAAACAGAGTGTCTGCATATGGAAATCCCCTCTCCTCCAGCCATTTCCTCATTGCAAGGGCCCCAGCAGGTGCAGTGGCTGAGGCTGTGGTTAATAGCCTTTCTCCTTGGGTTCCTTTTCAGGAAGGACTATCAGCCTGCAGTGTCATCTGAGGCCAAAGGCGTAGCCAAAGCCTAGGGAGCCTTGGCTCCAAATGTCCAAACACAAGCCAAGATCAAGAAACTGGCTTGTGTTACTTGATAGGAAAGAAAGCAAGGGACCACTCAGATGCAGACTCTGAAGGTCAGCTCAGGGAGCCTCAAGGTCAGGGTGCTTCTGTGCTCAGGTCTGAAACCAACTGAGAAAAGGCTCTGCTCTGGCCCAGCAGCAACCGCATGATTCCCCCAGCTCGTGCCTCTAGTCACCCAGAGACCAACTTACACGTGACCTAGCACTGTGTCCTTACTGCTGGGGTTACCGAGGGATGATACCACCCTATCACCTGCAACAAAAACATCAATAGAATCTGGTGAGGTAGGAGTAATGAGATTGAAACACAGGGCCCATAACATCACGCTTTTGGTTTTGATTTTCTTGATTTCAGGAACATGGCAGATAAAAAACTAGAAAAATGTTTTTTTTTTTATTGTACAATTTGTGCTGAACGGATTAGTGAGATAAAAAGATCCTGAATCCTAGAATAATGATAAATGTGCCCAAACTAAACCATTAAGAACACGATTGAACAGTAGCATCTCATTAAATGAATGCAGGCACCACAGAAAGAACAGCAGCAACCCATCCTCAGTGGTTGGCTTTTTCCCATTTTGCCCCTGGAAAACACGGCCCACTCACCGTCAGTGATGGTCAGTTTTGCCACGAAGGTTTCGTTTTCTCCTGAGCGGGCAGAGAAGCGGCAGCGGTACAGCCCGGAGTCCGAGGCGGTGGCGTTGGGGATGAGGATCCAGCTGCTCCTGCTGCCCTGGCTGCAGTTACTAAGGATTTGCCTGGGGTACTTTGAGGTGTAACTCCTCCCTTGGGACAAGTTGCAGCAGGTTAGGAGGTCTATCTGATAGGGCTGGATCTTTTCCCAGGTGACTTGATGCACCAGCCCATCCATCTGAAGCTGACAGTTGAGTGTGACATTTTTTCCAGATTCTGAGACGATGTGGTAATTCAATGGTGCATCTGTCTCAAAACTATCTGAAAAGAAGTAGCAAGTGATTAGACTTAGGTAGTCACATTGTTGGACTCAGAGGTGGAAGCCAGACAGAAAGTTCTATCAAAATGGTTGGCAATGTTATTTAATGGAGTTTCACCCTTGGTAAGTGATGACTTTATATTGCATTTTTGCAAGAAAAAGGAACTTCTTAAAGGCTGGTAGTCAGAAAAGAGGACTTGACATTCACACATAGTCTTGCAGTGTTTCTTGGTTAACCAGATAATGAGAAATATAACCCAAACTCCTGGCACTTTTCTCTTTAGTGATTTTATCATGAGTCTAAACTTCACAACACTCCTGTAGTCATGCGGAGCCAGTGACTCATGATCCGACTGTGAGTATCAAAATTTCCAGATTAGAGTCATACCAACTAGGCTTTTAGTGGTTATAAAAAAGGTACTAGAGGCTGGGGCTGTAGCTCAGCAGCAGAGCACTTGCCTAGCATGTGTGAAGCACTGGGTTTGATCCCTAGCACCACATAAGAATAAACAAATAAAATAAAGGCATTCTAGCCATCTACAACTACAAAAAAAAATTTTTTTAAAAAAGGTACTAAATCATTTTCATTGAATATATGCATAAACTCATTTTTTAGACATATATGCCTATCAAGTGCCTCAGTAGAGACTACACATGGAGTGAATTCCTGGTACTATGAAGTTCTCCAATATTCTCCCCACTCCCGAAACCATTTCTGGAATTTCCAGCACAAGCATTCAGGAACTGCCCCAAATACCTGAAGTAACAGGTCCTAGTGTGTTCTATGTACCCCATGGGGTTCCTGTGTCCCTTTTGGAAATCTGCAAAGTCAAACTTATTTTCAAAGTAATATTAAGATGTAATGGACTCTCTTCACTCTTGATCTCTCCCAAGTATACAGCAGATTCGGCCAGAGGCTCTGACCGCCCACGGATGTGTGCTTGAACGTGCATGTGTTTGGAATCGTGCTCAGCATTAACCTCCACCACTGCAGTATGATGGCTACAGCCTGTGTAAGCAAATGCTTTTTGGGTGGGTGCCTCAATAATTTTGAAGAGTGTAAAAGGGTCCTGAGACCAAGAAGGTTGTGAACCTAATGTAGAGAATGAACTGAAGGAATAATTTCTCAAAACCCTGGCAGGCAGAGCAGCAGCAGGCGCACCTGTTTGCAGGGATCACACCCTCCTTCCTCTGATGGCGCTACTGCTGCCGGCCCAGGGTTTTGACCTGACCTCTAACGGGGAAGGAGGCCTGAGCAGGGGTGAGGTCGCGGAGCTGGTGGGCAACAGAGGAAACGCAGAACCGAAGGTGTCTGTCATCTGTGTCACAATTGTGCTCTGCGTGGCCAGAAGCCTCTATCTGACTTACAACAGGAACAACAACCGAGGAGCGATGGGTGGAAGGAGATAAAAAGGAAGAGAAGAAGACAAGGACGCAGCACAGTTAGAGATGTGGGCTCCCCTCCTGCCGCCTCTGCCTGGAGTGGCTGGGATCCCAGGCATGGGCCAAGGGGCCGCCATGTGAGAGCCTCGGAGAAGGAATGTGTGACACACAGTAAGATGTACTATCTGACACTTCACTACCTTTACGCTAAATGAGAACACTGTGCGTACCACAGGTCACTCCCACTGAGAGTCAGCTTCAGCCAGTGGTTCCAGGTGTCAGAACGTCAAGAGAAGCCGCAACCCTCAGTTTTTCAGTTTGTGACCGTGCAACTGTTCACCCGAGTTAACACTTCACCCACATGACAAGCACATCGAAACGCTTCATCTGAAGTTTTAAACCAACACAAGAAAAGGGAAGAAAAAGGTGGAGAGGGAGAAAATTTATTTAAAAATGGGGAAAAGAACAAGAAAGTTAAAGCTCAAAGAAAGGAAAAGGGAAATAAAAATTAAGGTGAGGGAAGAAAGAGAGGAGAGAAAAGGAAGGAACGAGGGGCAACAGAAAGACAGCTGAGTCGGACACCAGCACCCCATGCTGGGGAATGAGAGGACACACGGGAAATGGCGGTGTGTCCGCAAGCCCCGCTGGAGCCTGGGAGTAAGCGGCCCACAGGTCCTCGGTGCGGATTTGCTGTTTGACTTCAGGGCTCTCTCTCACAACTGCTTTTCTTCTTCCCTCTGGATGCTTCTCTCTTCCTACGCAGGAGCCATCTTCACCCGCCTCTCTCACAAACCTGCTCCCACAAAGCTACGCCACACCTGTTGACTCAGGTACAAAGTGGGGTCCTCCTTAGGAACATCTGCATTTTCACAGAGGATGAATCCATAAAGCAATGGGGATCCCCAGTGACACGGATCCAGGCCTTGGGGACACAGATGGAGGTGGCCCTGTGAGAGCAGGGTGCAGGGAGGTCACAGCACAGGCTCTGTATAAGGACCCAGGCCCACTTATTCACAGACTGACACTAGGCTTGAAGACACAGGACAGGCAGTGGGTTTGGAAGAACAGAGTGGTCCCCATGGTCCCTTCCGGATGACCTGAGGGACAGAGTGGTGGTGGCAGATGAACAGCAAGACCCACGGAGGCCTGCAGAATCTGCCTTGCCTCAGATGTGGCTTGTGGCTTCTCGGGTGACCTGCTCCTCCTGCGTGGCCAGATGGAAGGCTACCCAAGGATGACACCGAACATAACAACCAGGAAGCCCCCCCCACAAACAAGGCCATCACCCTGACACACTGGGAGTTCAAAAGTGAGTCCATCCAAATCAGGGACCCAACTATCCTAGTGAAGAGGGAAGGAGGAGGTGGATTCTAATGTAATGCTGAAAACAGAAATGAAAGTAACAACTCCAGTTTACTCCACACCTACATTCAGCTGTGTGGACCGGGTTATTTTTACATGAGTTTATTGCAGGGCGACATCCTGAAGCACTCTGTACCATGCATGTGACTTTTCTGGCATGACAATCCATCATTCCTAAAGTCATTTCAGTGCTTCGTTCCCTTCCTCAAGCACCACTCAGTCCTAGGAGTCCACACGTTCCTGGTCACACCTGCGCCTCATGCCTCAGCCCTTGTGCACTTGCAATCCTGCTGCCTCAGACTCCTGAATCTCTGGAATTACAGAGACGTACCACTGTGCCAGGCCGAGCCAGGCCTTTTTACAGTTCTCTTTTCTTAACACTGAGAGCCATGCTTCACCTGGAGTAGAGGAGAACTCAATATTTTTTGAATAAAGAATTAATTTGCACTTTCACTCTGTAGGCAGTATTCTGTGTCTTTGGGTGGATGGAGGGTATTTACATCCAGAATAACTATAAATATTAAAATTGTGTTTTAAATGGTATTTGCAATGCCAGAGTGAATTCACAGCTATGTTCTAAGCAGAGGTCGCCAGTACGTGTAGATTCAGAAAAAGACACCCATGTTTCCACAGAGCCACCTTGTAAGGAGCAGTCTCACCAACATGATCCAACTGCATGCTGATCAAGTCCTGAAGTCTAACTACCAGTTTACAGAGAGCAGAGAAACGTGCAGAATGACCCATGGGAAAGCAGTGTGTGGGAATATGAAAACCTGAAACAAAAGATGAGGGAGAAGGGAGGGAGGGAACTAAAGGGGAGAGACGTACCAACCAGTTCCAGTGCATGGAGTTGAAAAACGGACGCTGGGAGGACGACTGGAGGTGTGCGGTGGAGGTTCAGTATGTAATAAGAACTGAGTAAGAGGAGGTTTGAGATACAGGCAATCACATGGGTCCCAACTTGACGGTTCACCTAGACGGCGCACGGGAGTTCACGATGCTCTTCTTTCCACATGGGTGCATGATTGTCATTTCCATAATAAAAGATGTAATAGCTGCACCGTCAGGTCTGGGAAGCCGGGGACTAAGCTGTTGTACACACCTTCACCCATGGCCACGGCTCATGCTCAAAACAATATAATCAGGTGATATAGGCTGGGACTGGAGGGCTGGGGATATGGCTCAGTTGGTAGAGTGCTTACCTCGCGTGCCCAAAGCCCTGGGTTCAATCCCCAGCACCACCAGGAAAAAAAAAAAAAAAGGGACTGGTTCACGGGTGGAAAACAGAACTTTAACTTTTCCAAGGTGCAGTGCTGGCAAACAGCAGAACCCCAAACCAGGTGAACACGTTGGGTCTCAGAGCCCCACGGTTTCCACGCCAGAACCACCCCAGTCCCTGTGGAAGCCTCCCATCGTCTTTAGCCTCTACCTCTGAGCGGACTGATGCTTCTTCACCTCTGAGTAGGGTCTCTCTCCAGCCCTGAGAATCCACTTGGGACCCTATGGTGCCATCCACCCCCTTTCTCCTCCCCTTTTCATTGACTTTCTGGAAGGAGTGGGTTCTTGCCCTGGCTCTGCCCCTCGGTTCTCACTAGGACCTCATGCAATCTAGCACCCATCTGACCGTTCGCCAACACTCCAGATGTCCCCAAGTCCTTGGCCCTGAGCACCAGCTGTGTGGCCCTCCTGAAAACCGTCCACCCACCCTTGGTTTTGGTGACAGAGGCTTTCCTGTCCCTCTCCCCTCCTCTGGCCTCCCTGCACTGCCTCTTGAGTACTTCCTTGACTGGTCTTTTTCAGTGCGGCCATGCCCCAGGGTCACCTTGCCCTCTACCTCCACACACCATCCTTGGGTGACCCTATCTACTTTCACTTGTCACCACTTCTCCTGTGCAGGTGAAGTGCAAATCTCTAATTCCCTCTCTGACAGGCCTCTCCAGAGCTTCTGAAACAAGAACAAGAACATGTTCTTATGAAGTTCAAACCAGACTACAAGTGGAACAGCTCAGAATTGCCCTGAGCCTTCTGTGGGAGCGCTGTTACTGTACCAGCCCACTTGGAGTGATAATGATAACAGAGGCTTCATGTGTTCCCAGCCGTGCCCAGAGGATGAAGATGCTCAGGTGAGAACCTTTCCAAAAACTCTTAAGAATGACCCATACAAATGCATAATAAAATGTTGACTGCATAGTGATTAATTATAATGCATAATGATTAAGGAAGCATTCTAAAATGACCTGTGACAGAGCTCTCAAAAATAAGCAGGCAAATAAAAAAATAAACACACTAATTTCCAGTTACAAGCAGGGTCCAGAGCATGGAGAAGGGGCACTTTTGGAGCTCACAGGCCATGCAGTACGGAGGCTGTGCTGAGGGCAGCCTAAATTTTTCCAGAATTGCTTTGACTCCCTCAGAGTTCTTCCTATGACAGACCAAAGGGAAGAAGTCAGTCAGCGGCAGCACCAAGCAGAACAAAATGGGAACAAATCAGAGCCTGTAACCTTCAGTAGGTTGGCCCGCGACCAGGAAGCCGTGCCACGCACGTGCTGACTGCTAAGAACTCCCTGTGACGCACTCATGCTAAACACAGGAGGCAGAGATAGTGTCAGATGGCTAGGTGTCCATCAGCAGATGAGTGGATAAGAAAAGGGGGCATAGATACACAATGGATGATATTTCTCTAAAAAGCCGCAGCGTTCCATGATGACCAAATTGGGGGATGAGTTGAACATGTCCCCACATACACATGGCACACCCCAGTTTCTGGAAATAGGGCTGTTGTAATTGTTAAGATGAGGTCATGCTGGCGTGGGGGGCCCTAATCCGAGGTGCCTGGTCTCCTAGTAAAAAGAGAGACTTCAGCTGGGCACAGAGGCACATACTTGTAATCCCAGCGGTTTGGGAGGCTAAGACAGAAGGGTTGCGAGTTCTAAGCCAGCGTCAACAACTTAGTGAGGCACTTAGCAACTCAGCAAGACCCTGGACCTAAATAAAATATATATTTTTAAAAAAAGGTCTGGGACGTGGTTCAGTGATTGAGCACCCTGGGTTCAATTCTCAGTTCCAAAAAAAAGCACAGGGGCAGGGCACAGGGAAAAGGCCATGAGAAGATGAAGGCAGAGACTGGAGGTGCTTCTGTCTACATCCAGCAAATGCCAAAGATTACCAGCACCTGGCAGAAGCAGAGAAAGTCCTGGGACAACCCTCCCCTTGACTCTGCCTTAGCCTCCAGAACTGCCGGACAGTGTATCTCTGCTTTGTGCACCACCCAGATGGTGACGCCTTGTCACGGCCATCCAGGCGTCAGGACTTCACCCTCTGAGGATGGTCCAGGTTCACGTTTCAGGATGTCTGGGGGCTCCAATCAGCAGCAGCAAGTCCGCCCTGCTAGGAGAATCAGCAGTCCCCTGTCATGTGCTGCCGTCCCCATCCTTCATGTAGAGTGCAGATAAAAGGTAAAGGAACTAAACAAGATAAAACAGCTAAAGCGTTGCTTGCCTGAAAGGCACAGATAAACCTGGAAGGATGAAAGCACAGTCTCGAGATAAAGCAGCCTGACGAAGCTGCCACAAGGGCAGGCCAGGCAGGGACATTTGTCTAAATGAAAGAAAGTAACTAGAATCAGGAGGGCCGTCCCGGATGCCAACGCAGAGACTCAGCCCCAAACCTGCATACACAGTGGAGATGTGCAGTGTGTCCATCACGCCACACACCTGTCTACGCACCAAAGAGCAAGTGACTCGCACGCAGCCTGGGCAGATTCATGATTCCCGGCACCTGCCACTCCAGGGCACTGCCCACGCTGTTTCCTAAGCCAGCTCCCGGGGCTCCCGACACTTGGGATCTTCTCACTGTAACTTCTGTTCAGGTTCTAGTTGTGCAAAAAGTCAGTTTCGGTCTTTCTGCCCTGGCACAATTAGAGCAACGCTTTTGATTGAAGCCAGTACCATAAAGTTGCTAAAGCACATGAAAGAAAGTCTGACTTTTGAGCAATTCTGAGGTTTTCCCAACCAGAAAAACAACTAATGAATCGGATGTATGAATTTTAAATAGTGCATTTCTGAGGTCTTATAAAGCTAAAAGATGACAATACAGCCCAAGACTATTGATTTTTTTTCCCTACCAAATTCTTACCAGCAGGGCCCCCAGATAATGCAGACTTTCTGCATAGTAAGTTCTTAATGGAAAAAGATACCTTGAGTAAGAGTCTCTAATCATCCCCAGGAGAGGGTAGACTACTTCCCCGAAGACTACATTAAGCAGGTTATCTCAGACACTTAGAAGACATTTTCAATGCATTTTAAAAGTAAAACAAACTTTGAAATTAGTCCTTACTATGAGCCAGCATGACATGTGCTACCCCAGCTGATCTCCACAGATCAGTCACCATCTGGTGAATGGCAGAGATGTTCACACCTAGGCAGGGGGTTGCAGGGCCACAGGAACCAGTCCTGCCATCACTGACACCCACAAAGCGGCTGAGACATACCCAGAGGTTTCTTTTCCCCTGTAGTGGGGCTGGATTTCACAGAAGCAAAATAGTCTCCAAGGAAGCCCCAGTTCCTAGGTATCTTCTGTTCTGATAACCTAAATCCTACACTTAGAAACTGCTCTCTGTCTTTGTCCTTGCTGACATGCACACAACAATTTCCGTTCCAGGCAGGTACCGACACATTTGTGTGATGTCGTGCATTTGACTGTTTTCCAAGTGGAAGGACAGGAAGCCTCCCGGTGAGTGTGCGCAGGGCAACAGGCCGACAAGCTGGGTGTGCCTGTGACCTGGGTGGGGAGACTCAGGCAGGAGGATGGATCACAAGCAGCAGCAGTGAGATCTCATCTCTTGGCCTTCCTCTTCCCTTCCTTCCACATTCATACACTCATTCGTTCCCAAAGATCTCAGTAGTTATTGAAATTAAAACAAATCAGGAAAAAAAATCTGAGTTAGGGAAGAGACCCCAGTGTGGAGGTTGGGATAAAGATGACAATTTCCAGAAGAATGAAGTGTCAGGAGCACCACCGAGCTTCCAGGACTTCCCCGCAGAGGTGCTGGAGTCCACAGAGACCCCAGAATAGGCTTCTGTGAGTTCCGCAGGGTGGCCATGCTGACCAGGGCTCAGCAACCACTAGCAAAGGTTCTCTGGCCAAACAGAAGTATTTTCCAGAAACAACTCTGCTTAGGCCCCTGAACTCAAGACACCCGATTACCTCTGTGCATGGAGCACATCCAGTCCAAGTTCAATTCCCTTCCTCTTTGCACATTTCCTGCCCATGTCACTGTTCATTTTATAACTACTTTGTCATATTTCTTTCGTATTTCCAGTTGGAAATACGAGAGAGAACAAACAGAGAACAAATAGGTAGCATTTCTGATGAAATTTGAAAAATGATGAAGGCATCAGTATGATGTCAAAATGAGAAGACAAAGAAGTGACACACATATCCATAAGGTGTGCACACACATAGGTGTGGGCTTGCACACGTCAGCTTCCATGGAAACAAATGATTTCGTAAAGTTATCACACTGTTCTCCAGGACTCATGAATCTTACCAATCTGATGGCTAACTAATTACTTTTACTCAAAATTAACACTGAGTTAAACTAATTTTTCCTGAAATTTCTGCAACAATTTCTGAAAAATTCTGCAAAAAGAACACACAAGAAATATAAGAAAGGGAGCAGAAGACCCTCTGGTCTCACTGAGCATTGCATAGATCTCCAGTCAGGAATACAGAGAACACTTAACGAAAAGCAAGCTAAAAATTCACCCTTAGAGCACTCTCCCTGGACATATGGATAGGCGCCCACTTCACTTAGCAAAGCATTTGGTGCTGAACAGGCCAGAGGTAGGAAAGGCCAGGATTTCTTGGGAAGAGGCTTAGCTTTCCATATAACATGTGTGCTCCTTGTAGGGGAAAAAGAAAGGATGAATGGGAAGAATTGGAAGGTCAGAACCTAGCTTGGGGTTTCCTAATGAGCCCCCAAATACCCTGCACCACAGGGAGCCCAGCAGCACCGAGAGGAGGCTGGGCTTCATGGGAACACTGAGCAGGTGCTCCCAGGGCTACCTGGACACCCCGGGATCCCTTCATCCTTCTCTGGCACCCCAGCTTCTCTTGCTCTCTCCCAACTGCTAGCACCTGCTGTGTCTGTTGGAAGACCCCCTGAGGCTGAAGGAACCTACCTTTCCCAGTCATCTACACACCCACAGAGACCTGACCCCGCGACTGGCAGGAGCAGGGTTCCCTCCCCTCATCAGGACACTCTCAAAGTCCTCTGCCTGAACCCCCATCAGGCTAAAGTTCACCAACCTGAACTTGGCTTAATTCCAGGCCGGCCCCATCTCCTTCCCTTTCATACTGGTGACCCTCGTGGATTTTCCTGAGAATACTCCCTAAAACATACTTTCCCCATTTATCCTACAAAGCCCTGTTTCTGGAGAATGCAGTTCAAGGCAGACACGGTGCTGGAACTTTACCAGTTTTACCTGGAACTGAGCACTGCACCATGCCTTACTGTCAGACCTGGAGGGGAGGCTCCCAAGGCCTCCAGTCATCCTCAGGATAACACGGTGGAGTCAGCTGAGATCTCCCTCTTTGCTTCGGTCTGACCCATTAGTCTCCAAGGCTTTGCTGGTCTCAATTCTCTCCCTGGCTCTGCCCAGAGCCGTTTCTCTGCCACTGAGCCCAATAGCCTTCATTTTCTTTTCACACTTTTCTATAACTGTTGTGTAAGAAATGACCACACTTGCAAAATATAAACTGCTGTGTTGTCTAAATTTTTGTAGATTTTTTGCTTTTCTTAATTATCATGAGCTTTTCGCAAGCAAAAATAATTTCTAAAATATGCGTTCGTAGGTTTATACTTCACCATGTTCTGGAGGTTTCCATGTGGTCATGCCATAAATTGTGCTTCTTTTAACCTCAGGAAAAAGCTTACATTAACCTTTGCATATAGGGTATGATCAATAACAACTTGTTAACTCCATTTATTTCATCTGCAGGAATTAAAAGCAATATCAGAGAGATCTGCAGAGGAGAAAGTATGACTTCTAATCCAAAAGGAATGAAAACATGAGAGTTGTAAGCCATTTCCTTTAAGGACGATTGAAATGGTTATCTAAATGAATGCTCTAATTCTAGCCCTTTCCCCCTCCAATCCACATTGCAACCAAAACTATATGGTTGAAATGTGCATCAGATCCTGACACATCTTTATTTAAAAGTTCCTTGCTCCCCGCTGCTACTCCAGAACAAAGCACGTGTTCTTTAGCAAAAACGTTTTGTGCTTCTCCTCCTTCCTTTTTGCCAGCCTTGTCTCCTCCTAGAAGCTACCACGTACTGCAGTTTCCCTCTGCCGATAGCCCTCCTGTACTCCTGTCTCCTCGCCCCAGGAAGATTGCTCTTTACCTGTAAACTCAACTGTGATTGCGCCTCCGTGGACGAATATTCTATTACTCATCCCAAGGTAGGCTAACTACTCCCTCCTCGGTTTTACTTCTAGACCTGCTACAAATAAATGTTTTATTTGTTGCCATTTCTCCTTGGCCTTGGATATTGAGTCCCTGGGGGCAGCACCCCCAGTCCTAGCAATACCGAGCACTTTCAGTTTTGTGGAAAGGTGGCGGAGGAATCACCTCCCAAGAGGACATCATATGGAGTTCAGTGGGTGAGACCAGGTTCTGCAGGAGTTCAGAGCTTCATTCCCAGGTTTGCCACAGGGAAACACACCCAGAAACTGTCCCTCCTGATACCGCGTCCCTTGGAGCACCAGCCAGCACCACAGTATTTATGGCTTTAATACCTTCACTACAAAAGCTCCAGGTGCTGTTCAAACCACAGAAAGATGGACAATATTTCTCACAACTCTCGGAGGGAGGAGAGGCTGAAGTTATTTAGTTCAAGCTATAATGAAGTTAAAATGAAAAATACAACAATATTGAAAAACCAGTGTGAATGTGACTCTGGTAGGGATAGCTATGATCATCAATCTGTCCAGCAGGGAAGCCATCAAGGAAAGAGCAGCAAGAAGAAACAAGCAAGCAGGAGTGTCCACGTCTCTTATCCTGAGTTTAAAAGGACATTGTGTGTGTGTGTCTGTGTGTGTGTGTGTGTGTGTGTGTGTGTGTGTGTGAGAGAGAGAGAGAGAGAGAGAAGGGGAAGACGGCAGTAAAATAAAAGGAAATAATATGTTTATTCAGCATTCAATTTCTGTTCTTTATACATTAGAGGAAAGGTCTACAAATCAATCCTAGGAAGCAATACTTTTCAATAAAGCATTATATATGTGAAGATGGCTATCAAGCATTAGTTGAAATAGTGAATACTGGAAATAATCTAAATGTCCAGCAATGTAATAAGGTTAAGTGAATTATGAGGAATAAAGATGTCAGTGTGTCAACACTGGGAATTTTTATGATATAATATACAGAAAAAATTATCCATGGTATCTATTATGCTTTGCCTAATGCCAAAATATGTGTGCCTCTGAATAAGAGTTGAATGGGAAATGACATAGAAGGGAGTCCGAAACATTGTCACTTAATTTTTACACTCTTTAATATATAATCAGATCTGCCCATACAGCCAGATAGATAGGTCATAATTATATTAAACTAAGAACCTTTGCCCACCCAAAAGATGTCTCTAATCCTATTTGGGCTGTGACCTTAACTTTTTGTTCAACTGAGTTCAACAAACTCTTCGTTTTCTTGAAGCCACTCAAAGTGCTTCTTAATTTCTTCACTTTAACATAAAACGGTGAAGCCCTATTATGGGAAGGATGTTGTCCAAATCTAGAGACACAATCAGTGATGCTGAAGAGAGGGACCGGCTCTTTTCCAATGCAGCCCATTCCGGGCTTTCTGGGTATTCATAAGCACATCTTCTTCCTCTGTAATCCAAGACAGGGTAAATAAAACTGCATACATTTTGTGACCGAGATGTCTAGACCATGAACTTCTTTAAATTTTTGGACATAAAGCTCCTCCCCCCGAGGGCTGGAATGCATGTCACCCCATTGCTGAGGTCTCAGCTCCCACACTCCGTAAGAGACAGGATCCTCACCTGATGCTGCTCACTATCTGCCTGTCACTGAGCGCACACTCTGCATGTGCTGTTTTAACATGGACACTTACATTGTCGCATTGTTTTATGAAACAGGCCAGAGAAGACTCAGACTGTGCCCCTAGCCACTGGTGAGAAACGCAGTCTCTGTCTGTGTCCCCCAAGCCCCAGGTGGGACATAGCACAAGCAGCTGGGAGCTAGAGGGCATTTAGGGGACAGATGGATTTGTTACTTCTTCCTAACTAGAGTGAGGTTATCCCAGACTTAAATGTCGCTTCTCTTGTTATACATAGAGGCAGCAGGAAAGACCACCCTGGGCGGGGGGCGGTGGCTGCCCCCGG
This sequence comes from Spermophilus citellus, assembly GCF_964194105.1. NCBI lineage: Eukaryota > Metazoa > Chordata > Mammalia > Rodentia > Sciuridae > Spermophilus > Spermophilus citellus. Next base: position 123,481,844 of record NC_138198.1, read on the forward strand.
CACCAGCAGCAGATGGAGGTCCAAGGAGGGTGGAGCGTGCCATCCTCCTCGCTCCCAACCGGCCTGCAGGCAGCCACCAGCAGCCTCTCCCCTGGACCTGCAGGGCATCTTTCCTGGCTCCACCCCGACCTTCATGAAGACAGGGGAGGAGGAGAGGCATCCTGAGAGTATCAGGGATAGCTAGGGGGAAATAAGGATCACGGGATGTTTTAGAAAACGGGCTGTCAGGGCTTGGAAAACAAAGCAAGTCCTTAATTGAGGAGATAAATGCTCCTCAGGGATTTGTTACTGTCACAGATCACAGACAGGATGATTTGGCAATTTCTGTTGCTCATTTCTCACTGTGGGAAAGGACTGGTTTGGCCACAAAGGGAAAACAAAATAAACGCTTTACTTTCTAAAATGTGGTACTTTTATCAAAGCAAGAACTGCCAGAAGCAACTCCAGAGTTTCATTAATCTACGTTTATGCAGTAGAGTGTGAATCGTTGTTTAAAGCACATAGCTTTAGAGTAAACTTAGTAAATCTATTAAGGCAGATTGCATCCACCATTTAAATTCTGACCATGGGTTAAGCACCAGTGGCAGTTGAGGAAAGGTGATGGAGGTCATTTTGCAAACAAGAGCTCATGGACAGGCAGCAGCTGCTTTGGGTAGAGAATCTACCCAGGGCTCAGGTGTCCTAATCCATATCCAGCCAGCATGCTATCAAGCAAGGGACAGCCAAAGACAGATGGGAGAAATCTCAGACAGGCTAGAAGAACTGGAAAATTACAGACCACCACAAATGAAATATATATTACATCAGGAAGTGAGGATCTCTGGGTCTGATATTCTACTTTTCTATACAATATTCCTTGTAATGCATGCAAAACAGCCCTGGGACCCTTAGCAAGTTCTGAGTTTTCTGAGAGCTTCTTTGATTGCATCCATTGGCCATTTGAGGAAGAACAGAGGAGACTTCACTCAAGTTTTTAGCACCACCAGAAAAGAAACTTATAATGTATCCCCTATGCCAGTAAATCCACTGTGATCTTGGGCCAAGGAGAGAATATTTCTTTTCAGAGTTGACTTGAACCTGTGGTTGGCAGTTCTTTGCTAAGGCTCTGCCAGATTCCAATTTTCTCACTGAAGAGCTACAGAGTTCAGTGTTTTTTGCCAAGTCCTGAAGATTGCTCTTTTAGAAAAGCATTTCTACTGGAAGAAATTGGAAAAAGAAGAAAGGGCAAGACAGAGCTGACTTCTGGCCCTTCTTCTAATTGAGGATGACAACCAAAACCATTTCAGGTTCATTCAGCTGTCACTCTGTCTCTCCCAACAAAACAGAAACTCCTTGCTCTGAGGAAACTAGCACAGCATCAACTGAAGGCCTACGCTATTTATGATAATAGTCTGAGTTCTGAGCCAAACCTAACAGCCCTCAAAGGAAGTATAAATAATAATGAAAAAGGTCCTGACTCATCTGAAAGAAAATGATATGAGAAAAAGTCCACAAAATGATTTTAAACAGTGTTCACATATCCTGACCATTCCAGGAATTCTCCTGTTGAGTTTAAATCAAGGGAAGATTTCACTCTGCAGAACTGGCACTTGCCACCAGGAGCGGTTCATTTCAGAAAGAGCATCGTTTGTGACGACACCCTTCAAGGCACTGGGGTTTCCAGCTGGGTGGTTGGTTCACAGGGATCCTGAGGTGGACGACTTTTCCTCTTCGTTTTGCCTTCTCACGTACTAGTGCTGACATTGACACGTTAAAATACACACCATCTCAACACCAGTGGCTGCCTTCTTATCTCTTCTGTATATCATGCTTAGATCACATACTTACTCTTTTGACATTATGTGAGTAGCTAGTTTTCTTCTCTGTGAATAGGAGTTCAGAACAGTTAACGGGACTTACACAATAGTTACCATGAAAGAGAACTGGATCTGATAGGGTTGAGAACTGCTACCACTTGCTTTTAATTTATTAGTAGAAAAAGCTAAAATATACAGAAATGCGTGGACATTTTAGTAATTGATCAAAAAGTCCATATAATGTATTTTTAATCTGATGAATGAATCCAATGGTAATGCAACTAACCCCAAATCCCTGGGTCCTTTTTGTGGTGCTGTGGCTTTCCCTTTGCTAGAACCCATCTAAGAGCCACATTAAAACTGTAAACAGTAGAAGCAAAGAAGAAATAAATAAAAGCTACAGATTTTTTTTCCCCGAGATTACAGTTAGTCAGAGCTAGACAAATCTGCCTCCTATGAATCAATAAGTCCTATCTAGGGCTACATGCCATTTTTTTAAATGAAGAAACTAATTGAAATGGTTCCTTTTGAATATTTAAACTCAATGTTTGCCATTCTCCCTGGCTCTTTTATCTCACTGCAAATTCTTTCTCTAAATTAGGAATGACTTCCATTTCCTTTCCACCGTCCACACTTCCCTTCAAAGTCTGCAATTTAATGTCCACCTCCATAATTTTAAATATTTTAAAGTCATCATTTTACACTCTCTGTTTTCCTCTAAAATTGCCTTCAGTAATGGCTTCCTAACTCCATTATCTTGGAATTACATTTATCACATTTATGGGTTTGCCTTTTAAAAGCAAAACAAAACAAAAAGCCATAAAATTGGGGGATTTGAGCCTAATCGCAGGATGTGTCCAGCCAGTCCAGCGATTACAAATACACCCTGATGTGCTTCAATCGAGGTGAGGTTTATCACAGTAGGCCGTTCCAGTGCAGAAGCTTATTGCTATAGAATAATAGGAGAACAAAGCATCTTTGCAATTGTGTTCAACAGCAAAAACAATTTACTCACTGGTCTAAATTAGGCATCTAAGTGATGCATAGAAATAAATCACCCGTGGCTCCAACAAGCAGGGATAACACCAAGATGGTGATTGGTGATTTCCTTGCAAAATACACTCACAAAACTACAAGCCTGGCTGCATGTTGGAAGAAAGGATTAATTTGGCACATAGCTACTTTAAAAATCACGTAAGACAAACAAAACAAAGCCAATGTTAAATAATAGAATTTAAGAGTATGCCAGCCCTAGGGAATAATTTAGTATGACGTGCACCATCTGTTCATGCCCACTTTCTCTTTCCCGAAATATAGTTTGGACCCTGAAAATGAAATATGTCTTCCTTAAAAAATTGAAAATAAAAAGTAAAGAATAAGCTGTCAGACTAATCTGTATGAAATAAAATGTTTTCCAGAAAGCTATGACTCCAAACATTTATCATCTAAGCAAGAAACTATGATGTGTTTGATTCATAGAGTAATACAAAAAGGATATTTTCTTAATGTTTAGACAAGAGCTGAACCACAGAATAATACTTTCTGATGAGTCATTGTACTAAAGACCTTATCCTCATCTTTTATTGTGAAAAAAAACCATTCATTAGCTAGAATATAAATCCACTAAGTAGAGAAACCAAACTTTTTATCAATTTCTTTTTATCAATTTTTCTAACTCTTTTTTTATTTAGGGGATCAAACCCAGGGCCTCATGCATGCTAGGAAAGTGCTCCACCCGTGAGTTACAACCCCAGACCCTGAACCATACCTCTGTTCTTTCGTATGTAAGGACACAGGAGGTTCTTCTACTTCCTATGGGTGCTTGGTGAGCATTCACCTATTCTCAACTTTGCTTTAAGGGATGTTGAAATAATAATGTGGCCTTCTGAACTCAGTGACATGGTATCCTTGTGGCCATCTCTGTCATTGCAAACAGCATCCCAGAGGCCCTGCTACCAAGATCAAAAGTTGGTCTTCACTCTCCTTGACCACTCCTTCCTTTAACTCAACTCTGAATTTTATGCCTCTTCTTCATCCCTCCTAATATCCTCCCATCTCCTGCTGCGCTGCTTTTCCCCTTGAGCAGATCTCACCACCACCTCTCCCCAGGGAGACCACTATTCTCCCCGTGCATGAGCACTTCACTTCCACCCGTCTCCATAACACAGCCAGGGAAATTTCAACAAAATGAACTTGATCCTGTAAGTCTTTAGCTTAAGATCCTGTGCATCCCGAGAACTTCAGGGACAAGATCCAAACTTCTAGCCCGTGCCCAGAGTCCTAAGAGCCCAGCTTCTCCCAGCTTCAGGTTTGGCTCACGCTCACCAGGCCCCTGGGCTTACTCTCAGATCCTCCCAGGAGACACACTCTTCTCCAGGCCTCTGAATGCCCTCCTGGTACCCCCTCCTCCATGCCCCCATCCTGCTGATCGTCCTTGCCCTTGGAGTCCCTTAGGGCTCTCAGACAGCTCCTCCAGACGCCGCACGCCCCCACACCCCGCTCTGAGCTCCTACCTTAACCTGGACTTCCTCTTCCTCCACAGTGCTCTCCCACTGTGGGTGGGCTTTCCATAGACTTGTGGATGTTTTTAATGAAGCAGAAGGTACATGCTTTCCTGCCCAATTTTAATTTCTCTCGTTTGAGCTCACTTTTCCAAAAATGTTACTTTCATCATCCAAAACATCAGATATTCCCTGAAATCAGTGTAACTTATTTTTAATGATCATAATTTATATTTAATTCCTCATACAACTTTTTTGGAGGGAAAATCATTGAAAAATATCAAAAATGGAGTCTCCAGCCTAATAATTAATCCACTGATTTCCCTCTATTTGAGGGAGCCAGGGGAAGGCTGGGGAAGGAAGACAGGAGTAGTTTAGATTCACTCTGAAGAGGACAAAAAGAGCTGCAGACGTTCCAAGAGACTGTGCACTCAGACCTGAAAGAATCAGGACTGTCAGCCTGATGATCCAGAAAATGCCAGGTGACCTCTGTGATGCTCCAGGACAGCCCAGCACAGGGAAGGGTACACCCAACCCAAGGCTGCCCCTACACCACAGAGACTTAGTTTTCACACCAAGGTGAGTTAATCCCAATTAAACAACTCAACCCTCCAGGTCTACTGTGAAAAGGTTTGTGAGGCAATATTCATGGGCTCTAAAGATGAGCAAGACCTACCCCCACTGTGGCAGAGTCCACCTGTGGCCATCACTGATTTAGTAAGGGCCTCATCCAAGGGAAGGGCTGAAGGAGATGCTAAGGACAGAGTGGAGAGTGAGACAGATGTGGTCCCTGTTTACGCAGGTCTCGGGAATGTGTGAGGAGGCCATAAAGGGAGGCCAAAGACCACAGCCAAAGCTGTGCAGTGGGCTCTGGGGCGGGGGAGCTGAGAGGAGTGATAAGCTGGGCAGAGCAGAGCCATGACCTGAGGCATGGTTGGAGGCTACGTGGAACCGCCTGCACTTGGGACATCCCAGCGTGGACAGAGAAACGGGGTGTCCACAGGACGTAGGGACTGATGAAAAGAAGTCCTGCCCCACTGGTCAATGGACGGGGCTTGATTCCAGAGGGGAGGTTTGGGCAGGATGGTGACCATCTGGGAAGGGTGCACTGTGTGGACAGGCGTAGGGCACAAGCAGAGAGGCAGAAGGAGCTGGAATGCCCACCCATGCCCAGAAGTGGGGAGGTTAGATATGGTCAGGAAATGCTGTCATTACTGGAAGAGGTGGGAGCCAAAGCAAGAGGAAAGATCCAGAGAGAGAAACGTCAAACAGAGAAATGTTAAGACTGACCACAGAAGATGTTTGCATAACCGTGGCTTTAACCGCCGCGTAAACCAGTGCTGGGTATGATCCCAGCTAATCCGCCACTTCATTTCTCAAGGATGACCAAAAACTGTCTGTGGGCTCTCTGTTCCGACTTTGCTCAAGGCAAGGAAGAATACTGGACACACTTGGGCAGCTTCATGACTCCAGAAAAACTCTCAGGGGGCTTTCTTCAAACAGAGGAGAGAACGGAAAAGAAAAGAACAACAACAAAAGACCTTTACTACTGTGAAAAGGACTGTTGAAGGTACCCGGAAACAGGCCTTGTACTGGGAGTGTGGCCACATGAGACAGAGCACATTACTGTCACCGGAGTATCTGAAGGACCATCCGGAGGTAGATAAAACCTAACAACGTGTAGTACCCAACGAAAGCTAATAGTGGTATTTTTTAGAGAACTGAAAACAAGATCATCTAAACTTTAAGAAAGTGCATTAACTCTTTTTCCAGAGCCTGGGACTGAACCCAGGCGGTGAGCGTGGAGGCAGTGCCCCACCCCGGAGCTCCCGCCCCAGAAAGCGCATCACCTCGGTGGGAAAGGAAAGGCCCTGGGCAGCGCGGGGCAGGAGGGAGTCTGGGAGCACAGACAGTTCATCATGGCTGGTTCATGACAACTAGTAAGAAGCTGGTGGCTTACTGAACAGCACAAATACTGAATGAGGATTTAAACAATGAGATCATTTCAAAAAAAGAGTCAATCAGCTACTTCAAGGAACTTGGGCATCAGCTTATCTTCCTCTACTTCTGTTCTTCCTCTTTCTACAAACCAACACTGGGAATGGGGGAACTGAAGATGGCAGCGGCTGTTTGCCCACCGTGGGGAAGCTACCCCCCCCCCAGCCCATTCCTCTCCTGCCTTCGCCCTGAGGGAAGCCGCCCCGGGGTCTCTACTCTTCACTCGATGAGCCCCCACAGCATGTGTTTTGAAACACAGGCATTTCCCACAGAGAATTTCCCCTGCTACCTACAAATGTGTGTTCAGATGCGAGGTGAAGGGGAGACTCAACGCAGCAGTGTAGGATACACAATCACATCTTGTCTCGCCAACACGATCCTTTGTTTTCATATCACTTGAGAAATCTCAACTCTTTTTTTTACTTTCATGACAGGTCTGTCATCTGTATGTCTCCTTTTCCCATTATTACTCATGATTCTTCTTCAAAAGAAAACCAGACTTCACCAGGCACTCTGGCACACGCCTGTAATCCCAGCGATTTGGGAGGCTGGGGCAGGAGGATCTCAAGTTCGAGACCAGCCCAGGCAGTGTACAGTCTCAAAAATAAAAAGGGCTGGGGATGTAGGTCAGTGGGAGAGCACCGTGGGTTCAGACCTTAGTACTGTAGAAAACCTTGCTGCATTTCTCTTTGTCTTTATTATTATTATTATTATTATTATTATTATTGGCTAATTCAAAATAATAATTTTTAAAATATACAAAGTATTACAATGTGATGTAAGATGTGACCAACACTCTCCAGGGAAGGTTTTGTGGAATCCAAAATCACCCTACATCTTGGGCACCTGATCGATAAGTTATTCTCATTTTAAAACTATTGTAAAAAAGAAAAAGTCCTGGCTCGTGAAGTTACTGTCAGTATTTGAATCCAAGAATTTGACTCCATCCCTTAACAGAAAGAGCGAGAGGCTCATTCTACCCCAGGATGGGGTGTCCGTCACAGGGCACACCATGGCTCCTGAACGGACGGCCACAGGCTCTCTGCCTGGGGGCCTCTGGGTCACCCTGGCATGCGCCTCCCTCTTCACCTGCATACCAGTGGCCCTCACTGGGGCAGGGCAATCGCTCAGTCATTTTAGGAAGCTTGGATCAGTCTCTCCTCCAGAAGGAGTCCCCGCCTGACTCTGGCTGCCAACCTGCACTTCAGTCCTGCTGCGCACAGCCCAGTGGGCTGGAGCCTCGGGGCCTCCTGTCCTGCCACCCCTGCAGAGATCACCGGACCTTGAGGCGGCTGGGCTCCTGTGTGGGCCTCCCCGCTGCCCGGTACCTTCGTGCGACGTCCTCTCTGCCAAGCCTCTCAAAACCTCTGTTCACCCCGAAACCTGCTCACAAGTGACCTGCGTTGCCTCCTCTGAGAGCGCAATCCTCGCCTTCTCACTTTGCGGCCAGCTGTCAGAAGGACACAGCTTCTGTGCCACCCGACTGTGGGTGGCTCCTGGAAGGGTGGCTTCTGAATCAAAGAAGGACACCCTGCTTTCAACTGCCCTCATGCCATCAGTAAGGGGACGTCCCTGCCTCCACAGTGTGCACCCAGGAAAAGCAGCGTGTGCCTGGAGGGGACTCACGGCGCTTCCTGGGTCCCGTCACTCTGGGAACAAGACCGAGGTGCCTTGCCAGTCGTCACCCAATTTAAGTAACTATTCATCAAAGTCAAGGATGCAAATCTACACACTCTGAATGTTCTCCACTGCCGTTTGGCGAAAGTTGCCTCTGGGGTATTGTAACTTATTCTTGGGCTTTTTACCCTAGAGATTCCTTTCCTCCAGACTTTTGTTAGGCTTTGTTTTAGTCTGGATATTTTTTCTTTGAGATATTCTGTTGCTTTTCTGGATTGTTGTTTGTTTGTCTTCATAGAAATTAAAAACACTCCCACTTCTATCTTTGGATCACTACACTTAGGGACCACCAAAAATCTTCAGTGGTGGACAACATGGGCACCTGCTCCCTGTCTCTGTGCTGCCTTGGGACTCTGCCATTGAAGAAGGCCATCACCAGAGGCAGCCTCTAGACCTGGTACCTCCAGACCCCCACACCAAAATAAGCCTCTTTTCTTTATAATTAAAAAAAAATCTTCACTGTTTTGATTACCCATTGTTACCAGCTTCTTCAAACACAGGAAATCCACCCATGAAAAATGACCAGTTACCATTCAATAAATGAATCACCGAGCCACACACCAAGCAGGAAAACAGAAGGTGTCTAGAGTAGAATTGGACAGGTGGCAAATACATTGCAAGATTTTGATTTGTTCTTAGTAAAAAGGATAGCTATTAGTTTTCAAATATTAATAATAGGCCTAGGATAAGAAGGGAGAAAAAATCCTCAGTGTTGGGAAGTAAGGCCTGAGCGATTGCCGGGGGTCTCTAATGTGTCAGGCTACGCAGAACATCAGTGATGAGGGGCCTGCGGCCTCCCCGGAGGTGCAGGGTGGACTTCAACTCCCCACTAACCCCATGCATCCAGGAAACTGTGGGCCAGCCCTTCTGAGGACACTCAGTGCTGAGAGCAACTCATGGCAAAGGGGCCTTTCACGGTCCACCCAGCTCATCCTCAAACAGCTTTGAAGTGGCCAGAGCAGAGAAAAGTGGCATGAGAGCAGTTTTGAAGGGCAGATACAGCTTCAAAATGTTTTTAAAAAGAGTAAAGTTCAGTATGACGTTGGAGAGTGGGGTCAGGTTACAGGAAGGCAAGGTTGGGGCTGGGGGCCAGGAGGACTGAGGCTTGGACTGGTTGGAACCTACCCCTCTTCCCAACTCACAGTTTTTCAAGTCTCAGCACCAGTTGCTAAAAAGTCCTTCTCTTTTTATCCCTTCCTTATGCCAACACTCTGGCCTTTTTATCCAAGAACTGGCTGACAGAAATTCATAACTTTATCTTCATGAGTACCAGAGGCCTGAAAATTATGACACTTGCAGAAAGGGACAACTTTGATATAAATGACTTATCCGATTCAGATGCAGAAAGGTCAGTCAATAGAGATCAACAACAGAGGAGTGAGCTGTCAGAATTCAAAACCACAGACATCGCCTAGAGAGGAGAGCTCAGCTCAGAGCTAAGCAGCAGCTCCTACAAAACCTCAAAGATTTTAAGAGGTGGAAACTAGCCTTTGTGACACACTGCAGACCACCTACCCCAAACCACAAGACTGGAGAGAAGTGTTATGTAAAGTGGGGCAGACAGAAGAATTAAATGAGGAAAGACTGTAGGCTACTTAAATTACCTACCTTCTATCTTGAATCCCTCTCTGAAATAGCCTGGGACTCACCCCATTTAGGTTATATTTGTAACTGTGTGACTGAATCCGCAGAAATAAAGTCATGTTGAATTTTACACACATTACGGAGTGGAGCAAATACACACATCACACCCTCTGAAGTACCTGCTGCCATCAAATGACTACAGGCAACTGTGACTAGGAAGGCAAAGTCGAAAGAGTTCATTGGAAATTTTGCAAAGTTACAAATGGAAACTATAATACAATGCAAATGTTCTGGTTAAACAATAAAAAGTATAGTTAAAAAGGCAAAAAATCCCAAAAGAAACCCCCAGAATACTGAAAAACATATTTTGAAAGTCCAGGGACATATTTTCTAACAGATCTAAAGGGCTGGGTGCTTTAAATAAAACCCCTCATGGCTACATGGCAAAGTCAAAGGGCCACAGTCAGATGGCGGTATCACCAGAAATTGCAAAAGAATGTTCAAATGGGAAGAGTCATAGGCCCAGAATTGCCAGTGAGCAACAAGCCAAAAGAGAATCTGAAAAATATCTGTGAAAGACACTCAGGTGAATGATAAAGAGTTTTCCCACACATCAAGGAGACAAAATGAGTGAAAGAAACTTGATAGCTTTTGAAGATAGCATAGACCACAGCAATGTTTCAGTGAATAAAGAGAGAAGGACAAGGACATTTAGTGAATTATTTGCTCTCCTCTTTGTGAAGGAAACTATTAGAGAATCACCAAATTCCCATTAGAACCACTAACGTACAGTGCTCGAAAGAAATGAGGAGCCCTTGATCTAACTTACAAAATGGGCAAGATCATCTTGCCAGAAACAGGCAACCTCCTGTTTATTTGAAAGAGGCACATCTGGGATTTGCAAACAGACACCATATTTCAGAACAAGTATCTTTTCAACGGGTGCCATCCGATTGGGAGCTCTAGACAGGCCAGAAAGTTTCACCCCCTTCATCTAGAAAACCGGGGGTATGTTCTGGCAGTCAGAACATCTCAAATACAATACAGTTTGGGGAGTGCATCACGATCTTTCAAGGAAAAACAACACCTAACCACTTTCTTAGAATTTCCTTGGAGACGGCCATGACATTCCTCAGATTTTCAGATACTTTTCTCCAACTTTTACTCACAGGTATCCAAAGCCACATTTCCCTCTCCAAACTGGCTCCCTCCCATTTCTCAGCACCGTAGAGGAACTGATGTCGTTATGAACTTCTCTGCCTTACCCACTAATCCCATCAGTTTGGGGGTCCTTCAATCTGATTTATAATTTTTTCTCAAACGTGTACTCTGTCCCCACCATTCCATTCTGGTCCAAATCATCTTCTCTCCTACCCTATTTCTCAAATAGATACCTCCCCACTTGCTTTATTCCAACCTTATTCACATTTGAACAAGGCAGTCAATCTGATATCCCCCTGATGTTCAAAACCCCTCTGTAAATGCCATGTGCTGAACACGAGTTACCCCTCGGGGGAAGGCTTTTCACCTCCTGGGAGATACACAGAGCAGGCTGCCCTGTTCCACTTCAGTGTGAATGGAATCAGCACCTTCCTCTGGTGCCATCGGGGTTGATGCTGATGATTCCCATGGCTCTTGCTGCTTTGTTGAGTGTGTCCTGGAAGTGTCAAGCACTGTCCCCACCAAGTGAGTATGACATCTTTGATGGCATCAAGCCCACAAGTTTCTCGTCACAAGACACCAGGCTTACTTCTTTCCACAATCCTGGAGGCTGGAAGCCCAAACTCAAGGCTCCCTGGGGCCGTTTTCCTTTGAGGGCCTCCCTTTGGCTCACAGGACACCATCCTCTCCACGTCTTCCTGGTTTTCTCTCTGTGCCCCAGTCTCTTCTCATAGGACAGCAGTGCAGTTGTCTTAGGCCCACCCTAATGACTTCTTTTTAACCTAATTACCTCTTTAAAGACCTTACCTCCAAAGAGTCACATTCTGAAACACAACAAGTTGGAACTTCAACATATGGTTTTGTGGGGACACAATTCACCCCACCACAGCCTCCTGACTAGATTTCCCTTTGTTTCCTTTGCATCTGATCCCCCCTCTAGACTCCTGCCTGAGTCCACTTTCCAAATTGCAACTCACTTGCCCAGTCAAGTTCCCTAATAGCTCCCCATTGCCTCAAGAATAAGTCAAAACAGCTGTGGCACAAAAAATGTAACTAGAGGGAACCCGAGTTCACACCCATCCTGCTGCAAAGGAAACGCAGCTTGCCATGCACATGCGGTGCCCAACCCAGGGTTCTCAATCTCCCCTCTTCAAACAAAAATTTGGAGCTTCTTCCAAATTTCTTCTATCTACCCCTCCAGGGTCACTACCCGGCATCGATGACCACGAAACAAACTTCCACTCAAGCTTTATGAAGCCTCAGATTTCCCAGCACATCAGACTCCCTTCACCTTCATGCTTACGTCCCCCACCCAGCAGGACTGTCCCCCCGCTGACAGCACAACCCCCTTTAACCCAGGAAGTTCTAATCTCCTTTCTCTTGAGTAAACTCAAGAGTCTTTGGGTCTCTGAAGCTTCCTGAATGCCCCTTCCTTCCTCCCAGCACCGTCCTTCCAACACACACACACACACACACACACACACGCGCGCGCGCCACCTCCACCCCCAGCATCACCATCAACTGTCCTGTGCCTCCACAGTCACCCAACAAGCATGACTGGCGTTGTCATGGCCTTAGGCCTGAGATCAGGGCTGGGACATTTCTCTGAGCGCCCCCAACCTCTCACAGCTCCCAGAACCGACAGATATTCTATTAGTATTTGCTGAAAGAGAGGGGAGAATGGAAAGGAGGAAGTTGGGGAGAGCTTTCTTCCTGAGGAAGGTGAGTGGGGACACTGCGGAGGTCGCATCACCGGCCACGCCCGAGACCCGGCCCTGCTTCACTGGGGACTCCAGACCCCGCCCCCGATTCTTGCCAGTATTTCTGCTTTCTCACCTTTTATCATCCTACGTGCTGCGGCTAGGGTAAGAGCTCCGGACATGGCCAACATGGCCACTAACCACCGGGTGAAATCCAAAATTTAGATCTCACACCCATCAACCTTCTCTCAGGCCTCTAACCCAATGTGTTTTTCATATGCCCCAAATTCAGAGAATTTCCCTTGTATGTGATATTTCTGATAATGCTTCTTCCTGTTGGACCCCCCTCTTCCTGCCATCCTTCACCTCCACCCATCCAAACTTACCCCGATTTGTAGGTCATGGTTCCACAAAGAAGGAGCAATTGCAGCCACCTCTCAATTCCCCAAACTTTGTTTTGTACTCTTTACCAGCTTCCACCCAGCCATATGGTCACCTGGGTCACAAATTCACATGGCATATAGGCGGGTACTTCCCCTTTGAGACTATAAACTTCTCAAAAACAGAGACCTTTTTACTTTTTTCTTCATTTCCTCATGGCACAAAATAAATGTCTCTTTAATTAATTTAGAAAGGATTCACAAAATTCACACAAATGTTTAAATTACTGTTGTCAACATTCATCTAATAAAGTGAATTTCTATACTCCAAAGTATCATTTCAGGAACAGGGCTTAATGATTTTCCCTTAAGATTAGTTCTTCTTTTTTTCACTAAAGTCATAATGGTCAGAGTATGTTAAGAATCAAAATTCAAACACTGTGGCAGCTCAAAGAAATTTAACGCCGCCTGTAGTCAGAAATATTTCCATCTTAATTAAATGCTCATTCTTTTAGAAACCATTTCTAGGACTTAATAAAAATAGAATAAGAAAGCTACAAGTCCTATGTTAAATAAGTGACCTTTATTTAATTTAAATGGGCAACTCTGTTTCTTAAAAGAATATAAAGAGATATCTTAAGAAATCTGATCTCACGAGCTAATGGGACAGACTAAATGGTCTCATTTGTGGACATGCACTAATATACCCAAGCTCTGTCTCAGAGATGATAATTGAATCTACTGGCTGTTTCTTAAATGAAAAGAGTATATATCCAATTGTAGCATCCAGTTGGTAAGGAACAATGAATTTATGCATTCATGGAATAAATTAGGAATAGGATCTAAAGTTTTCTATAGACTTAGATTAAGTAAATGCTCTTTATTTAATAAGTGAAGGAAATTACCTTGCCCGCCAGAATGCACGCATACACACACACACACACACACACACCCTTCTCTAAGCTATTCTGAAATGACAGTGCTGGTAGCATAAAGAATCCATGTGACCTGCCAAGAAATGGGACAATTTGTGCTTAGGAACTAGTCATCTGAAATGAGAATGTTACATTTCTTCAGTATCCTGCTAGTTAAATGGAGCATTTACATACAGAACTCATACCAGACTTCATTCTTACAGGCCACAATCAGCACACCACTGAACTCAGCAGGTAAGATGCACATAGCTATTTATGGGCCAGTACCATGAATGCTGTGTACTGCACCTCTGTCCTCAGAAACCTTCTTTTGTCAATATTCTATGAAACATTGGAGTTTTTCTCTTGGGAGATTATGAAGGTTTTTTTTTTTTTAAATGTAAGTTGCTTAAATAGCTGAAGTCAGGGGAAATTTTCTCACATTGAGATTTATTGGATTGTGAATAATCTCTCAAGGGAAGTGCCAGCAGCCCCATCAGCTGAGTTATTTAATTAAAACTATTCTAGAGTAAGTAGAAGTGAGGTTGCCTGGGGGAGTAATTTTGCATTGATCCCTGAAGGATTGACTTGATGGTCTTAAAATTCTTAACAGTTTCAAAATCTTTAATGTCTTCACAAATAGTCTCCTACCATGTTCTAGAAGGAAAGGGAAAGTCATCCTGCCTGCAGCCTCCACTCCCCATAAAACCGAGGAAAGACAAAGACCTGCATCAAAAGCAGAGCTTAGGAGCCAAGTCTCTTTACAGATGCTGAACAACTGTCAGGGGCAGCTTTGGCTCTAAGGGACATTCCCTGGGAGCCCAAGCAGGGTAAGCTGAAAGCTCTACTTTCTCTCTTTCTTCAGCTACTTATTTTCTTGTTTGTTTGCACATTCGAAAATCTAGCTCTCTTTATTTTGTAAAATGCAAACTTTAGCTTTCAGTCACAAATATGTGTCCATGTGTAAACTCCTTTATGGTTTCCATGAAGGCCACTCACACCTGCACCTCATCCTACAGAGAAGTTTCTGAGAGAAAGTGCTAGAGCTGGATGCCCACCCTCTGTAGTTTTCAAGCTTCCATGACAGGAATCGTGGAGAGCACAGAAGCCTGCCCGTCGCACTGGGCGTGGGATGGACATGTTCCACGGTGACCCGCGTGGACACCCACGACTGTCTGACGCCAGCTCTTGCTCAGGCACGAAGCCACATTTCCACCGACCTCAGGCAGAGCACCCACACACGGACACCTACTCTGCAGAGGAAACGCCTTCCAGAGACTGTGGTTGGCGGTACCTTTGGGTGCGGGTGAAGAGCAGATGTGGTGGCAACCAGTGCAAGAGGCGCGAGGGGTCTTGACGGCTGAGAGTTAAAAGCAGAAAACTCAGAGCCGCACAGCCTCCAGCTGAGCTGAGAAACATTCAGGAGCCCTGAGGATGTGGGGGCTGGGCAAGACCCCCCCCAGCCGAGGCTCATTCTCCAGCAACTCGGCCCAGTGTGCCCTACCCCATGGCCATCCTGGGACTAACAGATGTGTCAACAAGGCTCGGTCTTGTACAGTGGACACAAGGGTTTTAAGCAGAGATCACAGCCAGGTCCGTCCCCTGCTCTGGGAGGCCTGGGTGTATTCAAACAAGTCTAAATTATGAGTTCCTTTCTGTATTTTGCTACAGCTAATGAGTGTAGAAGTCGGGGTTCTCTCATGAGCATAGAGACAGGCAGAGAAAGTGGAGCAAGAACTGAAGAACCCAGACAGACGTCACTCCAAAACCCACACCTGGCCCTGAGCGTGTACATTGATTCAGGTGTCGGCTTCGATCACCAATGTCAGCTAGTAGTATCTTGTCTTAGAGGGCGATTTAAAATTTTTCCCACTTTGGTTTTTGGCCACAGAGCTGCCAGAGGGTTGTGTCCCTAGGTGACACGTCTACTGGAGTGTCTCCTCCCAGGCTCAGCATAGGGAGAGCAAGTCAATAACAAAAGCCTTGGCACAGGACATCGTCACCATCTCACTCTGATTCCTATTTACTGCGCCCTTGAGAAGCTCAGGGACCATAACCTTGCTTTCCGTGGGTCTTAAAATGCTCTTTATTATCTGGCTTCCTATACGCTATTTTATTTCATTAAGGCCTGCAATTCCCAAGCCTTTAAAGTGTTCCTGTTTCACCAGTTGACTATTACTTATAGGCACCATTAAATACCTTTCCTCTTTATCTTTTAATGAAAAACTACTGAAATGTATCCTTTAACACACTATTTTTTAGTCTTATATATGTATGTATAAACACATGCACATAAACATAGAAAAGGGAAAACTTTTCTGAGCTTGCTAGGATGGGCCTTAAGAAGGGTTTATGGCTTCATTCTTTAAACCATAGATCTAGAGCATTTTTTCCTTATTATTCCATCCCACTTTTAAAAAATTAAAAGCACTAGAGATGCTTAGGATGGTCACAACTCAATGAATCCACACTGGGCAAACCATATGTATACATGTGTTGAAACATCAAACTATACACCATAAATACATCCCATTATATGTGCCAATTAAAAATAAAATTAAAAAGACAAAAGCATAATAAAAATAAAGAATGCAACATCATCCAGCAATGTCAAAAAACAACTGGGCGTGATGATGCACACCTCTAATCCCAGAGACTCAGGAGGCTGGGGCAGGAGGATCACAAGTTCAAGTCCAGCCTCAGCAATTTAGTGAGACCCTCTCTCAAAATCAAAAACCAACAAAAAAAACAAGGGTGGGAATGTAACTCAGTGGTAAAGTGCTCCTGGGTTCATTCCTGAAGGAGGGGAGGAAGAAAGGAAGGAAGAAGGAAGGAAGGAAGGAAGGAAGGAAGGAAGGAAGGAAGGAAGGAAGGAAGGAAGGAAGGAAGGAGAGAGAAATGATAAAAAGTAAAATCAAAAGTGTAGCTGGAGTGTGTTGTTGGCAACCCCCATATCAGGAAAGTGGGAGGCTCCTCCGTGGCCCATTTGTCTCCCATTGGAACTACTTTGGACAGGAAAGACCTTCCAGGCCCAGCTGCCCCTGCACTGTGCACCTTCACTGATGGCAAAGGAGGTCATCTGTGTACATTTTCTCCCTTCCCTTTGTATTTGGGATACGCCAAGCGAGGCAGTAAGGAAAGCACATGAATATCTTAAGGTAGATGGTGAAAAACAATTGCAAAATACATCAGGCTTCCTATGCCTTCTGAAGCAACATTGCAATCAACCAAGCCACGAATTGTAAACCAGAAGAAACTGCACTGATCTATTGACCCATCTTATGTGTTCATTTGATTTTAGAGGTTTTCACTGTTTGGGGTTATTGTTAGAGTCTTCTTTAAAAAATGGAAATAATCTTCCAGAGTTGGTTAAGCTAGACCCAAAGCTATCTCTTTTCTAGAGGATTTTCTAAAGCAATTCTCTGGGAATGTTACTTCATCCATCTTAGTGTCCAAATATTCTGACCTACCTCCCTCAAGGTTAAGTTCCAATTCCACTTTTGCAGGGAATCTCTTCTGAATTTCTAATTAAAAGTGAATTCTGGGGCTAGAGATATAGCTCAGTTGGTAGAGTATTTGCCTCACAGGCACAAGGCCCTGGGTTCAATCCCCAGCACCACACACACACACACACACACACACACACACAGTGTATTCTGTCCTGTAAATTACAGTAATACTTGTTGCTATTTGCCTTAAATTATAATTTACAATATACAATTTTATCCCTTTCTTCCAACCACTAAATATCACTTTGAACGTCAAAGGTTTTTAGTAAAGTCTTGATGAGTGAGTTAATAAATGAGTTTATTTCCCCCAAATCAGCAAGCCCATGCATACAAGCCAGATCCCATCTTTGCACCCTGACATCACACCACACTGGGGAAAAGGCTGACCGTGCTGGCCCCAACCGGCAGGAAGCCAGCACAATCTGGAAGCCCTTCTGCCATGGATTCCTCAGACCTGCCATCCATTCTGGAGCCCTGGATATTAAAGGGCCACTAAGGAGAAACACGTATGCAAGATCACAGGAGGAGATCACACGAGCAGAGCGACTGGCCCCCAGGCTGTGAGCACTGGCTTTGACGGGAGTAGGGATGGGGCCTTCTCAGAACAAGCATGGGTGATACAGACAGCCTCCTCCAGCCCAGGACAGAATGCAGCCTGAAACGGAGACCGTGTGAAACATCTGTGCCCAGTCGAGACAAGCAGACTACATGCGAGTTCACAGGGTCAGACTACTGACATGGCTAACACCAAGCACCTGCTGGGTGGAGCAGGACAGATGACCACCTCCCTGCCACCCCAGTCACACGTGTCTGCTGCTCCAAGTCAGTAGCACACCTGCTCCGCGTCTGCTCTCCTTACCCTGCTTTCTCCCTGCTGCCCCTGTGTCCTCTGTGTGTCAGGGTCACCAGCCTCCTCGAGCCCCACTTGGATCGCAGCCTCGGTCCACAGGACTTCACCAACCATCTTTCTTAACGTCAAGCTTCACTCCAATGACTGGAAAACCGCTGATCTCCAACACCGGCTCCTACTTATGAGTTCAATAGCTCCTTTGTCAGCCAACCACAGGCCACTTGACCACTCAGTGCTCCTGAAACTGACATCTCTCCTTTCCTCCAAGCCGTGGTGGGCTCCTGATTTCCCATCTTTTCAATTGAAACTATCGTTTTTCTTTCCTTGGATCATAAAATTTCAGAATCATTCTTGCAGCTTCCCTCTCTTTGACCTGCAGGCCAAATCCAAATGAAAACCTCATCCTTAACTTAGACGATTATTTTTGAACTGCTCAAAAACCAGAATCACATCTTTCTTCAACATTTTTATTAGAATTCAGTAGTTCTGAAAGAAATGTTATAAAATATTTTTGAGACAAGTGGGAAATAAAACACTCTAGGTGAGTATAAACCAACAGTGTGAGCTTTGAAAACCTGTGGCCCCTCCTGACTCTGTCTCCTTCCCGCTCACGCTTTTAAGCTGTGCTTTTCTTTGTAGTTTCACCATTTGTGTTTGACACACATAAATAACATATGGTTGGACTTTACGTGTCTCTGAACTGTAAGGGAAAGGAATCATGCCCTGGGTATCCTTCGGTAACTTGCTGGCTTTCGTCGACGCGCTGTTCCCGGGATTCATCCCTGTTGGTGAGCAGAGTCACACTTCAGTGCTCCTCCAGGGATGCAGAGTACACTGCTGTATGTATGCTGCCAAGGTTTTTGCCCATCCTATTAGGGATGGGTACTTGGCTTGTTACCAATTTTTTGCTCTTACGGTCACTATTGCAAATATTGTTGGGCACTTCTCCCAATTGGGGCAATCTTTAAAACATCAAACAGTAGAATTACTGGATAATAGGATATGTGATTCTTTAACCTGACTAACGCCATATGATTTTCCAAAATAGATGTGATAGTAATTTTTTGAGTAAACTTGAAGAGTGTTGCTGGATAAGATTAATGTTCAAATCAGTGATTTAGGAGTAAGCAGATGGTCCTCCATCATGTGGATGGGCCTCCTCCAGTCAAGTGAAAACCTGAATACAACAAAAGACTGAACTTCCCCAGTAAGAGGAGGCACCCCAGCAGATGGCTTGGGACTTAACCTGAACCTAGTTTAATCTTGCTTGCAATGAAAAACAAACTGGTCTTTTTTCTGTGTCTCTCTCTCTAAAAAATGTTCAGCAAGGTCTAGATTAGAGAGGTTCAAACTCCATTCAGCACATCAAGATCTGGGTCACAGTAACTTTCCAGGTTCATATCTAATATTCTGCTGCCCACATTGTCTTAAATTTCTTTTTTAATATAGAAGATACCTGAGACCCCAAAGTATCATATTGAGTTGAGCCCATTTGTTGATGGGGCAGGGAGAGAGTCACTTCCCCATTCTGAGACCACGTCTTGTGCCACGTCTTGGTTAACGACCCTGAATCTCAGTGCCCTCAGTCTGACATGGAAAACATGATCATTCCTTGGTACTTTTCAAATGTTAAATGAGATGACATTTGGATACTTCATACCAAGTAGGTACCGTGTGAAAGTTAAGTAGCATAATATTTGAGTGGGTCACCCATTTGGTGGTAAGTTTCATAAACAGAATTATGTTTTCTTTAACAGAAACTACATTTTCTTTTACTTTGACCAGTAAGGCCAGAGATTTCAGGGAGGCAGAAATTTTCCCCAGGACCCTACTTCCATCACTACTCTTGCACAAAAGGGCTGCTTTTGAAATGTTATCTCCTAAGTCACCTCAACAGGTTTCCCCATGAATTAACTAAAATTCATGCAGCTGTTATTACTATGAAATAGTCTAAATCCATTGCTAATTCACAAATGTCTATTCCTAAACTAACACACATTTTTAAGGAATTTTTTTTATTAGCAGTATTGTTTATCCAGAATGAGACATTCAATTGGCCCAACTTGAGGCTGAAAGTGTGAGGGGAAGGAGGATGTACAAGGTGGGCAATGGTTGATGATTCCCAGGAAGGGCCCAGGTGGGGGGACATGTCCCCCAAGCTGTCACGTTATGTCTAGTTACAACTTTGCCCAGTAGGACCCAGGCAGAGTTGAAGCCTTGGAAAGGCCACTAGGACCTCAGTCCCTCACTTGTAAAATCAAAGAAATGCCCACACTCAAGTGTGTAATAGGGGCTAAGGGAGAAAATCTGTGTAACACTGACACGTGGAATCCCCCACACTTGAAAAGCTACCAACAAGTAGCAGAAGTCAACCCACTTAGAGGGCAGGGACTTGATTCCTTCGTCCATTTGAAGTTCTTATAATCTGTTATAGAAATTAGAATTTTCAGATTCCAAGTTTTAGTTTTTTCTTGTTAAATAGATAATCAGCTCCCCTTGACCTTATACCAAAAACGCGATTATTAGAGATCCTGGATGTTGTGAACAAAACACATAAGGAAAATCTTTGTTATATTCAAGGTAAACTTTGAAATACAACTAATATTCAGTTTAAAGTCTCTATCATCCTCAGTTTGAAACAAGGAAGCCCTCAAATCTCCCAGTCAGGTAGAAGATCCTCACTGGTTCACGACGTCAACTGTTCTGTAAAAATAAAAATGACCAAGACCAACAGGAACAGAACATGTTTAAAGCGACCATCACAAGAAATGGAGCCAGATGAGGACTGGGTACCTCTTTGGCAACTAGCTGAATATTTCACCCTTGATCATGAAAAATCCCATCAGGTGGGGAACTCTCTTTTACCCTGTTCAAAATATAAGAAGACCAACAAATTTAGATGATAAGAATAGAGGACTATTCCCAAAGCTGTTCGCACATGATGCTAAAAATCCTACCGTGGCACAGCAATAACCTTGACAATTCAGCTCCGTACTCCATCCTAAACATTCAGAAAAGGCCAGGCTGCCTGTTTTCAATTGGTTGCCTTGTAACAGAAATTGAAATACCTGACCTGCTGCTAAAATTTCAGAGGCTGGACCACGCATGGCAGGGAGAGGGGCCCATCTCCTTCCAGCCCTGGAGGCTCAGGCCCCATGTGCAATCCCAAGACCCTTACCAACCCACACCTTCACTTGAAAGACTGGTCAGAAGGGGACTCTACTTGCAAACAGCACTGAACAGATGTCTGCACACAGCAGCAAATGGGTTCTGTATGGCAAGATGGAGTCTTTCAAAAAATTAGTGTGTAATTAAGGCAGTGTTGCCAATTAACTCTATAAGTCCTAGCTATATACACAAAATTAGTCCTGAGCTAAACACAAAGAGAAAAGGAAACCATGTACACAAACGTTTTTTCCTTGCAATACCTTATATTCCTCATATAATACTGTAATCGTGCTTTGGAACGTGGTTTGCTTGGGCTGGGGTTGTAGCTCAACAGCAGGGTGTTCGCCTGGCATGTAAGCAGCCCTGGCTTCAATTACCTGCAACACACACACACACACACACACACACACACACACACACACAAAGCAATAAGCACACATGTGTGTGAAGCACAGAACATGACTCTCTTAAAAATAAATCATATAGTGTTCTCCTCTATATGTCCAAGGAGTGTGATTTGAAAGTCACCAGGTAAGAAATGCATGGTTTCAAAATTAGACTTCATTAGACTGTCACTTATATATGAAAATGTCAACATTAATCATTTTGTATCAAAAGCACAGGAAATGCTTCAACAAAGAGAGTGCTGTTATTAACTCAATTTACCATTTCAGAAACCCAAGATTAAGAGAGAGAGGGAGTGCCACAGATACAAGTTTATATAAAAGTACTGGCTACAACACCCAAGCTTTCTTAGTAAATCATATCCACTCTATGTGGCCACTACAGAAGGGCCAAACCACAACCACAGGGGGACAGAGCAGAAATATCCCAAGACATCATTAAACTCTCACACGATAGCTAGTGACTTCTGAAGGAAGAGTCCTCTCTAGTTGAATTTGGAAGGGGCGAAAGAGAGGGCCACTGTCCGAACCCTGCCAGGATTCACTAATAATCTCAGATGACGTAGTATACAAGGACCCGGAGCCGTCCAGAGGTTGAAACCAGTGCTGAGTGCCTAGCCCCAGGGCTGGCTCCTGAACTCACATGTGGCCCCATCCACGCAATCCAGGCTCGTGTTCTCACGAAGACACCCAGAGCCCGTGCTTTCTGCTTCCATATTGAAATCAATGAGACGCTTCCACGTGGAAACGACAGCACACTAAGAAATGAAATTGGTCCACAGAATAACTCCTTCGAAACAGTAAGATCATACAGCCTGGAAAAGGGTTTGGGGAAAGCCCCAAGAATAGGATAAAGCATTTGCAGCTTCCACTTGGGCTTGACAGAATTCAGTATTGTGGAATTCAATATTGTGGGGTGGGGAGAGGGAGAACGAAATTTGCCCTTACCTGACTGAACCACACGTATTGTCTTTTTCCAAGTTCCATGTGTGTAAGTCAGGAAAGAGCAGGAATAGGTGCCGACATCGGTCTCAGAGGCATTATAAAAGGAGAGGATCGCAGTGTTGGGAGCCGTCGTTGAGTTCAAAAGGTGAAGCTTCTTGTCATAGGACTCATGGATGACCACACCATAAATGGGGTGGAGAATGCCTATAGACTTCTGCACATCATGGATCTTCAACCACTCCACCTGGGTAATGTCCACTGATGGGTACATACATTCTAGAGTCATATTCTCAGCAAATTTAATAGTCGTGTCCCAAAATGTCTCTTCACATAGAGCTGAAATATACAACATGACATAAATTCAGTTAGACTTGATAATGGAATACCAAATAAATACCTTAAGCTCTCTAATAAGAGGAAGGAAGGAAGTTGAGATCTTGGGAAGACTGGCAGTTTTCTACTACTCATGTTGGCAGTTGTAACTTCTAGCCCTTGGAACAAGTGAGAAATCATCAAAGAAATCCTGCACATATCACACTGAAATACCAAAAATCGAGTTAATTTGTTAAATGAAGACAAAAAGATTTTTTTTTACCTTTGTGTACATGAAGAATAGCCAAAAGGAAAGTAAGATAATCCATTTCTGGAAACTGCTTGGGAGGCTGCTGCATAAAAAAAAAAAAAACAATTTGTACAGCGTTACATCTCAGGCCCAGCACAATGACGGTCTCCTTCCTTTCAGATGTTATCAGTAGCGTCTTCTTTTTCTGAAGTATGAACACAGGAAGAAGGTCTTAGCTTCAAAGGCAGGTTTGCTCTCGTTCAAGGATGGGCAGATTTGAGCTATTTCTCTCTCGGGGAACAGCTATTTTCAAGATCTCATTTTCTACAGAAAGTCATTCATTCAACAAGCGTTTGCTGAGTGTGTTCTAGGTGCCCAACTCTGTTCTAGGACATGAGGATAGACAGACTCAACATGCACACACACACACACACACACACACACGCGCGCGCGCGTGGGTTTCTTGCCGTGCCCACATTCTAGTGGGAAGAGATAGAAACCAAAAAAACCAAAAGTAAAAAATATGTGTAACAAGTTAGAGGTGGTAAGTGCAGGAGAAAACCTAAGCAGGAAAGGGAGGCAGGCAGGAGCTAGTGTCTCCTTTTCAGCAGGAAGGTCCAAGGACTCCTCAGTGACAAGGGGAGATGGGAGCAGAGGCTAAAGGTCAAGGGGAGGTGCGTCAAGGCCTTGGGGACAGAGTCTCCATCCAGCATAAGGGCCTTCCTCCTCCTCCACCTGCGAGCCGGCCTTAGGCACTTGCTTAGGTGGAGATGACAGACCAGGGAGGGCCCTCCATACCCAACAGAACCATGTCCAGACCTCATACAAAGCCACCATTCTGCTTGACTTCCTTATTCAACTTTTTATTTTGAAAGGATCATAGATCACGCAGAGTTGCTGAGGCGGCCGGAGCGGTTCTGCACAACTTTGCCCAGTGGACCAGTGGCTGTGTGTACCTGGCCACAGGACCATACCCAGAATGTGACTGGCTGCCCAGGGGCACCACTGCTCTTCCTCTTCAAGTAACACTTCTAATCCCTAGGACTCTGTGAAGAACACCTTAACACGCCAGGACAAAGATCCTGTCTCTAAGAAGAGGGGCTTGTGGAGTATCTGACCCACTGACAGCACCAATAGCGGGTGAGTAGCAGTCACTGAGGATGGCCTGACGCCCAGAAGTTTATCTATGGTGTCCCGCAGGCGCCACTGGCAGCCAACATGGGGACGGTTTCAGAGAACACGAAGTTTGCAGTGTCTGAGAACCCAATCAGTTCAACGTGTGCATGTATTATGCACCAGGCCCCTTGGTGCGCTCAGAGACTTTACTTTCCATAAAGCCCCCACATCTGATATCATAGTATTGCTATGCACTTCAGTCGGAAGAGGTACCTATTATCTCTGTTCTGTAAGTAACTCTGCACAACAATCACCCCAATCTGACCGTTATGCCAGCTACCCTCTTAGTCCTTGGAAATACAAGCATGAGGAGATCAGGGCCGTGCTCACAGCCACAGGTGACACAGTGGGTCAGAAAGACAAAAAAGCAATTTACTACAATGAATGATAATTTCTATACAAATTATCTGATTAAGTTTTATGACAGCCCAAAGAGGGAGTCATTCATTTTAATAGATTTTAGAAAGGTTTCACAGAAAAGAGTGGAAGAAAATATGTTCATGTAAGGCATTTTTAGAAAATGGTGTGACTACAGTCTAGGGGTTAAGACTACAGTCTAGGGGTGTGACTCTAGCCTAGGGGGTGTGAATACAGTCTAAAGGGTATGGGTCTAAGGCTGTGACTATAATCTAGGAGCGTGACTGTAATCTAGGTTCAGACTATACGGGTATGACTACAATCTAGGAGTATGTCTATAGTAGATGGGGGTGTGACTACTATCTAGGGGTGTGACTACCAATCTAGGAATGTGACTATAGTATATGGGGGTATAACTACTGACTAAGGGTATGACTACTATCTAGGGGTGTAGCTACAGTATAGGGGTATCTGTACAGTGTAGGAGTGTATGACTACAGTCTAAAGGTGTGACTGCCACCTGGAACTACAATCTGAGGACATGACTGGTAAAGATGTAACGAAAGTCTAGAGGTGTAAACTGTAACCTAGGGGTGTGACCAGAGTCTGGGGGTGAGACCAGAGTCTGGGGTGTGACCACAGCCTAGAGACATGACTATGCTCTGGAAATATGACTACAGTTTAGAGACAGGACTATACTTTGGGAATGTGACTATGGTCTTGGGGTGTGACTGTACTGTGGGGTGTGATTATAGTCTCAAAGGTAAAGAAATGGCCAAAAATGAGGTTAAATCTGGATAGAAAAGTGTCTTCAATGGAACACATAAAGGGATTAGTCTGTGGCATAAGCATATCTATGGAAGAAAGAGATCCACTGAGAATCTTGTTCTTGTGGCTGATATGGACAATTTTACATTTTGTGAGATAACTTAGGTCACCATGGAAAATGGACTGGCAGTGGCAAGGACTCAAGAATATATATCTGAGTTGGAAAAATTTATTTCATCCATCAAGTCTTATTTATAAGATCTCCTTTTAACAGGTGCCAAGCAAAATAAGACTTACAAAATAAGAGTGAGAGCAAGGCCCAAGAATTCTCAAGTGCTAAAGAAAGCACCCTTCTAACTGTCCCTTTGTACCCACCACATCCTGCCTCAGACCTTTGTCACTTCACCCATCACATACACACTCTCGCATGCTGGCACTCACATGTTTACACTCCCACATGCATGCACTCACACATTCTTACACATATGTTCACACCTACGCATTGACTCACACTAGCACACATATTCATGCACTCACACATCCTCCAATACACACATGCACACACATGCTCAGTCATAAAAGTCAAACACATTCACACATTCTCAGTCACACACATTCGCATACATGCATATGTACACTCACACACATACACACACATGCACTCATATGCTCACATATACATGTACACATAAATTCTCATTCACATAATGCACATACTCACATTCACACACATGTACACGCACATGCACAAAATGCTCATAGTCATATACTCACATGCTCACAGTCACACTCACACACATGCTTACAGCTACATATGTACACACCCACACGTTCTCATGCTCACACTCATATGTACACTCCCATGCACACATACATGTTGCACTAGGAGGTATCTTGTAACAGAGACAGTGAGGTCCCTGAGGCCAAATGTATACACTTTATGACCTTTTACAGAAAATAATTCCTAATCCTGGTCTATGTAGAAAGACAGATTTTGGACAAACAGACATACAAATAAAGTTATTGTTAAAAAATTATACCCCAAATCAAATAATATAACTAACAAATGGTCAAGTGAATTAAACAGACACTCTCAAAAGAAAAAATACAAGTGGCTGACAAATAATATATGAGAAATGTCCAACATCATTAGCAATTAGGAAAATGCATATCAAAACTACACTGAAATTTCATCTCACATCAGTCCAGAATGACAGTCATCAAGAATACATAATCATAAATGCCGGAGGGATGTGGGCTAAAAGGAACACTTTTAAACTGTTGGTAGAATTCTAAATTACTACAACCACTATGGAAATCAGTATGGAGCTTCCTCAAAAGACTAGGCGTGGAACAACCATATGACTCAGCTACACCACTTCTTGGAATTTACCCTGAAGAATTAAAGTCATCTTACTGCAGTGATACATGCATACCCATGTTTACAGCAGCACAGTTCACAATAGCCAAACTGTGGAACCAGCCTACGTGTCTATCAGTGAATGAATGGATAAGGAAAATGTGGCATATATACATAATGGAGTTTTACTCAGATATAAAGAAAAATGAAATTATGTCATTTGCGAGAAAATGGATGGAATTTGAGATTCTCATGTTAAGCAAAATAAGTCAAACTCCTAAGGTTGAGTCATATGTTCTGTCATGTGGAAGCTAGAGAAGAAACAGGAAAAGAAAGGTGGGGGTGGATCTCCTAAAAATCAAAAGGAGATCAGTAGAGGAAAGGGACCCAGGGGAAGGAGCAGGAAAGTGCTGGGGACTGATATTGGCCCAAGGATACTGTTATATTGGGTGCATGAACAAACATGTAATAATAAATCCCATCATTACACACCACTGTAGTGCACCAATAAAAATGTGGAAAAGAACAGTTTTCATGTTATAAAGTGAATAAGAATGTGTTGGCATAGGAGAGAACAACTAGGGTTGGCAACCAAGCACAGATCCTCTTTAGGCAGGGTGGGGTAAGGCTCTCTCTCGGGGAGTGACTATGTATGGAGACCTCTAGACCTGGGAGGCATTAGGTACTCGAGGGTGCAGCAGGTCCAAGCACAGCAATTCAGCTGGACAGGAGAGCAAGAGCACCCAGGCAGACTCTGTGGGACATGGAGTAGAAAATGACAGGAGACCTGACTGTGTGATCAGATGGAGTGAGAGTGCTTTGCCAGTCAGCACCTCCTAATATGAGTCCTCAGGGAAGATGAGAGCAGCAGCATGACCAATCTGATTTAAACTCTTAGTAGGTAAATGACCATCACCCACTTCCCTTTCCCTACTTCTAACAAGAACTTGATTTTACTTGGGTGCCGACTCATTTCCCCATACCACAGGGGTGTTATGATGAATCTAAGCTATTCCACTGACAATTGTGATTGATTTGAGGAGTTGGAGAAGCCAACCATGGCCCATGTTGACCCAATCAGAGTAAAGAAATCATTTATATTCCATACCAAGACAACAGTTCCCATGCACCCCTATCCTGCCCCCTCCAATGAATGTGAACAAGGAAGACTATTACTCCGGGTACTACAGGCAGCTATCTGAAGACACTCAGCTTGAGGACAGATACAATGACAGAGAAATGGAAATAAACTTGGGTCTCAGTTGGCATCATTGAACTACTGGACCCACCACCTCTGGACTGTGAGCATAGTGTTTGATATAATAAAATTTTAGACTTAAAAGCCAATTAGAAAGTTTCCATATACATCTGATATGGAATGATTTTTTATGGCTGCTATTTTAAGAAAAGATTGGAAAGGAACTAGAAGGAATATCAAACTATTTGGAAACCATTACTATATCTAAGAAAAGGAATGATGGCTAGAACTAGAATAATTTCCATGGACATGAAAATAAATGAACTTACTTCCAGAGATTACCTATTTGCATATTTAAATATAACAATAGGCATCCTTAACTCTGTGTTTCTTAGGCAGGGTTTAGTCAGAAAACATTCCTAATGGTACAACAGAGATACTTCTTGAGAGAAACTACTAGAAAAGTGATAGAAAAAATTTAAAAACAAGCAGGGATGGGGAAACAAGTCAAACAGGAACATCAGAAGAATTCATTTCTGCCTTAGAGTTGTAGAATTCAGGAAGAGCCAGGAGTACCCACTGTGGAGGTTGCTGGTTCAAGCTAGTATCTTGGAGGAGGTGAAACCCCTAAAGAGATATTGAAACAGGTCAGGGAATGAATTTTTTCATTGAAAAAGGCAAATGACAGATGAGGAAACTGATACTCATAGAATTTAAGTCATTGCTAATACAAGGTATTTGAGAAAACCCCACAGCTAACATCACACTCAATGTTGAATGTGCCCCTGGGATCAGGAAGAAGACAAGGATGTCTGCTTTCACCTCTGCTATTCATACTGCATTGAAGGCTTCAGCCAGAGCAATTAGGCAAGAAAAAGAAATACAAGGTATCTAAATACCAAAAGAAGAACTGAAACTCTTTCTGTTCACTGATGACATGATCTTATATATAAACATCCCCAAAAAATCCACCAGAAATTATTGAGCTAATAAACAAATTCAATGTTGAAGGATAAATCAACACATGAAAATTTGTTGTATTTCTATATGCTAACAGTAAGTAATGTGAGATCTAAATTAAGAAAAGAATTCCACTTACAATAGCACCCAAACAATACAATGCATATAAATAAATTTAATCAAGGACGTGTAAGATTTTACATTGAAAAATTACAAAATATTGCTGAAAGAAAATAAAAATGCATGACTTTTCCTAAATATGAAAAACCTGTGCTTAGAAAGTATGTCTAAAAGCCAGCCCATGCTCATGAACTGGAAATTTTAATGGTTAAGATGGAAATACCTCTCATAGAAATCTACAGATTCAATGAAATCCTTACAGAAATTTGATAGTGGAAGGAGGGACTGGGAGAGATGGCCTAGGGTAGAGGGTTCTCTTGGGAATGATGAAAATGTTTTGAACTCAAAAAGGTGATAGTTTAAAGAACTTTGTGAATGTACTAAACATCACCTAATCATGCACTCTAAATTGGTTGTTTCATGTTATGTGACTGTCACTTCAATACAATAATTTACTGCCAATGAATAGGAAAAGAGCAAACCCAGCAGAGGCCACATTTGCTGTTGGCTGTTCACTCTCTGATGTCACCTGATCCCCCACCCATCCTGATCCACAAGTACAAACTGAGCCTCACAGTGCCTTCTATGAGCCCAGTGGCACACATTATGTCCCACTTTCATGGTGACAGCTGAGAATAAATAATTCAAAAGACAATGGGTTGTCAGACAAATTATTAAGAAATAAAAAAATCCTAAATGCTTTTAAATGAACTTGTAAACATGTATATGTGGCTGTGTGTGTGTGTGTGTGTGTGTGTGTGTGTGTGTAAAAGAAAAGCAGCAGGGGTCAGGATAGGGAAAAGTGTGGCAGAGGTGCAGGTAGAAGACCGGAGGGACAGGGCAAATCAGACAGCTTTGACAGTGTGCTGCTAGGGACCTCAAAAGAAAAGCAATATAATGAAGCATCTTCCACTCTCAGGGGCTCCCAGGGCCTCAGGGAACCTTCTCTCCTAGCAGAAGGTACTGGTGTATGGGAGAAGTTTTGAGAAGGGGTAGTAATCAATAATAACTCCTTCCCTCCTTGGGCTTCTGAAGCCCAAGTGGCTGAGAGATGAAAACCACCTTAGGGCACTTGCACTATGAAATCGAGGAAACTAGAGGTCACAGATTCACACGGAAGGTGCAGAAGGACTTGGGGCTGACGCAGCAGCTCAGCAGTTACCTGTGTGCCAAGGAAGAGTGCTATTTATCAACATCTAACCAAAGACAAATAGAGACTGTACTTGCGCTATTTTTGTTGTGTCCACAGCCATTTTTTGCATGATTTATGAAGGAGTTTTGGCTTGAGGTTTTTTTCCTAATAGAGCTGTCTGTATAAAAGAGCTTTGTCCTCGAGGAAGCCATTAATCAAAATATTACAGGATTCTTCTGCTATTTAAGAACACGTCAGCTGACCACATGCGTCTGAATGCATCTCACGAGCTGGCCTCCAAGTGCAGACTCCTGGGTGACCTGCTGCACCACCTTCACGCACACTGAGTTCTACGTGCACGGCAGAGGCCTTGTCTCTCACTTTCAATGTTCCTGCCATCTGCACTGTGTTCTGCTTCCCCACCTGTCTCTACCATGTGGGGATTCTTGTCCTACTGAACTGCCCCAACCCCACTGTCCCCGGCTCATGCTACAGTCCCTGGCCTGTGTGGTGGGGATTCTGTTCCTGACTGACACCTTTCTGTGTTTGCTCAGTGAGCTGCTGATATGCTGGGAAGAGAAACGCCCGTGCCACTCTGAGAACGCACGGCTGGCTGGGAAGGTTCCAGGTGTGAGGTCCTGTTTCTCCTCCTTTGGGTACCAGGGGTTGGCTGTGTTCTTCTGCTGGGGTGCCCTATTAAGAGGCTCATGCTCCCAGGGTGTTTCCACAGAGCGCTACCCCTTAAGTGTCTGCTCCCTGCCCAGGTGACTCTCATGAAAAAAATCTGATGAGGAAGATGTGGTCTCCTCCAGACGACGACACCCTGAGAACTTAGGCAGCCCACAGATCTGCCCCCAGGAGTTAGTGAGCAATAAAACCCACTTTCATTCAACTTAGAGTCTTCAGTTTGCATTCAGCAGGAGTCCTCTAGAACAGAGTTCTAGAAATGATGGCCCCTGGGCTGAATCCCGCTGCTGCCGGGTTTCTGTAAATAGTTTAGCTATAACACAGCGAAGCACCCTCCTTGGTCCATGGGTGATCTGTGCTGCTCCTGTGTCTGTGGTAGAGCCGGGTGGTGCTGATTCAGCACAGATGCCGTTTGGACTACAAAACAGTTAACTTAGCTATCTGCCTCTCACAGAAATTGTTTCCCAATGCTAGAATAGTGTAGTAAATCCTGAGATAGCAGACACTTATTATTTAATTTTATCCTCACCTAGTATTTCTCAAGAGAAAGAAGACTAAGCCTAATGGCCCAGACACTGGTAAAACCAGCTCAGTCTTATTCTCAAGAACTAACACTATACAATTCTTCTAGGAACACACTGAGGAAAAGTACTTAAATGGCATCCTTTTACTAAAAACTACACCCATCATTAAACTCACAGGTTTACAGAGCTTCAACTCACGACAGTCTCCTCCCATGGCTCTCTCCCTGCGGCTCCTGCTTGTCACATGGTATCACTGGCAGTCCCTCCCCTTCATCCACTGTTAATCTGTAGCATGGGAACTTGGAGCGTCCAGTCTTTCCTGGGGGCACTGACCTTGTGAGTGTGCTCCAGCAGCTCTCCTGCTCAGTGCCTGGGAAGGTCCAGTGGCCTGGCCTCTCTCTGCTCACCCGCGTTGGCTCTGGCCCCTGCTGTTCCCAGGCCCTTCTTCAGGTGGCAGGATCAGCAGGGAGCGCTTGTCCCACGGAGGCCGCCGCTCCTCCTGCTCCTGAGCCCTTCTCTCCACCAGAGCCTCTCCAGGTAGCGGCTGAGCAAAGCACTAATATCTCATGAGGCTGACTTTTTTGAAGTCAAGAAGTTTCCCTGCTTCTGGAAGCATCTTTACCATTTCAGCTCCCCGGACTCACTCCAGACTCAGCTACGTTTCCGTCCCTCTTCTTTCTCCTTAGAGTCCACAGGCTGAAAGGATGTGCATCGCATCCTCTGCTCTGACTCTAAATGGAAACTACATGCAAAGACTTCAGGCTGGTTTCTTTACCTTTTCTTCCCCATTTTTTTTCTGCCAATCAAAGCACCGAATATTCAGCAGTCTTTTAAATTCAGGAAGCTTTCTTATCTCTGCCTTTATCTATGTTTCAGTCCTTTCTTCTAGAGTTCCTCTCTCTCTCTCTGTCTCTCTCTTCCTTTGCCTTTCATTCTCTGACAGAAAGAGTGCACAAGCTGGTGTTTCTGAAGAACAGTCTTCTATGTTCAGCTGCTTGTGTCTTAGAAGCACTGCAGTGTCACAGCTGTACCCGACAACAGTGAACTTGGATTTCTTATTCCTTTGCTTTACTAGATCATGGAGGCTCCCTATTGGTTAAGGATTGCGTCTGAGGCTTGAGTTCCTGGAAGGACGGCGCTGGGCAGGTGGGTGAGAAGGCCTGGGGCGAGCCTGCCCCGGACGGTCAGTTATGCTGGCCTCTTTGCTGGACCATCTGTCTGTCTGAAAGCTAGAACAGGCAGAGCTGTCCTTCCGTACACACACGTTCATTGAGCACGTACTGTGGGCCACAAGTAGCTTTCCAAAACACCAGCTGGCTCCTGTCACTCCTTTCAATATCTCACTGTCCTCAGGAGACTGTTCAAACTTCTTGCTGATCGGCAGGCCTGCCGTGATCGATCCCTGCCGTTTCCCCAGGTCTCACACCTCACCAATCTTTTGCTCACTCCCAGCCTACACTTGAGACCCACCTAATATTTTCTATTTTAAAGGCCATGCTCTGGTAGGGTGGGCTCTCACCCAAGGGCCCCTTACACTCTACTTCTCCTCTAGTATATCCTTACTGAAATCCTCATCACATCCTGATTGCCCACGGATCTACTGCATTTCTCATCTAGCTTAATAAACTCTTCAAGGCACAAAGTCTCACCCACTACCCTGTCCTCAGAGCCAGCCTGGTGGTGGGTGCTGCATCAGTGTTTGTTGGGATGAGGACCAAGCTATGGTTTCCGTCCGTGAAATTTCACAGCATGTATCCTGTTTACTAGTTACAATCCCTATACCATCTTGCTTCCAATGTGCAGTTTTTCTTTTGCCTCAACCTTCAATTTCCCCAGTGAATAAGACAAAAATAATCATACATCCAAAATACGCATTGATGCTACAGAATAAACTCAAAGGCAAGACTTTCCTTACCTGGGCCAAGTATCCTTCAGAATAATTCAACTGGCCCTGAACTGAACTTCAAAGCCCAGCTGAATTGTCACTGTCTACCCACACAATTCAAGATAAATGTCAGAGCCTGCGGTAGGAGAGATGAAACTTACATCCCTGGGGCCTTGGGTTGAAAGTCCGTTATTCATACTCTCCGACTCACACAGTCCATGTCTATATAGGCTAGGAACTTTTCCCAAATGACTCTGTCTTTTGTAATCACTTCCTGATTCTGTGTCCATGTACACACACACACACACACACACACACACACACATTTGTGATTGTCACCTCTGTAATCACCTACATCTCATAATACAGCCGCTGCTCTGGTTTGGAGAGACAGCAGGGAGACAGCCTTCCTGGGGACCAGCCATGGAGATTTGGTAGATTCTACTTGGAGGATCTGGGATGTTTGTAACATAAAGAACCTGACAATTACTTTTTGTGTACCTTCCAAAGGACCGAGGGTACCTCCCATGGTAGTCCCAGGGATCCAAACTTGTCCTTCTGGACAGGAGGCTACATAATATCCCTCTGCAAGTAGGAGAAATGCAAAAAGATGACCTGATCAATAACGATCAATATCAGAAACAACCTGAGACAGAAGAAAGTGCCCCATATCTGGCAAATAGTCACTCTGAATGTTCCAACCAGGAGAACAAACAGAGGTGACTAGGTGGAAAGTCAAGGAGGTAGAATGATCATCCATGATTCACAGAGAGGAACAAGATTCCTCCCTCCATAACATTTTAGTGGCCCTTACAAAGGGCTCTTTCTATAGTTTTAGAACAAAACTAACCTTTAATGCTATCATTTATTAACAGAAGTAGGAGACACAGGAGAAGTCATCACACTGCTGGCTGGAGCGTCACATTAACTCTTGCTGCCTCATTCTCTGTCCCATAGCATCAACTCATTGTCTCAACAAAGGGTAAGGAAGGGGAAGAACCAAGCAGCCTCCCTTTCTGTACAAACTCTTTGCAGTGTGACCCTACATTCTCTTCGCAGAAAAATTATAGCTGCTAAGTAGAAAAAAAACAATCATGGATGAATTTTTAAATCATCATTTCACAATCCCTATTAAAACATCAACACAATAGATCAAGACAACTGTTAAGAGAAGCTAAAATCATTGGGTGAAGGGCGAATGGGGAACTTCACAAGCAGAGAACTGCTGACAGCCAATACCTGTGCCCCCTCAACCACAACTTCCCTATTCAGGGCACCAGAGACGTCAGGGGGCCACGTAGGGTGCCAGCCCCTCCAGTGGCTGAGCTGGCATGCTGCCAGTCCTGCAGAGCAGCTAGTCCTGTAGGAGAAAGCAAGCAAGAGACAACACAAAGAGCCATGACTGAACACAGAGAGCAGGAGCTGCTCTGAACAGAGGTCACGTTTCCTCAGTGAAGAAACAGCAACGAAGATTAACAAGAAAATATCACTTGATCCAGCCAATGCCACAAGGCACTCAGGGATTTTAAATATCCTTCCCTGATAAAGACTCATGGTGATTCTGGAATTTATTTAGCATGATAAAGAAAATTGACTAAAACTAAAGGCAAACTTGATAGTGACAGACCAGAGGACTCTCCAGTCAATTCCTAAACAAGACAGGGAT
The DNA here is from genome assembly GCF_964194105.1 of Spermophilus citellus. Classification (NCBI taxonomy): domain Eukaryota; kingdom Metazoa; phylum Chordata; class Mammalia; order Rodentia; family Sciuridae; genus Spermophilus; species Spermophilus citellus. The sequence continues at coordinate 123,516,826 of NC_138198.1, forward strand.
AATCTTTGAAATATTCTGGAAGTTTTGATTAAGTGCAATAGATTTTTTAAAAGGAATAGAAACTATAAATCTAGAAAATTATTCAGAATTTCTTATTTGTGCATGACTGACCTAGAGAAGACACAGCCTCCAATAGAAATGCAAATACATTAGGTGTCAGGCAACAATGATTTTATGAACCAATGGCTTCCTGTCCCATCCTAAAGCACAGCAAAACTGTGTGTACACATGTATATAAAAGCATAGTGTTTGTGTTTGCACAGACAGGAGTGTACCTTGGAGGCTTGTAGAAATTAAACAAAGAAATTTGTGAATAATAATGAAGGAAATCTTGAATGAATGGAGGTACATGCTCTGCTCCTCTATGGCAAGACCCACTTTGAGAATACACTAAAAATATAGATTTTTAAATTTTCCCGAAATGTTATAATCACTCACATCTTTGAACAGTTCAGGCTGTGACAGACTCTTCAGGAGGTACTGGCTAGCTACACTCTCCAAGTGACATCTGAGGCTCCTGAAAGGTCACGCAGGGTGCTGGATCCTCAGGCTGATGTCACTGTTTATCTAAATGCTCACATCATGAAAATGTTCCTAATTAGCAAATGCTCCATTTAAATGCAGAAAGAATAGCAAAGCCCCTGATTTCAAAGGACAGTGGAGTGGGTACTACCTGACATGAGGAGATATGCCAAAACTGTGCCCCAAAGCTGTGCCATTGAAGTGTCTTGTTCTGTAAGTCACAAGCTCAGAAGCAGACTTGAAGAAGTGCGGGGTTTTCAGTGTCTGGTCAGTGCGACGCTCCAGTTCAGTGGGGACAGAACTGGTCTCTAACACACAGCCTCAGGGAAACTGACTCGCCACTTGGAACCCCAGGCCAGCTCCGCCCACACCACCCAGAATGCTCTCCCCTTGGGCGGTGTGGTCTCTGCAGAGCACCTCAGGGCCAGATGCTCCCTTCACCAGTATCCCTCACAGTGTGGGTCAGGGCACAGAATGTCACCTCTGCCTGATGCATTTATTCCCTTGAAATCTGAATCAGAAGCTCAAAGTTTTGAAGCAGTGCCACAGAGTCTATCCTGGCAGAGGGCTACAGAGGCTGCAGCTCCATCCAACCCAGAGACAGCCCCACACATCGTCCACCAGCACTGTGGGACAGCAGCAGGCAGCTGGGTCTGCACCAAACAGTGGCTGGGCTGACATCCTCCCCAGGCCACTGGGGTGGGGCAGGGATGACCCAGCTGACTTGCCTCAGGCCACTTCTGCTCTTACCACTGCATTTATTTCATGACCAATCACATATCCCACATCCTTCTCAAAAACCAACCTGAGGTACAACAGAGACATCAAAATGAAAAGAAGTAAAAAGAAAACCTCCTTATTTAGCAAACAATCTACTGAGTGTGAAGATAACCATGGTGCACCATGAACCAGGACCACAATCACGGTGTTAAACACCTACACCTCTAAGAATGTCCCTCAACCCCTTTATTCCTTTAATTTTAAAAATTTATCTATATTTCATGGCAAAACCTTTAGCATAGGATCCACCATCTTAGCAAAAATTTTTGACTGCAGCAATATCACAATGTTGCTAACTCTAGTCACCATGTTGTACAAATCCCGAAACTCATTCATCCTGACAGACAGACTTTCATGTCCTTTGGTCAGACGGTATCCTCTTATCCTTTGCCTGTCACCCCCATCTCACTTACAGTGGACTTGGAAACATGATGACCAAGAACCCTGATGAATACATTCATCTCTTACATCAGCATAAATTTCAGATTTACTACGATTTGAATAAAAATACATTCTGAAAAAATAAAAAATGTGTTTTATAAACCTAAAAAATGAAGATGGGTTTTCCAAATGTATGTGTGTTTTTTAAATGTATAGAATATATTTTTAATGCACATGCATATATGTGTATAAAATATAAATATTAAAAAGACTTTCCATAAAAAACTTAGAACTCTGATGTTGCAAGCACATACAAACAAAGCAGAAGTCCAGGAGAGTCTGTAAAGGGATGCACAAAAGTCATGAAATATCAGTGTGATGTTTTCTAAATATAACACATTTACATATCAGTGATTTTTTAAAAATCCACAAATAGCTCAATAAAAAACAGACAATGGATATTAAACATCAATTTACAAAAGAAGAGATCACAAAAAAGAAAAAAAATAGAAAAAACTATTTACCCACATCAGTTGTAATCAAGGAAAATTAAAACAATATATTAAGCTGGGATTGTGGTTAGAGTGCTCGCCTAGCACGTGCAAGGCCCTGGGTTCAATCCTCAGCACCACATAAAAATAAATAAATAAAATAAAGATAATGTTGTGTCCAACTAAAAAAATAAGTATTTTAGAAAAAACCAGCATATCAATTTTCACTCAAGTGTGCAAATAAAAACAAAAAGAGGCCAGGCACTGTGGCACATGCCTGTAATCCCAAGGGCTCAGGAGGTGGACCCAGGAGCATTGCAAGTTCAAAGCCAGCCTCAGCAATTTAGCAAGGCCCTAAGCAACTTAGTGAGACCCTGTCTCTAATAAAATACAAAAGAGGGCTGGGGATGTGGCTTAGTAGTTGAGTGCCCCTGAGTTCAATCCCTGGTATCCCCAAAAAACAACAAGAATAATGATGACCATTGTTAACAAGAGCAAGCGAGAATACAGTTTGCCAAATGCAGGTGAAAGTGTGAACTGGCATAAACATTCTGTATGTTCATGGATTTAAGCAACAAATATGAAAAATACACTTGTCAAATCCTCAGGCCCAGCAAAATGTTATCCAAAGAAGGGTAAATTTATGAAATTTAGCAAAAAAGTATGTCTAAAATATGTAAATACTTATAACACATTTTTATCAATAGAATTGGAGACATGCAGGCCCGTCTCTGGTGGGGCAGTTGAATTAGTTGTGATGAATCCGAATGACGGCTACTGTGCTGCTCTGTCATGGTCACACAGATCTATGTTGAGACAGAATGCAATGTTCCATGTGCAGAATGTTTTGCAGCACACATGTTCCCCATAAAAACGAGACGATGAACAAAGCCCCAAGAAGCTCCTAGGCGAGGCACCCCTGCCCTGCTTCTCACCTGGTCCCACGACTCCTTGGCCAGTGTCCTTTTCTTCTTCCTCTGCTTTCTTCTATGCTCTCTGGATGGTACCAAGGTTTCAAAGAAATAAATACTTGAGACACAGTTCAGGGACTCCAAACCTTGAGTATCAGACCTGGGTAAATGTGAAATTGCTCTGAGAAAATTTTTTCTAAAGACATCAGGAAGCAGCAGCCAGATGGCCTTCTGGACATGCAGGGACATGTAGATTCCATTATCTCCTTCCCCCAGCCCCAGTCCCCTGACACAGCTCACTCTTCTCTCCTCCATATTCCTGATAACACTGCACTCTTCATTGCGGCTACTTAGTGAGAGGGGACCAGCTGCCATCCTTGAAAACAAGTGTGTGGCTTTCTTGGGTTCAAGTCCTGCTCCAGGGAAGCCACCTGTGGGACCTACAGTCCTTGGTACACAGGAGGGTGGGAGGACTATTGAGCTGTGGGTGAGCCCCTCCTTGAATCACTCTTGGCCAAGTGTGCTCTGCCCTTGGCAGGGACCATGAGGACCTTCAACACTCTTAATGTTGGAAAGTTTATTTTGCCTCCCATACTCTTAATACTGCTGCATCCCAGGTTACCGACAGAAATTTTTATTTTCCCAAATGGCAGAAAATCTGTGTGTGTTGAATTGAAGATATATTCTCCCTAGATATCTTTTCCTGCAAATGTCTGAATTCTCTTTTTGTTGCTCTTGCTGCTTTCTTGTTTTTCCTGAGCACAGAGAATATTTTCATCTGCAATTAGGTAGATCTATTTGCAACTGAGCTACTCAGTGAGCTTTTACACCACGGTCCTTGTCCCCATGCTCAGCACCTTAGCAAGGTGGCTCAGTGGGCGTGGTCTCCAGACTCAGTGGCCCAGTGGGCATGGATGTAGCCTGGGTGGTGGGGCTCAGGCTGCACAGGCTCCCCACCATGATTCCAATGCACAGCCGGATGCACTACTGTATTAATAGCCTCTTGTTTCATTTTCAAATCTTCCTGATTTGGATGATAAACTCTGTGGTCACCCAGGAGCCATCTAGAGGGCTGTGGGCTTGAAGTTCCTTGTCCAGGAAACCCTTTGGTCCTGAACCAACTAGGACAGTGGTCACCCTTGCTATAGCAGGGACCAAGAACATTTGGGACCAGCCCACCTTCTTCTGGTCAGCTCTTATGGGAGGAGGTGAGCCCCTCCCTGTACCCAGCCCTTGGTCAGGGTTACCCAGGTCCAGCTCAGAGATACTCACAGTGCCCAAAGTCAAGGCAGCAGGGCCTGTCCCCATTGTCCCCCACCTGGCCTCTTTGAAGAGTTGCCTACCTCTCCACAAAGATTGCTAGGTCCTGGGAAGGGCAAGCAGGAGCAGCAGAAAGCAGGCTTACCTGCTCAAAGGAGCTACCCACGCAGGGCAGGTGACCGTGGTCCTTCTGAACAGGAGCTGGGCCCTAAGAGGACCTGTCTTTCATCCCATGCACACAGAAGGAGCAGCTCCTTTTACAAAATAATCAGATGAACCAGGACATGAATACCTGGAATGCTTTCTGATCTGACGCTGCACTCTATGTATAACTGTGCCTTTGGTCTTAACGTGTTTTTTGTCTCTGAATCTTCTGACTGCTGCAGTTTGGCTGGGCACAAATCACGAGCCACTGAAACTGGAACAAACTTTATTTCTGAACTCCACCAGCACACTCCACACACACTCCCGGGAACTTCCCCGAACTAATGCGGCTCCTCCAGGAACCCCCAACTGGAAACCCCCCTTCCGGCACTTGCCCAACTAATGGGAACTCTCTGGGAATCCCCGCGAGAACTCCAAAGTAGCAGGCCGAGGGGGACAGCAGGGGTCTAATATACACAGCTTAACATAACCATTATCATCTCAATGGCTTGCTGGCGTCACTTCTCAACCACTCCATTCTGGTAAAAATGCCATGTGTCATTCTGACTGGGCTATGGCTCTCAGCATCTGACTTGCTTATGAATCCAGAAGGCTGACTGCTGTCTTCCCTGCTGTATCAAATGTGACCAACATCCGGGTCTGCTGGGGACCTAGCAGCTTCCCAGGACACAGGACTATTGGGTCACCAATGCCAACGGCAGTGTCCAGCATAAAGCAGGTGCTCAGCAAACAACTGTCGCTATAATCTTAACTCTTATTCTGCAGATCTGTTCTTAGAATAGGACGTGGGGAAGAGGTGTAAAATGGCTTGACAGATGCCAGCGTGGGCACAAAGGGGGGGTTAAGGCTTTCTCCTGCTGGGTTCTCACTCCATCCCCGAGGTTGAGTCGGGGGGTGGGGGTGGGGTGATGAGATGCACCAGCTTGTCTCCCTTCCGTGTTCTCCCTTGTATCCCTGAAGCCAGAACCCTGGATGCTGCCTATACCAGAACCCCTACTAGCAAGATTCTACGTTGAATTTTGCCCACAAAAGGCACTGGCATAAGATCTGCCGTCAGAAGAGAAGCGGGATCTAAGTCCTGTCAAACTGACGCCACGTGATTCCCACTGTGTCAAGGCATGCTTCTTGTTCTTGAGCTGTGAGGGCAGCACCTAGGAGGCTGGATCTTCCTGAAGACCCCCTGCCTGTGCACTGAGGCAGCTGCAGATGGACGGTGGGTTCTAGCAGATCTGAAACTTCCAACTCTCAAAACTTCAACGTCAACCTGAACTCAGGAGACGCCTTCAGGTCCATTCCTGCAGGACTTCAGCCCTGCCAGTGCCTAGTCCTCTGTCCTCAACTCCATCCTGCTTCAACGTCTACATTTATTTCCATTTTCCTGACTGATCCCTGACGGGTGCATTGGATCTAATACATTTTGTTCACTGCTGCTAGTGGGAGAAATGCTAACTGCCCTTATAAAGGGGGAGCCTGGGTCATGAGGGAGCCAAGATGCTGCCAAGGGTCACAGCCCATGGCCAGGAGAGGAGTGGAGACCACAGCTGTGGACAGCATCCTCAGGGAAAGGCCTTCTGCTGTTCCCTTAGCAGGGAGGAAGATCTTTACAGCAGATCCCTGCAGGTCTTATCAGCCAGCCATGGGGCTTATCTGCTGGTGGATTCCATCTATTTGTTAAATCACAACCTACCTCCAAAATTAGTGGCTTTCTCACATTCTTTGGGTTGGCAATGCAGGCAGTTCTGCTGCTGAGGACTTTTACTTCTTCCCACCTCTGTGTGACCCAGTGGTTTCTGAGATCCTCTCTCCCCTCCTGTCCGAGCATTATTTGGGTACCCCGGGCTGCTGTGCTTGTTTCTTACCTGCCATTGTAACACATTGCTGCAAAGCTAGTCTTACAACACCTGAGCCCAACATGGGTCTTAAGGAGATGAAATCCAAGCACCAGCAGGGTGAGCTCCTCTCCGGCATCTCTGGGTGACAATGTGTCTTCCTGCCTTTCCCAGCTTCCAGAGGCTGCCCTCTTTGCTGGGTGGTCTCCCAGCTCTTGTTCCAGCTTCAGGGTCAGCAAAGTGGCCTCTCTCTGACCACATTCTCACTAGCATCTTTCTGATTCTCATCCCTGCCCCCTCTTGCACTTTGAAGGACTCCCCTGATGGCCCCAGGTTCATTCAGACCATCCACTAGGAGCGCCTTCCACCCCCAGCTTCCCACCTCCAGGTCCTTAACTTTAATCACACGTGCGAGGTCCCTTTTGGCATGAAAACTCTCACACTCACAGGTTCCAAGGGATTAGGATGTGGATATCTTTGGGGAATCATTACTCTGCCTGCCGCACCAACCAAATATAAATAGGTTAATTTATTTCTTTTTTCCTTGCAAACATGGACTTTGGTTTATTCAAAGCTCTAGAGCTTGGCAGAGAAATAAGCAGAACTATCTGAGAAAACTCATTCATCCCTGGTGTTCAGCTCTGTGGTTTGCTATCTTGAGAACTGCTGGAAAAGATGATTTGGAGGAAAAAATCATAAAAATCAGAGATAGAAGGAAAATTGTTAACTAAAATTAAGTTGCACATACACGCATCTAATTCACTATCAGCTAAAAATACCAGCTCATTAAACTATTTCCTCCTCCAATCTTTTTAGACCTATTTCTTTCTGATAATAGAATTCCAAGATCCTGTGGATTCCTAAGAGTTAGGATTGAAATGCACATTACAAGAAAACGAGGTGATGAAAATAAAACCAGGCTAAATTCTAACACAAGCTGAAGTCCATGACTATGCATTCAGAGTGTGTTAAATTTTATGCATCTGGCTTATTTTAAGTCATTTATACCAAGTCTCCCACTTACTTAAATCTTCTCTGCTATTGCAACCACATTATCCTTTCTCTCCTTCTTTAATTTATGCATATTGATTTCTCTAGGGACCTTTTCAATTCCTCCTCCTTGCATTGTTTTCCTTACCCATCCTGTGCACCATTATGCCTTTCTCTTTCTTAATTTCCTCTCAGAGGAGCTATTCCACCACTTCAGTGCCCTCAATAAAAAGCTGAAATGTGCTCAGGTTCAAAGTTGCATACCAGGTGCAGTTTTCCTAAAACTCAACTATACGATCAGACGGTTCCTTTACCCACGTCGAATAAGTTGCAGGCTTTTGCATAAACAGACTAAAATTTGGTATTTTATTTGCTCTTATTGAGCCGAAACTTAAAAGATCTACCATAAATGTGGATATCCAGGATACACTTCATTCACGGAAGCTGCAAATCCCTCTTCCTCAGTGCCAAGGCTGTCTTGAGGCCATCTTTGAGCTGTCCTGTATAGCCCCCATATGCATCCACCAAACACTGAAGAGTAGCCATAGAAATACCTCTAGGAGCAACCTCTTGCTGCTCACTTGACTCTTGCCATTTCTGGCTCTCAAAACATCCACTGTGGGACCAGAGATTAATTTTCTCTTAGCTCATTATGCAATGGCCCTCAGGTCCACTTTCTGAGAAGCAATATAGATGGTCAGGTGCTTTGCTAATCTCCTCATTTAATCCTCCAACTATCAGCACCCTAGGCAATGACTATTGGACCATTGCTATGTGACAAACATTTCTCTAATGCTTCATATATGTGATTGATTTTATCCTTTTTAAAATCTTGAAGAGGGAATTGTTAGCATTCTTATGTAACTTACCCAATGTCCCTCTACTTCTAGGTAGAAGAGCCAGTATTTGAATTCAGATACTTGAGTGCAGAGCCTATAGTTTAAACCTCAACACCCTACTGTCTACTCAAGGGAGTCAGATTTTTCCCCATTCAATAGGTAATTAAACAAACATATCAGAAGTTAGAAGACCTCCTATGGTTCCATGGTAAGTACCACCATAGCAAACATCCTTTCTTCTATGGGTCAGGAATGTTAATTGGCAAAATAAATGATTCCCTATGGCAATGTTTCCCCAAGTCCAACCTCCAATTGCCAAAGACCTTTTGGAAATGTGTGTTTTTGTGGATAAACAATATTGAGAAACTCTACATAATTCATTCCTATTTGGAGATAGAGAAACCACTTAACACTGTATATTAAGGGTCTGATAAGTATAGCAGCAAAGAAACTTATGGAACTTAGTCTAACCCACTGACTCTCAACCTAACCTGACCACAGAACTACATTTTTAGTGTATCATTATTAGCTCCTACCATGGAGCACACTTTGGAAAATGTTTAACAATAAGTTCAAATATAAACACTTTTTCCCTAAGTCTTACACAGTCTATTCCTTTTGTTACCTACTCAATATCACTTCTCATTTTAAAATCAATCAATGCACTCCAATAAATACATCAACAGATTCAAGAAGAAAAAAATCATGTGCTTATCGATGCCCATATCGATGGACACAGAATCATCATTTGACAAAATCTAACATCCAGTTCACAACTCTGATAATAGAGGGAAGGTTTTTCAACTTGATAAAATAATCTAAAAAATCTATAGCTAGAAAAGTCAGAATGTCTTCTTCTAAGGATGGGAAGAAGGCAAGGAGGTCCACTCTCACCCCGGCTCTGCAAAATGGATCTGGGTGGCAATAAGACAAGAAGAGGAAAGGATTGCAGATGGAAAGAAAGAAAGTCTTACTATTTGCTGATGACACGATTGTTTGCGTAAAAAATAACTTAGACATTTACAAAAGAACTTTTAGAACTACTAAGTGAGCTTAGCGTGTTTGCAGTATATAAGATGCACTCCTCCAAATCAATCACATTTCTACACAAAACCATCAACGTAAGGGAACCAAAATTTAAAATGAAATATCATTTACAAACACTCCAAATAAATTAAAGTTCTTGTGTGTATTTAATACATATAGAGGATCTTTATGATGAAAATTAGAAAATTTTCAACAGAGAAATCTAAGACCTGGATAAATGGAGAGGTATGCTATGGTCACATACTGGAAGACTCAAACAGCAAAGGTGCTGTGTTAGTCAGCTTTTTATCACTAGGTCCAAACACCAAGAAGAGCTGCTTACAAGGAGGGAGATTTATTGTTGGCTCCTGAATTCAGAGGTTTCAGTCCATGGCCACTTGGCTCCTGCTTCTGGGCCTGTGGCAGCCAGAAAGCAGGGGCAGGGGCTTGGGTAACACACAGCTCCCCAGGGCATGCTCCTGAGGACGCACCCCCTCCCACTAGCTCCCACCTCCTAGAGTTTCCATTACCGTCCCCAGGCCCTTACTATGGATCCTTCAATGGACCACTCCATCCATCAGGTCAGAGCACATCACTTCCCAAAGCCCTACATCTGAATCCTGCTGCACTGGGGACCCAGTCTTCAACACCTGAGCCTACGGGGACACTCCAGATCCAAACTCTACCAGCTCTCCCCAGATTTACCTATAGGCTCAATACAGTTTCTATTAAAATCCCAACCAGATTTTGTGTAGACACAAATAAGCTTATTCTAAAATTTATATAGAAAAGCACAGGCCCTAGAGAAGCAAAATAATCTTAATAAATAATAAATAATTACGGTCATTATGACAGTGTATTGCCAGGAGAACAGACATCAATTAATGGAACAGAATAGAACACTCAGAAATCAACCTACACAAATATAACCAAGTGAGTTTTTACAGGATTTTTTTTTTAAGCCAAAGCAATTCAAGAGATGGAGAGCATTTCTACAAATGGTACTGAAACAATTGGGTCTACAGGAGGAAAAAAGCAAAACCCTGACCTATTCCCAACATCTATTACAAAATTAACTCAAAATGTATCACACTTAAATGTAAAATATAAAAAGTAAAATCTATAAAGGAAATCTGTGATAAAATTGTATAGGATGTAATACAAGTAATATAGTTTTTCTCTATACACAACATATATGCATCTTATATTACTTAATACAAGACAAATAAGTGCAAGTGAAAGCAGGAAAATCTGAATAAGATGGTAAATTGTACCAATGTCTACATCCTGGCTGTGACGTTGTACTGTATTTTTAAGATGTAACCAGTAGGGGAACCGAGGTTAAGGGTATGTAGAATCTCTATTATTTCTTGAAAATGCATATTATCCAAGTAACAATCAATAATTTCAATCAGAGACATGGATTTAGATAATACTCATGTGCATAGCCAAAAATACTTGACAACTGTGTTTGTGACACTGATTACATGTTATTTTAGTTCTGTTCTGTGGAAAGTGGAAAGCATTCCCACCCAGGGTTTCAATGTAGACTTTTTTTTTTTTTTGAACCCATGCTGTTGGTTGCTAAATGTAATAGTCTGATCATGACTCTGAATAAATGTATCTTTAAAAGAGAGAGAGAGAGAGAGAGAGAGAGAGAGAGAAGGCAATAGCATAGCATAACTTCTATGTTCCTTTGGTCCACTGTCAGGCAGCTCATGTCACGGCTGGAACAGGAGTTTGGTCACCTGTAAGCTCCACCAGGAATGGCATTATCTTGGGCTCTGGGGATCTCCACACTGCCTGCTCTCTCCCACCTGCAGCTGCCCATGACACAGACAGAAAGCCGCACAGGAGTTACTAAACACTGCAGTTCACTCCATAGCTTTTAGGACAGGTGGGAGATTGCCCAGGCTGTTTTGGGAAGCTAAGTAGAACCTGGTTAGAAGAAGGGAAGGCAGATGCCGTGTGAGCGTGTAACACAGTGGCGAAGGTTTGAGTTTCTTCTCTTATCACCCAAGGTTTGATATTCAGCTTGTCTGGCTCAGACTCATCCTACGGAGACAGGATACATTTGGCAAAGGTGTACACGTTAATGCTGAGTGATTTCTTCTTCTGGATCCAGGCTTAAGAAGCATGTAACCAGATATCATTGCCAAATTGTGCTCTTTAGGATAGAAAGCAGCACAGTTATTCTTGTTCTATGTGAAAGATTTTAGAGAAATGCCAGTCCAAAACTACTTCAACTCATTGTTGACCCCATCAGAAAGGGTTCTAGAAAGAGCCCTCTCTGTGGATAACTCCCCCTGTACTTCTACTCCGGGAGTCTCTTCTCCTGCTGTGTTGCTATTCCAACGCTGCTCACTGGGTGTTTCTGTACTTCCAACCGGACATCTCTAATGCTAGGGATATTTTGTGAACAAAATTCACTGTGCGCAATGAAAGATACAGATGGGTTAAAATATTTGTTTCTAATACCTTATTTATCTAGATTCAAAGTTTTACATTTCGGGAGTGCTATTTGCCACCGCATTCCATTAGTACTGATTTATTACAGCATAATGATGAAACACTATACAGGCACTAAAATAATACACACAAAGGTTGACAACACGAAAGTTTGAATACATCTGCACAGAATAAATGAGTAGGAAGAAATCCACTAAATTTTCTTAGGCAACATAACATTTGCCATATATTTTTTTCTGCTTATAATGAGAAAGTTTTATTTGATAAAGGGAAATGTTTTAAAAAGAATCTGGAATTTTCCTATCACATGAAAATTACTTTATTGAGAGATTAAAAACAAATGAAAATGTTAACAAAATGTAAATAGTGGTTATAGTTTGGTTTATACGTTAAAAGCAGTCTTTATATTTTTTATTCATGAATTTCTGTTCATTTTACAAATTTCATATGAAAATGTATTATTTTTACAATCAGACAAAAAAAGTTTTTAAAAAAGTGAATGATTACTTATGGTATGAATTAATATGTGCTACAGTCAAATAATGTATAATCTACTATTGTAGCACAAAGCATAATACATGAAAATTAAAACTCTAAGTATCCATTGAACTTAATAGGCCCTGAATCCAAATAGGTGAGCACAAAAGAATGTGAATGGGCTTGATTTTTAGGAAGATAAACTTTGCTGAGTGAAGTTCAGAGAGAGAAAAACATGCATGAAACTCAAAGCAGTTCCCCTGGACTGCGTGACTCCAGACACATGCCCAACACAGCAGCCGATCTTCACATTTGAGTTTGTGTCCTGCAAGTGGCATGAGATGCCCTTCATGCCACTACAATGCAAAGCATATACTCTAGTGACATTCAAAGCAAAGAATTCATGCCATTCTTCAAACCACTTTCTTTCCACTTTGGTGCTTTTATATGGAAATGGGCCTCCTGGGTGGACCTAGAGAGCTTCATCCTTCAGGATAAGAAGAGAGGCACTGGGCTCCAGGTGGGAACCGCTTGTCACAGCTACAGGGGAACTCAGGTAGGCCGAGAGAAGGGGGCCACAGCACAGCCACATCTCCTCTGGCAGATGTGGGGCACAGACCTCTCATGTCCTCCTGGGGCAGTGGAGCGCAGGCAATGCCCTGGCACAGACTGGAAGGAGCTCCACGTGAACACATGATGGGACCCAGCCACTCCGCCCCAGGAATCTGCTCTGCACATAAACCTCTGTAGGTTTCCAAACCATAAGTAATCGTTCAATTTTTTCCTTTAAAATTTCTTGTCTGATTGTAAAAATAATACATTTTCATATGAAATTTGTAAATGAACAGAAATTCATGAATAAAAAATATAAAGACTGCTTTTAACGTATAAACCAAACTATGACCACCATTTACATCGACAACATAGGGATCAGTATTTGGTAATCGTGGCATTATTTGTAAGAGCAAAACATTAGAAAAAACAATTTCCATCCATGAGAAACTGTTTGGATAAACTATGGTATATCCATGTAACAGAGTACCAAGAATGAGGTATCGCCCTGTGAACTTCTAGAGAGCAATATATTTTAAATAAAGAAGGAAGTACAAGGAATGTGTACAGCATGCCACCCTTTTTGTAAAAAGATAAACATGCAGAATATTTATGTTTACTTTTTTTTGCAAAAAGAAATATAAAAAGGATGAATCATAAATTAATTACAATATTTAAGTGGGGGGTTGATAAAAAGTAGAGGGGAAGTCTGGATAGAAATAAGACTGCTTATACGATAAAAGAAAAAAATTTAAAAATAAAAAAATCAAACTAAGACTATAAACAAAAATTAAACTGAATATATATATATATATATATATATATATATATATATAGAGAGAGAGAGAGAGAGAGAGAGAGAAAATTGTACAGAAAAAAAATTAATTCAACCTATTTTTGACCACAGTTCTCTGATGGTTAATTTAGTACCAAAATAATTACAAAGATCAAATTATGTTTTGTGAATGTATGAATATGGCATTATGAACCCTACTATATGTATTATTATAATGCACCAGTAATTTTTTTTAATCTTGAACTTAGTATAAAGCAGTACCAGCTAGTTGATAGTAGCTCTCATTTTGTGATTCTGAAACTATTTTGTTCAGGTTTTTGGCAGAGGAAATGAGTAGATATATATCTTTGGGTGTTACAGGGAACCAGGGTTCTCACTATGGGGAAATTCCACACAAATATGGAATAGGGAACTGAGAGGAAGAACTCTATAGTGCTCAGCTAAAATTGAAATTATCTGTGTAAATTCATGAAATTGGAGAATGTGTTTCTTAGCTCTAGCTGCTAAAAAGACGTGGAGGCAATGGCAGCCCAATGGCCATGCTCAACCCGACTGCTCTGCCCACAGCTTACTCTAGATACTATCCCCTACAAAAAACCAGGGCTCCTTACAGAATCCACTGATTGTAATCTGGGATGGAGAAAAAACAGGTCCCAGCTAAAACCCTCTGTGGCCACAGGCAGAAATGCAGTTGCTGTGCAGACGGCAACCACCCGTCACCCTGCTCGGCAGCTCGCCTGAGCCACGGCTGCTTCTGTGGCGACAGCAGCTCCAGCCTTGCTGCACTGTCCTGGCCTCCTCCCACCCAGCACCCAATAAAACAAACCCTCCATTTCCTCAGCCTACCCCCAGTATCTCCTAACACACGTGAAACCCTTACAGTCAGGCTACAGGCCACTTCTTAACAACATCACCCTACCACCTGCCTTGGTGTGTGGTCTCCCTTGCTGCAGTGTCAAAAGCCCAAATGTGGTGGGCTGCAGGCTGTGCCATGCCTCCCCTCCCAGCCCCCAGAGATAGGGCATGTGGTGTGTGTACGGGCAGAAACACGTTCTGCTGATGACTGTGCTGAGACATGTTTCTAGAACCTTTTAGAATTACACCTCAGACTGTTATTTCAGAACCTCTGTGCCTCCCCACCCTGCTGCTGTTCCTAGAAACTGCCACTCTCAGATCTTTTAGGCTCACGCTGGGACTCCTTGATTTGCCTATTTATCTATTTTTGCTTGCCTTTCTTCAGCATATTATCTCCTTTGCATGAAAGAAAGAAAAATTTATTCAAATTCAGAGGAAGGCAAAAATGATGATTGCTTGATTGTTTTGAAACAAAACCATTTTCTCCCCAATTGTCTGGCCCTCATCTGACACTCAGGGAACACAACTTTACTTTGTTCACAAAATATCTGATTAACAATCCGAAGTGGCTGAAGGTATTTTCTTTGACATAAATCCGCATTCCCTCCTTCCTCTCCTCATCCTCCCAATACATGGGGGACACTGACATTCCAGGGTCAAAAGAAAACATCAGTGTCGGAATGATGGTAGAAGTCATCACAGAGCCTAAAGAGGAAACCTGAGTTCCTCGGGGAAGGAGCTATTCAGATCCACGAGGCCATGAGACACTGGGCATGACAGAGGCAGAGGGTAGTGGGGAGGAGCCGTCAGGAATGAGACAAGTGTTCACAGGGACCCTAGGGCCTCCCCCAAGGAGGTAATAACTAAAGTCAGAAGCCCTAATATGGCACCTTGGGGAAAGTCCACAGAGAAACAAGAGCTGAAGAATGCTGACAATAAAACTAAACCCCAAATAATACAAGCCAAACCTTAAACCTCAAGTTTCTAAAGCATCCTCGACAGTTCAGAAGTCAGACCTTATGGTAGGAACCAATTCTCAGAATTGACAACGAGGCCACAGTGGTATGGAAGTAAAAGTGAAACACCAGACGTGTCAGAAAAGTTTGCAGTTTAGCTATAATTCACAGCAAGGAAGAATATTGCCCACTGTAGACAAGAGTGCCAACAAGTTATGCTAAATAGGTTATGGAGGCTAAATGAAACCAAGTTAGCCATTCTAAAGTGCTAGACTATTAGGGCTCCACAAGACAGACTCTCTCTCTCTCTCTCTCTCTCTCTCTCTCTCTCTGTCTCTCTGTCCTTCTTTCTCTGTCTTTCTCTCTTTCTTTCTCTCTCTTTGTCTCTTTCTCTCTCTCTGTGTGTCTCTCTCTGTGTCTTTCTCTTTCTCTCTCTGTCTTCTCTCTCTCTCTCTCTCTCTCTCTCTCTCTCTCTCTCTCTCTCTCATACACACACACATACACACACACACACACTAAATTCAAATATATGAAACATGTTGCCTAATAAATCAAACCAAGGGGAAAAAAATTAGTGACAGTTGTCAGAGTACTTGGAAATTACAATTCCCCAAGTATGAAATAGAAATAGACTTGCAGGCATTTCTTATTAATTTAATAACTATATTAACTTGATCTATGCTCTTATCAGCTGGAAACAGGAGGGAGACAGACCTTTAAATTTCATGACACTGTAGAACAATGAGACTGAACACAATTCAGATTTTTCAGTAAATGAGGTTAGTGATGAAATGTTTGGCATGCAACTGTCAATCAGCTTGAGCATCTCCTCACAATCAGAAACGCTCTACTTGGGAAGCCAGTGGATATCCACACCAGGGAGGAGCAGAGCATGGTCGAGCAAGGTGATGAGGTCCAAGTGAGGAAATCTGTAGAGGATATAGCCCTGCATGTGACACGGGAGCCTCAGTCGGGTATGGAGAGTTTCTGCAGAAAGGCAGAGGCAGCCAGCCCTGCGCGAGAGCCCAAGCCATGATGGAGCCTGTAGGAAACTGTTCATGTTGCTGCGGGTCAACGTCTCTGTCCCTGGGTGTCTTCCCAAACTCTAATAACACACACCACCACCCATGGCTCTATGTGTGCAACAGAAGCAAAAAGAGACAAGTGAGATTACATCCAGCTAATAAGCTTCTGAACATGAAATAATCAACAGAGGGAAAAGTAGCCAACAGAATGAGAGAAAATGTTTGTAAACCATGCATCTACTAGACACTTAATATCCAAAAGATAAAAAGTACTCCTACAACACAAAAACGAAAAAAGAAATACCCCAATTAAAAAAGTGGCCAATGGTCTTCAATAGTTTTTTTTTCTTCAAAAAGACATACAAATAACCAGCAGGAATAGGTACTCAATAGCAGTAATCATCAAGGTAATGCAAATAAAAACCAATATGACCTCACATTTGTCAGGTGGCCAAAATCAAACAAGAGCAAGTGCTGGCAAAGATGAGGAAAAATGGAACCACCTGGGCACTGTTGAAATAAACATAAAATGACATGTTCGCTATGGAAAACAGGATAGGTCTTCAAGAAATTGAAATAGAACAACCATATGATCTAGCAATCCTAGTTTTGTGCATTTATCTCAATTCACTGAAATCAGAATCTCCAAGACATATTTGTACTCCTGTGTTCATTGAAGTATTATTTAGAATAGCTAAAATGTGGTAACAACCTGAATGTCCATTTACAGATAAATAGAGAAATTGTAGTACATACGTACAATGCAGTATTACTCAGCCTTAAAAAAAGAAGGCAACTTTGCAATACAAAACCACATGAATAGGTTGAGTTTTGTGGCACATGCCTGTAACCCCAGGGGCTTGGGAGGCTGAAGCAGGAGGATCCCAAATTCAAAGCCAGCCTCTGCAACTTAGCAAGGCCCTATGCAACTCAGTAAGACCCTGTCTCTGAATAAAATACAAAAAAGGGCTGGGTATGTAGCTCAGTTGTTAAGTGGCCTTAGTTCAATCCTTGGTACCAAACCAAACCAAACAAAACCACATAGATGAACCCGGAAGACATTATACCAAGTTAAATATGCTATTCACAGTGGGACTGATGCTGCAGATTCTACCTACATGAGGTGTATAAAGCAATCGGATGCATGGGAGTAGAAAGCAGAATGGTGGTAGCCATGGTCTGGGGAAGAGAGAAATGAAAATTGCTATTCAATGGGTATAATGTTTACTTAAATAAAATGAAATAATTCTTCTGTACAACATTATAATTAATAACACTATACTATACACTTAAAATTTAAAAGCATATAGATCTCAAATTATTTTTTAACAAAATAAAAATATACTAAATCCACTAATACTATTGGATATTGTTATTGCTCATTCATTTTGACTGCTGCCTAATAATCCCCTGGGAAACTTAAACTGATCCTCCTAAGGACAGGTGTACGCCCAGGTTTTTATTATTTAAAGAGCTCTGCAGTTAGCCCTTTCTGCATGTCTCTGGATACCCATATTCAAGAGTGTCCCAGAGGTACTCATGTAGGGGCATAGTGTATGCTAAGGTTCAACTCTAAGAATAAACACCAAATTTTGTAAACAAAGTGGTTGCAACTAGTCACATTCCCAACAGCAATTCGTAAAAGCTCCTACAGATTTACATTCTCTCCATTTGTTCCCATTAGACTTGTTACTTTTGGCCAATTGAATGAGTAACATGAAACTCAAATTAGTATTGAACTCAAATGTCATGAAAATGACATTGGAGATCTTTTTATAATGTTAATTGCCCATTTCCTTACTTTGAAGTATCTGCTCATGATTCTAGCCTATTTTTCCAGTGCATTATGTCCCATTTATTGATTCACAGAAGTTACCTATATAGTATACTATTGATACTAATCCATTGTCAGTCACATACTATAAATATCTTCTACCAGTTTATAACTCATCCTTTCAATTTCTTTATGTATTTGTTACATATCGAAATGTGTCAATATTTTCTATTATAATCAATTCTTTTTAAAAAATCTTTCAAAAGAAATTTTTCCTAGCCTTTGGTTTAAAATACAGTAATATTTTCTACCAAGAGTGCTAACATTTTATTTTTGACAAAAAAGTCCTTAAATAATTGGAATTGATTTTTGCATATGTTAAAAAGAAATCCAAATTCATCTTTTCCCACATGTATTTTTTTTCTTTTTTGACCTTTAATTTTTTATTGGCTTATTACAATTATACATAATGGTGGGACTCATCGTGACATATTTATACATGCACATAACATAGTGTGGTCAATTTAATTCCCCAAAACCTCCCTTTCCCTCTCCTCCTCCCTCTCCCTGGTCTAATTTTCATAAGACTCCTTCTATTTCCCCATTTTTTTCTAACTTCTACATATAAGAGAAAACATAGGATCTTTGACTTTCTGAGTCTGGCTTATTTTGCTTCACAGGATACACTCCAGTTCCACCCACACACTTTCTCTTATTCTATTAATCAAGTGGTCCCTCTCTATTCACCAGTCATGTTGCTGTGGTCATATGTCAGACTTCCATAACAAGTTTTGCTTATCCTTGAACCAACATCAGACTTCTGAAATCACCATATGTGGAATAAGTTCTGATGCTACTCCTTTAAAAAAAATCTCCTGTTTTCAAGTATTTATTCTATTAACTCCAGAACATAAAATCCTACATATTCATGTGGCATCTTTTTTACACTTTTGTTTTTTAAAATGTCTTCATGGGCTAGGGGTATAGGTCAGTGATAGAGTGTGCTTGCCTAGCATGCACAAGGCCTTGGGTTTTTCCCCTAGCATAGAAAAAAGTAAATGAAATATGTCTTAATAAACACCAATAATTTCTTAGGTAGAGATCATCCATGTTTTTAGTTAGACTTATCATTTGGTGCATCATATATAACCATTAGTCAATAATGTCTTCTCTTTAAATGACATCTCCTCTTTAAATAAATTTTCAAATTGCTTATAAAAGAAATGTAACTGATTTGAATTTAGCCACCTACTAAACTCTGATTTTTAAAATAATTTATTTTATTAAATTATTTGAACTTTTTGTATAAGTGATTATGTAATCTACAAATAATACTTTCATTTCTTCTAACTTCAAGGCTTCCAGTTGTATTTTCTTATCTTACTGCATTGCCTAGGACTTCCAGTAAACTCTGAAGAGAAATAGTGATAGTGGGCCTCCTTGTGGTCATACTTCAAAGTGAATATTTCTGCTGCTTCCCGACTTAGAATGATACTGCTGAGATTTTATGCATATTCCCTATGAGTTAAAAATTCCTATAATTTTATCACTAACAATTACAGAGTATATCAAATACTTTTCCACATCTACTAAGATAAGCATGTGCTTTGGTAGTCTTTAATGCACTGTTCACTGAGGATTTTTGCCTCTTCATTCATGAGAAAAATGGAGCAGCACTTCTCCATCCCCATTTGGTCTTGGTTTGCTTTTATGGTCAGTCTTCCACTGGCCTTCTAGAGTGGATTGGCATTATTTCCTCTTCTTACAATCACAAAGAGTTTGAATAAAACTGAGATAATCTGTTCTTTGAATGTTTATCAGAATTTGCTATAAAACTATCTGTCTTATATTTTCTTTGTGGAAAGATTATAACCACTGCTTCAATTTTTTAATAGCTACAGGACTACTGAAGTTTATTATTTTTGAGGAAATTCCTAGTAAATTATATTTTTCTAAGGATTTGTGAGTACAAAAGTGTCAATAACATTCTGGTATTATCTTTATTGTTTCTACTTTATCTATTTATATCCACCTTTATATTCCATATATCTTGTGTCTTTATCAGCTAAGCTTATCTTTTTTAAGGATAATGAATCTCTTTATTAATCTTTTAAATTCTATATTGCAAAGCCTTCCCTGATTTCTTTTTTTAAATTTTTTAAATTTGTATACAACAGTGGAATGCATTACTATTCTTATTACACATATAGAGCACAATTTTTCATATCTCTGGTTGTATACGAAGTATATTTACACCAGTTTGAGTCTTCATACGTGTACGTTGGATGATAACGTCCAACACATTCTACCATCATTTCTAACCCCATGCCCCCTCCCTTCCCCTCCCACCCATCTGCCCTATCTAGAGTTTGTCTATTCCTCCCATGTTCCCCCTCCCTACCCCACTATGAATCAGCCTCCTTATATCAGAGAAAACATTTGGCATTTGTTTTTTTGGGATTGGCTAACTTCACTTAGCATTGTCTTCTCTAATGCCACCCATTTACCTGCAAATGCCATGATTTTATTCTCTTTTATTGCTGAGTAATATTTCACATTTTTATATTCTGCATATATGCCACATTTTTTTTATCCATTCATCTATTGAAGGGCACATAGGTTATTTCCACTTGCTCTTGGATAGGCAGAATTAGTTTTATCAAAATGACCATACTTCCAAAAGCACTATACAGATTTAATGCAATTCCAATCAAATTCCCAATGACATTCCTCATAGAAATAGAAAAAGAAGTCATGAAGTCATCTGGAACAATAAGAGACCCAGAATAGCTAAAGCAATCCTTAGCAGGAAGAGTGAAGCAGGCAGCATCACTATACCAGACCTTAACCTATACTACAGAGTAGTAGTAACAAAAGCAGCACGGTATTGGCATCAAAACAGATTGGTAGATCAATGGTACAGAATAGAGGACACAGAGACTAAGCCACAAAATTGCAATTAGATAAATGTGCTAAAAACATGTATTGGAGAAAAAATAGCTTCTTCAACAAATGGTGCTGGGAAAATTGGAAATCCATATGCAACAAAATGAAATTAAACCACTCTCTCTCACCATGAACAAAACTCAAAATGGATGAAGGACCTAGGAATAAAACCAGAGACCCTGCGTCTAATAGAAGAAAAAGTAGGCCCTAATCTCCATCATGTGAGATTAGGCCCCAACTTCCTTATAAGACTAATTTGGTGCAAGAATTAAAATCAAGAATCAATAAATGGGATGAACTCAAACTAAAAAGTTTCTTCTCAGCAAAAGAAACAATCTGTGAGATAAATAGAGAGCTAACATTTTGGGAGCAAATCTTTACCCCTTACATATCAGATAGAGCACTAATCTCTAAGGTATATAAAGAACTCAAAAAGGTAAGCAATAAAAAAAAAATAACCCAATCAATAAATGGGCCAAGAACCTGAAGAGACACTTTTCAGAAGATGATATACAATCAATCAACAAATATATGAAAAAATGTTCAACATCTCTAGCAATTAGAGAAATGCAAATCAAACTACTCCAAGATTTCATCTCACACCAGTCAAAATGGCAGCTATTTTGAAGACAAACAACAATAAGTGTTGGCAAGGATGTGGGGAAAAAGGTACACTCATACATTGCTGGTGGGACTACAAACTGGCGCAGCCAATATGGAAAGCAGTATGGAGATTTCTTGGAAAATTATGAATGAAACCACCATTTGACCCAGCTATCCTTCTCCTCAGTCTATACCTAAAGGACTTAAAAACAGCATCCTACAGGGACACAGCCACATCAATGTTTATAGCAGCACAATTCACAATAGCTAAACTGATCTTTTTTTTTTTAACAGAAAAATTTATCTACTGTTATTTGTTCTCAGAATTACTTTTTTTTTCTTTTTGCTATGTTGGTTTTCTATATTATACCTTTCACTTTATTGGCTTATGTTCATTTTTTTCATGATCTCTTTTCAACTTCATTTGGGTTTATTATGTCATTATTTTAAAACAAACATTTCCATCACTAATTTTCAGGCTATATATATATATATCTAAAAATTTCTCTGGAAAATAAAGTGAGAGAACTTTCATTTCTGCTGCATCCCACAGGCCTTTTAAGAATACCATTTCCATTATCATTCAGTAAATTTCCATTGTGGTTTCAGATGTAATTTTGGGGTTATATAGAAGTGTCTTTCAATTTCTAAATGTATGAACATACTTTACTTATCTTTTGTTATTAATCTTTCTCTGGCAGCCTTTAAAATTCTATCCTTATTCTGTATGTTAGGTAATAATGTGCCTTAGTGTGGGTCTTTTGTAATTTTGATATTTGGGGTCCTATAACCCTCCTGTATTTGATTTTCTATTCCATTCTTTAGGTTTGAGAAATTTTCTCATATTATTTCATTGCAAAGATTGTGCATTCTGTTGGTTTGTATTTCCAAGCCTTCATTTATTCCAATAAATCTTAAATTTGGTCTTTTCAGTTTATTCCATATTTCTGAGAAGTTCTTCACGGTCTCTTAACATCTTTTCTCCATGGTCAATTTTACTTTTAAGATTACATATTTTGTCTTCATTGCCTGAAAATCTGTCTACCAAGTGATCTAGTCTGTTGATGATGCTTTCCACTGGATTTTTAATTTGGTTTATTGATTCCAACCTTCTGAATTCCTGATCTGCTTTTGAGTGTCCAGTATAGTCATCCTCCTTTTTTTGTTCACCCACCTTGCTGAGAAGTTGCCTATTTGTTTTCTTGGTTTCAAGCCACAGAGCAGCCAGGAAAGTGACTTCTCTAATCTACCATCTTGAAACTATTTGTTATGAATTTTTTTAAAATACTTTTTTAGATGTTGACAGATCTTTATTTTGTTCATTTATTTGTATGCAGTGCTGAGAATTGAACCCAGTGCCTCACACATGCTAGGCAAGTGCTCTAACACTGAGCCACAACCCCAGCCCCTTGTTACAAATTTTTGACTTAATCATGGAGTAGTAAGAGTTCTTGTTCTACATGCCCCTATTCTTTGAAACTTACTGAGGGTTTCTTTGATGCCTAATGCTTGATCAACTGCAAATGCTTTGTGTGGACTGAGAAATGTGATCTGCCTCATTTTGGTAGCAGAACTCTATGCATCCATCAGGTCAAGGCACCGATGTATGTTTTTGCCTGCTTGAACCTGTCAATGATCAAGAGTGTGCACTGAAACCTGCTCCTGCTGCGGCAAATTTGTCATTTTATTCTTGTAGTTCTATCACTTTTAGCTTCACTGATTTTGAGGTTATTTTATTAGAAATATGCGTTTTTAAAAACTGGCAGACTTTGAGTTGAATCTTTCATCATTATAGTGATCTTTTTCGTCTCTTAATTTTTTTGTCTTACAATTTTATTCTATATTTTTTAAGAGAGAGAGAGAGAGAGAGAGAAAGAGAGAGAATTTTTTAAATATTTTTTAGTTTTCGGTGGACAGAACATCTTTGTTTTGTATGTGGTGCTGAGGATCGAACCCGGGCCGCACGCATGCCAGGCGAGCACGCTACCGCTTGAGCCACATCCCCAGCCCCTTTATTCTGTATTAACATCAGTTAACAAGAACAACACTCTTAGCTGGCATGGTGGTGCATGTCTGTAACCCCAGCAGCTTGGGAGGCTGAGGGAGGAGTATTTTGAGTTCAAAGCCAGACTCAGCAACTTAGCAAGGCCCTAAGCAACTCAGTGAGACCCTGTTTCTAATAAAATATAAAAAAGGGCCATGGATGTGGCTCAGTAATTAAGAGGCCCTGGGTTCAAACTCCAGTACCAAAATAAGAACAAAAACAAAAACCATCACTTTTATTTTATTATATTTGTTTTCCTTTTATCATAGTCTTATAAACAATATATATTCATATTTTTAAATTTAGTCATTCAAATTTATCTTTCACTTAGAGGTTTAGTCCATTTACTTTTGTGTGTGTGTAGTCGGTGGGGCGGGGGATTAAATCCAGGGCCTTCCACATTCTATACCAGTGCTCTACCAGTGAGCTACATCCCCAGGGCAGCTAGCTAGCTATTTGTTTCTTTTCAACACAGGACCTTGCTAAGTTTCCCAGGCTGGCCTGGAACTTGTGATCCTCCTGCTTCAGCCTCCTGAGTAGCTGAGATCACAGGTGTGTACCACTACCCTGGCCAGTCCATTTACTTTAAATATTCTGATATATTTTTGTTGTCTTTATTTTTTAATTTGCCTCTCTTTTTATTCTTCAGACTTTCTTACTAAAAAAGCTTGTATCTACATCCCTCACTCTAATAACAATGCAGCATCTTCTCACATCCTTTATTCTCTCCTGACTCACAGACATCATTTTGATGTTATCTAGAGTTAACTTTCTTTATGACTTATTAAACTAGAATACACATGTAAATACATGTTCAATTTTAAGGCTTTTTACTTATGTATACACCTGTTACCAGAACCTGGAACAAATTGTAGACTATTATAGATCAAATGAAGACCCTGCTGTCACTGTGTCCTTTCCTGTGAACACCCCACCAATAATAAATATATCATTATTATGACCTTTTTTTTACCAGGGATTACTTTTGCCCTTTATTGAAATTGTAAAAGAGGAATCATCAGTATAAACTCTTTTTGGCCAGTCCTCTTTTGCTAAATGAATGCTTTTGGTATTTGCCCATGATATACCTACCAATACTTTGTTGTTTTCTATTATTGAGCAATATCTCATTGCTTAAACATACCACAGTTTATTCATCAATTCCTTTACTGACAGGCATTTTTTTTTATGCAGTACATGCTTAATTCTCAGAAGTTTCCTCCATCTTGTTTTCTAATTCACAAATTCATAACTTAGCTGTATCATCCTGCTCTTTGTTACACCTATTGCAGTATTTCAACCTTTATATTTGTTGCACATGGTGTTGTTTTCTTTTTATTATTTTTTGTTTGGGGTTTATATTTTTCATTTATTTCCTCATCTCTTTCAGTGACTGATTTTAAGTCCTTGCTTCATCTGTTCTAACATATCTATTTCTTTTGGAATATGCATCCCAGCATGTTGCTTTCCCCTTGAAATGCACTCCTCAGATGTCTTGTTATTTTGGCCAATGAGCTCATTGATCCTGAAGTATCCAGCAAATATTCTTGGCCTAGCTCACAGAGCTGCAGACAGACCAAGCAGCAGGAAGTGGTGGTGAACAAGCCTACACTGACAGTTTATGCACCAATCAATCAGCCAGGCACTTCTCATTTCACAAGCATTGCCTTTCCCAGCCAGGCCTTAGTCTTAAGCTCCCTTGGTGGGAAGCACTTGAAGAGACAGTTGGGAACTGCAGAACCCAGGCCTAGGACCCTTGGGAACTGTGCAGCCTGGGACCAGGGGTCTACATGCCAAGAGCAGAGGAGCCGGTAGAGACCAACGAGACTGTCCATGTGCTCAGCTCCTCACAAGCACAGGGCTCTGTGTTGCTGCAGAAGTCTGCTCCTGAGCATCCCTGGAACAGATCACAATTGCCAGTGGAAGGCACTGTTCTCCTGGGGCACTGGTGGAGAGAAGCAAGAGCAGACCCCTACCTGTCCTCCCTCACAGGGCCTTGCCTGGCTGTCTTGTGCTCCTGAACTTTGGAGGTCCTTGGATGGGGGTGAGTGTATCTCACATGTAGGAGAGATGGCAATCATATACCCCACATCCGCAACACACCAATTCCAACAGCTCCCCTGTGACTCGGGTGGTCTGTCACCATTCTCTCTTTCGATCTGTGGAAATATTAAACTCAAACAGATAAAGGCAAATTGAGGTAGCGAGGTGGCGAGGTCATGAGAGACCAGGCTTTAGTTACAACTACATGCAAATAAGCTCCTGATCTCCGCAGCTGTATGTGGTGTTTCTAACACATACTAAAGCCCCTCCAGGGCAAAATTTGCTACATGCCGTAGTTTACATGCTGAGACCTACAGTTTTCATTACGATGGAAACTTCCAATCCTATAGATAGCCACCAGGTAACTCCTACCCCCTCAGCTCTCTTCCTTTCCCAAGAATTTGTGTGCTTTTATCTCCTCCCTCCCTTTCTGAGAACTGCTTTATGTATATTCCTTAAGTTACCCAATGCTCTTCTTATAAACAGTGTGCTATTCTGCCTGCACCCAAATAAATTCTTGACAAATGAATGATGTAATCCCCCCTCCCCACCACAGGCTTTAGCCTTTAAACTCGTTTGGAATCTATAAGGCCCTGAAGCACATGTTCAGCCCGCCTAAACTTTGTCTCCCAAGCTGCAATTCTGATCAGCCCCAATAAGCTCTCTTTGCTTCTTAATCAATTTCTACCTGAGTTTCTCTAAAGGACTGACACATTCTAGAAGTGAATTTTAGGAGAAGGATCAGCAGACATGTTAGTTCCGTGTCTTGGTCAGTACTAGCCTGTTAGTATTCTATCACTGTGGCAAAATATCTGAGAAAATCGACTAAAGGAGGAAAGACTTATTTTAGTCCACAGTTTCAGAGTTTCGGTCTATGGCCATTTGGCCCCATTGCTCTGTGCCTCAGGCAAGGCAGAACATCATGGCTAAGAGGGCACGGTGGAGCAGAGATGCTTAGATGCTTACCTCATGGCAGCCAGGAAGCAGGGGGCGGGAGAGGAAGGGTGAGGAAAGAAGGGGCTAGAGACAAGATATACCTTTCAAGGCATGTCCCCAGTGACCTACTACTTCCAAGCAGGCTTCGCCCTCCTAAAAAGTCTCCAGTGCCTTCCAACAACCACTATCAGGTGGGAACCAAACTTTCAGCACACGAGCCTCTGGGAAACATCCCAGATCCAACTGTAACCCAGCCCCAGACACTTAGGCACTTCACATCCTAAAATCATACACAGCTAATGCAGTGGAGGTTTGGATGTACTACTTGTGAATTAGCCTATGTACATTCAGAGAGCTTCCCCATTTGGGTCAAAAACTTGCCAAAAAGGAGAGAGAGAATCTTCCAGGTGGAGCTGTGTGTCATCAGTGGCTGCTAAGAAAGAAGAATGAAAAATTTGAAGTGATACAATTATAGAGTTTCACTAGTTTTAAGTTGCACTATTAAGTTTTCTTTCAGTCTTGACTACTGCTTCCTTCTCTCTGTGCAAAGAAAACAACCACATTTACTTATTCAAATTCATGTTCCTTGGGAGTCTCGCTGCCAAGTGTGCACATTAAGAAGCAGGAGGCAGAAGACGACAACAGGTTCTATTCACTTTTACTTTCCACTTAATTGGGTTATGCAAACTGGCCTATGCTTTTTCACTCTGCTGTAGTAGTAGCTAACACATTTTTCAGAATTCACCATTCAAGCTTTAAAAGCACATACCAACACTCTTCTTCAAAAAAAGAATATCTCAACTAAGACTCCTACTTTGCAACAGATCCTGAAAGCTTAGATTGGCATATCAGCTTCTTGTTGGTGCTGATTATAAATCACAGCTAAAATATCAAGCTTTATTGTTCTCTTTCTCTAGAGAATAACAATAACAAAAAAATCATAAAATTCAAGTGATTTTATTAAACAGGACTCCCCCTTTTAGAATGTAACAAAAATCTAGTCCAAATCTACAAAAGAAACAATTATGGTTCTGTATATTTTGACAAATTCAATAAAGTTTTGAGTCTAACTTACATTATGAAATTGTATAGCTTTTACTAATGAAGTATTTTTCACATTCATTCAAATCAACATATGAGCATGTGCTCTGTGCAGGGTCTGAGAGGCAGGAACCTTCAAACTCTATCAAATGTCACACCTTTAGGAGATGTGGGAAGAGTGTATCCAGATCAACATGACACAGGAGAAAAAGGCTAAGTGACATGAGAGTTAAAAACAAAGCAGCCAATAACCGAAAGAGTAAAGAAGACAGCAAAAAAGAGCCTCCTTGCTGGGAAATCCCAAGTAGCTTCCTGGACGAGGTCACCTTTCATTGGCCTTTTACAATAGGCAGAAATGAAAATGTGGAGGAGGGTGGGGAATAAGGTGAATTAAGTCAAGAGGTCTGAGAAGAGGCCTGGATAAGCAGGCTCAAGAACTTGAGAGGGCATTAGCATAAAAGGTGAATTCAGAATAACCTCTGGCAGGCACACATTTTCTCAGACAATCTTTGTTCTAATCACAGAGAGCCTGGCAGGGAAAACCACAGAAAGAAGCAAAAGACAAGAAACTCAAGAAAACTTGAAAGCTCATACAGCAAGCAGTGTAGCCTCTCCTGACTGATGACTGTCATAGGATGGATTGGTTAGGACTAGACAATTCTTTGCCTTCTCTGCTAGAAAATATAACGTCCAATGCACATGGATGTGAGAATGCGGAGAGCTGGATTCAGGGACCACCGGCCTTCTGCTAGGTGAGCTTCATGCCTACCAAGCCTTGGCTGAATGTGCTCCTAAATCACTTATACTACTTAGACCTGCTACTGCAATGACAGAAGTGGTTAAATATTAATGACAGTGTGAGACAAAAAGTAATGGTTTCTGTAAGAACAAAGCTGAATGCTTGGCAAAGAATGGGTAATAAGGTGTCACTTACAAATAACTGGGATTTGGTGTAGAGAGGTAACTACCAAAAAAAAAAAAAGATAAAAAATGGCAGAGATCTGGAAGATGAAGAATTTACTTTGGATTGCTTAGTAAGTGCGTTGGTTTTGCTCTACTTCCAGAAACTGAAACTGGAAAAAATCATTTAGTGTGATTTATGACACTCCCCCACAAAATGAAATGCATTCAAGAAGGCCTCAGCCCTTAATCAAGAAATTGGAGAATGACCACACATTTACATATTTAAAAGAAAATACTAGATATGCATATTTCTAAAATTTTGAAGTAATTTTGTTTTTAATCAATCAATTTTAAATTTCTATCTTTGAGAATGCTGGGAGTTTTTTCAGACTGACTACTGTGTCTGCTCAGCCTCATTTCTTCATGACGTAAGTAGACCCCTACCGCTGGTGCTTCCACTTCACAGGGATAAACCTCACAAAGGGTATCGGAGAAAAGTCATTGAAAAGTCACCTTGCTGGACAATCTCATACTAACTAACATCAATCTCCTACTAACTAACATTTGTTGCTCTGGAATTGGAAGTAATCACAAAGTCTAAATACAGGTTGGATAGACTGAATAAATGTCTAACCTTTCTTATTTTTTCTTTAGGAGGATGACACCTTTGCCCCTAATAACATCATGTCTTTCTTTCAAACTAAATCAGAGCACTGACCTGCATGGCTGAATCTGGTGGGTGCTTAACCAAACCCCAGCTCCCTTTCTCTACTAGCAGAGACCTGTGCTACTGGATGCGACAGTGTGCCTAGGTAAGTGACTACAATTCTTAGCCTTGCAACGGTCAATGACCATGTGCTACGTTCTGTCCAACAAAATGTGTGTGCAAGCTGTTGAGATGGTCTTTTGGGAAGGCTCCTTAAAAAGATAACACACAGCTAGGGGACCCTTTCTGCTTCCTAATTCTCATGAGGTACCTTACTGAAGGAAGTGTATAAATATGAGAAAGTAGATAGATAGATAGATAGATAGATAGATAGGCAGGCACTGGGGTCCCTGAGGACACTTAGCTATGGACAAACCACCTATGAGTTTCCAGGATGTGGAAAACCACCATTGCCACCACAACCATCCAAAAAGCAAAGCAAAAGAGGAACTCCTCTCCTACTGAAAGTATTATTATTTTGGACTCTCAACTCCATGAAATCATGGCTTTTTCTAACAGACATCAAAGGCAGCTTTAAACCAGGTATCATGACCATCAACTAGTTCTTCCCAATGCATGTTTTAAGATTGTGACCAAAAAATAGTAATAAATCTCCATTTTACAATCTTTCTGTAGTAAGCCAAAGGAAGAATGTTCTAATAAAGAATTTAAATAAATAATGTATTCAAAATCTACACCAAATTGCAAGCAATCTGCTGCCAGAATGCTGAGGCTCACTGCCCAGATGAACCTAAATGGGACTCGCACTCCAAAGTCATGCCCACTGGCAGGGAGAAATCAGGTAAGGGAGTTATTGAAAAAGAAGAAACGCACGAGAACTCTTGACCTTGGACTTACGTTACACACTTCCCCCCGACCTTCCCAATTTTTTTTCACTTGGCTTTCGAGCAAAATTAAAAAGAAATTCACTGAATGTTACCATAAGGATGTTTTGTGAACACTGTTCTAAAACAGCAGATTTTCTTTTTTCTGAAACAGATTTTCAGATGCAGAAGGAGCAAATGAAACACAAAGATAAATGTTGTTGGGAACATTTAAAACAGGATCACACTGAGCTGCTTGCAAATGTGGCTGCCAAACCTCAGAATTCCTGGGGTGTTGGCAGAGTCTTCTGTACATCCTGAGCCTCAAGGCTCAGCACACTCACTCAGTCCCACATGATTTATCACTTCAATTGTGGGAGAAATTTCCTAGGAGAGATAACTTTTAGGAAGAACAAACTGAATTCCTCTATACCAAGTTTCATTAATTCACAGAAACAATAGTATCTTATGACTGAATCCCCATACTCTTTGGATCACAGTACAACAGGTGGAAAGAAGAAAGTGACTTCTTTAAGATTTTTCTCTTGAATGTTCCATTTTTATAAATCAAATGGAGAAAGCAATATTTCATCAACTGAAATACAATCAAAACAACCCGACAAACAGAATGAAACACATCAAATCACCGAAGCATATTTAATGCATGGAAGCAAAGCCTTGTAAGATGCAGGTTCTCAATGACTTGCTGTGTGGCCACAGGACCATGTACCTCCAATAGAAACTATCAATCTCTGGAAGGTTGGAAACTAGTTTGACAGCATGAGTTACTTCTCAGCATACTCGGCTCCTCAAAAGGACAGAAAGTTTGCAAGGAATGAACATTTAATTCTTTAAGATACATGATTGTTTGAAAATTTTATAATAATTAATCACTGGTAACATCCAAGGGATAATCAACCACATACTAGGCACTGTACTAAGCACTCTGTCTTCTTCACCAACTTTACAGGGTAAGTATCCTTTTCTGAAAAAACACTCAAGCATACTCAACCCCAGAGGTTGCAGTGGTGGGGCCAGAGATAATCATAGCTCCACACAACTCCACAGCCCTCTGCTGTTAACCACTCTCTCAAGCTGTCTCACTTATTGATAAAACTACAAGAAGAGATGGCCATAGCCAGGGATGGTAATCATTACTTTAACCATTATTCTGCCAAATCTGAAGAATATATCATCATGGGTCAAGAAGCAGATTTGGAAAAATAAAATACCTAGGAATAAATCTAACCAAGAAGGTAAAAGACCTCTACAATAAAAATTATAGAACACTGAAAAAAAATCAAAATTGACAGAAGATGGAAAGATTACTATGTTCATGGATAGGCAGAATTAATAATATGGTTACCATATCATTAAATACCCCATCAAAATACCAATAGCATTCTTCACATATCCCTTGGATGTTACCAGAAAAAGCAGTCCTAAAAATCATATGGAAAAATTAAAAAGTCAAATAGCCAATTCTAAAAATAAAATTCTAAGAAAACAAAACAAAACCAGTGTTGGAGGCATCACAATACCTACCTTCAAAATATGCTACAGCATCAAAAACTGCATGGCACTGGTATAAAAACAGACACATTGACCAATGGGACACAAAAGAAGACACAGACAAATCCAAGTAGATACAGCCATCTGATCTTATCAGTGGTGTCAAAAACATATTGGAGAAAAGATAGTCGTTTTAACAAATGGTGCTATGTGTCATATATGTAGAAGATTGAAACTATGCAAATCAAAACTACACTGAGATTTCATTTCCAGTTAGAATGGCAGTCACCAAAAATACAAATAATAATAAATGCTAGAGATTGGTACAACTGTAAATCTGAACCACCACTATGAAACAGTATGGAGGCTCCTCAAAAGACTAGGAATGGAACTACTATGTGACATAGCTAAACCACTCCTCAGTGTTTATCCTAAAGAATTAAAATCAGTATACTACAATAATACGTGTATACCCCATTTTTGTAGCAGCACAATTCACAAGAGCCAAACTATGGAACCAGTCTAGGTGTCCATTGACTGATGTAAGGATAAAGAAAATGTGGCACTGGGAGGTCATAATCCACTTGAATCAAATGTATGAAATATGATATGTCAAGAGCTTTGTAATGTTTTGAACAACTAACAATAAAAAAATAACAAAAAACAAAAATTAAAAAAAGAAAGAAAATGTAGTATAGACATACAATAGTTTTACTCAGATATAAAGAATAAAATGATGTCACTTACAGGAAAAGAATAGAACTTGAGAGCATTATGTTAAGTTAAATAAACCAGACTCAAAAAGTCAAGGGTCATATGCTTTCTCTCATATGTGGAAGCGAGAGAAAAAAAAGTAAAAAACAGGAGGGCAGATTCATGAAAAGAGAAGAGAAGCCAGTAGATTAGAGGAATAAGACCAGGGAAAGGGAGGAGGGAAAAGAAAGGGGTGATACTGAGGAACGAAACTGACCGAATTATATTGTTCTATTGTATGCATGTGCAAGTAAGTAATAATGAATCCCATTATTATGGATACTATGCACCTATGAAAATTAAAATTTAAAAAAAAAACAGAATAATAAAGAAGCAGCTTTGAGACTTGAGCAACTTCAGGTATTGGGCACAAGCTGTAGCCACAAAGACTAATCAGGGAACATTATCATAGATGTGATTATTTAATACTGCAAAAGGAAATTGCCAATCTGGAGTTAAATAGGTAAAATTCTATTTTTTACTTCATTCTCATATCCTATTTTCAAAACCAATGTCTGTTTCCTCCCCAACCTACTGAAGGTCTTAAATAGAGAAGCCTTAGTATCAGTGTTTGCAGTGACAAGACACAGGCTGTGCTTACAAGCACCTATATACACACCAGCTCACCCAACAACAGTGTTAGAAATGGTAAAATTGGACACCATGAGGTATGAAGTAGTCACTACCTGTTTTTTAGATCCTAGCATAAACTGGGGTGTGTGTAAAGGAATACTTGATAGTCATTCGGGTCCCAATTTCATCATTAAGCAGTTAGTTAAAGATAACAAGTCATTTTCATGTCCTAGTCAGTTTTGTATGAAATCAGGGGTATTAGTCAATGGTTCTCAAATTGCAGTGGGCATAACCTGAGGAATTTATCATAATTCTTGGACACAGAGTAGACCTGTTTCAGTGGGCACAAGGACGTGCATTCCATCTGGCATCCCAAGGATTCTGCTGGTGATAGTCCCCAGTGTAGAAGCATGGCAGCTGCTGGCTAGTGGGGCCTTCTGTGTTAACACCTGCCCTCCTGGCTAAATGGATGCAAGTTCAAGAGACCACTATGGCAGGATGGCTGTCCAAGAGCCTAGACCTCTGCATGGTTAAGGTTAGCATTCCTGAATACAACAGACCAAGTGCAGGATTTTCTGATGGATCACCCCTC
Organism: Spermophilus citellus; assembly: GCF_964194105.1. Classification (NCBI taxonomy): domain Eukaryota; kingdom Metazoa; phylum Chordata; class Mammalia; order Rodentia; family Sciuridae; genus Spermophilus; species Spermophilus citellus. The sequence goes on from NC_138198.1 coordinate 123,550,400, forward strand.
CCCTCCCATGTCTGCAGCCATCCTGAGCTGCAGCAGGCAACGTCTCTAAGTGGTTCCCTTGGGTCTGATAGTCCCCCTTGGGCACTATCAGAAATTTTTAGGGGAAACAATTATAATTATTTCTGCTTTCAAAGAGGCGATAAGGCAAGTATACGCTGATGTATGAGTAAATCTGCTAATGAACAGATCTTTGCTCTTTCTACACTATGACTTGTTCTTCTTGATATTTGGGGTTGAGGTAGAATTTGAACCCATGCCCGTAAGACCCCAATATATTTCTCCCCTCTTTATCACACAGCCTTTCAGAAGTCAAAAAGTGAAAATTATAATTGATTTACATATCCCTTAGAAGGAAATTAATATTGCTAAAAATATTGCTAAGGAAGCTACAAAACTACACACATGTACACATACACGTTTCACCAGTATGTTTGCTCTGGAAAATACAAAAATTTGAAAATGAGACTTTGTATTGATAAATTTCAAGCCAAATTTCAGATCAAAATTTTTAGAAAGAAAGGGAAAAAAAAAGTATGAACATACAGACAAACCACAACATAATACCTCCTTTTAATTGCTAAAATTAATATTCCTGGAACTGACAAAATTTTGTAACTAGAAATGACAGTCAATTTTCAATTTCTAAAAACATTTTGTTTTATTAAATAACTGTTAAATAGGATTTTTACAAAGAAAATTGCATAGAAAGGGATACAAATGTTTATGTTGCCAGAACATTCTGTGTTTCCCCATCATCTCTTGTCCACTATTATTACTTCTAGAAAATGGCCACAAAAGCACAGAGTCATGATGTCACCAATTCTCCTTCTTTCAGGGTCACCACCCTATTTTTCCTAAGGCAAGGAGGGCATCAGCACTCTGCAGAGTTGGTACGGCGTCAGGTAGCAGCTCCACACTAAGCCAGCCTAGGGCTCGGCTCTCCACTGGTGGCTGTCAGGTTCAGGGGGGAGCATCTCACGGCACTCAGGAAGAGCTGAGCAGCTGCACGAGGTTTTCAAGACATTTCAAATGGTAGGCATTTAGAGGGCTTTCTTCTGGGTTTGAGAAAGCTGAGAGAAAAAAATTAAGAGTCTAGAAATACTAGTTTATTAAATTTAGTTCTATACTCAAGGGGTAGATACTCTTCCAGAAACATGAATCATATTTACTTACAAAAATGCTAGTTCTTGATGTACTAGAATTATAAGAATATTTTACATTTAAAAATTAATAAGTCACAGAATTTATATTGTTTTTATTAATGGTCTACCCAAAGAGTATTAAAAAATACAATTCCATAATTGATATCGTTAACTATAATCCTAGATGAATGCCATTACTTTTTAAAAAATATATTGTCTCTCCTAAAGCATAAACTTTAATGTAACCCAATTATTTGTTTTCTTCAGAAATTCATGGGCATAGCTAGAAAGGAAACAAAACTGCTCCCCTTATTTTAAAAAGAATCAGACTATATAAAAACACAGATTAATAGTCCACAGACTACTACAGTACAGGAAAGACATACCTCAGTTGTTTTGAAATGTGTTCAGAGGATAAAACTGGTGTCACTTAAAATGAGTAACGTGCTTTGAAAAGAAACTCTCTCCTATCATGCAGATCATAGGGCAACATGGATATGGGGGCAATGAAATCTATTCTCAGAAGATTGCAATTCAAATTGGTGATCTTAAATCAAAGCTTCCTGTTCAAGGTCAGTTCTAATTAGGCCCAGTTCTTATCACCTAAGAGCACACTTTAGCCCAGTGGCAGCCATTGGCAAAGAAAATTAGTACCAGGAAAAAACTGACTCGGAGAAAGATCACAGACACATTTTAAGAAATTATTATATCTCAAACCTCCATCTATCAGGATGTTTTACTATTTTAAAAAATGTTACAATGAAAGTCTAACTAAACATTGGCACATATAATGCTTTTGACAAAAAATAGCTCTGCAAAATTTAGTAATGGTGTAAGAAAACTGTTGTTTTACTATGGCTTGTCTAAATATTTCAGTATCCTGAGAACTAATTTAGTGGTTTCCAAGTTTAACTATAAAACTTACCTTTCTTTGCTAAGGAATATGCTTCATCTACTTTTCTTTTTATTGATGGGTTTTTCAAAGTTGTTTTGGCCTGGAGAGAATATAGACCAACCCATGAATTAGACTTATTCCCATATGTCAAGAATTAGGATAATACAATACTGATTCTGTCCACTGCTAACTACAGTGTTAAACAGGTACCATAAAATACAATAAGGTAACTACAGAATTATACAGTTAGTGTATCCTACTGTGGTAATCCCCCGACACCTTCGTCCTCCTCCTACCTCACCTAACCATTATCTGCTGTCCAATTACTCTTCTTACCTTCTCCTTTTGTCCTTCTCCCCTAATCTCAATTTGTTTTTTTAAAACCAGTTAACCTTTAGTTTCAGTATTCATATTCCCTCAAATATCAGATTTTAGATGGGAGTATTTCAAAGGTTACCAGTCAGTTGGTCAAAAAAACATTTACTGGTGGTTACAAAGTGTCAAATCCTGTGTGCAGTCCAGGGGACAACAGGTGGGAGGGAGAGCAAGAGTCCCTGACCTTGGTGGGAGGGGTGCTGGAGGCAGGGTGGGACACGGCACAGTCTGGGACACTGGGCTGAGAGAACACCATTCTGAGAAGGCTGTCTAAAGGCACAGGGTTGTCTGGCTACTATTTTACCACTAGATACTCACAGGTATTTTAGGAGTGAGATATCTGCAATAAAAGAGAAGACCAAATGCCAGAGAATGGGAAGCTACAGGGCCTACTGTGCTGTGCATCTCTCTGGGCAGGCCTTCTACTGGCTTTTTAAGATTTGAACTAATTTTAAAAACTCAGCAATGATAAGTACAATAAAAAACTGAATCATATATTTGGATAAAACTTATTTGGTCTTGTATCAATGCATTTTTCCTTGACACATCTTTTTGAAGAAATAATCTATATTAAAATTATAACCCAATGGCAAATCAATTTAAATTAATAGGGAAATTCACTTAAAAGATACTCTTCTGAACTGGGGCCTCCTGATGATTAAATGATATAGATTTCAACTGATGGATTACTAACTGAATGAGTGAACAAAGAAAAGATGGGTCTTTGCCTTCATTTCTTTTTCTTTTTTCTTTTCTAATACTCCTCTGATATCCTTGGATGCACCCTCACAGGCCTGGCTGTTTGACCCCAATTCATAAGATGATTTTTAAAACTGACCTTCTGGTAATTATATGTCAAAGCCCAAAGTGCAGCTGCTGCAATCCTCTGAGCATTTTGATTCTTACTTTCCAGACAGGCAGCTAGTATGGTAATGACTTTTTCTAAAAACAAACACATTAAAAAAAAATAAAGTTTAGTCCCAGATATTAAATGCACTCTTATTTTGGATTAATCAGATACCCCTTTCTCCAAGTTGGTATTACAGCACTGTGGAAACTTTTGCTCTATGGAAAAAAAAAAAAAAAAAAACTCAAAAACAGTTATTTTCATGACAGGCACAAATCTCTTGGCCCAAGCTCAACAGAGGCCATTCACTTAAGCACACCAGTAGTGCAAATAAGTACATAATGAATTATATTAATGAGTTATTCAATGATAGCTAATATTTGAGTATGCAGGAAAATAGATTAGCCATCATCAAAAATTATACAGACCAATACACAACACATCATTATCATGGGTTAAAGGTAAAATAGTTGAGAAATACTACACTGATTACAATTTAAAAAAAAAAAACTAAACATTTTAAAGGAATTTTGTGTGGGTGTGTATATCAGAGGAAAAATTGATTTAAATTACATACTAATACACAAGATATGTCCACTTTACAAAGCCAGCTTGAGCAAAAATGAAGCCTTACTAATTATGTACCAGTCTATTCATTTCAAATGATGATTCAGAAGTCCCCTTCTAAGGTAATTGTCAAGGTATTTCAGAACAATATTTGAACTTACTTTATTATTTATTTTTATATATCACCAAACTGTATCACATTATTTACCATCTAAATTGTATGATTTTAGCATGTTGCATTTTTAAGGCCAAGGTACTTGCTACTGGAAATTCTCTACATTATGTGAATATTAACCAATCCCTGCCCACCAGGAATGTAACTAATTAAAATAACCCTGTTCAATGGTAAGGTTTGTGTCTGCTCATTGACATGTACTCCAACCACATGTGCTAGTGCCTTACAGAGGCTACCTGAATAAAATATTTTATAATTAAACAAAAATTTTAAGTGCTTCTATTTGATTTTTTTTTAATTTTAAGAATTTTTAAATCTTTCACAGGTAAAAAGGAAAAAGGGAGGGAAGGAGTGGGGGAGGGAGCAAGGGAGGGAAAGAAGGAAGGAAGGAAGGAGCAAGAGAGCCACCTGTTCCATCCAGAACTCAAATTGTATAGGGAGAAGGTGATGTGTGAGGTACATGTGGAACAGCAATTTCCTGCCACACTGACCCCTACTGCCTGCATACCTCATCTGTAATATCTAGCTCCCTTTAGTTTTCCTGTATCATGGCCTATCCATACCTAGTCACATAAACAATTATCAGGCATAACTTATCATGTGAAGCTATGGCTGATATTTCTTACTCAGCAAGGACACTGGCAGATGGGAGGGTGATTTTCTTGTGTTCTAGATGAGTAGCAGCAATCAATGTTTTTACATATTACACCAAACATTCAGAACACAGACCCCTGTTATCTAAATTTATATCATAACTCCTTCAACTAGTTACCGTCTCTTAAAATGTCTGAAGTACATACATAGGTCAATTAATGTGGTGAATTAATATGGCCCTTTCTGATAGTAGGTCAGCTTTTTTTAAAACCACATTTTAAAGCACATATATACAGGCTGAGTTTGTGGCTCAGTGGTAGAGTGCTTGCCTAGCACATGTGAGGCACTGGGTTCAATCCTCAGCAGCACATACAAATAAATAAAGAGATTGTGTCCATCTACAACTGAAAGTATTAAAAATAAATAAATAAAACATGTATAAGAAAAAAGCTCATACTACATTTTTAAGTTTGATAAATCAGTATAAATTCCCTTTTTTCCTCCCTTTCCCATATTTAAATATATAAATAATCTCAGGAGTATAATACTCAAATAGAGTTGATTGTGAAATGATGAGTTTTAAATACTTATTACTTTTCTTCATAAATTGACTTCATGATTCTAAGTTTAGGGTTGTCATGTTGGTAGCCTCAAATCAGTGACAGTGAGATATTTACACCATGAAAGTCAACAAATGCTATAATCAAGAGTGAATTACTGGTAAAACTAATAGGTTTCAGTTTTATGAGTATATTCTGCACAGGGGTAAGTAGTAACTATAGCAGTATATTATTAGCAGATTAAATTATACTAAATTTATGGGGAAAAGAGCAAATTAGGAGGCAGTTTCATTTGTTAAATCATGACAATGTTTACCTTAAATCGGCTATGGATACAAAAGTTCAGGAAAAAACAATGAAAGTATTCTGTGAGAATCAACTGGTCATACAGAATTCACAATAAAGAGTATTACTTTTTTAGTTATTCTCTGGGTATGCTATCTATCCTTTTTGCCAGTCAAATTTATACACTTATACATATATAATAAAATTATATATATTCAATATATATTCCACCCCTTTCACCCTCCAAGAGCTAAAATATTTACCAGAATATCTGTTGCCCTTGTCAGATTATGCCAACAAGGTTATGGGAACTTCACAAAATTAACAATTATTTCCTCTTTTTCTACTCTGAAAGAGACTGCATATGTTTGGAATTATTTTTACTTTGATCTTCAGGAGAACTTACTAGTGAAGCTAGCTGCATTCTAGAATTTTTTTTTTTTTTCCAGTACCAGAGACCAGTGAACTATGTCCTCAGCCTTTTTAAATTTTTATTTCGAGACAGGATTTCACTAAGTTGCCTACGCTGACCTTGAATTTGGGATCCTCCCCAGTAGCTTCGATCACAGGAGTTTGACGCCATGCTTAGTTAGATCTAGGATTCTCTATAATTAGATTTTTTTAATGGATTTTATATGGTTAGATTTTTTTTACTAATTCAATATCTCTTACCATTATTGGACTTTCTGGTTTTCTAGAATAAATTTTTCTAAAGTTACTTTTTTCAAAGAAAATGTCAATTTCACCATTTTTGGTCTTCTGCACATTGGCTCTGATGTGTCTAGGAATAAATTATTTTTATTTCACCTGCTTGGATTTATCTGGGTCTCTTGAATCTGTTTTGTAGTGTCTTAGAATAGTTTTTAAAATTTTTATCATTATCTCTAGGTATTTCCTTCTCCCATCTTTTTGCTACCCCTAGGACTTCAATAAACATGTAGTTAAGACTCTCATGTAATTGTCACTTACCTTTTATTCTTTTAATGCTTTCTCACCTTCTCAGATTTCCACTGCTACATTCTAGATACTATTTTTCTGATATACTTTCTAATTCCTACATTTTCTTCTCTGCTATATCTAACTTGTATATATTATCAATACCAGATGTGCATATTAATTTTAAAATTTTGGCTATTAAAATTCTAGAATAATGCTGACACAACTTCCTATAATATTTATAACAATCAGTGCTGCTTAATAAGTTACTTACTAGCCCTGTAGCTACTGTGACTGACAACCCTAATATTTAATTTTGATTTATTTAAGTTTAAATTTGAAGTAGCTACGTGTGGCTCACAGGTTATCATACTGTTCAGTGAAGGTCTAGAAATTCTACTTAGTTCTTGTTTCAAATCTTATTTTTCAGTTTCTCAGTCCCTGAAGGCATTTTCAAGCTTGTCATTTACTTATCTAAATATGGTATTATTAAAGTTATTTTTTAAAACTATATTTTATACTCCTAGTATTTGAAGTCAGGCAGAGAAGTTGGCATGTTTTCCTCTGTTGGTTCTAGCTCCTGTTGCCAAGAGAAATTGCATGGAAATGGAAGGAGACCCTCAAGGTTATACAAAATTACATACAAGAGGAAGTGAGGGGAAAGGGGAAAAATAATACAAGGGGGAGAAATGAATTACAGTAGATGGGGTAGAGAGAGAAGATGGGAGGGGAAGGGAGGGGAGGGGGGATAGTAGAGGATAGGAAAGGCAGCAGAATACAACAGACACTAGTATAGCAATATGTAAAACAGTGGATGTGTAACCGATGTGATGCTGCAATCTGTATACGGGGTAAAAATGGGAGTTCATAACCTACTTGAATCAAAGTGTGAAATATGATATGTCAAGAACTATGTAATGTTTTGAACAACTAACAATAAAAATTTTTAAAAAAATAAAACTATATTTTATACTCCTAGTATTTGAAGTCAGGCAGAGAAGTTGGCATGTTTTCCTCTGTTGGTTCTAGCTCCTGTTGCCAAGTTTCCTAATGTACCTGATTAACTTTGTACTGGTTCATGCTTTGAAAAATTATTTGTAGAAGTTTCTTGAGGTCTAGTATAAACTTGTTCTGCTTTTCCTAAGCACTCAGGGACCACCTTAAAACAAGTTCTCAGCCCAAGCTGTCAAGACCCAAGCATTCCTGGGTGCAGAGCTGTGGGAGGGAATTTGTGTTGCTCAGGCTGACTCTCATTTTTTTTTCTCACCTTTCTTTACTGTCATCTGGATGAGAATTAGAGGAGGAAATCAATTCTAATTTGCTCTTCTCCTAAGAGAATGGTTCTCCTGAGTTCTAGCTTCATTCAGGAGAATGCCACCTTGGAGGGTCTTGACATCGGTTCTATCATTTCTTAGCAATTGTCCTTGGGCAAAAGAATTTCTATACACTTCTTACTTCTCTGGGTATTAGATTTTGATCAAAATTGGCCTGAAGTTTCCCACTATCTCTTCAGCTATTTTTTTTTTGTGGTGAATTTTAATAAAGCTTATCTAGCATGTTTTTATTATTTTCAAAGGACGCTTAGCCTGACATTACCAGCAACAAAAAAATGCCATGAATCTATTTTTAACAGCAAGCCCAAGCCCCAATGCACATTTCACTCCTAACCATCTACACCAGATGTCTGAGTTCTACTGATCAGAGGCATGTCTGCTTTCCTGGTAGATTTTTAAGCTAGATGATCCTGCTAAGACCTCCACTCTGGATCCCCATGAGGAAAAAGGGGGCAAAGCCTGTGATACGCCTTAAACAGTTCCACACAGAACCTGCACAGCTATTGTCTCCCATGTTAACGCTTCCTTGAAAGCCCACTGAGATCAAGTCTTTGGGATATGGGGAGGCTCCTTTTAACTAAAAGTGTATTCATTTGCTTTAAGCTGATGAAGGATGGAAAGCACTGCTGACTACAAGAAAATACTGAAAATAAATCCAGAGACATGGAGAAGTAGAAAATGCAGACTTCTCCTTTAGCTCCCTAAAGCCTTTCCTTTTCCCTACTCTCTTAATAATAAAGTGTAATAAGTAGTTACCAAAGACAAAATTCCTTCTGAGAAAGGTGAATAAAGAATAAGATACAAAAGAATGGGATCCCAATTAAGAGTAAATTATACTCCATGTACGTGTAATATGTCAAAATACACTCTACTCTTATGTATATGTAAAAAGAACAAATAAAAAAAATAATAAAATCCTCCAAAAGAATGAGAGATGCTGCTGAGTAGCTCCAGCGGCTCAAGAATGGCAACAGATGTTTCCTGGGCCATTTAGTTGCTCAGAGGTAGGGCTGGTTATCCTCATTTTACAAACATGAGGACTGAAGCAGGTACGGCAGGAGAGAATAAAAACAACCTCTGATGTACACTCCCCATCGACGAAGAGCACAGTGTCAGTGGAGAAGCAGTGAGAATCAAGAGTAGTTAATGAGGGGAGTTAAAAGCTGACTGAACTTTAAAAATGCTTCTATACATTTCCTGAAATTTAATAATTATTATCAGGAAAACAGAAGCATTACCGTACACACAGCAGAGCATAGGGAGAATTATTTCCATTCTCTTGGAAAAATGTGTGTCATGGAAAAAAGCCTTTGAGAAAAGATTACATGAAACACATGGAAGGAAAAAAGACTAGACTCTACAAGATGAAGGTTCTGGGGATCAGGGGGAGTCCAGGAATAAATAGATATACACTGGAATGCAGAGTGTATCCTAGTGTTGATGCAATGGAGAAATAAAACAAAGGGAAAGGGGAAGAGAGTGGTGGGGAGGGAACAGGGGGCAGGGAGGGTCCAACTTTAACTGGTGGGTCTGCAAAGTCTTCCCTAACACAGCTGTATTTGCTCAAAGACAGAGAGGCGATGAGGGGGACTTGAAGCAGGAACAAGGAGAGCCAAGGTCAGCAAGCACCCCTACACATAGTTTGTCCTCCTGTATCCAGTTTGTCCATGGGGATAACATGATTTATTAACATCCAGAGACTCCAGGCAGCTCAAAGAAGGCAAAGTCTTGCCTGACTCATTCCCCCAGCCCCTGCAACATAAATACCTGGCAAATTATAAAATTATTTTGTGTTTTAACAGCCTATGAATAACCACATGTATAAAAGCACGTTTGTGTGTGTGTGGTATATAATATGAATACTTACCATTAGCCAGAATCTTGGGCTTATTTGCAGGACTGAAGCAAATATTATGAAAAATAAGAAGTGGTATGTAAGGGCTGCTCTTATGCTTGTATTTGCTTATCTCAGTAAGTAAGTCTAAACAGCCATCAAGCCTCAGGATCATTTGCTGCCCATCTTCTCCAAAAGATATATTCAAGAGTAACTTCAACCAAAGAATGGTCAGATTACTGAGATGTTTATTTCCTCCTTTTGGCAATGTTAGAGACAGAAAGTTCTGTAAGAAGTTACTCTGTGGGTAAACAGAGAGAATATTATTTTCTTCTTGGGTCTTTGTCATTATTTCCCTAGTCCCTTTGTGACCAATTAGCTAGCATTATGGTATCCTCTTTTCTAACCTAAATTTCTCTTTCCTCCCAATACTGTCTAAATACTTCATCTATATCATTTCCAAGTATAAGTGAAAAGGGTAAGAGGAACAAAATAGTGCTCAAATTTTAATTTCAGCTCATTTTTTTTTCTCCTGATGATGGAATTCAGTAAGCTATAGTCAACTCAATTATTCAGGATTGATAATTCAGTTTGGGGATTACTTTAGGCCTCTTGAATTTTCTCTTTCTGTCTGCCTTCTGGCAATTTTGCTACTCATTAAAAAATTTCCTATGGAGAGGAAAAAGAAACAAAACCCCAGTCTGGAAAACTAGTTAAGAACTCTGGTAATAGAGGGGTATTTTGTAACAACTCTGGTAATATGGGGTATTTTGTAACAACTCTGGTAATAGTGGGGTATTTTGTAACAACTCTGGTAATAGGGGGGTATTTTGTATCATTATAGCTACAAGTGTTTGCTTTTTTTTTTTTCAGTCTATAGCTCCATTCTATATTCCATTTATCCCACTTGCTTATCATTACAGAAATTAATTTCTCATGGCTATGTGTCATTCTATTAAACTTACAGATGAGAGAGATCTATTACTTGAACTGTAAGAGTTATATCAACCTTCAAATAAAGTCCCTTCCACAAAACCCTACCAAGCTCTGAACTATTCGAAAGATAACATATTATTGTCTAGAGTCATCTATATGCAAACAAAATATAAAAAGTACTATATCAAATTGAAATCCATGATGGCAATATGGAAACCAGAGGTGGTTGGACATTTTAGAAGTGAAATGCACTCATTCAACTTTTATAACTGCACAGAGTAACTCATCTCTCCCTGTTTAATCTACTCCAGCTTGTCTCTTGGGTTCTCCTATTCCTAAATCAAGACATTACCTTTAATTTGTAAAATTAATCTTAAGACTTTTATAAAAAGAATCCTGATTATACACATAAAATGGGCTGCAAAATATTAGCAATATTTTCCAAGCAACAAATACACTATAAAATGACATGCCCATTTTAAATAACATTTGCCATCACTCATGCCTATTTCTCATTTCTCAGCCCAGAATGATGCTCTTAGATTTACACCCTATCTTTCCTATTCAGCTAGATTCTATCATGATATTGGAGATGAAGGGATGACCACAGCAATAAAATATATGTCAGTGCTTTAAAATGCAAACATCCTATGGACATCCCTCCTCTTTGTTAGGTCTAAAGATAATTTTAAACAATTTTATGCACCAGTTAGAAAGTGCAGAAATCTCATGGCACAAAGAGCAGACATTTTACAACTGAATTGAATAACAGCTCTGGCTGCCTTTTCTAATCCCTACTGATGAATAACGGAAAGGCGGAACTCTAGCATCCTCATGCCCACCGATGGGTGACAGAGAGGAGGAACTCGGGTGTCCAGGCTCATTATTGCTATTAAGTCACTGGAGTTTCCTCTCACTGGAACAGAAGAAAGTGACTTGACTGTTATGCTCTGAATGTGATTACAGTTGATCACAATGTTCTTCAGTATAGCACCAAAATCACAGAGTGAAAGGTGAAGATACCTTAGAGATCATTTTGTTTAACCTAATTATTATAAAAATAAATTTTTTTAAAAAAATGAGGCATAAAGAGAGTCACTCAGAGTCACACAGTGAGAACAGTGAGACTTGGCTCTAAGGTTCCCCCGGAGGTCTGCTCTGCTTTCTATTAGCATGTTCTTTAAGCCTAGTTCTGTGCTCCCAGCTCTGTTCTCACTACATGCTTTCTCATTCTGCAGGATGGTAATCACACACATTTAGTTCAAGAAGACTTCTCCTGTTACAAGTGACATATACAAATATTTGAATACATATATGAAATTTATTCACATACACCAGCACAACTTATAATCTCTCTCTCTCATACACACACACACACACACACACACACACACACACACATATAAATGACATGCATGTGAACATACATATGAAGAAGCCACCCAGCCATATGCTGGTAAATAATAAACTGGTTCCATTCCCTGAATGTTTTTGCCAAATTATAAAGTGTGAATAATCCCACCATGGCTGATTTCAAGATCACATGATATTGACAAGCTTGAACTTTTCTGAAACTCCCAAGAGCCAGTGGGAGGTCACTTCAGCACACCTCTGAAAACATTTTCCATAGTAAGAATGACAATTCCATTTCCTAGTAAGACAGATATTTTTTTCTATTTGTTTGGTGATTACACTCAAAGTATCATTTGGGGCTTCAAAGAGATGAAACAGTAGAGGAAAAGGAGACTCAGTTCTTAACAGATACTATCAACCTTTACAATTTATCTTGTTCTTCAAGCAAAACAAACAGTAGCAATCAAATTACTATTTCATGTAAACAACAGTAATAGATAATCTGATCACATTCAAGTTTTAAGGAATTTATCCAACTAGGAACTTTATTTACATACATTAAAACACAGATCTTGACTGCACATGTATATGAGAATTTGTTTAACTAGTTCCCTCCCTTTTAAAGTACCCAAAGTTAAATCAGTGGTAAGAGTAAAGTTCTGGAACAGAAATCCCAGAGAACTCATAAAATTGCCTATTAGGTCATAAAGAAGTTAAAGTCTAACTGGGTGAAAGAGGGCTGTGATTTCATAAACCATTTGTCAATGTAAATTGAACTGAGATTGTTACTGCTCAATTTGGTCTGTTTAAAGACCATATATATTACTTTTATGATATTCAATAAATGTAAGACAGCTGTCTTTCTAACATCACCATTTCTGAGAGTATTAAACAAAATCTCAAAACTAATAAGGATAAACTAAAAGGAAAAGGCAAGATCATAGCCTAGCTTCTGTCACTTTTTATCAACAGTGAACCTCTTAATCTTCTTAAAATCCTTTTAAAAAACCTCTCAAAATTATAATAAATTTATCCTAGAAATTGAGCTCTAAACTTTTGATTGGAAGTGTTATTTAATGGAATATCTCCTTTATGATAGGCAGGACAATTTAAGTACTTACCTTTTGAATTACTCCCTTACAGTCATGAGACAAGGCCAGGTTTGAAAGAAACAGAAAAACCGTCTGCTGAATGTTGGTGTTCTCGAGAGGCATCTGAGAGGCCAATTTTAGGATACACAGCATCAGAGAGCTGCTGGAGGCTCCTCTGTGTGCAGCGTGAACGGGATATTGTCCATAACTTGACCAACAAAGAGAACTGCAACCTTCAAAACAGCAGCCAACCATGTTATCTTCTTGGCTCCACTGTTTAGTGTTAAAAACACTATGTAGTAAAGCATATCTGCCTATCAAAGTGACTTAGCCAACTAACCTGTGAATTGCAAATCAGCACTGAAGGCTAATGCAGATGTCTACTTTCAATCTAACAGATTTACTGTATTCATTGAAGACCTAGCAAATACAGTATTTTAAAATACCAATTTTTTCTTTTAAAAAAGAATAAAACCAGCATAATAGGGGTTTTTTTTTTAATAGTTCCTAGAGAAAACATCTGAATAAAAGCCTGAATGGAAGAACAGAATTTTAGAAATATGAGGTAACTTGGTCTAATGCCTTCATTTTACAGAAAAGACAAATGAAGAACACAGGTGTCTGGGACAGTGGGTAGTGCAATGCTGTTCTCCATGGTAGACAAGTAAAGACACCATGCAGAAAAGCCAGTGATTGTTCAAGCTCACACAGCTGATAGGCAGAGAGAGCCAGCAGTGGCATGTAACTGGCTTTCCAGAGCTTAGTGATTTTCAGTAAGTAACCATGTGAGATGTACCAAGGAAGAAAGATAATCAGAAAAGAATTAGAAATACAGTTTAATGCTTAATTGGTAAGACTGTACTGTAACAAAACCCTAAGGTGGAATCAACCTGTGAAAGCAGCTACAAGGAGGTAGGCTTGTACATAATCACACCAGAATCAAGACATTCTGTAAAATAACTCATAAAAGATGAGTGAACACAAAAAAATACAGCAAACCTTCCTGTATTAATAACCTTACAGCTGTATTAAAATACCACTGTTACCACTAACTGTTACATGAAACTGTCATTACACAATAGAGTTTTGCTCAGAAACAAACCAGACTGAAAAGTAAAATGTTTTTGTTTTTTTTTTTTTAGGTGTAACCTAACCACTTCTAATATTTATTTCAATTTTAAGTATAAAAATGACAAATCATAATTTCAGAAGATTTGTACTAAAGCACGTATTTCTTTTGTTTAACATTTAGCAACTGACTCTTTACTCCTCCTTACTTCCCTAAACCCTAAATTAATGAGCAAAGGTAAGGTCAAGGAGAACAACCTACAGACCAAAGCTGCCCTCAGAGAGGAGCTGATCTGGCCAGGAGGATGCTGAGCTGGAAGATGCACTGAGAGGAGACTCTCCGAGCAGAACAAGGGATGAAGAAAGTGAGCAGCAGCATAAGGAAGACAAGGACAGTTCTGTACTAGACTCAAATACATAAATGGCAATTCAAGGTTCAAGAGCATGGAGGCCTGTTTCTACTTGTTCCTGCTGGCTGGGCTTCTGAGGCACAGTGCTCTAGAGGTGTCAGACCAGTCAAAGGAATAAGCTACCAGGGCATGTAGAAGTGAAAAGATGGGCTCCCACCTGTCCCGCCCCTTCCTGGACAGCCCACGTTATTTGGAAACTCCTGACGGAGGAGTTACATGTTGCCAGATGAAAGCACACACACTTGTCGACCAGACAAACCTCACGTTTCTGACCATAAGCTGTCAGTGGTGCTTCACAGCCAGCTTTCCTGCTTCACTCTCTACAATGTCTGCTTGCCCTCCTTGCTCAAAGCAGCCTTCTCAAAACCTCTTGTCTTTGTTCCCTCTCATAAATAATGAAGAAAGGAGAAATATGGTGAGAAAATCAGAACTATCCACCTAAACCACTCCCAGATTCCTGACTCACAGAAGCCATGAGATGATTACATGACTATGTGCACGGTTGCTCAATTTGGGGGTAATTTGATCAGCAGCAATACATAACTAATAAAACTCCCAACAATATTTTACATCTCCAATGAATTCAACTTCACCTTAGTTTTTTTACTTGCTTGAATACAGATACCTCAGACTTAACATGACCAAACAGTACTCTTGATTCCTACTTTAAATCCAAGTCAAATCCAGAGCTTTATCATTTTAATAAATGGTACTACTATGCACTCAGGTTCATTTCCCCAAATGAGTCTCATCCTGGATACCTTTCTTTCCTTTCTACCTTCCACCAGCATATTCTCTTGACTCTTCCTGAACTGTCCAATGACTCTCCCCTGTCGACATATTCCTAAAATATCCGTCTGCTCTACTATAATACCTACAAGCAATCTTGTCTTTGACTAATAATATATCCTTTATAAGTAGAAGAAATACTTCAAAATATATATGTTTTTCCTGTCCACCTTAACATTGATGTAATGTTAACAACCACAGTAACCAGTATGAAAGCAAGTACTCTATAGTTTATTATTAAAAGGCAACATTGGGTTCTAGTTACCATTTGGAAAATTTGCAGTATAGACACAAAGCAACTGCAAGGCAATCTGCATCAGTGAATCGTCCATCAAAAGCCAAGGCCATAGAGAGTGCAAGACAGGGACAAGATGAGCTTCAAGAGCTGCTTCCTGTTGTGGAAAGAAAGTAAGAATAGCCATGAGTCTAAATATATGAAAATACAAAATTAAATTCAAATTCAAAACACTGTCACTAACATAAGACAAAAATTGAAATTGAATTGGGAATTAGTTCAGTAGGTAGAGTGTTTGCCTTGCATGCACAAGGCCCTGGGTTCAATCTCCAGCACCACAAAAAAAAAAAAAAAAAAAAAAAAAAAAAAGTTGAATTCATTTTCATTCTCAGTAATGAGGAGGGGAATCAGATCCTGTAGACAGCTGGGCATAGTGGCTCACCCCTGTAATCCCAGTAACTTGGGAGGCTGACAAAGGAGGAGTGTAAGTCTGCACCCAGCCTCAGTAACTTAGTGAGGCCCTAAGCAACTAAGTGACACTGCATCAAAATAAAAAATAAAAAAAGGGCTGGGGATGTGACTCAGTAACCCTGTGTTTAATTCACAATACCAAAATAAAAAAAAAAGATCCAGCAGACAGTCTTGCCATAGAGCTACAGGGCTCTACACATGGCTGCCCTGAGCACATCCTGGCCTTCAACACCAGGGTGGCCAGGATATGCTAGTCAGAGAAAAAAAGCAGAAAACAGCTTCTATAACATATAAATAATGCAAGAAAGTGGTATGTTCCAACAAGGAGTAACTAACTTAGGTGGTCAATAAATGGTAATTTCTTGTTAAGTAAACATTCTCATCAACTCTGCCCAGTCTCTGTCTTGTCTCTCTCCCCCCATGGTGTGAGTGTGTGTATGTGTGTAATTACTATTTTTGAGCAATTTGAATATGATACAATTCATTCTAAATATTGTTGTGTGAACAAATCTTACATAACGCACAGTTTTTACTTCAAAAGTCATGACCACTGACAGCCTTATAAACACAACCACTTGCACTATGTTCTGCCATCTTCTTTACCTATTATGTCCCATCATAAACATAGATAGCTATAAAAACCTATACAATTTCATAAGACTCCTATAAAATGGCTAAACTTAAGTTTTTATAGGTGTCCTATATGTAAGACTGTGAGACAGGAATTTGTACTGCCATGTGTACTTATGAGCATATTTTCAGAAACAATCACACCCTACACAATTTTATGCAGCATCAAATAGACTAGAAGTTATTCCCAGTGTTCAAAGCATAAGCTTTGCAGTTATTCCCAATATTCTTCCCCATGTTTAGAGCTCTCTGTAATACTTTATTCCCATCAGACTACTTCCAAATATAAATTGTTAGTCCTGTCTTATTTAACGAAGGTTAAGGAATACATGATCAATGTTAATTTTCTAGATAATGTTTTTTTCCACAAAAGGAATGAAATCAGTGTTGAGAATAACAATGAGATCAGGTGCATCCATTTCTGAGAACTAACTCTGAGTTTAAGGGCCAATCAACCCTGCATTTACATAAAATTCAAAAAGTTTCCCATTTTTTCTCCTCTATTATCTCAATAAAAATTAAACTGTTTAACACCAATTCTGCTACCAACATTTTGAAAAGGATCTCTACTTACTTTACATTCTTCATTTTGATAAAGGCAGTTTCTTAGGAGCTGCATGGCAATGCTCAACTCTGTAATAAAACCATCCTCCTGTTTAAACAAAAAGGTAAAAACTGTGAACATGGGAGCATGCTCCACTTTTCATATATAGTAACTCACTCCCTTGTGGGTCACAGCACAATGCAGCTGTGCTCTAGTCTTGCCTGACCACCATAACTGTGAGGGGACTGACAAGCTAACGATCTCTGAAAGATGACCACATCTCAAGAAATGCACCCACCACAGAAAAGCTATTTCTGTTCTTTCAAGCATGAAGGAACTTGGATATATAACAGCCTCTATGTTTCATCTCAATAAAGTGAGGCAGGTTCTGACTGATTTTCACTCATATCAGGTGTGGGCTGACTCTCTCAGTGATGGAGTAAGGGCTTTTTGCTAGTGAGGAAAGAGGAAAAGACGTAAGAATAGAAATCGACAAACATGAATCAATCCCCTACATCCACCAAATTGTTAAGTAAAGCTTTGCCTTATTTTCTTACTAGTTATTTCATAGAGGGCTGCTACTATGGTCTTACACACACACACACACACACACACACACACACACACACACACCACACACACAGGTATATTTGTACATTTATATATTCATACATATATACATTCATTTTGTGAGTAAGTCTGTGAAACAGATCTTACTGATCATGATTATTATTAACCATAGTTCTTATATAATAATTATGTTATTCTATGTTTACATGAAAATGTAAATTAAACATGAATTAAGCAGACTCAATGCCAGATGAGACATTCAGAAGTCACAGAAGGAGTTAACAGAGATTAAGAATACCAGCTTTGCAACCTCTCAGATGTGGAAACAAATTCTTGTCTCATCAACTGCCAGCATGAGTCTGTGCTCATGAGTGTTTGTCTATGAGATAACAAATATGAAATATCTGAGAGTGCCTGACATATTGTAAACACTTATTAAATTACATCTATTACAGATCTCACTTAGAGAACTTAGGGTTGCTTTTAAAAACTTTTAGTATTAAAAAACCTATCTGGGATAGTATCATAGTATCATGCAGATGTAGATATCACAAAATACCTGTGTGTATGTGTGTATAAATATATATATATATCCAGAGAGAGCGAGCGAGCACAAAGCTTTACCTAAAGACCTTCAAGTAAGAATTAAGGGAGAAAAAAAAATGCCCACAACCTCCTAATGTAGAAATGCCATTAATTTATCAGACTGCATTTTTCTTCTAAATCAGACATGCGTTTCAACCTCGCATTCATTTATAGGCATAAGGACACTGCAGAGATGGTCACCGTGTGCATTCATTCCATTATCCCAGGAGTTTAGGATGCAAAGTCACCTTTTTTTTCAGTACTGCTTTCCCAGGCCGCAGAGAATCGAGGTTCAGTTGTGCATTAATGTGCTTCATCTGCTCCATGCAGTTGTCTATGAGATCAGCTGAAAGACAAAATTTGTAAGTCAAAATATTTAATTTCTAAATAAGTTAAAACCACATATAATCAGAATCTCCAAAACAATTATATTTCTGACCCACTTATTCTAGTGTTTTCAGCAAGAGATTAATAAATATGGGAAAATAGTCGAGGGGGGGGGGGAACTAAACCTGGAATCCACTTAGTTTTAGTCTTTAGTAAGATAGTCCTCAAACATAATTTATGCTTGAGACTTAAATAATTTGTTTTAGTAGTAAACTGCAATTGACATTAATGAACTTTGTGTTGCTGTTATTCTTTCAACTTTCAGCCCTCTTTTCCCTGATTTTCAAATGAGAATTTTCAACTTTAGAGGGGAAATTTATACGGAAAATACTGGATCCTCTGATGCTCTTTATCATCAAAACCATGGGGGTTTTTTATTTGTTTGTTTTGGGTTTTATTTAGGTACACAGAATGTTTTTATGTACAAACTAATATTTAATTACTATGAAACTGAGTGTTACTTTTATTAGCTTCTCTATTATTTAGATAAATGCTCTAGAGAAAGAATAATTACATATTAAATAAAAATAATTGCATGAAAAATCTTTTTATTTTAAAGTAATAATGCTTCCTAGATATCTGTATGGAAGAAACCTAAAAGAAGTGAATGTTTACTGGGTTTGTTTGTGGAAAAAAATCTGGTTTTGTCTTGTTTTTTAATGACACTGATATATTATACTATAAAGTACTTCATAGTTTGAATTCAAAGAAAATTAAACTGAGCAAGCAGCAAACCACACAGGTTGGCAGCATGCCACATGAACAGCTGATCTGCCATGTAGATCACCTTTCAGAGCATGTTTCTGGGCTCTTCTGCTGACAGCCAGGAGTGACAGCAACGCATTTGCAGCCACTCTTTTCAGGGTATCTCTGGAGGACTTTCCTTCATAGCACTGCAGAGAATACAGATCAAAATGGTTTGAAGAAAAAATTAATTTGGAGTAAAACTGTTGTGAATAAAAGGCATTGCCAGGTTTCAACTACCGTGTAAACTACTGAAATCTGATGAATCAGTAATATTTGAGAATGCTTGAGAAGGCTGCATAAGTAATTTATAATAGGAAAAGACCAACACTCACTCTCAAAGATTCATCATCTATGGAAAAAAATTTTATTTATTATTAACACATAGCATGGTACTTACTTAAAACACACCAGGGTGTGCCCATGTCAGCGTGTACTCACACATGCACCACACACATATGGAAACAAGTCCTTGGAAAAGTATTCATCAGTAGAACTGCCATCCAATTCCAATCTTTCTTCTTTTGGGGATATATCCCCTCCCTTCATTTCTATTGGACATATATTTGTATCCTGTGTGATTTGGTTCCTCTGATCTTCCATTTTTATAGTAATATGTACTTGTTTTTTAAAAATTACATAATGTGGGTTTTTTAAAAATTTTGTTTTAAGTTGTCGATGGACCTTTATTTTATTTATTTATATGGGGTGCAGAGTATTGAACCCAGTGCCTTGCCCAGTGCCTTGCCCATGCTAGGCAAGTGCTCTACCACCGAGCCACAAGCCCAGCCTAATGTGTTTGGTTTTTTTTAATTTTCAATTTTTTCAGCTTCTATAGAAATGGAAAATCATTTATTATTTTGAAAATGCTAATACTAACATTTTGGTATATATGTCCTTTATACATCTGAATTAGAAAAATTTCATAACAAAAAATTTCTAACATATACATAAGTAGAAAAACATAATAACAAGGCCCCATCCTCTTTAAAAAAATTTTTTTTGGCTAAGGATTGTTAAGTAAGTATTAGTATAGCATATCATCTAATATACAAAACCGATTCTAATGCCTATCACAATTAACAACAATTTCTTGGCATCAACTAATACCCAGATCAAATTTACCTTTTCTCTTTGTCTCCAAAGTGTCTTTTTGAGCCCTGACATCATATCTGCAGTCATTTCCTACCTGGAGAGCCTGGCCACCCATTCCCAAGAGTGCCACCGGTGCCCTGCAGTTGCTGCTGTCCCCTCAGATCACTGCACCCCTGCCTAGACCTGATCAGTCCTCCTGCACATGCCCTATACTGCAGACCTGTCTGTTGGTCTCCCTGCAATGATGTTTAACTTGCTTTTTCTCCTCTGTATTTTCCATCTGCTGGATGTTTTAGCTTTAGAGGCTTGACTAGATTTAGGTTCAGCTTTTAGAGGTAAGATCTCACCTGGATATGTATGATCAGGTTTTAAAGGGGTTCATAAATCCAGTTTAAAACTCTAGAAGTTCCTCATTTGCTTTATAAATATTACATATAATTCAAATTCATAATTCTTATATCAATAATTTCTGAAATGATTCAGCGTTATAATATCACTAAAATCAAGCTTAAAATTATATGATTTCACATGAAATACAGTACAGTACATTTACAATTCCTGATGAGCCTGTGCTTGGAGACCTAACATGGAGAAGCCTGTGCAGTGCCCATCCCCCACCCCCGACGCCCTGCCCCCAGCTTTACTACCAGGGCTAACAAATCCATCTTAAGAACTCTCTTAGGCAGCTGCTTCCAACCAGACAGGTCTCTATGCGATTGATCATTTAAATTTTAAATACCCACACCCAGGGATGCTTGGTAACGACCATTCCAAGTGGAAGAAAGTAACCTTAAAAACAGAGGAAAACAAAACAAAAAAACAGGTAGAGAAGTATTTTAGGATGATGAATATATGTGGAGTAGGATCATTAGGTTACCTGTGAGAATACTAATTTGTCTATAAAGGTAGATTTCACCTTTAATAGAAAAATTGCCCTAAAATACTCATCTTAATTGCATTTATTAGTAATTTCAGAAAAGCCAAATTGATCCCCCAAAATTACCAAACATCAGCATATCAAGTAGTTAGGAAAAGGAAAAAAAAAAAAAAAACTTTTGAGTGGAATAGTTGTGTGACAGATGGGTCTCCACCCCCCCTTAAAACCCTCATTAAAAATGACAATATGGGGATTACACACATGGACTCTTGTGTGGGCCTCAAAAGTCCAGAAATTAGAAAGCAGCAGGATGAATAGAAGTGGGGTGAGACTCAAAAATCCTGAATTGTAAGTGGTGAATGGGCAAGCTGAGTACTACCCAGTCCAACACTGAATTACTGATGGCAGAGGAAATTTAGCACCAGTCTCCAGGAAAAGTGAAGGAGGTGGAGGAGGATTGTTGGAAAAGTCTCTATGCAGGAGTTCCATTCTCAGGCCCTGCCCACTGCCAACCAATTTCTGTACAGCCAAACCACTCCTCTTCCTTCGCTCTTGCAAAATCCTGCAGGTTCAGGATTTTCTGGGGAGGATAATTAGAAGCATTCTGCCCTGGCAGAGTAGGTACATTAGTGGGTTAGGGTATTCCACTGAAACAGGAAGGACCTAGTGAAATTGTACAAATTAAATTCTGAGTCCCCTGCTCTTTTAACCCACTCTCCTACAAAACACTTCGGCAGTTAATTGGGTTTTCACCTCCAGGCAAGAGATCAAAACAATGCTCTAGGGAATGTGATAAGGTCCAGAAGACAACCACACCAAGACCCCTGCAAGTCCCCTTGGACAGTGAAACCTTGACTGACTGAGCTCCACTCAGAGGCTCAGGGCTGTCTACACTATATAATCTCCCAGTCTTCAATGGAGCAGATAACCAAGGTAACCAACATCTGGGAAAGCTCCGCAGCAGAAAATACAGAGCAAAATAAACAAAGAAAAGGCCAGAAAAGAGAGATTGTGTAGGAAGAAGAACACTTAATAGGAGTTCCAAACAAAGTAGAAGAAATGTCAATGAAGAAATTTTTAAAAATATGAATTTATAGATGGAAAGAACCCCCAAGAGAACCTAGCACAGTGGACAGCAGACCCACACCTAAGCACTTTATCAGAAAATTGAAGAATACTAGAGAAGAAGAAAGATTCTAACTTCTAGGAAGTGAAACAAGAATCATAATGGCTTCAGAATTGTATACAGCAACACTGAGAGTTAAAGGGAATAAATCATGCCTTTTAAATTCTGAAGTAAATTATTTCTAACTCATAACTCTTACTAGTCAAGCTACACATCAGATATAAGGGTAAAATAAAGACTTTCAGACAGCTACAACTTAAGAAAGACCTCTGCATGCTTTCTCTAGAAGATACAAGGGAACAGAATTTATATGAAAAGGAATGAACCGACCAGGCGAGGACAGAGGGGACAGTACACTGGATGCACTAAACAGGATGCAGAAGACTGCAAAAGCAAAGAAATAAAAAACTCCCAGGAACAAGGTGAATGGAGATCCCAGGAAGACCCTGGGCACCAAGCAGATCCAAAGGATATGGCAGAGATTTCTTCCAGAGATGAATTCCAAACATACAAAAGGACATTTGACTGCTGGCAAAGAAGCTTATTAGAAATAGAAAAGCCAACAAGTTGAAATACATACATACATACATACACACACACACACACACACACACACACACACACACCAGTTATCTTTAAGGAGAACAAAAGCTACGCAATAAAAGAAATACTGTTTTCAGCTTGGTTCAACTGTGTACGAGGTTTGCACAGATGTGATACTGTACCTGCATCTATTCTCTAATGGAGGTTCGGATGTCATTACCAGGGGACTGAGAGGGGAGTCCACTTTGGCCAGGTAGATGAGGAGGGTGTGAAAAGACAGCTTAAGATTCTCCCCCATGATAGGAATTCAATAGACAAGATCACTCTAAACCTAAGTGATCCAAATAGAGGAACAAATGCATATTGGAGACCCTGAAGGGAAACTACAAAATGATTAGCTAAATGAGATATAAGTGGTGAACTCTCAGAAAAGGAAAAATAGGCAGGAAGGTAGAAGTCATTTACTCTAGGTTAAAACCTGTGGAACTATTTGGTGCTCTAAAATGCGTACTTGGTAAAAACCAACATGAAAGCAAAAAACCAAAACAACCAAACAGGACTAATCTACAGTAAATCCATATACTTTTCAACATATGCTAAAAAAAAAAAAAAAAAAAAAAAAAAAAAAAAAAAAAAGATAAAAGGAAATTATTTAAATAACATTGTTTTTCATGCTGAAAAGCAGTCTGAGCATGTGCATATGACACAGCTGGATGTGAGAAACCACAGGCAGGAAAGCTGAGGACAAGCCCCAGTGATAGGTGTTGGCTACTGCACTATTGGGATGCCCAAAAAGAAGAAAGCTAAACCAAGGAAATTCAGAATAAGAAATAATTCATCTTTTTATCAATCACTGGAAGAATGAAAATAAAAAGACTCAATGACTTTTTTTTAAGTTTATGTTTTTATATTAATCCCTTCTGTGCATTAAGTGATCTAGAATATTATAGATCAAATGTTATCTTTATTTCTTTACTTTTGTCTTTCTTTCTTTCTGAAAGATACTTAACATAACGAACAGACTTTTTTTTTTTTTTTGGTGGTGGTGCTGGGAATTGAACCCAGGGCCTTGTGCACATAAGACAAGCACTGTACCAACTAAGCTATATCACTGGCCCACAAACAGACTTTTTAATTGTAGTGAACATTAACACAGAAGTATCCCAACTATATAAGCCAACTCTTCAGCAGATTTACTCTTGAAATTCACCATTCACTAAACACAAGTACAATAAATATTTCCTAAAATGTGACATGAGAATTCATTGTTTCCTGGCTTTACTATCCTTAGGTATCAGATTAATAAAATAAGCAAAATTAATTCAATATATCCATCACAGGCAAAACCTGTGAGACTGTAATTAATCTTATTATCTACAGGTATTTCCAAATGAAACCTATTGAGAATCTCTATAGAGAAGGTCAAACTCCATTATTTCAAATGTGTTTAATATTTAATGGGCCAAAGACAACTAATAACATCATTGAAAATATTCAAATTCTGAAACCACCTCAAAATGGATTTATGAAAAAATAAATACAAAATTATGATCTAAGTGTGCATAATTTCAATATAAATCCATTATGGTACTTTGCTGTAAAGCAGTCTTTTAAAAGCTATTCTGCTAAGATATTTTAATTAAACCTCAAAACTAATTTATTAGGAGGATGCAGAATTTTAGAGGCAGCTGAAATTTAACCAGTTTTGTAGTACAATCCTCTCATTTTGCATTTGAAGAACCAAATCACAAGATGTTGCCTAAGGTTCACTCTAATATATTTTTTTGAGCATGTCTTTATATAAAATTTAAATCTATCTTTGAAGAATATCAATTTTAGAATACTATTTCTTCAGATAATTTAAAGAGTGCAGTTTGCTTTGCTACATCTAATACCTGGCACAACTATAACCTACATAAGCATAGTATGATACAAGCTTTACTTATGATAATATGCTAATATTTAATGTATTCTGATAATATTTTAATTAATTTATCATTGTTCTATAGGGCAAAGAAAACACAGTGGTTATAGCTTAATAGGACCATTAATAACTGCCTGCCTTATATTAAGCACACATTTTCTCAATAGTGTATCATAGGTACAATTCCTCTCCTCACTCTCTGTCTTAATTTATCTGTGCCTTTCCATCCAACTGATGCTATGGGTCCATATTTACTTTTTTTTTTTTTTTTTAAAGAGTGAAAGAAGTAGAATTTATTTAAGTATGAAGGAAAAAACAGAACTCTTGCAGGGCAAAGCAGACCCGATAGCAGATTGTCCCATATTTACACAAAAAAAGAAGGGTATGATTTACCAGGAAACATGTTTTAAACAAATTGCTATTGTATCTATATTGGCACAGAATGCTGTGTATCTTCTGTGACTTAGAAGAAACTGAAAGGAAAATGAGCTAACCATAGGAAAATCAAGATATCCTATAGCTATAGAGTATCTCATTTTCTTCGGCCAAGAAAGATAACAACATAAGATTATAAACAATAATTTTTTTATGATAAATAATATTACAGAACAGGAGGGAAGAATAAGGGCAAAGCAAATTTCGCAAATGCCTCTGGCACCAAGTGTTTCTTAGGTACCCTATTGTTACAAGCTGGCCCATCACCCTATATGGAACCATATATAACATGAGTCTCCTTGAAACATGGTGCCACTAACAATAGAAAACAGTTAAGAAATAAATTATCCCTGGCTTAAAGTCTTGAAATTTCACCACGCCCAGCAGGATTGGTTGCAGGAGCCAGACAGTCATGAGGAACAGCTTCCGGAGCTATTTGGTATGTTGGCGAAGGCAGTGAAGGGAGAGGCCAAGCACACTGTTCTCACAGCACTCTTCTCTGAGGGAAGTCATTTAAATTCCCTGAGGAAGAAAGCATGTTGACAAGAGCAAGGGCCTCTCTGCAAGAAAAAAGTGGTGTTCCAGAACCAAATTAGAAAATTAATAACTAGACTGGATTGAGGGTTGGGGTGAGAAACGAGAAGGTGTGAATTTGAGTTTTCTTATAATATTTTTTAAAAATGCAGACTCCAACTCAGTTAATCAAGTCTGTTCTGACAGGGAATGAGATAACTGGGATAACTGGGACCACATCCAGTTTTTGTTCTCAACCAAGAAAAGCTGAGGGGATAACAGGGAGGTGGTGGCCACAAGGAAGCTGTTGTCTCCCAGGAGCTTTTTTAAAGAATGCTGTGAGGACCCTTCCCCCAGGAATCAGGCTTGTAGAGGAACTGCTGGAGGCAGATGAGAAAATGTGGGGAAGACTACTTTTCAGGCTTCTGGTCTATGCTGGAAAGCAAAGAGGACTTTATGAGGCAGGGGAAACTAAGTCCCCTGAGAAGCCCTGTGATAGCCTCAATAGGATAATCCTAGCTGAACCAGGGAGTCTTCTCCCTTTCTAGCACTTCAATTGAATTTAACATAATCAGGGCTGGTGCTCAAAATGTATAAGTAGCCATGCCATAAATATCTTCATGGCCACAACTCTCAGAGGCTGATAAGGATGGAAAATTTCCAAATTCTAAGCAGCAAAGAAACTGCAACAAATTGGCAGACAGAGCAAGCTTTGTGGCTAGATGATGGGGAAACTAAGGCAAATCTTTTAATACACAATTCTACTACCTTTCCACCTTTCAATGAGAAGGAAAAAAATCATAAAATCATATAACTATTTAAAAGGAAGATTCTTAATATTAAAAACTCTAGTAACAGTCCTACTTTGAAAAGCAATGAGCAATTTTAAATTAGGAAAAACCTCTAGTTCTTTTTTTAATTGTTAATCAATTTATACTTTTGTACTAAACAGTCATAATAAGCATTAATACTTTAATTCAAATAATTGAAAAAAAAATTTTAACAAGACCCAGAGAGATAGTCAATTGATTTAAACACTAAATATACTTAAGAAAAATCAAGAAATCACACACCTGAAGAATTACTTCATTAAGTCTATCTGGAGACTTCTGGTTGTCCTGAGTTTCATCAAGAAGAGATGTGATGGTTGGATGAGACAATGAACTTGCTTTGTCTTTGTCCTGGCAGTGCCTTCTTGCCTCCTCAGTCAAGAGAACAGACAGGAAGTGCAAACTGGCCGTGTACAGGGCAGGGCATCTGCTGGATAAGCCTACACACTCGCAGAACACATCTAAGAGGGAAAATGATTTTAGATGTAAATGTTCAGAATTGAAGAGGAAATAAACCAAATTGATCTGAACAATTAAGTTTATAGCTTTCTTATTTTTAACGATTTAAGGTTATCGATAGCTCAAGTATACCAAGAACTATAATGTTTCAATAGTTAGTATGAAGACAATATATAGAATCAAGGAATCTATTCTATTTTTCACTGTTCGGGTTTTTTATTTACATAAAAAGTGCATGTGTGTGTGTGTGTGGGGGGGGGGGTGTATCTACAAATGCACATATAGACCATATTTGCTAAGACTCCAAAATAAGAGGACTGTATGTACATGAGTACTGAGCCTTTGAACACTACTATGATATGCAAAGTCTTGAGAAATTTTAAATTTTAATTTCACTACTAAGTTAAAAAAGAATTAGCCTAATTATACTGTGAATAATTTAGAATACCACCTTATAAGTAAGAATGTATTTTTCTGCTTTCAATCAATTTGTTGCCAAAAAAACACTTACAAAGAAGATAGTATGCAGTGTCAATATGATGTACAATCACAATAGCAGACGTTAAATAATACTACAGACTCATTGTAACAAAATAGCATGGTATTGGCACCAAAAAAAAATATGAAGACCAATGGAACAGAATAGAAGACAGAGACAAACCCCCTGAATACAGTTATCTCACACTAGACAAAGGTGCTGTAAACATATATTGGAGAAAAGATAGCCTCTTCAACAAATGGTGCTGGGAAAACTAGAAATCTCTATGTAGCCGAATGAAATTTAAGCCCTCTCTCTCACCTTGCACAAAACTCAACTCAAAGTGCATCAAGGACCTAGGCATTAGAGACTCTGCACCTACTACAAGAAAATGAAGACCCAACTCCCCATCAGGTAGGCTTAAAAACTGAATTCTTCAAAAAGACTTCTACAGCACAATAAGTACAATCAAGAATCAATAAATGGGATGATATCAAACCAAAAAAGCTTCTTTACAGCAAAGAAAACAATCAGAATGTGAAAAGAAAGCCTACAGAATGGGAGAAAATCTTTGTCACCTGCATCTCAGAGCATTAATCTCCAGAATATATAAAGAACTCAAAAAGCTTAACACCAAAAAAGGAAATAACCCAATCAACAGATGCGCAAAGAAACTGAACAGACACTTCACAGAAGATATGGTCGGTCAACAAATAAGTGAAAAAAATATTCACCACCTCTAGCAATTAGAGAAATGCAAATTAAAATACACTGAGAATCTACCTCACTGTAGTCAGAATGCCAATTAACAAGAATACAAGTAACAATAAATGCTGGCAAGGATGTGGGGGGAAAAGGTACTCTCATACATTGTAGTCCCAATAAGGGACTACAAATTGGCGCAACCACTCTGGAAAGCAGTAAGGAGAGTTCTCAAAAAACTTGTAGTGGAACTACTATTTGATCCACTTATCCCACTCCTGGGCATATACCCAAAAGACTTAAAATCAGCGTACTACAGGGATGCAGCCACATCAATGCTTATAGCAGCTCAATTCACAATAGGTAAGCTATGTAACCAAACTAGGTGCCCTTCAACAGATGACTGGATAAAAAAATGTGGTATAGATACACAATGGGATTTTAGGCAGTCATAAAGAAGGAAGAAATTATGGCATTTGCAAATAAATGGATGGAACTGGAGACTATCATGCTAAGAGAAATAAGCCAATCTAAAAAGACCAAAGGCCAAATGTTCTCTCTGCTATGTGGATGCTAACACACAATAAGAGGGGGAGGGCAGAATAGAAGTTCACTGGATTAGAGAAAAGGGACTGAAGGAAAGAGGTGGGTATGGGAGTACGAAAGAGAGTAGAATAAATCGGACATAACTCTCCTATGTTCGTATATGAACACACGCCAGTGTATCTCCATATCATGTACAACCACAAGAATGGGATCTAATTAAAGTAAGTTATACTCCATGTATGTATAATATGTTATAATACCCTTTAGTGTCATGTATATCTAAAATGAACAAATTAAAAAAGTGAAAAAAATAGGACGTGCAAAGGTCTCATAGTATGTCACAAAGAACATGAGTGGTTATGAACTGATTTGTAAAGAATAAGTAAGCTAAACTCAGAATCAACATTCAAATTAGTAGTCATATTAGATTCTTTTGAGTACTGATTTAGTGTAATCAAAGTAACATTGTTGTTTTACAGTAACTTTGTTAATTTGAAAAGTATGAACTTAAAATTTTATGATTCATTTTTAGGTTATTTTATATTTATGTCTATGTAACAATTATAGCCATCAGAATTTCTACCAGTCTGTGTCACACACTTAAGTTTACACAAAATAGAAATCTTTTGAATTTAATGTTTTGATTTTATCACTCTGAAAATAGTGTCAAATAAATAGGCTTAAGTTAAGGGTTAGCAATCTTTTTTATGCTTTGCAACTCACTATTTTTGTCTCAACTTTTCATTTCAACTACTGAAGCATGAAAAGTGGTCTATGCAATACATAAGTGAACAAATGTGGCTATATTCCAATAAGACTTTATTTTACCAAAATAGGTAGCAGGGTAGATTTGGCTAACGGGCTTCAATACCTGATGTGAGCAGCACTTTGCTTCACAGTGTTGGTGATTCAGGTGGGTAAATTAATTTCCCCTAACAGATGCAAGAGGAGAATCTCAATCTCCAAGTGAAGCAATCTCTTTAAATTTTCCTCTCAATAAAACAATTTACAACATCGAGAGCATGGGATGTACCATAAAGGGTGCATTATGGTAGACTCAGAACTCCTATATCTAGAAAACTAATAATTCTGTTTCTTACCAAACATATATTTCCTCATAATTCTTACTTTAAAACTACCATTCTCTGTCATTATAATAAAGTTTAAATGTTTAAAAATCTCTCAAATAAATTAGTGACTAACTTTGAAACTTTAGAAATCCATTTTTATAATACCTTTAAATAAGTTATTAAAAAGGTTAACATAAATGTTATAATCATTCACATATTATACTAAAATTTAGGAGTCTTAAGAAATAATAAGATTAGTTATTTAAAAATAAGTATTTGTTTATATTAGTCGGCAACTTTTATATGGAAAACATCTTATAAAAATAATTATACTGTACTCTTGGCATTTTTTGCCATAAAAATAATCCTGGTGTTTTGGGAAAAGACAATATTTTTATTGTAACTTCCCAAGTTATCATATGTACAGGATGGTATGTGTGAGATTTACACACACACACATATATATATATATATATATATATATATATATATATATATATATAGCACTTATGTCAGAAGAGACTGATTTCTATTCAAAAGAAAATCTTATTGTTTTATTTTAATCTTATCATAAGTATCTTCATGAAATCATAGGCTCTTCTTGCTTATTTTTAGCCATTTTGAAAAGTGTTTCAGTTTTTCAAAAGTACATTTTTGGAGGGCTCCTCAAGAACACTGCAAATTCCTCAAACCAAGTGCCCTCGTTTCTCTTTCATGGGCCATGCCAAAGTTACTTAATTTTAGAGAATTTACATATCTAATTGGAAGTAAGGATTATCTTCATTTTATCAGCAGAAAGACCCCATGCCTGCGAGAGACTTTCTTACCCATCATTGCTGCCCAGTGCCTGGCCAGAGCCGAGGTGATAGACGGGTGTGAGACAGCACCAGCTTTCCTCAGGAGTGCAGCCAGAAGGTCAAATAAGTGTGTCCAGGTGTGATAAAAAGTCGATATTAACTCTACATCTACAAAATTAATCAAAACATTTCAAGTTACTAACACAAAGAAGAATAAGAACCTTTCAAAATACAAACTCTCCACACTTTATTACACTTAAAATAAGAGATATGTACTTGTCAAGTGAAAACCAACGTAGTTCAGCATTCAGCATGGCCCAGTCCCTTCCCCTTTCTACTGCCTCCTCAAGACATCTCCCTTTGCCTTCCTACATCCAAAGACACACTCAACAAGCCATCTTCTCATTAAAGTACACTAAACAAGATAGGAAGTATGACAAATGGAACATGTCATAATTTCAGAACTACATTTTGGGCACATTATACAAACAAGTCATTGTGGTACTTCTGTAAATGTCAAGTTTTCTCCTATTTTCTTCATCCTCTCTAGTAGCTGTGTGCAGGGGTCTAAAGGAAAACATAATGTGCCAAAGTCAACACAGAAAAGAAGAATTTCTCTGAAGAATCATGAAGAGTATTATTACCCCACGAAGAAAGCTGTAACACAAAAGGTGATTGTGCAGCTTTGCCTGGGGCTAACAATACAGCAATCAACCTTCTAGGTAAGGACACGTTTTCCCATCTCTGCACCTGGATACATAGAAACTGGACAACAGTGGCTACCTTAGGACTCTGTACTGTGCCATAAGCAGTATCAGTCATCCTTTCTCAAATTAGACTATAAAATAAACTGCTGAGAGCCATAGCCAAGTAGGAATGATGCATGGCAATTTCCTTGTCAGCCTACCCAATGTTGCTTAGAGGGAGGACTCTCCATTGTGGAAATGGGCTTGCCTTGGACCCAGGTCATTTGCAGTGACATGCATGAATGTTTGAGAGTTTTGGTTTGAAAGGTGACCTTGCTCAGGGATTAGGGCGGCTCCGGGTTTAGGGTGGATCCTGCTGGATTAGGGTGGCTCCAGGTTTAGGGCGTATCCTGCTGTCTCAGGCGCCTGCTCCTTGAGTTCCCCTGGAGTTCTCTCCGGGTTCTGAGAGTATTTGGTATGCAGAGCTCAGTGGAGGGTGTGTATTTTCCCCAGAATGTG
The DNA here is from genome assembly GCF_964194105.1 of Spermophilus citellus. Taxonomy (NCBI): domain Eukaryota; kingdom Metazoa; phylum Chordata; class Mammalia; order Rodentia; family Sciuridae; genus Spermophilus; species Spermophilus citellus. The sequence goes on from NC_138198.1 coordinate 123,582,357, forward strand.
CGTGTAGAGTGCCAGTGAGAGTTCGGGAATAAAGAGTTGCTGTTGGAATCTACAAGGCTTTTGTGGTGGCTCGGTTATTTTATGCCCAGCCAGACTGCAGCAATAAACTAACGACTTATATCTTGGTGTTTTTCATCATCCATGAAATTATCTGGAAATAGCACTTTCCGAGGAGTTTGGTTTAGAGTAACCCCTGGTGTTTCACAACTGTCTTCTCATTGATAGCTCTCATTACCATTCCAACAAAATATTAATTTCTCATTGTCATTCCACAAAATATTAATTACACAGATATGCTGTAAATCCGTTTGGGTACTATATGTTTATCTGTACTTTATACCTACAAAGACTTTAAAGTTACAGGTCTTAAGAATTTAAGTTCAAAGATAAGTCAAACAGTAAAAAACTATTAAGAAAAAAAAGAAAATTCAGAGGGATTAAAAAGCTATTCTTTTTATTAATTTTATTACTATACATGCTAAATAACTTTTAATGTAATTTACTTACTTATATGAGTTATAACATCTCAAATTATATAAATTAGCAATTCAAATAAGTTTTTATAAATCATTCAAAACTGTGATTTTACCATAAAAATTTAAACACTTAATTTCTTATAGAAAAACATTTTAGTTTTTTTTCTTACCTTTTGCTAGATACTAAAAAATAATTTAACTAACTACTACATGTAAACCCAGATAATGTCAGCATTTCTCCTTTCAGAACTTGATATAATTAAATAATAAAATACATATTACTTTTATTTAACTTCCAAAGACCAAGCCACATACAAAAGAGGAACAACAAAAAGCATCTATGAGCCGCCAATGGCAGTGAAGATGCTCAAACTATCTCTTGTCATGTGACTTTGGGATCAAGCAATCCATCAAAAGTTCTCCAATCAGAGCCATCCATTTGCCACAGCTTTGTAGCACTAATGTTGCGTACTTCTTGTGCATCTTCCATGAACACCATGTCAATGCTTCTCAAGAGATATGCAAGAAAATCCAACAAGAGATATTAAATGTAAAATAACAAGATTTTATCAGTAGAGGTGAGCTTCGGCAGTCCACAGTCCACTGTAATATCTAAAATTTTCTTTGTTTCATATCCTTCTCCTAAAAATGAACCTTAACTGCTTAGGGGTGAGATAATAGCACCTTCTTGAGATTGCACAGTCTAGCCTAATAAGCTAAGTTAGGCTATCAACTGGAGCTTGTAAAATTCCAATTATGTAGTTACTGCTCCTCAAGCACTAGGATAATTTTTTTTTTTAAGAGAGAGTGAGAGAGGAGAGAGAGAGAGAAAGAATTTTTAATATTTATTTTTTAGTTCTCGGCAGACACAACATCTTTGTTGGTATGTGGTGCTGAGGATCGAACCCGGGCCGCACGCATGCCAGGCGAGCACGCTACCACTTGAGCCACATCCCCAGCCTGCACTAGGATAATTTTAACATACAAGAGCTGCTGGCTCTGCTGAGTACCATGATACACTTCACTTTCTAGACCTGAAACCAAGCAAATCCATACAATTCAAAGGACTAAATAAGAATGAATTAAATGGCAAGAATAATTATCAAATGATCAATTCTGCATTATACCCTAATACTTAAATATTTTAAATGTTTATTTTGCTAAAGAGCCTACACTGTTAATTTTCTCTATTAATAACCATCACATTCAATTTTTTATCACAGAATATTTTCCAATAATTTAAGAGCTTAGGAAATTTTTTATATTATATATGCTAAATTGGCTTACATCGGTCATTGCAAATGACTTATTAGTAGGGTATTTGGCTTCAGCCACAGTTTATAAGTGTAATGGTTAACGTGAATTGTCAACTTGACTGGATTAAGAGATCCTAAAGATTAAGAGGGATAGCGAACTAAAGTAGAGATCTTCCCTAAATGTAGGCAGTACCATCCAATAGGATGGTGGCTTGGATGGAATAAAAGTAGGAAGAACAAGGAAGCAGCAGAAGAATCAAGCAAACCTCGATTTTTCTTACAAGGGGTTCTTGATTGGTGCTGGGATCACCTGAGGACATCAGGCTCTTGCTCCTTCACTCTTCCGAAGTGGACTCTCTCAATGATTCTCTAGGAAGTTCCCAGAAGCCTTCGGTCTCAGAATCATTGATTCCTCTTGTTCTGAGGCTTCAGCCTCTCGGACTGCTTAGCTACTGGTTCCTCCAGCTCTCTAGCCTCCAGATGGACATTGTAGACTTTTCTGCTTCTGGTCATTTAAGCCAATCTAATAAATTTCCTTTTTATAATCATATCTCCTGTTGGTTCTGTTCCTCTAGAGAACCCTGACTAATACAGTAAGCATAATTAATACCCAGCCCTCAATGTACCTTCCATCATGACAGATGTAGAGAGCTTCTCCTTGTTTCAGTTGACAACACAGGGATGATCCTTTACTGAATTATACACCTGCCTCAAGTGGTCTCCTGGAACCACTTAAAACTGTCCAAATGCCAGGCATAATGGCACATGCCTGTAATCCCAGCAACTCAGGAGGCTAAGCCAGGAGGATTGAGAGTTCAACGTCAGCCTCAGCAACTTAGAAAGATCCTGTCTCTAAATAAAATATGAAAAAAATTTCTGGGGATGCAGCTCAGTGCCCTGGGTTAAATTCCTGGTAACAAAAAAACAAAACCACCCAAACTACAAACCAAATTATCCAAGCCTTCCAAAATACTTAACACAAACCAAAAAGTAACCTTGAAGAGGATATCTGGAGCACACTAAGATTTTTTTTCCCTCAATACAATTCACTTCCAACCTAAACTAAATACAAATAAATTAATAAATCTTACCTAATGCATTGTTGATGCATACAGTGAGAACTCTAATGATATTATTAATAAGAGGTTTCAGAAGATCATCTTGTGTCACGAGGTTAGGTTCCACTAATAAACAGGACTGCAGAAGCCTGGACAAAGAGGATAGGTATTCCAAGAAAAAGGAAACCTGTTTGTAAAAGGAAATAAAATACAATGAAACATGTCATGTAAAGCACGCAATGGAGGAAGGATAGCATCTTCAACAAATGGTGCTGGGAAAACTGGAAATCCATATGCAACAAAATGAAACTGAATCCCTTTCTCTCGCCATGCACAAAAGTTAACTCAAAATGGATCAAGGAGCTTGATATCAAATCAGAGACACGGCGTTTGATAGAAGAAAAAGTTGGCTACGACCTACATACTGTGGGGTCGGGCTCCAAATTCCTCAATAGGACACCCATAGCACAAGAGTTAATAACTAGAATCAACAAATGGGACTTACTCAAACTAAAAAGTTTTTTCTCAGCAAAAGAAACAATAAGAGAGGTAAATAGGGAGCCTAATCCTGGGAACAAATCTTTACTCCTCACACTTCAGATAGAGCCCTAATATCCAGAGTATACAAAGAACTCAAAAAATTAGACAATAAGATAACAAATAACCCAATCAACAAATGGGCCAAGGACCTGAACAGACACTTCTCAGAGGAGGACATACAATCAATCAACAAGTACATGAAAAAATGCTCACCATCGCTAGCAGTCAGAGAAATGCAAATCAAAACCACCCTAAGATACCATCTCACTCCAGTAAGATTGGCAGCCATTACAAAGTCAAACAACAACAAGTGCTGGCGAGGATGTGGGGAAAAGGGTACACTTGTTCATTGTTGGTGGGACTGCAAATTGGTGCAGCCAATTTGGAAAGCAGTATGGAGATTTCTTGGAAAGCTGGGAATGGAACCACCATTTGACCCAGCTATTCCCCTTCTGGGTCTATTCCCTAAAGACCTAATAAGAGCATGCTACAGGGACACTGCTACATCAATGTTCATAGCAGCACAATTCACAATAGCAAGACTGTGGAACCAACCTATATGCCCTTCAATAGACGAATGGATAAAAAAAAAGTGGCATTTATACACAATGGAGTATTACTCTGTGTCATGTTTGTATTGTCCCCGTCTTTGTTCAAGTAACTTTCATTATGGGACTGAGTCATTCCACGCCTCTGTCCCTGACCCTTGATCACTGGACTGAAGTCCGCATAAGGGCTCAGAATCTTTCTTTTTCAGTAAAACGCTGGATCTGGCAGACTCTCTGTGCCACAGAATGGCCCGCCTTTGGAGTTGGATGGCCTCCAGAAGGATCTTTCTACTCCCCACTGATTCAAAAAGTCAGAGATATTGTTTTTCAGCCGGGGCCACATAGCCATCCAGATCAACAGCCGTATATCTTAACTTGGCAGGATCTTTGTGAATCTCCTCCTCCTTGGGTGAAGCCTTTTCTTGTCCCTGTTCCTGTTCCTACCCCTCCCCCCACAATTCTATCTCTCAAACCTCCTCCTCCACCCTTTGTTCTCCCTGAGTCTCAAGATTTGACTCTGCTGGACTCTCCTCCCTTTCCTTATCCCCTGCCTCCATTCCCCAACCCCCAACACCCTCTAAGTGATTCCCCTGCTGCTGACTCAGCTTCTCCACCATTGAAGGAGGTTAAGCCGGCCCAGCACCCTCCAGATGACTTCCCTGAGGCACACATAGCCCCTCCTCCTCTGGAGGAAGCTGGCCCGGCTAAAGAAACTCGCTGGCAGCGAATGATTAAAAACCCTGAAGCCCCCGTGATACTTCCCCTCCGTCCTCATGGGCCAATAATAGAAGATGACCATGGTGGAGAAATGCAAGTCTACCAGTATTGGCCTTTCTCCTCTTCAGATCTATATAACTGGAAAAATAACAATCCCCCTTTTTTCGAGGACCCCACCCGGCTTACAAGTCTGATCGAGTTTTCACACCAGCCTACTTGGGATGATTGCCAACAACTCTTAGGCACCCTCTTCACGACAGAGGAACAAGAGAAAATCCTCCTGGAAGCAAGAAAAAATATCCTCAGACCAGATGGGCGACCGACACAACTTCCCAACATAATCGAAGCCGACTTCCCCTTGAACCAACCCAACTGGGACCCCAACACCTTTAAAGGTAGGGAGCATCTGTGCACTTATCGCCGGGCTCTAATAGCGGGTCTCCGAACAGCCACTAGATGGCTAACTAATTTGGCCAAGGTAAGAAAGATTATTCAAGGGCCTAATGAATCTCCCTCTATGTTTTTGAAAAAAATTATGGAGACATATAGGAAATATACTCCTTTTGATCCTCAGGCAGAGGATCAAAAGGCATCTGTCACGATGGCCTTTATTGGGCAAGCTGCCCTACATATTAAAAAAAAAATTATAACACTTAGATGGATTACAAGATATGACTTTGACAGATTTAGTCAGAGAAGCTGAGAAGGTATTACTATAAGAGAGAAACTGAGGAAGAGAAGGAACAAAGGAGGGAGAAAGAAAGGGAGCAAAGGGAGGATGAAAGAAGCAAAAGACAGACTGAGGCATTGACTAAGGTCCTGGTTACAACAACAAATAGGCCAGAAGTTAAAAAACAGGGAGACAGAAAGGGATACCTGGGCCCACGCCAGAAGCCACATCTGGCCTCAGATCAATGTGCCTACTGTACAGAAAAAGGACACTAAGTCAAAGAGTGCCCCAGAAAGAAACAGCCATGCCAACCAGCCATTCTAACTTTGGAAGATGACTAGGAAAGTTGGGGCTCGGATCCCCTCCCCGAGCTCAAGGTAACTTTTGAAGTGGAGGGGACCCCAGTAAACTTTGAAGTGGATACAGGGGCAGTATACTCAGCCCTTAAGGCCCCATTGGGCCCTCTATCAACTAAAAGGTCTCTAGTTCAAGGGGCTAATGGCAGTAAATATCGGACTTCGACAACTAAGAGGATCACGGAGCTGGGGAAAGGAAAAATCCATCACTCTTCCTAGAGATCCCAGAATGCCCAGCCCCATTGATGGGCAGAGATCTGCTCACCAAACTCCGGGCCAGAATAACTTTTAACCCTGAAGGCCCCCAAATGGAATTTCTAAATCCTTCAGTAAAAACTCCTATAGTCATGGCTTTAACTATGTCAGTAAAAGATGAACATCAACTCTTCACACCCCCCTAAGACTGATCAAACAGGCGAGCTACCCCAGAAATGGATAACAGATTACCCAGATGCCTGGGCAGAAACTGCTAAATTAGGCCTAGCCGTAAAACAACCTCCAATAACAGTGGAGTTAAAAACCTCAGCCTCCCCAATTAATATTAAACAATATCCTCTGAGCAAAGAAGCTAAAGATGGGATAAGGCCCCATATTCAGAAATATCTGGCCTTAGGGGTCCTAAGGCCCTGTCAATCGGCCTGGAACACTCCCCTGCTACCAGTAAAAAAGCCAGGAACCGGGGACTATCGCCCCGTTCAAGACCTAAGAGAGATCAACAACAGAGTGCAGGACATTCACCCCACAGTACCTAATCCGTACAATCTGCTTAGCACCCTTAACCCCGAGCGAAAATGGTATACTGTCCTGGACTTAAAAGATGCTTTCTTTTGCTTGCCTCTGCATAAAGATAGTCAATTGCTGTCTGCTTTTGAGTGGGTAGACCCAAAAACCGGAACATCTGGTCAACTAACTTGGACCAGACTTCCACAGGGGTTCAAGAACTCCCCCACTCTTTTTGATGAAGCCCTCCACAGAGATCTCAATAACTTCAGAACCATGCACCCTGAAGTCACCCTACTCCAATATGTGGATGACCTGCTACTGGCAGCGGACACCAAGGAAAACTGTGAGTCTGGGACCCAAGCACTATTATCCGAGCTTGCTCAACTCGGGTATAGAGCTTCTACCAAAAAGGCCCAAATTTGCCAGCAAGAAGTAATCTTCCTGGACTATTCCCTTAGAGGCGGTAAACGATGGCTCACTGAGCCCAGAAAACAAACTGTTGTGCAGACACCACCCCCATCTAACAGGAGGACAAATAAAGAAGCTAAATTGGCATCACACAGGGTTTCCTTACTCCTGATAATGGAACTTTGTGGGCATGTGACACAGGGTTGACTCCTTGCATTTCAGCCCAGATATTTAACAACTCTGTAAATTATTGTGTAATGGTGCAGATGTTTCCCAGAGTGCTCTATCATGACGCAGATTCATTTGAAGATCAAATAGAGGAACATACAACCCGGTTTCGCCGAGAACCTGTATCCCTCACTTTAGCCACCTTATTAGGAATGGGAATTGCTGCAGGGGTGGGCACAGGGACTACTGCCCTGGTCCGTGGGACACAACAAATGACCCAATTAGAAACAGCAATGGACCAAAACTTAAAGATACTAGAAACCTCCATCACAGCTTTACAGGAATCTTTAACCTCTCTCTCTGAAGTTGTTTTACAGAACAGGCGAGGGTTGGACCTCCTCTTCCTGAGAGAAGAGGGCCTTTGTGCTGCATTAAGGGAAGAATGTTGTTTTTATGCCGACCATACTGGAGTTGTAAAAGAATCAATGAGTAAACTAAGAAGACGCCTTGAAGAGCGTCAAAGAGAGAGAGAGACCCAAAAAGGGTGGTATGAGTCTTGGTTCACACAGTCCCCCTGGTTAACTACGCTTTTATCAGCCTTGGCCGGTCCTCTAATAATTCTTATATTGTTGCTAACATTAGGACCCTGTTTGCTCAACCGTGTAGTTTCCTTTCTCCAGGCCCAAATTGAACAAATCAAACTTATGGTAATCAGACAACAATATACCCCACTAGCAGACACGGAATGTAACACCCCCCAATGATCACTTTTATGATTAAAAGTAGCCAGAAGAAGAAGTGGGGAATGAAAGGTTAATAGGTACTTGTCACTCCGTTTCTCTATATGCTTAACAAAACACTGTTGAAATCTTAAGAACTGTTTGCTACTCTTGTTCTCAGAATGTGCTGTCCCTAACTGTGGACTGTCTGCTAATCTTGTTCCCAGAATGAGCTGTCCCCAACTGCCAAACTACAAAATGTAACTTCTCTCGCTGCCCTCTCCAGGGAAAGTATATAAGCTCTGCTCAAGCTGTTCTCAGGGTTCTATCTCTCTTTACTATAGAGAGCTCTGGGCCCTAGCATGCTGGTCTCCAAATAAACCCTCCCTTCTGCTGTTGCATAAGACAGTCTCTTGTGGTCTCTTCCTCCGACGTTTCGCCGGACCCTTACACTCTGCATTAAAAAATGACAAAAATCATAGAATTTGGAGGGAAATGGATGGCATTAGAGCAGATTATGCTAAGTGAAGCTAGCCAATCCCTAAAAAACAAATGCCAAATGTCTTCTTTGATATAAGGAGAGTAACTAAGAACAGAGTAGGGACGAAGAGCATGAGAAGAAGATTAACATTAAACAGGGATGAGAGGTGGGAGGGAAAGGGAGAGAGAAGGGAAATTGCATGGAAATAGAAGGAGACCCTCAGGGTTATAGAAAATTACATACAAGAGGAAGTGAGGGGTAAGGGAAGAATAATACAAGGGGGAGAAATGAATTACAGTAGAGGGGGGTAGAGAGAGAAGAGGGGAGGGGAGGGGGGATAGTAGAGGATAGGAAAGGCAGCAGAATACAACAGACACTAGTATGGCAATATGTAAATCAATGGAAGTGTAACTGATGTGATTCTGCAATCTGTATATGGGGTAAAAATGGGAGTTCATAACCCACTTGAATCAAAGTGTGAAATATGATATATCAAGAACTATGTAATGTTTTGAACAACCAACAATAAAAATAAAAAAATAATAAAAATTAAAAAAAAAGAAACATGTCATGTGAAAAGTACATCTCAAAATCTTTGCTACCTGCACCTTAGAGCATTAATCTCAGGATATATAAAGAATTCAAATCTTAATACCGGACTGGGGTTGTAGCTCAGTGGTAGAGCACTTGCCTAGCATGTGTGAGGCATTGGGTTCAATTCTCAGCACCACATATAAATAAAGGTCCATTGACAACTAAAAAAATATTAAAAAAAAAAAAAAATATATATATATATATATATATATATATATAAAAGCTTAACACTAAAACACCAAATAACCCAATCAATAAATAGGCAAAGGAATTGAACAGTCACTTCACAGAAGAAAAGATATGGTCAGTTAACAAATATACAAAAAAATGTTCACCATCTCTAGCAGTTAGACAAATACAAATTAAAACTGCACTGAGGGGCTGGGGTTGTAGCTAAGCGGCAGAGCGCTTGCCTAGCATGTGTGAGACACTAGATTCAATTGTTAGTGACACATAAAAATAAAATAAGAGAATAAATAAAAAATAAATGCTGACAGGGGTGTGGGGGAACAGGTACTCTCAATTTGCTGTTGGGACTACAAATTGATGCAACCATTCCAGAAAGCAGTAAAGAGAGTCCTCAAAAAAACTTGACCCAGTTATCTAACTCCACAGCATATACCCAAAAGACTTAAAATCAGCATACTACAGGGATGCAGCCACATCAATGTTTATAGCTATGGAACCAAACTAGGTGTCCTTCAACAGATGACTAGATAAAAAAAAGTGTGGTATATATAGACACAATGGAGTTTTACTCAGCCATAAAGAAGGATGAAATTATGGCATTTGCAAATAAACAGATGGAACTGGAGACTATCATGCTAAGAGAAATAAGCCAATCTAAAAAAACCCCAAAGGCCAAATGTCCTCTCTGCTATGTGGATGCTAACATACAATAAGAGGGGGAGGGCAGAATAGAAGTTCACTGGATTAGAGAAAAGGGACTGAAGGAAAGAGGTGGGCATGGGAGTAGGAAAGACAGTAGAATGAATCGGACATAACTCTCCTATCTCCACATCACATACAACCACAAGAATGGGATCTAATTAGAGTAAGTTATATTCCATGTATGTATAATTTATGTCAAAATACACTCAACACATATGTATATATAAAAAGAATTTAGAAAGTGAGCAAAAAAGAAAAGCCCATCAATCTCAGCCATACAGTATTTTACTTTCCTATGCAGTATGTTATTTCAGTATGTTATTGTAAGATAAATCAATAAAACACTAATAAAATATTAATCATAATTCTTGTAACTGAAATTAATTCATAACAAGCAAAGATTAATTTTTGCATAAGCATGTCATTAATGGCCACATTAGAACTGTCAGCTGTCATCACCAAATAAAGGGGTATTTTCAAAGTCAAATTTTGTATTTAACCAGAGAAAATTTTAATGTTTTAAGAGTAGTTAATGGAGAGGCATTTGCCTCTATGGAACAGAGTCTCAGGCTATGACACAATAATTGTTCTGTCGTACTTCTCCTTTATCTAATTTTCTGACTTATTTTATCTAAACGTGTGGGTGACTCTATAACTCACAAGTTCCTGAAACGGTTTGTAAAATTTAATTTGTTATTACTGTGAAGTCTGTTTTGATCCCTTCATACTCTCCACTATTTAAATTATACCAAATCTGGTCTCTGGACCTATGAGCATTATCACAAATGCGTGATTCAATGTGAGAGACAACAAGAAGTGTTACAGAGAAAAGCGGATTTGCTAACAAGTCTTTTGTAAATTAGCATAAATAGGATTAAATAAAATACTGATATAATAGTTCAAAAGTAATTTTTTTAAAATGTTCAAAAAATTCCTACCAACAGGCACCTCCAATACACCTGCACCTTTACAGACTGCAAGCCTGGTACTAGAGCTCTGGCTCTAGTCCTGCCCTAGACAGTCATAGCTGGTTTCCTCACCTCATTGGGTCTGTGTTCAAACTTCACCTCTATGGGATCTTTTCTGACAACTCTACCTAAAAACTTCAAGCTCCAGCCTTTTACCCATTCTCATTTTGGTTTTATTTCCATACCATTTGTCTCCATCTGGTACAATACTTTACATTTTATTCACTTGCTTACTGTCTGTCTCCCGCAACAAGGACATAGACTGCACGTGGGCAGAAAGGTTTGCTTTGTTCACAGATGTTTGCTAGCACCTAGAACAGAATTTAGCATAGAGGAGACTGAAGAATTATCTGGAATGAGTTGAAGCTCTTATATATGCCCTCAAAGCCAACAGCACTTAACCTACATAAGGCAGCCAGCATACCGCTGGTCAGGAGTATGGGCTTGGAACCAACCTTCATGGGCTAGAATCCTTGCTCTTCCCCCTACTGAGTGAGAGCCCTACAACAAGTTGCTCACGTCGGAAGGCATTAATGATACCTCATATGATTGTAATTAGGATTACATAAATTAGCTGAACAAAGACCCCTAAATGTTTGTTACTGCTACTACATATTCACTATATAACTCCCCAGTGAGCACCTGCCACGGGACAGGCACCATGCTGGACAGTCAGGACACAACAGCGTACAGGCAGAGGCTGCCTTCTCTTGCTGAGTGTGCTCCTCTGGCTGCATCTGCCCCTCACAAATTCAGCTTCAGCCCCTCCAGCTTCGTTCTGTATTTTGCATACATCAAGTGTGCCTGGATAACAGGGATCTTGCCATGTCCGTAGCGTCTTCACTCACTTTTGGTTACCAGTCACTGTCTGAAAGGCCCTCTCTAGATACCTCGTGTAGAACAGGTCTCCTCTCCCTACTCCGACATCACTTCCAATCCCCTACTTTAGGTTTTCTTCTCAGATGTCTGTAATCATCAGACATACACAGATGTGCTTGTTATCTGCTCTCCCTGCATGAGATGCTGGTATATAGCAGCACTCCATAGCGATGTGCTGACAGACAATGGAAGAGACAATCATTATGCAAACAAGCAGAGTCAAAGGAAACCACAATGCTGAACTGCTTCAGAGATGATGTGCACTGTGTTCCCAAGGGTCTTCAACAGGGTCTGCCAAATTCAGACAACTCAAAGAAGACACCTCAAAGTTGAAGTTCCTTATCTAGTTCATCTTTCTTTCATTAAAAAATTCTTGGGAGTCCATATTAAAATTAGATTTGAGATAAAATTTGTATTAGTAACAACTACACAAAAAATTGTTAAGCATATTTTACATATAGAATCTAACTAAAGGTAAGAACTTGAAACAGTATATATCTATGAAGGAAAAAATATAAATTTATTTCTAACAGATTAGATTAAGAAAATATACATAATTTAATCACCAGGTATTTTACCAACTTCAACTTGGGAGAAATAATAGATACATAAGAGATGACCTAAAATCATAAAAGGGGTAGATGGGCTATGCCAATGCTACCTGTTAAGTGATGCTCAACAATACCCAGACACTTGACTAAACCTTTGCAGCTGGTTAATGATGGAGTCAGGAACGCTACCTAGGTCTTCAGACCTACTGCTCTCTTCTACCATTCAAGGAAACCTATTTCAAATAATCTCACCAACCATACATACCCTGAGAGATTTTCATCCTCTCCTGTGGTTTAGATCTCCTCAGCAGAACTTACTTTTTTTGGCACTAAAGGCAAAAGAATTCACAGACATGAGACAAGAGGCAGACAGGAAACACTGACCTGAGCCTGGACATGTTCAACTGGGGGTGATGAAGGCAGTGGGGTCCTGAGTTCCTGAACACACGCCTCAATAAAGGTGGCATCCACAATGCTGGAAAGAACAGAAAAAGAAAACCCTACAAATGGTTAGCATGCTTCTTCTTAAACGTTAATAAATCAGAATTTAATGCTTGAAGGTAAACATGAATTTAAATCAAGAAAAATGATTTTTATAAGAAAATGCTTATAAAAGATTTTCAAGAGTATTTGAGAAAATAGGATAAATGTGAGAAACAAGATTAATTTATCTTGTTAGATAAATCTGAGAAGCAAAGAATTCTGCAGAAAAGAATATCTAAGGAAACTTTATTAGAAGCAGAATAAAATATAATGCAAGCCCACTTAGAAGGAAAGCAAACAAAAGTAAAACCTGGGTAGTGCTTTTCCCGTTCAAAACAGCAAACACACAGGCTAGGAAATATGTTCATATTTGGAAAGTAAAAACAAAATAAAACCAACAAAATTATTTTTTAAGTCATAAAAAAAGAAAAACAGGTATGGAAACATGAAAGCCTTTTCCAGAAAGAGCCTTTTACATGGCTGTGGCTTCAAGGCCACATCACCCCCTCAGCTGACTCCTAAGATGCAGGATGCTCCTAGAGCTCCCTGTGGTCATTCTTGAGGCAGCAGCGGGCGGGAAAGAGAAGCTAACCAACTAACAGTTAGTTTTCCAACCCTAACAGGCGTCACAGCAGAAAAACCAACAAATATTAAAAACAGAAGTCATAGGGCATTGCCAATTATAAATGTTAAAGGAGTAACTGCAACTGAGTGAAGTAGAACAAAGAATATTTCTTTGCTTTCAGCTATTTCATACCTAAAAGAAAGAGAAGGTATTATGATTTGTTGAAGAAAAGAAAGACATACCAGATAGTAAATGTTCAAAGGTAGAGAGGCAGAGGGATATGTGGTTAAAGGAGGTGGGTACACTTGGCTAGAACAAGACTAGATGTCAGGAAGAAAAGACACATACATTCAGTGCACACAGAGTAGCAGCCTGGACTCCACCACTTTGAATCCTCCTACGACTCCATTCAATGGTTTCATTTATGTCATTTATTTATTTTTGGTACCAGGATTGAACCTAGGTGTGCTTAACCACTGAGTCACATTCCTTGGCCTTTTTTATTTTGAGACAGTGTCTCACTAGTTGTTGTGACTGGCTTTGAACTTGAAATCCTCCTGCCTCAGCCTCCTGAGGTGTACAACAAGAGTGCACCACTGCACCTGGCTTCAACAGTATCATCAATCATAATCTAGACATTAAAATAATTTCCCAAGGCTGTGACATGACTGCATGAAAAAATCGTAAGATCAGATGGGCCTGAATTCAATATCTAGGCCTTTTCTACTACACTTAATAAGAAAAATCAGGACAAAATTATATCAGAGGTTCATTAATATTAGGCAACTGAATATAAAAATTTGAAGAATCAAATCCTGATACCCCTAAACATTTATAGTTGGTTAATAATGAAATATTGTCTGCTAAAAAGTTTACTTCCCCATAGCAACATAACTCCAAATGAAGTTAAACAATAGCTTTTCAACTCAGGGATATTATTCTGATATGATTACTAAGGAGATGGATCCTCAAACTCCTTCACATACAATTAATAATCAACAAGGGAATTATACCATATTCCTTGAATGTGCTAGAAGACAAATAAGATTGAGAAAACTGAATTAAAAACTTTTTTTTCTTTTGGCCTTAGAAATTAACAAGCTTTAATAGACCTTAAAAAAAAAAAAAAAAAAAAAAACTGTTGAGACAATTGTGGCAAACACAAAACCTCAGAGTTGAAGGAGCCGAGCTGCCAGCACACGCAAAGTCTCAGATCATTTCAGGCATACCCTACATCAATTCACAGCATTCATCTCTTACCCACAGAGAAGCTCTATGAGATGAGCTTTCCCAAAAGCATTCACAGTGTCTCTTGGAGCAATCGCCAAGAGGTTGTCCAAGAGGCTGCAGATGGCTGAAAGAAGAGACGCAGTAACAAAAACACACTGTTGGGGTAGTGGAGCAGACAGGGGCGAATGAGGAGGAGGCCGTGATGATGTAGGTTCGTGTTCACCTATTATTGAAAATAAACACAAAATTATTACTTAATTTATCTGTGGTTATACATAATATTCCCAAGTTCTTATAATCAAAGGAAAAGTACTAAAAATCATTAAACAGATGGTTGGCAAATTCTCCTAGTTGTTGGGACTCATCTTAACCCTTTGACTGGGGAATCAGGCTGCTCCTTGCATTCTCTACCTCCATGTGTGTGCATGTATGTACATAGGTGTACGTGGATGCTCTCTAAGAACACGGAACAGCCAAGGCAGGAACAACAGAACATGACCCTGTGCCCCAAATGTTCAGACACTGCGGAACCAACAGACGGTCCTCAATCCTTTTTCTGAAAACTTTCTAGGGTCCAAATTCAAAATACTTCTGGATTTTACAGAAGCAGTAAGGCACAGGTAGTACACATTAACACCTCCAAGGGGATCTCAGATAACATCCCATATAAATATTTCAGGGTAAATAAAGGAGTAAATAGAACCTCCAATCAGCACTGGTCATTTAAAGCCAAATGTATTTAGGTGTGGCCAAATTTAGCTATTAATTGAGTTAACAGCTGAAGAAACTGAGAAAACAGGTTTGAGGGATTGCAGGTTTTAGATTTGAAGATATTGGGATTGTGGATCTTTCCTAGCAGACTAATCTGCTTCAACACGTTTCATGATTACCTTCACTGCTTATTTCTTTTTAAAAGAAAACATTATACCTTGAATAAATGCAGACTTACAGAAAAACATAAGTACAAGGAATTCTCCAAAACCTATAACCGTTACATTATTTTGCCATATTTTATTTATGTACCTGTCAACCCACCTCTCATTTTATGAACTGCTAATATAATGCTTCTTTAATCCTAAATTAACTTCCTTCCTAAAAACAAGGACATTGTCTTAAAACCAGGAAATTAACCCTGATGCACTGGCCTATCTAACCACTTTAGCAATTGTTTCACAAATGTTTGATACATTTTATAGATTTGTATAAAAAATATTTTTCTTCTTTGGACCTAATTTGGGACACTATTTTGAATTTAGTTGTTAGGTATCTTCTTTCCAAACTGGAAGAGTCCTTCAATCTTGCTTAGTCTTACATGACCCTGACACTTTGTGAAGAATGCAAGTCAGTTTTGTGCAGAATGCCTACGGCTTCCTCACAATACAGACTTTCAGTGAACTTATCAGGGGAAATACAATTCATTTTCTCCCATTATTGGAGGCCTTAATTTTAACCATTTGATTAAGGGAGTGTCTACTAAATTTCTTCTTTGTAAAATTATGTTTCCCTTTGTGCAAAAGCAATTGTCAAACAGTGATTCTTCTAATCCTATCATATTGTTCGTTTGTTTGTTTTTTAACAATTTTAGTTTACTTTGTACTCTCTGGAGGAACATTCCCTTCCCCTCATTCATCCATGTCAGTATGACTCAAGGATGCTTAATTCTGTATTATAATCTCCTAACGTTATTTATTTTGATATTCAAATTATCCCAGGAATTGGCCCCTTCAATATCATTCCTAAATCCTTTTACCATTTACCAAATTAACATTAGAGAATCTTATTTTCTAGCACAGTAAGATGCTCCAAGTTCATATTGCTCTTTCCCAGCACAAAAAGCCTTTATTCCTTGAAGGGGAAAATGGAATTCAAAGAAAAGATCTGGGTCCTGAAGTACATATACTGCTCTAGTGTGTGACTGTTTCTGAGTTGGAAACATGTGCCTGTGTGTGTGTAAGACGAATGCATTCGTGCACATACACAAGTACACACACCTCTTTACCTCTTAATTAAAAACACTAATTCATGCAGAAATCTCCAAATCTAACCTAACCCTGTATGGTCTATTGGATATCTTTCCCCCTCCCATACTATAATTCATTTATATGAAAGGAAGAAACCTGGCTTTCATCATTCACAGTACATTTACCTATCTACCCAGCATTAGACACATATTAAGTAGTTTCAGAACTGTTAACTCATACTACTGCAAAAAGTAAAACTAGTAAAAAGAACACAATGCTTGCTTACAGTTCTCTTCAGTGTTAGACTTAGAACAAGAGCCTTAAATATGCTCAAGAGTTAACTTTGGCCAGATGCAGTGGTGCATGCTTGTAATCCCAGCAGCTTAGGAGGCTGAGACAGGAGGACCTTGAGTTCAAAGCTAGCCTCAGCAATGACAAGGCACTAAGAAACTCAGTGAGACCCTGTCTCTAAATAAAATACAAAATAAGGCTGGGGATGAGGCTCAGTGGCCACGTGCTCCTGAGTTCAATCTCCAATACAAAAAAAAAGGAGTTAACTTGGGCTAGTTTCTGACTCACTTCAATTGTTATTCATGTGGAATGTAGCTAGACTAATTTGTTTGAGTTCCATGTTATTTCCCCATTTTTTATTTTATTTTTCTTCACATCAAATGAAATATTCACTGTTATGAAAGTCAAGCTACACAAGAAGGCATATGCAGAGAAAAGCCACTATCTCCACTTCTAGCTCTTCAACCCTGTTCCCATATGCTGGCATTTCCTGCCTAACTGCCATCCACCCTCATAACTAAGCTCCTTAGTTTCCTGTTAATTCTATATTTATATCTTTTTGCATAAATGAGGAGATAAATGAATTTTAAAATTTTTTCTCTTACACAAACAATAGAAAATTATTACACTCTTTTGCAGTGTGCCTTCTTGACTTAATATTTCTTGAAAAATCACTACATATTATTTTGAAGACATAATCCTTGTTCTTCTTAATAGCTGTATAGTTAGTTCTTCATTGGGTAGATGTTTATTTAAAAGCCACTCTCCCAGTGATGGGAATTCAGGTTGTTTCCATTATTTTTCCTTCCACACAACAATGCATGAAATAACAACATGCATTTGTACTTTCATTGTTGGTGAGGAGCCAAAGGGAATTCCTACCTATAATTTACATAATGTAAATCCACATGCACAGTTATTAGATACTACCACATTTGCTTCCAGAAATATTATGCCCAGTGCATCTCCTCCATCAAAGTATAAGAGTGCCCATTTTCCACAGTCTTGCCAACAGAATCCACTGCGAATGCTTTATAATTGTTGGATCTCAGTGGGGTATAAATTAGTATTAACCAAGGTTAAGTTATTTTTATGTGTTTTGTGAATTACCTCCTCACGTCTTCTACTTGCTTTCACAGGAGGCTTAGGGTTCGTTTCCTCCTCAAATGTTAAGAACGCTTTATGTTACATGTTCAAATATCTCCATCTATGAGTAATGTTGCAAATAGTTTTGCTGATTTATCTTTTGACTTTGATTTTGGCATTTTCTGCCCTGCAAAACTTATTTTTAATTACAGTAAAATTTGTCCGTCTTTTCTCATTCTATCTGGATTTTGAGGCATAATTGGATAATCTTTCCCTATGCTGAGTTTATGAGGAATCTTGTATGTTTACTTCTGGTATGCCCATGATTTTGATTTGAGGACCCAGGTGTTTCTCATGTTGACCTAAGTACATAGACCTTTTCTGTCTCATTGCAACTAGCTACACAGCTTCCCGCCTCTCTGTCAAGAGATCCATGTGCCATCCATAGATTTAGGATGAAAATTGAACCACCTAGGATATATTTTCAATTCTATTTATTTTTCATGTGGTAGTAACATAAATACTGATTTAAGTATTCTTCTTAGTCTGATTTAATGTTCAGAAGGGGTATTCCCCTTTTTGAATATTTTCCTGGCTACTTCTGAATCCTCATTTTTCCACATGAATAAAATTTTGTTCACCCTAAAAAAGTCTGTTGATATTTTTATTAGGACAATATTAAACACAGAGATTAATTTAGGAAGAACTGATATCTTTCTGATGTTGGATCATCGCACCTGAAAATAAAGAAAGTCTTTCCATTTGCTTACATTTACTTTTCTGTTTGTTTTCCATATTTCTCATTAAGTTTATTCCTATTATTTCATCTTCTTTTTGCTATTGTTAACTGTGGTTTTCCATAACATTACCCTTTTTAATTGTTTATGTGCATATATTAAATTTATTAAATTTTATTTTCATTTTATGTCATGCTATTTTACTAAACTCTTTTGCTGTTCAAATTAGCCTTATTATTAATTCTCTAAAGATTTCCAAAAAATCAAATTATACAGAAAATCAAATGAACATTTTCTAAATTAAACACTTTCATATTCTGTTAACATGAATTACTAAAAATAAAAATGACATACTAGGAAATTACTGGAACAAACACTGAAATGAATACGCAAAGTTTTAATTAAGCAAGTATTTCTAAAAGGATTTTCTGTATATATGCTATACTTCAGTGTTTAAACTTATTCTCATTTTAGAATCCATATTCCTTTTAGGTCAGGAATATAAACTTACTGAATAAAGTTAATATACTTCTAGAAAATTAACAAAAGCTACACTGTAGTCTTCAAAATAAAATTTAAAGCAAAACAGAATTGAAAGTAATAAAATTAATATATTGCCATGAGTAAAGTAAATCCCAGGTTGTTCATCATGTATCTCTAACAGATTTTCTTTGTTTCAAATGGAAGCACTGCCTTAGAAAATATTTATGATTAGAATCTCTTTACTTTCAAGTAGACAACTACGGTAAAGTGTTTTCCCAAAAAAGGTAGCTAAAAAAACAAAAAAGAATTAACTAAAATTCACTGGTTTCTGAACTCAAATACTAAATATCTATACTTAACCAATAAGGAACCTTATTACAATCAGATTATTTATATGATAGCCAAACTCTTACTTACTAGTTAAGAGCACTTGTTTTATTAATTTCTGAAATATTTATTCCATCATATTCTGTGACTTATTCCATTAACATTTTGTTCTTTAAAAATATATGCCTAGATCAACTTATCATTTTTCTTTTTGAAAGCAGAATGTCTTTCTAGAAGGATACCTTGAGCCATCGGCTGGTCACGTGAAGCTTCAGGCAGTAGCACCATTGACTGCACAAGTGGCTGGATTTCAGCACTGCCCACTGAGGCTGCCACCTATGGGTGAGAAAGGAAGAATATCTTACTAACATAGCTTAGAAAAGGAAACACATGCAGCATGAACACAAGACAACCTTAGGCAGGAAGGTTTGGAACAGAATCATAACAGTTGGCTCAACTAGAGAATGTTCCATATCTTGACAGACATAGCAGGTTTTTTAACAGCTTTTTCAACTACTTATAAGAACTGTTATAGTTGACATAAATCAGTAACTCAAAGAAGCAGTTTTGATATAAAGCTAAGTTTCCTAAGTCTACTTCCTCATTGCCCAAATGTTGAAAGGCTAAGGCTAAAATAAACTATTTTACCTAAAATTCTTTAGATTCTTGAGATATTTTGCACTTCTGGATTTATAATAAGTGTTTTTTAATGTTTTGAATAGCATACTACTTTAATAATGCATATAAAAATTAGCAGAAGTATTAAAAGATTTTTCTTTACCTTGTTTCATACCAGAAAAAGAATTAAGAATTCAACATTTTGATACTGTGCTTCAGAATACAGCATGTTTTAAAATTTTAAACAGCAAATGCTAAGGAAAGCAAATGCAGTTTCACCCCAAAGGCTTGGAGATGAGCAGACTGTGTAGCCTCCTACAACTAAAAGCACCCAGGTTGATGTGTTTGGCACCTCCTACATAAAAACATCATATCCAGCAAGGTCAGATAACTGTCTTTCTTACCATTGATTTCTTCTCTGGAAGAGGGCGTGAGGTGCTCACACCAAGGAAGTCTCTGGGATAGTGCAAGCACAGGGCAACTGGTATCAACAGAACTTATAAATCAATGCTAGTGCAGACTCAGGTACTATGTGGTGTGTAACATTCATATGTTGATTGTGTATAGACCTAACACTTAAAGTGTTGTACCTTAGGGTTACTATGATCAATGAAAGCAAAACCTAAGGCTACTTAGTTCAGTCTAAATAAATCACTCATAAACAGGCATTAAGTCTCATATTTTATATTAGATTCAAATAATAGGGAAAAAATTTTGTTCATTTAAAAAAATGTATTTGCTCAGGTTGGAATGAGAGGTGTGTAAAAAATGTTCCTGTTAACAGACATTAAGATAAGTTTTCAGTTCTGGGAAGAAAACAAACACAAATACTGATATCATAGACTATGGGTTAATCTATCTGGCTCCTATCACAAACTCCTTTGGCTATGTGAGAAAGGTAAGGGGACAAATGATGGTGGAACCCTTTTATCATTCCACTGAACATTCTTTCAAGAGCCAACTCAAGAAGCCCTTATCATTACTGATACAAACAGAGGCAGGGAACTGGTTTGTAGTTTTAGCATTCCGGGTAAGAAAGCAAAGTTTATAAGAGCTCACTAAATATCTGGCTCATATGAAGAACACAAAGGAGTCACTTGTGATCAAAGGTGAGGCATTAATAAACGTCATAAATTTCCTCAATAAAGCCCAGGAAAAAGACAACAATTTAGAAATGATGCTCTCAAAAAGTACCAATATTATAACTTACTCCATGTCGTGAGAAACACACAAGGACTTCTTTATATGGTAATACATTATTAGTTGATTTGGGGTTATCTATATTTCTACTATCCTTTTTGAAATTTATATTACCATATTACTACTTTAATAAGTAAAAACAAAAAAGTCTTAAGCTGAATTGCTATGCTCAAATTTGTGCTTGTTTGGAAATAATCACCAATATTAATTTGATTATATTTGATAATTAGCTCGGTATGCAAATCTGTTACTTTCACTTGGAGCCTTGGTAGTCACACATTAACTACTGAAGGTGCAGTTTCATCCTTCCTTAGAGACGAGGACTACGAAGTTAAGGGATTTGCCCAGCTCAGATCATCAGTTTGGATCCTCAGTTCAGCATCATATGTATGACAAGAAAGTACTTGGGCTGGAGCACACTGAGGTTTGTAAACTCCCCTTCCTTCTTCATAAACAGAATTCTCATTCTCTCTGCTCTCTAACCCATTTTAAGTAGGAAGCCCCAAGTGGGGGGCTTAGGGTTGTCCTCTTGTCCCAGTCAGTCTATCTAATTTTTGTAACCATCACTTTCTAGACTCACTAAAATGGTTTCAGTGTAAAATTATAACTTTGTCCATCTGTCATAGGACATAGCCTAAGGTTTTCAATTTATATGCCCTTGATGAGTAAAGCAGTTTTCTTTGAAGTCTATACACTTGTAGCCTTATTTCCTTACTGATGTCAGAGAAAGCAGTAAGAGCTAGTCAGAAGCGATAGCACTGATGGTACTTAAAGCCACTGTCCTAAAACTG
Organism: Spermophilus citellus; assembly: GCF_964194105.1. Taxonomy (NCBI): domain Eukaryota; kingdom Metazoa; phylum Chordata; class Mammalia; order Rodentia; family Sciuridae; genus Spermophilus; species Spermophilus citellus. The sequence continues at coordinate 123,604,132 of NC_138198.1, forward strand.
CTTCAAATTAATCAAAATATGGTTGCCAGGAGCTAGGGCTGGGAAAATAGGGAGATGCTGATCGAGGAGTATAAACTTTCAGATATAAGATGACTAACAAATCTACTAGTAGCATTTTTAAAAAACATAGCAAAAGAGTAGAACTTAAAGTTTCTATACGAATCTATGGCCCATTTTATGAACAGATTTTAAGAGCACAAAGGCTTTCTTCCTCCTGCTTTCCAATTTGTAATCATCAATTCTAATTTGTAACAAGAAATTTAAATCAGCTCAACTGAAATAGATTCATCCTTCAATGGATTGTGTATAGTCTATTAAAAAAAAAAAGAAAGAAAGCTCAGAAAAGCACAATTGAAAGAAACAGCAGGGAATGATATGAGCTTCCTGATGTCAACTAGAAGACCACTTACTGCAGACCTGGATACCACAGCAGCCACAGCCCCTGTGCTGTGCTGCCTTTAGAGGGAGAGCAAATTTTCCAGTGCTTATCTCGTTCCCTTCTCTTTTAAGCCTTGTGGTCAAATACTTAAACTCTCTGAAGCTATTTCTTCATGTGTAAAAAGGGTTCCACCAACAAATGGTGTGGATCTAACAATTTAATCCACTCACAGCATTTAATACAGGTAAAATAGCCCATGGCAAACTAGAAATTTTAGTAATCTGAGCTTTAAAATGTGAGAAAGTTGACTCTTTCTATACATAGAAGTTTACTATTATATAAAATGATCAAGCCATTACCAAAATATAATTTTAGCACAAATATAAAAAAAGATCCAAATGTATTTCTCAGTTGTAGTTACCTGCTCAATAAAATCACTGAAATTTTGTTCAAAATACTTTAGTCTGTTTTAAATCATTATAAAAAAAAAGAGAGAGAAACATAAATCTCATTTGCTCTAATAACATTTTTTAAGAGTAATTTTTTATAAAATAATGTTATGGAAATAGAACAGGATGAATATTCTATTTTTACCTATTATAGTCATTCTAACGTTATATTCTAAATATTATTTCATTGGGAAAAAATAATGTATATGTATCAGTAGCCATCAATATTTAAGTTTCATTAATAGACTTAATATTAAATTTTTATACCAAAAAAACCCAAAAGAAAAAAAAAAAGCTTGTTCTTTTTCATTGTACTGTACCCCAGTGATCTACATTAACATACTCAGGAACTAGAAAACAAGAGTTTTAGTCTCTGGTAATCCACGGGAAGTTGAAATTTATTTAACAAAGCATACTATTCCTTTTATTCCTCTCCACTAGCTCCACTATGGGACACATTGCCTTCTCAAGTTTTCCTCTGGTCACTTTATTGGAGATACACACACGCCAAATCACTGATGCCTATGTCAAAACTACTTTTCTTCAAAATGCCTCTTGGATCCATCCCTGCTTAAATTGTTCTTGGTCTACTCTTCTTCATTCTATGAAACATTTTTTAACTAACTCCTAAACAAATGTCAATACATTACTTTTCTAATTTGAATTGTAATGTTTCATGCCATTTCATTTTACTGAAACACCTTTCTTTTTTTTTTTTTTTTTTTTTTAGTTGTAGATGGAGACAATACCTTTGTTTTACTTTTTGTGGTTTTGAGGATCGAACCCAGTGCCTCACACATGCGAGGCAAGCACTCTACCACTGAGCTGCAATCCCAGCCCCTATATCTTTACCTTAATTGCTATTATATCTTCAAATCCAAAGTTGACTCAACTTTCTTGACTAACTGCTATATGGTTACTCTGGTAATCAATCTTCAGACTTACCCACCCACATACTCTACACCAAACAATCCCATGCATATTCTGAAAGTCTAATACTTTCAATATAAAAGAGTTAGTATCCAGTTATTTTCTAATTACCCTTTATGCTCTCAACTAGATGTTTAACTAAGTGGGTTCAATCCTAAGATACCTTTGCATTTTTCAGCCTCTTACAAATATATGCATACATTTAAGAGGGAAGAAGAGGTTAGTCCTTTAGAGACCATTTCAGTTGCTACTTACTAGGTAAAATCACTTTCTATTTCATCATCCGTCCAGGGTAACTGCACTGCACCTTGATTCCAATATCTATTATAGCATCACGCACCAATATCTACTATGGCATCCCACACATCTGGCTTTGGAGTAGCGTACACCTTGGTGACCAACAGCTAAAGCCAAATATTTCCTCTTTTGTAAAATAGAAGAGTAAGACTAACTTTTAGTTAGACAAAAAAGATTAATGAGTTAAATTCTCTTTAAATGAAATAAACTAAAATCAGTAGTAGAATTAGGGTAACAATTCTTTAGACTCGTTCTCCACATATTTCACAAAGATATATAACAGATTTTTAAAAATGCACACATTGCTCAGCTCAAAAGCAACAGAAATGATCAAATTTTGGCCATCAAGCTGTTGCTACATACTGGTATGGTACTAGACATAAACACACACAGCCATTTGGGGTACTTTGAGAACAGAAATGTGATTTGGGGAAAAAAAAAAAAAAACAATATCAAATGCCTGAGTTGGAGGGGGGCCACTTCTGAGGAAGCACTTACAAGGACAACACGCTGAAGGTAACGATGATACCCAGCTTACTCTATCTGCAGTTAATAAAACATACAGGTCCCAGTGATCACAAAGCGTGCCAACCAAATGAACTAATATTCATTAGAAAACACTATTAAAACCCCTAGTGTGGCATTAACAGCAAAGAGTGGATAATGACCCAGTAAGAGCACAGTGTATAATACGACCCACATCAAAAAAGACTATGCTTTCCTTAGAAAACCCAACCAACCAAAAAAAAAAAAAAAAAAAAAAAAACTGCAATTTCTGTAGTCTAGGAGATAAAGAAAATAAAGATATGAATAACCAGATAAGCAAATTGGCAAGATTTACCCTCATTCAACTTATACCTCAATTTGAAAGTTCGACCTTCTCTTATACTAGAGAAAATATTATTTGGCCCAAATATAATTGCTCTGGTATAATAAACTCTCCAGATTGTTCTCCTTCTGGGACAATAATATACTTCATATGAGGCATGATAAGGAAAAGATGACAAATAGTAGAATTAGGGTAACAAGACTATTTTTGTGAAAAAAATCCACCAATTCCAAAGTCTCTGTCTACAAATTAAAAAAAAAAAAATGGAAAAGAGTTGACTGAAAAATTCTAACAAAATATCAGTCTCTCAGGGAAAAAAAATTTATATGCTACATAGAACTATATATTAAAATTTTTTAAAAATTAAAATATTTCAATGGTATAAATTTTTCAAAGTCTATGTAACCCCCACACACATACACACACACAAAGAAGTTAAAGACCTTTACATGAATAGACGTTGTTGCACTGTGAACTTTGTGCCCAAAAGGCCCATGTGTCGAAGGCCTGGTGCTCAGGATACAGTGTTATTGGGGGGCAGGGGCTGGAACCCTCAGAGGTGGCCAGGGGAGGAAGTTAGATATCTGGTGAGCCTGCCCTTGAAGCAGATTCTGGGGCCTCAGCCCCTTCCTCCTGTTCTCTTTCCTTGCTGGCTGCCATGAGGTAACGGGGCCTCCTCCACCTCATGCCCCTGTCAGAATCTACTATGCCAACACAGGCTCAGAGCAACAGAGCAAGAGGCTGAAACCCCGGGACACCATGAGCCAAAATAAACCTTTCCTCCCTTTCAATGGATTGTCTAAGGCATTTTGTGGACCAACAGAAAGTTGACTAGCACAGAGGTACTTCTGTTTTACTTTTTTAATTTCTTTTATTAATATTTATTTTTTAGTTTTAAGTGGACACAATATCTTCATTTTATTTTTATGTGGTGTTGAGGATCGAACCAAGCGCCCTGCACACGCCAGGCGAGCGTGCTACCGCTTGAGCCACATCCCCAGCCCGGTACTTCTGTTTTAATAATGATTTTTAATAAACAGTTCCAAAATTATTCTCAGAAAATATAGCATTCTAACATGTAAAAATGTATATATTGATATAAAATAGAGAAATGTAAAAGTTTGATTTGATTTTGCTTTTCATTCTTAGGTCTTCATGTATAGATGGAAAAAAATACAGCTTGAATGGTGTCTACAGATTAGCCATGATAATTCAAAGTTAATTAGAGAAATTACTATTTACTCAGTACCCACAATAAGGAAAGAACTGACGAATGTACAATATTTCTGAAGTTATTCTATAGTCCTTTTAGCAGAACAACCTGAGATGATTTACTTTTAAGCATAAATTGATGCTGCCCTTCTGTGAACTAAATAACCAATTAACAGAACTCACTGTGGCATTTCACCATCCTGTTTCTCCTGCTGAAACAAAGCTATACACTAGCCCTGATCTGGAAAGGGAAGCATGACCTCTAGTGGAAGGAGGGCAATTATCCCACTTTTCTATATACAAACCCAATATAGAACTAAGCAAACTCTTTTCCTAGGAAAAAAAGAAAAAAAAATTCTTAAAATTGTAGCAAAAAGTATCCATGTTTGGGAGATTGTAGAAGGCAAATTTTATTACTGTCTATATAATTATTTATTATTTTCATAAAAGTTTTTACTCCTGAAAAGGTTCAAAACCTTTGCCTTCCTAATAGATTCTGTAACACAGTCACTATCTAAACACTTTAAAATTAAACATGTTTTTCCATTGAGAAGAATGATTATGTACCCCTGTAACAAAGAGAAAGCTAGTGTGAATCATTAGGCACAGAGCAACTCAAGCATGAATAAAAGCTGAGGGCAGACAGGTGGTAAGCTAGCTTACATACATTTCAGGTAGTTCAGATAATCTAGAGAAGTTTCTATGTGATTCGAGTTTTAGGAATGTATTTTAAATCATTCATACCACACTGGAATTATTTGAATGGGTAAACTTTATCATGATGCTTTGCCTTTAAGTGAGGTTTCAGGATAATTATTTTTAATCACATAGAGGCTTTTTTCTTCTATTATTAAAGCTAAACATTTTCAGTTTTTATGCTATTGATTCTATGAAAAAAGGTGGAAAAGAGGAATAAAAAACTCTCAACTAAAAGGATATTAGTGCAACTATAATTGGAAGCAAGCAAACCTAACTTGAAGTTCTAACTCTGCTACTTTTGGCACAATTGATCACAGAGTTACTTAACTTCTGAGTGACCTGCTTATATAGAAAGCACAAAAGAATCTACCATGTATGACTGGTGATAGGTTAAAAGCAATAATCTAAGTTAAAAAAAAAAAAAGCAGAATTCTGCACAGAGAACACTTCATAAAAACTCATATCTACTATATCCATAACCTTATAGTCTATATCTGTTCTTATCTCATCATTATTTTTCAGAGATTAAAACTAAGTAAGTACTCATACATTCTTTGCAAGTACCATTGTTTCTGTGGTGGAGAGAGAACTTGGATCATGATCTTGACTGGACATTCTTGATGGAGCCCTCCAAAACTTATAAAATGAGTCATCCAAACCTGTGACAACAAGAAAGTTGTTAACATGGACACTCTCCTAGGTACTGCAATAATTAATAGGAAAAATACTCATCTCTGGAAACCAACCAAGGTCTACAGAGAAAGGCTTTTAAGAATCATCATGAGCTTGTTAAAGCAGTTTCCTGAATCCTAGTCCCAGAAAGTCTAACGCCCTAAGCCAGCATGGAGGCTACGCATGTGCATTTCTAACAGTTCACAGGTTACAAGACACTTGGTTCAAGAGCCATGATCTGAGTAACAAAGATCTGGAAAAATCTAAACAAGTCACTTTCCTAATAGGAACATTTATTCAGAATGTTCAAAAACTTTATCAAATATCTACTTTCTTCTAGATTCCTCTAGGAAGTGAACAGGAAAGTGAACTATAAATTCACAATTAAGTATTTGGGAATAAAAAAACTTCATGTCTGCAACCTACTTTTAAATGGTGCAGAAAAAAAAACACTTATATACATGCATGTAAACAAATATTACTTATATTCACAAATACACATGAAGTAGGAAGTAAATACTAATGTTAACTTTGGGGAAATTTTCTCTGTAAGTGTAACTTAAAAATACAAGGCAATTTTATTAAACTATTTGTTTTTATGAGATACAATTATTTGTATGTTCTAATACCTATTAGAAAATCCAAGAGCATCTACATAAAGAACCAAAAATATTTCAGCAATATATTTTGATAAATGAGTAATATACCAAAAATAAACAGCTTTTTCAAACCATTAGCAAAACAAATTTAAAAGTTTAGTAGGAAAAGATGTCATTCACAAGAAGGGTAAAAGGATCATAATCTGCCAAGGAATGATTGTTCCAAAAAAGTTTACTGAAAAGCATGAAACAAACTTGTGAAACAGTGAGGTATCAAAAATGGCTTCCATGAAGAATTCATAACAGAAAAATTCTTAAGCAATGTTTAGTGAAAGAAGGGAATACAAAAATGCACAAAAAACCTGAACATGATTATGTAAAACAGACAGAAGCTACACAGAGAAAGAAGACTGGAAAAAATGTATTCCAACATTACAAGGGTATCCTCTGGGTATTAGGACTGGAGATGATAATGTATAATATAAGGGAATATATAGAATATAAGGTTATCTTCCATTTAAATTAAATATCTTCCATGTAGTTTTTATTATTTTTCCAAGTGATTTTTAACAAACACACGTGGTTTGAACATCTTTTTAAAAAGTTACATTTTGTAAAAGTAAAACATAAAGATATTCTACTTACCATTTGAATCTCTGCCTTCTGAAATTACAAAAGCAGAAGAGTTCAAATCAAACCTATACAGTCCTAGGTAAGAGTGTTTCACCATCTGATTCAAATGTTCATAAAAATGGCAGTGATATAAAAGAGCCTGAAGGGCAGGTTTTCCTATGAGTGACAGGCCAGAGTCCTCATCATGAACACAAGGGCCCTGTAGGAAGAGAGGGAGAAAAGAAGAGAAAGACACTAACTTTTCGCACAGTTTCTTCAAAAAGATCTACTGTCTCTGCTTGAAACAAATGGGTGCTACCAAATGCTACCACACCCTTTCCATGATCACTGCAGCCGAACCTAGAGGAAAGAGAGCATTTCCTAACACTGTAGTCTGCACTGCCTACGCCCCCTTCTGAAGACAGCAGGTTCATCTACTGTATCTCTTGACAAGCCACATCATTCAAAATGCGTCTCTGGAAAGCTTTACCCAGGTAATTACATACTTAAGCAACAAACACAATAAAAGTAGTACTTTTTAACTTACAGACAATAATAAAAAAATTATTAAAATATCCAAAATAATGCAGTCCAAATAATTATGTTCAAAAACATTTTTGTATCTATCAAACAAATAAGATAAAATTTAAAAATTCATCAATATCTATGTTAAAATCTGCTTGCCATATTACTTTCCACTGAATAAACCCACATGAGGAAAAAACACACAATGATGCACACACACACACACACACCCATGCACGTGCACGCGTACACACACGTATACACACCTGCCACCTGAAAAGAATCCACTGTTACACAATTTTATCTCTTTGAACTTTTGTTCCAATAGCTTTTGCACTGCTACTCACTAAATTTTCCTACAATATCCAGTGATAAAAATCAATCTTAGAGGATTGGTTTAAAGTTGACAATACCACCATCACTAGTTTAAAAATATTTCTATTTTCTGGAAAATGTTAAAGTTAAGATTTTTTTAAAATATACCCTGGGAGAAAGGGAAAAATAGAAATCTAAATGCCAACAAGAAGGAAAATATGGTCAAAACACACTCAAAGTTTACCCTTAACCATAAGACATATTTATATGTGTCTTCTCACACCTCTCCTAACAACAGGGGAGAGGGTATCAATACTATTCAGAAACATTGTAACTCACCAGTTATAGGCATAGCAACACTAACAATGTTAACAATTTCCTCTAACATTTCTTGTTGAAGTATTATCATTACAATTAACCTTCTCAATATTGAATACCTTTTATGATTATGGAGTTGTTATTGTTAACTGTAATAAATAAATTCATCACTGAGTTTATTCTCTACAAATAGAGCAATTTAAATGAGAAGTAAGACTAACAGCGCTTTGGTTATAGCTCAGTGGTAGAATGCTTGCCTGGCATGTACAAGAACTGGGTTCTATCCCCAGCACTGCAAAACGAAGAGAGAAAAGAAGTAACACTAATGAACAGTTAGCACATGATAGTGTTCATATAAATTTAGAGGTCTAGAAGAAGCAGATAAAGCAGGAGAATATATAGAGAGTCAGGAAACTCTCATTATTAACCAAGGCCTATGTTACCAAAAAAGTGTCCTCTCACACATTACCTTAATTTTCTAGGGTAAAGTATTCATCCACAACCTTACAGCCAACCTTGACATACATAGTTTCAAAATGTTCTACCCTTTAAGTGAGTTATTCTTAAATGTATAAAATATGTCACACAGAAGACATGCAATAGCTTCTTAAAATCACCAATTAGAACCTTCATTACAATAATTCAAGGAATGAATTAATAGCCAAGATGAGAATTACAGTCTAGCTAGGTTGGGCTAGGGGTGTATCTCACTGATAGAGCACTTAGTTAACAAGTTCAAGGCCCCGAGTTTAACCCCCAATGGGTGGGAGAGGGGACATAATAAAACTAACTCACCAGAGCTTAAGCACAACTACCTTAAAAAAAACTCAATAAACAAAATAAAATTTTTAAATAAAGTGGAACAAAAACTATATTTTTCTAAATACATTATATGATGACCAGAATAATTTTGAGTTGTTATACACACTACATAAAAGTATTCAAAATTTAGTTTTGTTGCTGGGCGCAGTGGCACACACCTATAATCCCAGCAACTAAGAAGGCTGAGGCAGAAGAATCATGAGTTCAAAGCCAGCCTCAGAAAAGCGAGGCACTAAGCACCTCAGTGAGATCCTATCTCTAAATAAAATACGAGAAGGGCTGGGGATGTAGCTCAGTGGTTAAGTACCCCTGAGTTCAATCCCCAATACGCCCCCACAAAAAAAATTTAGTTTGCAAAATAGTATATACATCATTGCATCCTGTACCAGTTACACCATAGCCCTAAATTCACAAAGGGTTAATCAAAATAGGTAAAGGAGTGCACCAACCACGTAAATCTTAAAAGCAGACAACACCTGAGTATTTGTAGCTCCTGAACAGCTCTTCCATCTGCTGAGGGAAGGCACGAGTTACAAAAACCCACTATCTTCTGAAACCCAACCTTTTTGTGTTGTAAGCATTTTCAAAATAAGTGAGAAGTACTACAGGAAATACACTATGAGAATTCTTGTTATTCACCAAACTGTAAAATTACCAGTGGAAATCTAATTACCCCAAATATATTTATCTCTCAATTAATAAATTTTAAAAATTCATTTTTCTCTTGTTCTTTCTTCCTAATATAAAAGAGAAAAAAAAAACAGATTGAGAAAACAAAGATAGGAAAAGAAGCCATAATAACAGATGTAAAATAAAATCTAAACTAATTCAGCTGTGTAAAAAAGAATTCACATCCCAGAAAGCAGTGCAAAAATGACTAAGAGAACGGTACAAGACAAGGAGAAAGAGAAAATCAGCTCAGGAGACCTAATATGGGATTCGTAAGATTTCCAGAAAGGGGGTAGTGGGGCATAAGAAAGGGGAAAATCATTTTTAAAGAAATATGAAAAAAATGTCAAAATGATATGGAAAACCTAAGACTTAAAATTAAGAAGCATAAATTACTGTCAAGAGAAATGAAAAAACAACACATAATCATAAAACTCTGGAATACCATGAAGAAAGAGAGGATGCCAAATAAAAGATTAGCCACAAAGAAGAAAAAAGAACTGTCCTGGAACTGACTTCTCGCCAACAGCACTGGACACCAGAAGACAGCGGGGAGACGTGCAGGAGCTGGGCCTCTCCACCTAGTGTCTGCTGACCAGCCACATCATCAATTCAGTACAGTTTAAAGGCATTTTTAATTCTGCAAGATTTCATACAGCTTAACTCTAACATGCTTGTTACTAGACAGCATGTATGATCATTTTGAGGAAAATTACTAAGAAAAGGGGCTCTAAATGAAGGGAAAAGATGATTAAGAGTTAAGTAAAACCTGAGATATGATAGGGACTCACAATGCAAGAAAAAATAACAGAAATTCCAAGGGAAAGAAAATCTCCTAAATTAATTTTTAAAATCACACACACACTATTTGTATATATGTACATATTACATGTTTATGAATACCAGGGGATTTTCCTCTGAGTATTACATGGGTCAGTCCTGGAAGCAGAGATAAAGAAATGTGACTACAAATGACTAAATGGCTCTGCAATGAATTACTGATCTTCAGTTTTTAGAATCAACTGACACAAATTCAGGAAAGATGCAAACATAATCAGTCTTCATTAAGCAAAAGTAAAAAAAAAAAAAACTAGCAAAGATTAGCATTAGAAGTCAGAAAGGAGACCAACGAACAGATAACAACCTAGCCACATGTACAATATGGGGGCCAAGAGACAGGAGGCATGGCTGACTGTGGAAATCAGAAAGTGCACTGGTCCACTTTCAGCATACAGTATTTAGCCTTAAATATAAAACTACTTGGGATGTAAGAGAGGCAGCTGGAGGGGACAATAAAAGCAGTTAATACCAGAGTGTGAACTGGTCAATTCATAGCCCCTTGATTAACAGGAGGTAGGGGGATGACAGTTTGATCTATAAAAAGAAATCAAAGCCCTAAGAGCAAATATCTCATTTTACGATGGGGCTCGGAGAGTCTAGCACACCTTTATGTACTAGAAAGTAGGAAATACTAAAAACTGGCGAAAAAGACATGCCAAAAGAATTCAAGAGTCTATCCAGAGACTCTCCCTCCATAAACTAGAACCATCTGATCATCCAAACATGGACAGAAATAGATCATAATGAATGAAACAAACTGAGTGCCCTTGAGTTTACACTGCTCAAATGAGTGAAGGAAGTAATAGGTCAGGAAGAAAGGGAATTAATTCTTCCTTACAGTAGAACATAATAAATGCAGAAAGGTATAATACAATTAGAAAAACATTTGGCAACCATTATGTCATAATTGCCTTGGACAAGAATTTTGAATGAAAGCTGTAACTAGTTAAAGTTTAGAAACATATTTACAGTCTCAAAGTACCTTCTTAAAAAAAAGGAGGAAAAAAATGAAGAAAACAGACTTTATCTTAACCATGAAATCAATTTAACATTACCAATAATGGAAAAAAGATATCTCTCCTGATATGATGCACTGAGAAGTATATATCACTTCTGTGGTTTTTCTGCCAAAAATGCATAACCTAAATCTAATCATTCGAAAACAGACAAATCTAATTATAGGATATTATAGGTATTACAAAAACTAAATGGTATGTACTCTTTAAAAATGCTAAGATTATAAATATTGATGATCTAGACAAGATTCCAGATGAAGTATTCTGTCTATGATTCTCCAGTAGTTTAGAAAAAAGATAGGTAGATAAAGTTAAAGCAAATGTGATAAAATAACATTTGGGGGATCTGGGTGAAAAGTATATGAAAATTGTACTGTTTCTGCAACTTTTCTATAAACATAATTTTTTCACAATAAAGATTTTTTTTAAATAAAGCAAATCTGCCAATTCAAAGTCTTAATTACAAATTGTGGAAAGAAACAAAAGCAGGAACAAATGCATTTATTTGAACCAATAACCCATTGTAACTTAAGTGCCTAAAATTAATTTCAAATTTAAATGTGAAATTAAAGAATTCAATAGTCTATCCAGAGACTCTCCCTCCATAAACTAGAACAATCTGATCATCCAAACATGGACAGAAATAGATCATAATGAATGAAACAAACTGAGTGCCCTTGAGTTTACACTGCTGTAAATGAGTGAAGGAAGTAATAGGCCGGGAAGAAAGGGAATTATTTTCAATTGGAAAAAAAAAACTTTTAATATCACAAAAATTATGCATAAGCTGCCAATAATTAATATTACTTATGTAAAAAACTATATAATGTTTCCTAGATATGTGTCTATCCTCCCTCCCTTGCAGGTCACAGACCTCAGAGCACTAAATCTGATAATCTGTGAATCCCCAACATTTAGGCATTTGACAAATATTTATAGATATAAACTCAAACAAACTGCACAGACCAACAGATTTATTACAATAGACTCCAAAGCTGGTTGTTAAAATTGTGGGGATTTGTAACGTTGCTCTTCAAATTAAACCCAGCAACAGAACCATTCAGATTCAGGAGTACTAACTCCCAGTCAGACTGTGGGAAACTAGTTTACTAGTTTACAGAATACCAGATAGCTGGGAGCCACAATTCAGTTCCGCATCACTTGTAAGCTGACCCTGTTTTCTCACCTTCAGAAAGAGAAATTCAGCCTTGAAGAGGCCGAGTTTGACCCAAGAACCAGCCCAGTATTTACAAACACCCTTCTTAAAAAGCAGTGCCCTGAGTGTGAGAGAGCTGTAATGCACCAGGGACTGATGGACCTAGAATCAGGATCTCACACCCTGCAGGAGCCCGGTGTGTGGGCCCACTGTGTGCTGAGGGAAGCTGTGCTGAAAATAAGCTCTTCATCTGCTCCTCCTCTTGTGACTACTCTGCCTCTAGTATGTCTCTATTTCCATGGAAAACTATACTACAAAACTAAGATTCTATTCATGACTTTACTTACTTAAGACCAATAAGGTAAGTTGAATGCTTCACATACTTTGATAAATCAACAAAGACTAACGGAACAACTATCGTCTTCTCCATGGTGGGAGCTGAGAGAAACATTTTCTTAAATATAAAAATTAAGCCAGGTGTGGTGGTGCACACTTGCAACCCCAGCTACTTGAGAGGCTGAGGAAGGAGATTTTCAAGTTTGAGGCCAGACTGGGCAACTTAGTGAGACTCAGTCTCAAAACAAAATTTAAATAGAGCTTCTATCTAGCAGCTTAGTAGTAGAACACTCATCTAACAAGTGCAAGGCCCTGAGCTCAATCCCGGGTGTGAGACAGACAGACAGACAGACAGACAGACAGACACACACACACACACACACACACACACACACCACATAAACTATGGACCTAATGTTCAGAAACATTCTACTTAAGAAGATTAAAGTAAATGGTCAGAAATAAGGAAAGAGAATAAAGCTAATATTTGGAAAAGAAACTAATTCAATGGCAAAAACATTAATCGCTAGTGTCTTCCTGAGAGGAAGATTAAAATGGATGAGAGAGGTTAGGAAAATTATTTAAAAAAAAAAAAACTTTTTAAAATTAAAAAACAAAGTCAGGCATAGGGGTACACACCTGTAATCCCAGTGACTCAGGTGGCTGAGGCATGAGGATCACAGATTTGAAGCCAGCGTCAGCAAGTTAGCAAGACCCTGTCTCAAAACAGAATTTTTTTTTTAAAGGCTGGCAATGTGGCTCAGTGGTTAAGTGCCCCTGGATTCAATCCCTGGTACCAAAAAAAAATTGTTGTATTTAATCTTTACTTTTTTCCAGAAGATTTAAGCCCCATTACAGGAAAAGGTCAATTTTAGCAATAATGGTAGACGTGGAGCAGTGGAGCAAGGCTGAAAGAAAAAAGAAAGTGGGTGATTTGAAAAAAAAAAAGTGAAAACAGAAATAAAGCTTAAAAAAAGTATATACCAGAAAGAGCTATATTTGAGGGTTCTAAACTTTCCAGCATCTAACAATAAAAGGCAAACCCAAATGATTCATAATGATATGTGTCTTATTATTACTCAGAAGCATTACAATTCCAGACATTGACGTGAAATAGGAGTTCATGCTGGCAGGGCGCAGGGTTGGGTGGTGCTCAAGCCGAGGCTGCCCCAGAAGGCCAAGTCATCAATTTAGACTGCAAGCATCTCAACAAATTACACAGCAGAACAAGTTTTATTTGTTAAAAATCAAACAGCTACCTCAAACAAAATAAATCCTTCACATGGCTCCTCCACATGCTACTTCATGCTGTGTTCTCCGAGATAATGAGGAAGGTACACCAATAAAACAATTCTTTGAATAAGTTATTATTCATAATTTTACCAGTGACTTCTAATTTTAGCATACTGGATGGCCACATAGCTCCTTCTCTCTGACTCTAAAAACTTGGAAAGGTTATAAATTCTCTGAGATTACACAACTCCATCATATATATTTCAAGACTATTTTTCCCCTTTTTGAAAGCAACTATTTCTTTCCACTTGGGATTTTAAGCACACCACTACATTTTTTGATATTAGGGACTAGTATTAGATTACCAACTATTTACAGGGCTTAGTGAGAACACATAAAATAAAAAGATAATAAAAACAGAGTTTTAAAAGACAGAGAAAATCTGAGTTCATTTTAAAAAGCACATAAGACTGTCTTTATTTTTCTAATTTTGCTTAAGACTAGCAAAATTTCCTGAAGTTCCAGTTGGCATGGGACTAGCTCTCAAACTTTTTAGATTTTAGTCAATTTGGTCAAGGCAAAGGACTCTACAGCTTGCTTAAGTTCCATTTTCAATTTTTTTTTTTTTTTGCATTTATTGATCCCCTTCATTCTTTTTTTAATTTTTAGTTTTTTTAATTTATTTTTGCATTACAATTCTTAATATACCATTTTTATCACATCTCTGATAAGGTATGTTGACACCAAATGCACATCTTCATACATGTATTTTGTATAATGATGAGGGTCTCCTTTCACCATCCATGCTATTCCCCTTCTCCCTCCCTTTCCCTCCCACCCCTATTCCCAATCTAGAGGTAATCTTTCTCCCTTGCTCTTCCTCCCAACCCCATTTTGAGTCACTTCCCTTATATCAGAGAAGAAATTCGGCATTTGTTTTTTTGAGATTGGCTAACTTCACTTAGCATAATCTTCTCTAATGCCATCCATTTCCCTGCAAATGCCAAGATCTTATTCTTTTTTATTGCTAAGTAATATTCCATTGTGTATAAATGCCACATTTTTTTTTATCCATTCATCCACTGAAGGACATCTAGGTTGGCTCCACAGTTTAGCTATTGTGAATTGTGGTGGCTATGTCCCTGTAATATGCTGTTTTTAGGTCCTTTGGGTATAGTACAAGAAGAGGAATAGCTGGATCAAATGGTGGTTCCATTCCCAGTTTTCCAAGGAATCTCCATACTGCTTTCCAAATTGGCTACACCAATTTGCAGTCCTACCAGCAGTATATGAGTGTGCCTTTTTCCCCACATCCTTGCCAGGACTTGTTGTCTGTCTTCATCATGGCTGCCACTCTTACTGGAGTGAGATGGTATCTTAGAGTAGTTTTAATTTACATTTCTCTGATTGCTAGAGATGATGAGCGTTTTTTCCTGTATTTGTTGATTGATTATATATCCTCCTCTGAGAAGTGTCTGTTCAGGTCCTTGGCCCATTTATTGATTGGATTATTTGCTTTTTTTTTAGGTGCTTATCTTGTTGACCTCTTTATATACCCTGGAGGTTAGAGCTCTATCTGATGTGTGAGGGGTAAAAATTTGTTCCCAGGATGTAGGCTCCCTATTCACCTCACATATTATTTCTTTTGCTGAGAAAAAACTTTTTAGCTTGAATCCATCCCAGTTGTTGATTCTTGGTTTTAATTTTTGTGCTATAGGCGTCTTATTAAGGAAGTAGGGGCCTAGCCCCACGTGATGGAGATTAGGGCCTATTTTTTCTGCTATTAGACACAGAGTCTCTGGTTTAATCCCTAGCGCCTTGATCCATTTGAGTTAACTTTTGTGCATGGTGAGAAAAAGGAATTCAATTTCATTTTGTTGTATATGGATTTCCAGTTTTCCCAACACCATTTGTTGAAGATGCTATCCTTTCTCCAGTGCATGCTTTTGGCACTTTTGTCTAATATAAGGTAGTTGTAATTTTGTGGGTTGGTCTCTGTGTCCTCTATTCTGTACCATTGGTCTATCAGCCTGTTTTGGTGCCAGTACCATGCTGTTTTTGTTACTATTGCTCTGTATTATAGTTTAAGGTCTGGTATCACTATACCACCTGTTTCACTCTTCCTGCTTAGAATTGCTTTAGCTATTCTGGGTCTCTTATTTTTCCACATGAATTTCTGATTGCTTTTCAAATTTTTATAAGAAAATGATGGCAAATCCAATGAAATGCAGCAAATGTGTCTTCAGTGACAAATAGAAACTATCATTTATCTTGTAATAGAAAACTATGAATTTCTACACGTGACTCTAATATAACCCAGAAATCTTAACTGCTCTTACTAGATTATACATATTTCAAGAATATAAATTCACTGCCAGTACATCACCAAGCTTACAATATACAATTGTCACTAGTTTAATGATGAAAGTAGAGATGATTTGGAATTGGGTCAAAAAAGAATAAAATTTTGAAATGCAGACACCTAAACTACTACACTGTATATTCCTTTCACTGTCTCTTATGGTTTTATGACAACACAGACTGTGAAGAGCAACCGTTGTCAGAAGGCAATGTTAAGCAAATTATGGCACCAGTGGAAAGGTGGCCTGGGATGTAGAGCTGGCAGAGTGAACGGGTGGCTAAGACCAGAGGTAAACTTCCTTGGAGTTAAATGCAATCTGCCCTGATGGCCACCTCAGTTATGCTTTAGTCCTAGCCAAGCTCTGTCCTGCAGCTCAGTTTGATTCAGTAACCTCTGTAAGCATAGGTTCTAATGAAAATATAAAAAGAAACCTTAGATTTGTACAGTACCCTGAGGAGTACTGAATAACACTATGATAAATAACACACTGACAGGATGAAGATATGTGGGCAGTTAAGGATAAGAACCAAGGGCTATGGCTCAGGGGTGGCGCACACTTGCCCGGCATGTGTGAGGCACTGGGTTCAAATATCAGCACTGCATATAAATGAATAAAATAAAGGTCTATCAACAACTAAATAAATATATTTTTTTAATAAAAGGATAAGGACCACATCTTACCACCACAATGAGAGTACTCTGAATTATCTACAAATCACAGGCTATAAAGAAACAGGCAACTATTTATGACTTGATATTCAGAACATAAAATATAAAAATCAATCTAGTATTATCAAAAAAAAAGATTAATTATAATCCCAACTGTGTGCTAGTTTGGAAAAAAATGTTAACATCAATATATACTGAACTATAAATAAATTTATTTATTATTGTTAAATTTGAGAAGCAAAATAGTAAATGGGTAAGAAGAGACAAGCCTGTACTCAAAGCAGCAAAGGTGTACCAGTGCCTAGCTTTGTGACTTTAGGCAAGCCACATAAACCCTCTGTGCTAAAGCTTCTAAGCCAGTAAAATGAGGATAATAGTTTGTCCAATGTTAATATATACATATATTATATGTTTCTAGAAGAGTGCCTAGTATATATCTTATAGCTATTATTTTTCGAATTATTCTTAACACTATGGAGAATTTTTAAATATGATCAAGTATAAGGAAATTTCTACATTCTAATTTAAGAGATCCTTGCTATATTATATCCATTTCACTAGTACTGGAACATTGTATCCTCAGAAGATTGGTTCTTGCATTCCCATGGACACCACACTCTGCAGATGCTCAAGTTCCTTACAGAAAATAGCACAGTATTTGCATAACAAAATGTACATACTGTCATATGCTTTAAATTGTCTCTAGTTTATTTATAATATCTAATACAATACAAATGTTCTGTAAATAGGTGTTACAATGTATTGTTTAGGAAATAATAAGAAAATAATTCTGTACCTGTTCAGTCCAGCTATAATTTTTTTTTCAAATATTTTCAATCCCTGGATGGTTGATTCCATGAATGCATAATCCAGAGGTATAAGGGGCCAACTACTCACATAGGCTGCAAATTTATCACTAATTAATCTTGAACATCTACTAGTTTGGTAACTGTCTAAAATCACCTACCTGCCAAGTATAATCCTTTATAGTTTCCATAGGCATAGGAATTACAAGGAGATTCTGAAGAATAAATGCAGCCTGAAAACATAAAAAAAAAAAAAAGTCAATACTGCCATCTTGTTGTCATCTTTGAAATTATCTAACATACTGTAATTTAATAACAAAAGATGTATTTCTGGTCCACTGAACATACACAGGGGTCCTCACAAGAATTACTAAGCTTTATTTATTAAACAATGACTTTGTTAGGTGATGACCAAACACTGTACAAAATTATTTCATCAGGAAATATATTTTTTTTCCACTTTGGAATTCAATTCTACGCAGCAAAAAAAAAAAAAAAAAAAAAAAAATGATTGGTATAAAATAAACTATTTTGGCAGCATTTAAGAAATGAACATCCAGGCCTCCACTCCCCATCCCACCTCGTCCCCCTTTCAACTCATGCACTCTCCTCTCAATTAAAACCTGCTAACTAGAAATATAAACCACAAATGTCCAAGTCAACCTATTAAGACCTAAAGATGATCAAATGAAATAATCATATTAAACACTGATTGTTGTGTGTATGGTAGGGCAGGTGTGAGGAATCAAACCCAGAGCCTCATGCACGCTAGGCAAGCACTTTACCACTGAGCTACACCCCCAATTCTTAGAGTGTGTACTTAATGAAAGACTCTGATACAATCATACTGGAATATCAGTGAAATTCTAACCGTGACATTTCCAACCATCTTCATTGGAAGTCAATAAAAAGTACTAAAGTTAATAAATCAAACAAAGGCATTACCATTTAAAAGTAAGCATTACCATTTAAAAGTATGAAAGCAATTAACAAGAAAACCAATCTTCTGAATTTGGAAGTGGGCACTGGCTAACAGTAGACTCAAGAGCTACTATTGTTTTCATAAGCCTCTAAGAACTATTTGATTATTGTTTTGAAACTATCTGTATTAATCATCACTTTGATAGAAGCAGCAATAAAAAGAAAACCACAAATTAAACTTGGGTTTAATTTTCCTCTTATGTTACATGACATACTATAAAAAGCTGTCATGTCAACAGCCCTTCATTATGATTAAGGCTTTATAAACATTAGAGACCCATATATGCTGAGGTAAAAGTAAATTTATTTTCTGTGAACTACTTTTCAAGTATTATAAAGCAGAAGAGTTCACATTAAAATACACTGTATTCTGCTTTGATCTTATCAGAATAAAGAACTCCAATTTTACTATAAATTAATAATATCCTTTTTATTCTTCATTGTCATTTCATTTGGGTTTTCATTAGACTACATAAAGGTCTACAGGCCATTCACCCTGCTGAACAGTGAGTTGAGTATGCTTTATAGATAATATTGCAATGGGTTTCTAAGGGAAAAAGACAGACATACCTCACGGCGCACCATACTACACTCTGACTGGTCTAGAAGAATATTCACCACAGTTCCCCAGAGCCCACCAGAAATGTTTTGACAACTGTTTGTCAAGGCCACACAGCCAGCTTCAAAAGTAGTCAGTGCTGATCCTAATCCCAGGGAAGTGAATCTCACCTGTCAAAGAGAAATTTGTCAAATCCACGTATCCTATCTATTTCCTAGCATAAGTTAATTTTCGGGCATATAAAATATCATATTTTATAAATACAACACTAGCTTTCCAAAACTAAACTATAAAGGTCACTTAGTGTCCAACATGTTTATGAAGAAATAAAAATCCTATATCACTACTGAAGAAAGCAATAATTTAGAAAAAGAAGTTCAGTATCAGCAAAGGACACACAAAGTTAAAGCCAGGTATAAATAAGCAGCATAAACTTATATTTTTGTAGCCCTTTTCAAGGGAAAGCATAGTATAATTACACATCTTTCATGAGCTCAATCTCTATTCATTCCTCCTTCCTAAAAAGGGTACCTATTAATTTGTTCTACCTTTCTTAATTTTTTAGTGTTTCTTCCAAATAAATGGTTTTAACTTTCTTGAAAGTTCTTTTTTCAAAAAACAAAAATTGACTGATTTACATAGTTTAGAAGGTATTTATTATTTTCCCAAAATTATTTTAAAAGTATTTCAAATAAAATTGAAGTGGTGTATGTTCTTGCCATTGTACTATTCAAGTCACACATTTTGGTGAATTTCTGAATTCTGACCCAAAAATATATTTCCTATGATTGCTACAGGATAAAAAAAAAAAAAAAAAAAAAAAAGGTACTCATAAAATAGTCAAGGAATAAGTCCAAGTTTTAAGTGCCTAAAATATGTAACTTTAAAGTTACATCAAATAATATTTCTAAAAACCAAAGGCCTTAATTATAATAGGATGTATTCATTTCTTCCTCAAAAATGAATGAACAGATGACTCAAACTAGGAAGTTACTAACAATATACAATTTTGTATTATATGATGCAATTCCGTTATGTGGCACTTAAATATTACTAGGATTCATAACTTAGAATTTCCAGTTGTCCTTCTAAAATTGTTTGAAATTGCCTTGGCTTTTCCAACAATTTTCCACTGTTATTTCTAAAAATGACCGATTAGACTATCTTTTATTTATTTTTTTTTTAGAGAGAATTTTTTAATATTTATTTTTTAGTTCTCGGCGGACACAACATCTTTGTTGGTATGTGGTGCTGAGGATCGAACCCGGGCCGCACACATGCCAGGCAAGCGCGCTACCGCTTGAGCCACATCCCCAGCCCCTATCTTTTATTTTTTTATTTTCTTTTTTTTTAATTAATCAATTAATTTTTATTGATTTTATTTTTTTAAATACATGACAGCGGAATGCATTACAATTCTTATTACACATACAGAGCACATTTTTTTCTCTTATTTTTTTTTTTTTTGCATTACAATTCTTAATACCTTTATACCACAATTTATCATATCTCTGATTGTATATAAGGTATGTTGACACCAAATTCATATCTTCATTCATGTATTTTGTATAATGATGAGGGTTTCTGTACTCCAATGAATATGATTAAAAAGAGTATCCTATGCACTGAACTGTCATCTCTGAAAATTCACACACTGAAACTCTACTACCTAACATGATCATCTGGAGGCAGAGCTCCTAGGAGGTAAGTAAGATGAAGTGAGGGTTTTTAAGAGGGGCATACCACTAAACCAGCCTTGGGACTCTAGGAAGAAAGGGAAATCTCTTTCTCCACATACACGCTGTGTGCTGTGAGAACACACTGAGAAAGCGGTCTTCTGTAAACCAGGAAGAGGGCCCTCACCAGAAACCAACCACGTGGTATCCTGACCTTAAACTTGTGGCCTCCAGCATTATGAGAAAACAAGTTTCTGCTGTTTTAGCCACCTATTCTATGGTATTTTATTAAGGCAGCCCAAGCTTATTAACACAGTCTTGTACCAAAAAGTAGGGCTGTGCACCTGTAGCAAATAGCTAAGCATATGAAAGTGACTTTGGAACTGGGTAATGCGTTAAAGACCAGAAGAATTTTGAGATGCAGCCAGGAATATGAACATGAGAGGTGATTCTGGAACAATCTCAAGACAGGAATGTAGAACACATTACTGAAAACATGTTAATGAACGAACGGTGATCCTCATTATCAAGTGGGTTGAGTAAGTGCCCCGTGAAGGCTCGTATGTCAAAGGTTTGGTCCCCAGCCCATGGTGCAGTGAGGTGGTGGAAGCTTTAAGAGGTGGGGTACAGTTGAGAGTCATGCAGTCATACTGCAGGGCGCCCGTGAAGGGGACACTGGGATCCTGCCCCTTCCTCCTTTTCTCTGTCTGCTTCCCGGCTGCCATGAGATGAGCAGTTCTGCGCCAGCAGGCATTCTCTGCTACCTGTTCTGTCTGCCCACAGGCCTGAGAGCAATGGTTCTGAGTGCTGATGAACTGAGACATTTAAACCTATGAGGCAAAACAAACCATTCCTCTTTTAAAGCTGTTTATCTCAGATATTTGTTACAGTAATGGAAAGCTGGCTAATACAAGTAACAAAGAAACTGTTTCAAATAAGACTGAGGTGGTACAGTAGGCTTGCCATAGTACCACTCTGTTCAGGTCACATGTTGGTGTATTTCTGAATGCTTACCCAAAAATATTTTTTTAATGACAGCTAGAGTTGCAAAGCTCAACTGTATTCATGCCCTAGTGTGTTGTGGAATGTAGAACTTATGGACAATTAATTGTTATTTACGTGATACAATTTCTAAAAAGTGGCTAGGTTCCTCCTGACTGCTTGTAGAAAAATCTGAAAGAAAAGAGATAATTTGAAGAAGGAATTAAGAACAGATAAGCAAAAATGGACATGAACAAGAATTTAGAAAATTCTCAGCCTATCCACGGAAAAAAATGAGAAAACTTCTTCTAAACAGAACACGGCGGATGTGGCTGACCAACCATTTCATAAAGAAAACATTACGGTGATTTCGTCAGTCATCTCACAGGAAGCCAGGAATATAGATGGCACTGTATGAGCAGATACTGCCAATGTGAACTCCAGGGAACAAAGAAAGTGGGACAGATTGATGGAGGCTACTGTACATAAGAGTCTATTGGTAAATGTGTGCTATTCTTCAAGGAAAGAGAAAATGTCAAAGGTGACTCAGAGATCATAAGGTCTGCTACTCCCACCACAGGCCAAGAGCACAATGCTATGTTCTCCTTGGTTTCAAAGAGTAGGCCTACTTCTCTGGTGTCAGTGGGCCAGGATGACCTGGCCCAGAGCCCCCGGGACTGTGGTGCTACTCTCAAGCACAACAGCATGGATGGGCCCTTACAGAAAGATGAAAGGGTGGGATCACCCAGGAGTTGTGGGGGAGTGGAGAGGCTGTCCCAGCAGCAGGGCTGTAAAGGCAGTATCAGCCTAAGGGCTTGAGCTTGGAGTTGTCTTGCCAGGTTTTGAACTTTCCTAAAACCATCACTCCTTCCTTCTTTTCTTATTTCTTCCATTGGACAGGGAATATTTATTCTACAACTAGTCTATCATCAAAGTTTAGAAGCACTACCTTATATAGTTTCACAAATTCATATCTGGAGAAGAATTTTTCCAAAGGATGAATTAGCTCTGAAGTTTCATCTGGACTTTATATAATTGACGCTGAAATGAGTTAAGATGTTGGGAGTTGTTGATAATGGAAATACTCTTGGCAAGGAAGAAGGTCATTAATTGGGGGGGGCAAAACTATAATGAATTGTCTCTCTCCAAAACTCCTATGTTGAAGCCTTAATCCCCATGTGACTATGGCTGGAACTAGGGCAAGGTTAAATGAGATCATGGGGTGAGACCCTACTCCAACAGGATTGGTGTTTTTAAAAGAGACAGAAAAGAGTCTCCCTGCATGTATGCATCAAGGAAAGGACATGTCAACAGGCTGCAAAAGATGGTTCTCTAGAAAACAAACAAACAAAAAAAAGACAGTAATATTTGGAGCTTGGATTTCCAGCCTCTGGAACTATGAGAAAATAAATTTTTATTATTTAAGTCACCCAATCCATAGTATTTTATAATGGCAGCTGGGAGCTAATACAGGGCTAAATAAACCATAAAACTTGGTAACTCTAACAATACCATAATATGAATAAGCATAAACATGTATGTTTTATTTTCAATTATTTTTAATCTAAACATGATAGGCTTGGTTCTCTTTTATACTGACCTCTGGGTCCCGATCAACCCATAATGGAATCAACCAAGCCAATCCTTGTTGAGTAGGAGTCTGTTCTTCACTGAGACTACCCAAAGGTAAAAACCAAAGTGAAACCCACTCCTAGAATGAAAGAAAGGAAAACAGAATTACTTTAGGTAAGTTTAGGAAGTTTAAAATAATTCTAAATCTTTAGAAATCAAAATAAAGTAAAAATATACTTAAGACTTGGTTTCAATCCATTATTAGGCCAATATAATGAGGAAAAAAAAAATCTCAGCTCCTCCTAAAAAAAACTTAACCATAAAAAATTTTCCTATAAAAGCAATATTTTCTCCATAATTTAGCCAAAATATCAAAAATGTAGCTTTCTAGCAAATGCAAATTTCAATCAAAATACATTACAGATAAAATTTAGATTTATGTTGGACACAGTGGCGCACACCTGTAATCCCAGCTACTTGGGAGGTTGAGGCATGAAGATCACAAGTTCGAGACCAGCTTCAGGAACTTAATGAGGCCCTGAGCAATTTAGTGGAATCCTAGCTCAAAATAAAAACATTAAAAAAAAAAAAAAAAAAAGATATAGCACCCCTGGGTTAAATCCCCAGTACCATAAATAAATAAATAAATTTCAGATTTACATGATATACAACTTCTAAGTAATGTCTTAGTCAAAAGTCTTCTTTGTCTCCTAAAAAGAAAAGTCAAAAGAAACATTTTTTTATAGCAAGCCTATAGACTGGAAATGTCCTAGGCACAGCACAACCCTTTTCAAGCAACTATTCACAAGTCAGGCAGCTGTTAATGCTCTCACCGAGCTGGGAGCATGGGCCATCATCTCATGGGACAAGTGAAGCAAACAAAGGACAGTGCTCTTTGTAACACCTTTTCCCATGAAGGACATCGCGTTTCCTCCACGCTCCACATAAAAAGAAGTAATGACCTGGAAGACAATGTGAACAGTTGTGTGCAAGCCTTATTTTAAATGGCATATAAAAATATCTATGTAAAATTCTCCTTACTTGTCTAAATAGAACCTTAACAACACATACTTATAATATTATTAGTTTATACATTTATAACTGGTTATGATGGTAAATTTTGTGTTATGTGTATTTTAACACAGTTAAAAATATTCCTAAACATTTTTCCCCTTGAGATTTGTACAAAAGGTATGCAGTATCCTCGTAAGATATTTTTAAGACTTAGAATATTTCTACGACATTTTTGTATTTTTTTAAGTCAAAAAGTTTATATCTTGTTAAAAGCACATATTGGAACTGCTAATTCTATAAAGCTCACTGACCAGTCTGTTATGTTAAATTCTCTTGAATAATGGTTTAAATGTAAATAGACACTTTCCTCGCTTGTGAATGATCTTAGATATCTATTACATATTTAAGTATATGCCTATTATTTAGATGACTGGTTCTCAATTGATACATTGTATCACTAACAAAAGAAATGTTTCCCCTCTAGGGGGGCATTCCCTTCACAGAGGAGCTGATTCAGCAAAGTCCTTCCACCTGACTTAGAAAATCCTTTAAAACATGTGGCAAAGTCTTTATGACAATTACTATATAAACGATTACTATTCCCCAAACAGGGGTTTGGTAAATATTTGTGAGCTAACTGAATAAAAAGAAACTTTGCAGTATGTCAACTTTTAAACAAATAAAGAATATTCGGTGAAAAAAAATCACATATAATTCACAAAAGTTTTATAAAAGAGAATGGTGACAATTTTCAGGCCCCAATATATTTTGATGGGAAAATGTGTGATAAATCAAAAAAACTGAAGACTACTTGTTTCTGCACTAACACAAATAAAGTATATCAATCCTTTCACCCAATATCTCTATACTTTTAGTCATCAAAGAATCCTGCAATGCGAGTCATTTTATCTCAGTATCTCTTTAGGTTTCGTTTTGTTTTGTTTTGTTGATAATTTCAAGTCATACAGTAAAAAAGACTATACATATATACACACACAAAAACATATATGTATGTATATACATACATATGACTGTATATGTATATTGGTAAATAATTTAGGGGCTCTGGCACAAGTTACAATTTTCACAAATCAAAAATAAAACACAACTCACCAGGGTCGTGGTTTAAAATATTTTAAAAATTTTAAAATATCCTACATGAATTCTACTATTTTTTTATTTTGGGGGGGAATTTAAAATTTTAAGTACTACATTAACAAGATGTCTGAGCAATCAGTCATTATCATCTTTTCTCTAATTCATCACTGGAAATACCTAATATCTATGCAATAATTTTATTTCTAGTTTAAAAGTGACAAGCCAAGAACTTTGGAATTATCTCCTTTTAATCTGACCCTTTTGTCAGATCTCTGGAATTATACATCATTTATCTGATGTTAAGGATTAAATTACCATAGTTAACTTAACCATCGTAATTAATCACAATCAGTTTAAGTCTCACTTCACCACTACAAAAAAAGCAACATTTATATTCAAATTTCACTGTGCAAAACTAAAATAATCTAGAAATATGGCTCCCTTGCAATAAGTAATCAGTGTGTGTGTGCCCCCCCAACCCCCACCCACATCCCCCACCGACTTTCAGTACTAGGGATTGAGCTCTCAGGGTCTCTACCACTAAGCCACTCTCCCAGTTTCCCCTCAACCCACTTCTCTTTTAGACAAGTCTTGTTAAATTGCTGAGGCTGGCCTTGACCTTGTGACCCTCCTGCTTCAGCTTCCTGAGTTGCTGGGGGATTACAGATGTACGTCACCACGTCCAACAGAATCCACTTTAATTACTAAGAAACTAAACAGCTGGACCAACAATGACTTCGCTCTGAAGTACTTATTTACCTAATAAACTAAGCATAAAGTCCCAAGATTAAAAGTCACTCTGCTATAATTTCTAACAAATATGAGAGGTTTATCTATATTATTCTCCTGTCATATAAACACAAAGACTTTCTTCACAAGATAGTTTATAAAGCATGAAATAAATTCCCATTTATACCAAATCAGGATTTGTTAGTCAAGCTTTTCATGAAACATTATAAAATGGGAACTATACTTTTTATCTATTTCTCCTCTAATAAACTGTGCTGATTTTAATGATCTCAAAGATAACTGAACTGAGAATGTGATTACTGCCTTTTACCTGTATTTCTTACCTAAACTTAAGTTCTTTTGTTCTCCAATACCACAAATGTCTCATTTTAATTTTTAGTATTTGCAATATAGCTATAATCAGAAGTCTCCCTTCTTACCCAAGTTTTTAAATAAAAGTACTTTTGATAGTTTTCAAATACAAACAATACAATTCCATTTCAATTATTACTGTATGTATATATATGTGGTATGCCATATATATAGTAGTTCCTTGCATATCCCAGATCTAAAAATAGATAAAACCCTTTTTAGAGAGATGTATTGAATAAAAGGTTCAGAGAGAGATGTATTGAATAAAAGGTTCATAAATGGAATATTTATAAATCACATTATAACTGATGCTATAAATTAGATGCCTATAGGTTGAATAACATTTTAAATGCATTAGAATGTATAAATTTTTTAAAAAACATTATAATTTTTAACTAAAATATGTTTGAAAATTCATGTATTTCTGGCCATGGACACCTGGCAGCATGGAATAAAACAATTCGTTACTATACCAACAGTATTACCTATTTCAATATTTATAATTATTTTTTAAAATAAAATCTCTTTTACTAAAGGGGCTACAGTAAATTTCATATTAAATGTTATAGTAATATGAGTATTCAGAATTTGTAAATAAAAAAATTAACAAAAATAAACCACAAACCTAAACCAAAAAAAAAGAGTAGGAAGATATAGATAAATTTAGTTAAAAAAAAAATCCAGGTCTGGAATTCCACTTGCTGTGGATCAGTTTATTCATCTTTTAAAATATAACTGTACACTGCCTCCTCGAGAGTTTTTCCTAAAGTCCTAATACAGATATTGATTTCAATCTCTGGCTGTTAGTGAAGGTTAGAAGGCAAAATTAAGCTGACAAATTTGACCAATAAGAAAACAATGATCCATTTTAAGATTCAATTTATTACATAAACAGTTTGCAAGTACAGCCAAAGGTGCCACTCCCAGTGTCCCTTGTGCAAGGTGAACACTGGCACAAAGAGGCCAGACAACTGTACTGCAAGTGGCAGAGTGCTCTGTTGCTAAAAAGCCCAAACCATGCTCTATACCCCACAGCTGTAACCCTGGGGAAGTGCGGCAGAAAGCCCAGACTTCCTCGGGCCTAGGAATAAGAAACAGGTCAGGACAGACTTCTAACACATGATGATGGGAATGACACTCAAGCTCCTGGAAGTTCCTCACAATCCCCCATGCTCATGTTCCAGAGGATCAAAGGAAATTCTGCCAGATCAGCTGGGGAGAGAGGCCTTGACTATGTGGCCCAAGTGCCAAAATCCAAGATTGCCAGAGCACAGTGGCAATGCTGTCCTTCTACAGGTGGTGCACAACCACATCATTGTTGTGCTTATTACATCATATTGAAGATATTCTGAACCAAAAGATGATGAAATCAGAATATATCAGAATCTCTACAATATAATTAAGGACATGCTTAGAAGGTAATTAGAGCAGAAAATATTAGAAAACGAAAAGCTAAATACACTTCTACAATGTTGTACATATAACACCATATAAAATAATATTAAACTCCACCTACAGGCAATAAAATTAATAAATCTTATAAGCATAATGTTGAAAGAAACCACTGACACAAATTTTTTTTTAAATCAAAGATTATTTTATACATAGACACACACTTAAATGGTAAAACTATCAAGAAATGCCAAGAAGTAGAGTATCCAAAAAAAAAAAATCAAAATACATTCTACAAAAGGAACAAATAGAATTCAACTGAGGAATGATGAATACTTCTGGGATGCCAGCTAAGCTGTACTTTTGGACTTGGGGGTAATCATGAGGTGTTCACTATGTGATAATTCAATGAGCTATGTATTTTCTGCATGTATTGTTATTTCACAATTAAAATGGTTAAACAAAGTAAATGAATAAATAAATTACCCTAATGAAAAGATTTAAAGTAAGCCTCAATTTTTCTTGAAAATGAGAGTATTCCTCAAGGTGATCTTCTGGACATATTTTTTATAAAATCAATTAAAATATTTAACCATTATGATGAGTTAAATAAAAATATAATGCATTTGTGCCTGGCACCTAATAAAAGCAATCAGTAAATAGTAAATAGCTGTCATTTGGGGGTGTTATTTTTACTTACCTCCAGAAGACCTGACAGGTACTTCATGCAAATGTCAAGTGGCCGTGTGAGAGGAGAATGTGAGCTCCATCCCTGAAATGCGGTGAGGTGGGCCATCCCTCGTAATGTCCGCTCAAGGGAAGGCAGGCCATAGAAATGAGGAGCATCTGTGACTCGCAGGCACTGGAGCAGTTTCAGAGCCAGCTGTGTTTGGAAAACGTAAAGGAGTTCCAAGCATTTCCTATGCATTTAAGGGGGGGGCGGGGGGGGGGGTGGAAATCAACCACAGAAAAAGTTATAGACTTAATGGGCTGTCCTATTAGCTGCAGGGGGTTTCCCACATATTAGAAAGGTATGAACTAGACAAAATGGCAAAAAAACATTTCCTCTCAAAACAAGGCTTTGCAAGAGAAGTTTAGAGAAACTATCAACTAGAGTATGTATGTAAAATATAAGCAGCAATCACATTTAAAATACATAAATGGATATTGGTTGTGTTATCCAAGAGTGACATAAAAAATTGAAAAAAAAATAATTTCACACTATAAATGAGTTTAATTTGAATATATTAAAACTGTATTAAATCCTTCAGTGTCATGAAAAACTTGTTAATTTTTAATTGACTAAAACTTTTTTGTAGAAAAATAAAAGGAAATGAAAGCTTTTAATGACTTTAACACATAATTAAGCAAGACTGTCAGAAACAGATCAATCAATAGAATATTTTCTATCAAAAAATAAAATTCTTAAAATTAAGTAGTCAAGAATGAATTCAAATATAAATTGATGATTATTAACTATACTCTTACCTATTCCATTAGGCATATGATTTTAAGATCATAATTTTTATATATCTGCTATCCAATTGCTTTTAAAGTATTTTAGAAATACAAAGAACCTATACTAAAGCCTACAAGTTCAATTCCTCACAGATCAACAACAAAGTAACCAAACTGACACTATTATAAATGTTCTTACTGTTTTTTAAAATGTAACATACATCAACATGCAAATAAGCAGACTAATTTTAACTATCAGTACCAAAGTATTTATATCTCCTAATTTTAAAGAAGAAGTAAATCTCTGAAAATCAGAGGAAAAATAGATTTTGAATAATTGTACCCAAACTTTCAACAATACAAATGATACCTGTCAGTAACTGCCATGAAACTGAGAAGCAAGGTATTGAAAAGTGCAATCAGTTCTTTCTGAAGTTGCTGCCTGATAGCAGTCCGGATGTCATCTATTTCTTCTCTTGCCTGAGTCTCTGTCAGAACCAGCAGGTCTAAGAGTGGATTTGGGCTCTAAAAAATGAAATTTGTTAAAAATATATTTACTCTCTAAGCTATATGTTTTTCCTATAAAGGTTTTTTGTTACTACCTATGTTCTAGATGAACTAAAAAGTTTTACTATCTAATTAATAGGTAGTTATACTATCTAATTAGTAGGTCTGGGCCTTCACTGCATCAATAAAGATGTTCTAAATTCAACAGGTGTTTAATATGTCATCTCAACAAAAAGAAAGCACATGTTATAGAAAACTGAGAACAGAAAAAAACACAATGAGAGAAAATCACACATAATCACACCTCATTGGTACATACTCTCATCTGTTTCTGTAAGTAGAAATGTAAACAACTTTAATTATATATTTTAAGCAAACATGATACTAAGTGAAAAACACTATTAAAATAATCTTTTCTACTTAATGATATGATCCACATTTCTTCAAAAACTTTATTTTAATATATGATTCCCTTTTACCTATAAAGATTTACAACCCTAATTACTAGATAATAATTTTCTACTTTTCTAACACAAAAATCCATTACTAATATTTGTAATAGACTAAATGTTTATTTTGTGCTTGGCACCTAAAAAAAGCAATCAATAAATAGTGAATAGCTTGCTAACCTACTGAGGGAGTAGAAAATGGTGCGTTAACCAGAAGCATTAAGAGATACACAGAATATGTACTATCACCTTAAAGTCACTGGCACTAGGCTAAGAAAACAAGAATTCAGTTAACTTTCTGATTAAACTTCAAGATTTGCACCTTCATTTCTTTCTTAAGAAAGGGCCAAAAGACAGAAGGAAAGCCATACTGAGAGCAGAGGAAGCTCATCCTCCAAAGGCAGTTAGCATTCCATCCTGAGCATCAGGTGGTATCTCCAGTGACTATGACAGCACACAATAACAGAGAAAATACAATTGCAATCACTGCTGTTATGAAATCTGACTTCATATAAAAGAACTTAACGTAAAAAAAAAAAACTGCATTCCCTTCAGGGAGAAGAAACTTAAAACCAAAAATTGTTTATATTATACATATGTTCAATAAAGCATAACAACTATATTTAATATAATTGAGAGCTTTTGCAAAGTATGGGGAAGGATATTTGCTTTTAACTTGTTTTACTGTTTTTACATATAAGCAGTATTTTTTTTGTTCAGGGCCACAGCCGAGTTGGGATGACACATGGCATTTTTGCCAGAAGTAGTAGTTGAGAGGTGACACCAGCAAGCCATTGAGATGATAATAGTTATGTTAAGCTGTGTATTCAATTGTAATATTAGACACCTGCTGTCCACCTCAGCCTGTTACTTTGGAGTTCTCTCCGGGATTCCCGGAGAGTTCCCAATGGTTGGGGAAGTGCTGGAGGAGAGATTTCCGGTTGGTGGTTCCTGGAGAAGCCGCGTGGTGTTCGGGAGAGTTCCCGGGGAGTGTGTGTGGAGTGTGCTGGTGGAGTTCAGAAATAAAGTTTGTTCCTGCTTCAGTGGCTCCTGATTTGTGCCCAGCCAGACTGCGGCATTTTTTCCCAACTTTTATCTTGAGGAAGAAATGCCTTTGAAAAATTACATAAAACATAACCACAAAATCTGTTTGACATGAAAAAGAGAATCAAAATACACATTTAGTCTATCACAAATATTAATGTATTTTCTATGCTTATCTTATTCCAAAAACCAAAGACTGACTCACAATCACTCACAATCAACCCTTGGACTCCTATAAGTAATGACAAAATAAACAAATTATTTGAACTAAGATTCAAACCTCATCTTGGGAAGATTATTAATTCTATATACTGATAAAAATTAAGTAGAAGCTACTGATTAATATACTTACACAGTAGGCAAATATCTAAGATTAACAACTTTCTGCATATAATCTGCTAAGAGTTCTCCCCTTTTTTCATCTTCAATTTCCATGTTATTAAGATTCAGTGAACCTCAGCAACATCATTTTAAAATTGGGATTAGTTACCATTCCTCAAGTACAAGGAGCAGAACAGACGTCTCTACTGCTGCCTATTGATCTCAAGTGTTTAATCATACCAGGTGTTTTTGTCTTTAGACATTAGTATTTAATCCTGATTTTAAGTCAACCACTTAAGCCATCATTTTGTCACTGCTGACCTCCAAAAGGAAACAATTTCTGTAATGACAGCTCATTTCTTTATTCACACTCTGTTACCACTCATCATATCCAAGTTTACATCCATCAGCAACCTATGCCAAAAGGATCTGCAATTCCCTGAAGGAACTCTGCACACGAGTTTGTCACATGAGAGTCAGCCAGGAAAGATGTATATTACATATTTCTGAACAGCCTCAACAAAAAAGAAAAATAATATACCACTTTTATGAATTTCCATCAAAAAACTCATTCAGGTAGGAATGACATTCAATTCACCACTTCTAGCTTTTTTTTTTATGTTAACAAAATACCATTAAGTTAAGATATAGAATAGTGGGACAATAACTTCCTAAGGTGTCCAAGAATTACAGCATGTTTTTACTAAAAAATATTGTGATAAAACACATAAATAAAATTTTCACAAGAGTTCCTAAATCTTCCCTCAGGAAGGTAGTTGATTTTTCTTTTTGCTTTCTATTAACATTTTTTTTTGAAAGATAGGGCATTCATATCTGCATACTTTTGTTAGTTTTTGCAATCATAGCTTTTTACATATCATTTCACATATCTGTACATTCAAAACAATTTCTTTGAATATTCTATTTTATTGACTTTCTTACATAATATTTTCTTTATTTATTGTATCGATTTCACACAAAAAAACTTTAAAAGGAACTTAATTTTTTATTTTCAAGTTTTCTTTATCCTAACCCATCTGCAATTACACAACACTTTCTAATTTAATCTTGGTCAAGATATTTAGAAAGTAAACCCTCCTGTTTGTAGATGGTTACTTAAGTCTGTTTGGCTCACCCTTAAAAATATTATTATTATTTATACCATTACTAATAATAAATGACAAGAAAAAATAGAAATTTTCTAAAGAAAGGCTAGACACCATATAAAGCCATGCAAACAAATTTAATTGTACCAAAAATTCTCTTTTAAAATCAACTGGTATCTTGCAAGAATTTCATTTTACTTTAATAACTACAAAAAAAATTCATACCATAAAATTCAAATCATTTAAATGTTTGGTTTTAAAAGTATTAGCAAATTTAACAAGACTGAAACCATAGCAAATATCTTTTCCATCACAATGGCATAAAACTTTAAGTCAATACAAAGAGGAACTTAGGGAAATTCTCAAATTACATTAAGCAACATGCTCTAAACAACCAGTGTGTCAATTAAAAAAAAAAAAAAAAAAAAAAAGAGAGAGAGAGAAAAAAAAAGAAAGAAAAAGAAATAATTTAAAATATCAAGAGACAAGAAAAATGGATCCAAAATAACCCAAAACTTATGGGATATACAAAAGCAAATCTAAGAGGCAAGTTTACATCAATAAACACCTTTACATGAAAAAGAACATCTCGAATAAACATCCTTATGTTATACCTGGAGAAACAAAAAAAAAAATAAGAATAAAGCTCCCAATTTTAAAAAGGTAGACCTGCTGCTCTGAAAAGCCACGTTTGCATGGTTCCTGCAGCTCCTGGGTTCAGCTCCTGCTAGGAACACCTTCCCAGCTCTGGCAGCTCTATGGTCCCAGACCCCACACTCTTCAACCCGCCATGTCGCATCATGCGTGGGCCCACCAAGCAGAGGCCGCGTGGACACCAGCTCCCAGACCACCACCAAGCACTTAGCAGAGGAGGAGGAAGTTGTGGAGGAGGCAGAGAATGGAAGAGCCACCTGCTAGTAGTAATGCTAATGAGGAAAAGGGGGAGCAGGAGGCTGTGGATGAGCTGGAGGGAGAGGAGGAGGATGGTGATGGTGAGGAGGCTGAGGCAGCTACAGCAAATGGGCAGCTGCAGATGACAGGGATGGTGATGTTGACACAAAGAACCGGAAGATGGATAGGACAACTAGATGGCAAAAAAGGAAAAGTTAAACTACAAATAAGAGGCTGAAGTGACCTACTGCTCTCCACTTCCCATCTGTGAATCTAAATGTGGTCACCTCTGCAGAGAGGACACAGCCAGTGCCATCCTAGGATGACATATAGTCTCCACCCGACCAAAATCAATGTGAATTTGCAATAGGAAAGGAAAGAAAGAACCAAAACTTCCAAGGCCTAGCTTTTTTTTTTTTTTTTTTAATTAAAAGTACTTTTAAGAGGGTGATGTTGGTACTTTTTATTTACATTTTAAATTTTTGTACATATCGTCAGGGGTCAGCCATTTTTAATGATCTCGGGTAACCAACCAGCCTTTGGAGTATCCTCTGTCCTACTTTGACTTTACCTGTGGTGTGGCCATGTTCATTATAATCTCAAAGAAGGGAAATAACTAAAAAAAGCAAAAGCAACAACAACAAAATAACCTTATTCTGAGCATTCCAGTAACTTTTTTGGCATTAAGTACTTTAGCTGTATTATAAGTAGTTGTTTTGTATGAGACAGTTAAAAAGGCCAAAGATAAAAAAGGTTTCTTTTTTCTTCCTTTCTTTCCGTCTATGAAGTTGCTGTTTATGAAGTTGCTGTTTATTTTTTTGGCCTGCTTGATGTATGTGTGAAACAATGTTATCTAACAATAAACCAGAATTTTATTGTACTACGATGTTCTAACAAAAAAAAAAAAATAACAATAACTTTAAAAAATAAAATAAATAAAAAACAAAAAGGTAGAAAATAATAAATGACAGTAAAAGAAAAAAATGAAATAGACTAGAAAAACAATAGAAAAGATCAACAGAACCAAGTTTCTTGAAAAGATAGGGAAGATGGGAGGGGAGGGGAGGGGAGGGGGGATAGTAGGGGATAGGAAAGGTAGCAGAATACAACAGTCACTAATATGGCATTATGTAAAAATGTGAATATGTAACAGATGTGATTCTGCAATCTGTATTTGGGGTGAAAATGGGAGTTCAAAACACAATCTGAGTCAAATGTATGAAAGATATCATGAGCTATGTAATGCTTTAAATAATCAATAAAAAAAAGAAAGAAAAGATAACCTAGATGAAGACAGAACATTCAAATAAAATGAGAAATGAAAGAGCAGACACTACAACTGACAAAATAGAAATAGAAATGTATAACCAAAAAATTGGATGACCTAAAAGAAATGGATAGACACAATCTACCAAGACTGAATCATGAATAAATAGAAAAATCTAAAAATAGACTCAAACTACATAGGGCATGAAATCCGTAATAAAAAGTCTCTCATCAAAGAAAAGCCCAAGACTTGGCTTCATTGCAAAATTCTACTAAACCTGTAAAGAAAGAACACCAAGCCTTTTCAAGTTCTTCCAAAAAATAAAGAAAAAAGAAGAGGGAATACTTCCAAACTCATTTTATAAGGCCAAAATTACCCTGATACCAAGGCAAGAAAAAGACAATAAAAGAAAATTACAGGTCAATATTCTTGACGAATACAGATATAAAAATCCTCAACAAAATATTAACTAATATTAATTTGTTGAACAAATTCAACAGCACATTAAAAGGATGATCCATCATGATCAAGTGGAAATCATCCCAAGGATGTAAGGATGATTCAACATACACAAATATGAAAATGTAATAAAGCACCATTAACAGAATAAAAGACAAAGTCATATGACCATCACAATAGATGCAGAAAAAGCATGACAAAATTCCACTCCCTTTTATTAAAAAAAAAATTGACCTAAATTAGTTAAAGGATGCTGTACCTCAATACAATCAAGGCCACATACAACAAACCCACAAGTATCATCATCCTCAACAATGAAAACATGAAAGTTTTTCCTCTAATATCAGGAATAAGATAGAAAGTCCACCTCTTACCATTTCTATTCAACACAGAACTGGAAGTCCCAGCAAGAGCATGTAGGCAAAAGAATGAAATGAAAGGCATCCAAACTGAAAAGGAAGGAGCCTAATCATCTTTGTTTACAAAGAATTTCATCCCATATATAGAAAACACTGAGGCCTCCACCAAAGACTTTAGAACTAATAAATTCAGTAAATTTGTAGAATAAAAAAATCAACATACAAAAATAAGTAGTGTCTCTATATGGTAATAAACAAAGAAATCAAGATAAAAATCCCATTTATGAAAAAACTATAAAAAATAATAAAATGCTTGGGGATTAATATTGTTAAAATATCTATACTATCCAAAGTAGTCTACAGATTCAATACAACTCTATCAAAATACAAAAATTGATCCTAAAATTCACAAAATCCACAAAAGATGCTCAAAGGGGCAATCTACAACATCACATGATCTAAATTCAAAATACACTACTAAGCTACAGTAATCAAAATAGCATGGTACTAGTACAAAATCAGATATACTAACCAATGAAAAAGAATAAACAGCCCTAAAATAAATCTATATATTTGCATTTAATTGATTTTTGACAAAGGTGTCATCAACACACAATGGAGAAAGGACAGTCTCTTTAATAAGTGAATATCCATGTACAGAAGAATAAAATTGCACCTTTATTTTACATGGTACACATGAATTAACTCAAATGGATTAAAATCTTAAACATAACACCTGAAAACTATAAAACTACTAAAAAAAACTTCAATTGATTTTAGTCAGGCAATAGCTTTTTAGAATATAACCTCAAAAGTACAAGCAACAAAAACAAACATGGAAAAACGAGATTACATCAAACTTAAAAGCTCTGGTGCAACAAAAGACATAACAAACAGAGTGAAATGTCAATCTATGGAATGGGATAAAGAATCTGCAAACCTCATAACTGACGAGGAGTTAATATCCAAAATATATAAGGAATTCAAACAATTCATCAGCAGGAAAATAAGCAACCTGATTAAAAAATGGAAAAAGAGAGCCCTGGCTTTTTTTCAAAAGAACAGACATAGGTGGGAGTGACAGGTACAATAAAGAAAAATACAGCAGAAAAGTCAGGGAGACAGGCACGGAGGGTGCTACATTAGATGCCATCATCAGAGAAGACTTCTCTGATCAACATGTGAATAGAACACTGAATTAAGTTTGGATGTTAACCATACAGACATCAAAAGAGAAAAGAAAATCCAAGAGTGCTCAGGCAGTGTGAGTGCCTGAAAAAATGGTGCCTGGAACAGAATGTGTGAAGTGAGGTGGCAGAAGAGGTCAGAAAGTTGCTCAGAATCAAGCCGAAACCTTGGGCCACAGTTAGTATTTCAGAGCTTTATCTGAATGAGAGAGGAAGCACATAGAGAATTTGAATAGAGGAGTGACATGATGTGACTTGCCATCTTGGAAAGCATAGGTAGAACGCGTGGAAGCCTGAAGGCCCAGTTTGCCCAGGGGTGGGTGGCAGGTCAGAGCCTGGCATGGTCAGCAATGAGAAGTGTTCAGATCTGATACACACACCCGTAGGATTATGACTAAATGTGAAATTAAGGTCATGGAATATAATGTAACTATTATATCAACACAATGAAACAAGGATATGAAAGCAGTAGATGCGATGGAAGCAAGATAATGAAGTCCAAAGACCAAAAGCATGGTCAGAAGATAAGTTACAAGCAAGGAAAAAAGCTCCTGGAATTCACTTATTAAAGCATTAATCTCCTTAATTTATGATAAGAGGAGAAAGAAACAATCCAATTATAGGGCAGAACCCTCAAGGACATAACAAAAGACATTTCACAGAAAAGGAAACACACAAGTAAGTCCCAAATATGAAAAAAATTTTCATCTTACTCTAAACAATTTATCTCTTTACCAAACTACAGAAACCAAATCACACACACACACACACACACACACACGTCTCCAATGACACAGAATTATAATTTCAGTTTCGTCTATATATATTTGATGTGTAAACTTGAACATATTCAATAATATCCATTTTATTATATTTGAACAAGTTATAAAATTAAGGTTATATGTTTCCTGCATATCTTCCTTAATGTCCTATGTTTATTACTAAGGTAACAGATGTTTACTGGAAGTCTACTATGTGTAAGGCACTATGGCAGATGCTGGTATGCAATATCAACAAAACAGCCCCCAGTTCCACCAGTCTACAAGAAGGGAAATGATAATAAATATCTAATAAGCTGTATACACACAATATCATTAAGGGTTAGCATTTCTGACTTTCAATATGTAATACTTATATTTTTACAGAGAATCATCTTTTTAAGCAAAGCAAAGATATTAACATATAATGGAGCCTATTTGTCTTATAAGATCTGTAACTTTCTAAATCAGTTTAGGCCTTATTTTCTAATTCTTTGTATTTTTTTCTTGATTATTTTTGCAAAGGGTTATTTCTGGTAAGTTAATTAGATAGATAAGGTATTTTCAAATAGATGCATAGATGGACAGACAGGGACCGACAACAGACAGTGAGTGAGCTAAATGGGTTCTGACTAA
Source organism: Spermophilus citellus (assembly GCF_964194105.1). Classification (NCBI taxonomy): domain Eukaryota; kingdom Metazoa; phylum Chordata; class Mammalia; order Rodentia; family Sciuridae; genus Spermophilus; species Spermophilus citellus. The sequence continues at coordinate 123,642,693 of NC_138198.1, forward strand.
GTCTCTTGTAACAGAGCAAAACCCTGAGAGAAATGGGGGCTGGCAGGGCAGATACTTCAGTGACATTAGATTAAAGCCTGAGCAGTTTATTCATTCTTTCCAGCTTCACAATCACTATATCCCTCCTGCTTTCCTTCTGGCTTTGCTATTTACCTCTCCACATACCTATTTAAATCCCACCCCCACCCTGCAATCCCACTTAAAAATACAGTTTCAGCAGAAAACTCACATATAGAACAAATTTCATTAAAACCCGAAGACTGAAGGTCCCAGATGCTCTACAGAATTAAATCTAGTAAACCCGGTCATATCAGGAAGGCCATGTCGCTACACGTCATTTGTTCCAAGATGAGAACTACTTTACTAAGCAAAGGCCACGTAAAGATTATCCTTTTCTTTAAAAGCATCACTTCTGAAACCCAATATCCAAATTCTTTCACAATACTTACATGTCTAAGAAGTAATTCTAGAATCCAGTTTAGAAATTCTACTGATGGATTTTTTCTTTGTTCCTTCATTAACTTATTTAAAAAATGTATGATATCTATTAGCAGTTTCTCATCTTCAGTACAAGCAGGAAGCACTTGTAGAAACCTATAATAACAAACATAGTAATAATAGTTTTAGCTCTTTAAAATACGCATGCTGCCACTGTTCATCAGACACGTACGCACCCAACACACTTCACACGAGCAGGCTACCTTATGAGACACTAACCTAGATTATGAAAATGCAGAAGGAAGGACTCAGGGCAACTGCCTTCAATAATGCAGCTGGTAGTAGAGAAACATGTGCCCAAGAAACGGAAAAAAATGGAAGAAAGAATTAGCTCAAAAGAAAATACTCAATTAGAAAAGGAACCAAAGGAATGCCACAGAGGAAAACACTTCCTCTAACTGTGCTACGAATGTTGCTTTTTCATTCTGGAAGTGTCATGTTTCACAGATGAGTAGTGTTTCAGACTTAATTTTCAATAATTAGGAAGAACACGGTAGTAAAGTGAGGAGCTAAAAGTCTTGTAAAGATGTCATTAAGGATACATACCAACTTCCTGAGATTCTTTAAAAAAAAAAAATCTGCTACAAGAGAGTCAACAAAAAAATTGGATTTGTTTTAAAGATAATTGAGAATAATAAGATTCAATTTTATCTGTAATGTTTTACTTTTAAAAAAATCTAATGTAACTACATCAAAACATTGATAAAAGTAATGATAATACTAATTATAATATCCAGCACTTACTGCACACTGACCTTGCACCAGACTCTGTTCTAAGAACTTCACAGTAATCTATCAATCTTCATTAAATTCACAGCTCCATTTTAAAAATGAGAAAACTCAGGCAAAGATATGGTTATGTAGTTTTTCCATGGTCATAGAACAACCAAGTATTAGAACATAAATGCTAATATAAACACTCCAACACTCACATTAGGCTATATTTGTTAGTAATAGGGTGTTTGTCATATTTTTTAAATATTTATATTTTAGTTGTAGGTGGACACAATATTTTTATTACTTTTTTTCTTTCTTTTTTGTTCTTTTTTTATTTTTTTTTAATGTGGTGCTAAGGATCAAACCCAGTGCCTCACATGTGCTAGGCCAGTGCTCTACTACTGAGCCACGAACCCCACCCCAGGTGTTTGTCATATTATCCTTTCATTTTTTTATTTAAAATCTCACCTCCCCAAAATGACATTCAGCTCAAAAGATGTGTCAGATTATAAAAACTGAGATGAAATATTTCAAAAAGATAGAGCAAAAGAAAGGATCTAACAAGATAAAATGTAATAATCATAAAAATTTTAAAAAAGGTCTTCTGTGACATCCATAGTAATCTTACACTATCACCTCTGCAGCCTCATTTTATGCCAGCTCCCACATGCCTCGACCTCTTGTCTACCTGCCTTCGGTTCCTGGCTTGAGGCCTTATGACCTTGTCTGGCACCTCTGCTGCTTCCATCCCACTTATCTGTTGAGGCCTAGCTTATACCCTGGCCCCTAAACTGCTCCACCCTTAGAAGCGAGGTCATGTTTAGCTGCCTTCACTGCAAGTTCCAGAACAGCAAGGACTGTACCAACTTCTTAACCAACTTCCCTCACTGCTCAATTTCCTACAAGGGTCTGGCAACTGATAGGTTATCAATAAAGACTTCTGAATGATGGAAATAACTAAGAAAAAGAAGCAATAACCCCTTCTTCCCCTCCATTCCATCCCACACCACAAACTTCCAAAAGACATCATGTCTGGATACAGAGAGATTTCTAAAACAGTATGAAAAGCAAAAGTCTGCAAGTACCGAAAGAATTTAGAATCTGTGAGGAGGAAAAACAAAGAAGAAATTGTAGTTATGAGTAGGAATAATTGGAGTTATCACATGTGAATATAGATAGCATTTATTCCATGTGAGTATAATGAACAAATTAATGGGTAGAAATTACTAGGTAGCAGTTCAAAAGTAGGAAGAACATGGTAATAATTATAGTTCAAAAAAAAGACCATCCTTCAAAGGAGGTATTCACGCCAAGGGTGCATAGCCACTTGACAGGAACATACGGAAGGGAATTCTTCAAGTACATGGCTAAACTAAAGGAGCTCTGAGAGCTCTCAGACTCATCTAGCCTACATTTTTAGGAGCCAACTGTATACTATGCCTTGAGCCATATGTGAGGATAGAGGAATGTAATAATACCAGGTACCTACCTAAGCAGAAAAGACAAATACTCAAACAACTTTAACAACTATAGAAGAAATGCAGGCCAGCCACAAGATAATTACTATGGTAATTACAATTCCATGACAATTGCACATTGCAAAGGAAAAGAATCTTGACTTGAAGCTCAAAGATGAATAGATATTCATGAGACAGCCATGGAGTTAACTGCACAAAGGCAAGAAGTCATAAAACAGTAGTATATGCCCTAGAACTTCACATGCTTTCATAAAACTTGGATATATGTAGTTCATAAAATAATATCAGAGTTGAGAAATGCAGCTGAAAAGGTAGGCAAGTGCCAGATGAAAAAAGACCTTCTAAGTCATGCTAGTGGGTTTGAACTCCATATAGCATGCCATGGAGTAGAGGCCAGACATGACCTGTATTCTAGAAGGATCATTCGGAAAACAACACAATGAGTTAAATAGGGATAAGACTCCCTGTTTCACAGAAATTGGTAAAAGCTTCAGCAAAAACAGTAGCAAAAGAACTTTTAATAGGAAAGAGGTAGAGACATTAAACATGCAAAATTAACAGAAACTGGCTGAACGAGGATAAATTTCTAACTGTGAATTCTAGTAAGCTGAGTCTATCATCTATTTTTTAATTTTGACTTCAAAATATAAGACTTCTTTACATCTGTTGCTTCAATGACCTTAGAGGACAATTTCAAAAATATCTGGGCAAAGTCAGAATTTTTCTAATATGTATTCACTCCTGTAAGGACTCCTTTTGGGGTACATTCATTTGGATATATACTTTTTGGGATATATACGTTTTTAAAATTAACTTCAAAGTATATTTACTGAGCCAGGTGTGGTGGGCAAACACCACCCAGCAACTTGGGAGACTGAGGAAGGAGGATCACAAGTTCAAAGCCAGCCTCAGCAATTTAATGGGGCCCTAAGCAATTTAGTGAGACCCTGTCTCAAAATAAAATAAAAAGAGCAAGGGATGTGGCTCAGTGGTTGAGCATGCCTTGGTTCAATCCCTGGTACCAAAATAAATAAATAAATACACACACACACACACACACACACACACACACACCACTTATACAAACAAACACAACCATGCTCCTGTACATTATTTTGTCTAGAAAGCTATTTTGATATCATTATATATAGTAGAAAAAATGTAATCTAAGCTTGTAAAAAAATGATCTCAGTAATTTATACAGTTGTACCTTACAGGAAATTTTCTCTCCACACATTTTTTTCCTCTACAGTGTTGGTTCACCTTAGCTAACTGGTCAAAAAAGTGATGCTCCTTCAGCTGAATAAATGCAAAACTATATGAGTTCCCAAAGTTCCTTCTATACACATATTTCTGTAAGTAAAATTTTTCTAATTTTTCATAAAAAGGTAAAAATCTGTGATATATATTTTTGTTACATTTCTTACTAAAACACTGCAGCAGAAATCCATGAGTTTGTTTTATAAATTAGGCAGCAGTGTCAATATTACAGTGAATAAACATGAACCTATAAGCAAAATGAAAAAGAAAAAATATAGTTGTCCCTCAGCATCCATGAGGGATTTATTCCAGAACTCCCTGCAGATATCAAAATCTACAGGCACTCCAACCTTTGTTTAAAGTGGCACAGAATTTGCATAAACCCTAGGAACATTCTCCAGTATACATTAAATTACCTCTTGATTAATTTTAATACCAAATATGAATCAAACACTATTTATACAGTTTTATTACACTGTATTAGAGAATAATAAGAAAAAAAGTCTGATTTTGTTCAGTACAAACACTTTTTTTAGAATTTTCCATCTGCTATTGGTTGACTCCATGAGTACAGACCTGTATATACAGAGGGCCGATTGTACATAACACAGACACACTCTATAACATAAACACACTCTGTACTCTCCTCTTAGGTTAGACCTGGGAAAAATCTAATGTGATGCTCACATAGAGTTATTGCTACTGACCAATCTGAACTGCCCTAGGGGCTTCCATTGATCCCCACTTTGAGAGTTTTGCTTCAATATGATGTTGCATACTAATTTTACAGTTTGAATTCACAAAAAAAGTTTAGGGTCACTGATTTAAAAAATATCATTGGCTTTTACCATAAATTTTTCTTTTGACAAACAGGAACATATCAAATATGTTGAACCTGCAGATTTTATGCTTGCCTTGGCCGGCAAGAATGTGCTGATAGATCTTGCACAACTAACCAAAGTGTTAGGCGAAGTAACATGGAATTTTATAGTATTTTCATACAACAGATATAGTAGATACGAACAACCTCAAGAGCACAGATAAAGAGTAAAATGTTGTAGAAAGTGATGACTTTCCCATATTTAATACCTTTATGTTTTTTTAAATTTAGGCTTATATAATTTTTTATTTTATTATTTTTTATTTATATATGATAGCAGAATGCATTACAATTCTTATTACACCTATAGAGCACAATTTTTCATATCTCTGGTTGTATACAAAGTATATTCACACCATTCGTGTCTTCATACCTGTACTTTGGATAATAATGATCCTCACATTCCACCATCATTTATAACCCCATGCCCCTCCTTCCCCTCCAACTTCTCTGCCTTATCTGGAGTTTGTCTATTCCTCCCATGCTCCCTGTCCCTAACCCACTATGAATCAGCCTCCTTATACCAAAGAAAACATTCAGCATTTGTTTTTTGGGGATTGGCTAACTTCACTTAGCATTATCTTCTCTAACCCCATCCACTGACCTGCAAATGCCATGATTTTATTCTCTTTTACTGCTGAGTATATTCCATTGTGTATATATGTCACATTTTTAAAATCCATTCATCTATTGAAGGGCATCTATGTTGGCTCCACAGTTTACCTATTGTGAATTGTGCTGCTATAAACATTGATGTGGCTGTGTCCCTGTAGTATGCTGTTTTTAAGTCCTTTAGGTAAAGACCAAGGAGAGGGGTAGCTGGGTCAAATGGTGGTTCCATTCCCATTTTTCCAAGGATTCTCCATACTGCTTTCCATATTGGCTGCACCAATTTGCAGTCCCACCAGCAATGTATGAGTGTACCTTTTCCCCCACATCCTCGACAACACTTATTGTTGTTTGTCTTTATAATAGCTGCCATTCTGACAGGATTGAGATTAAATCTTAAGAGTGATTTTGATTTGCATTTCTCTAATTGCTAGTGATGATGAACATTCTTTTCATATATTTGTTGACTGACTGTATATCATCTTCTGAGAAGTATCTCTCCAGGTCCTTGGCTCATTTATTGATTGGGTTACTTGGTTTTTGTGTGCTTAGCTTTTTGAGTTCTTTATATTCCCTAGAGATTGGTGCTCTATCTGATGTGTGAGGGGTAAAGATAATTTTTAAAAGTAGCTGTGTTTGACAATCAATTTTCAAAGACCCTGAACATTCAGCTATCAGCTCTCTCACAAGGTAGTACTAGGTGGTTCCAGCACATGATAGGAAAAGCCTAATTAGACATTCTAATTATTAAAGCAAAACTAGTAAAGGCATTCACTTTTTGAAAACTCATTTAACCTAGCATTTTTGACAACTGCACACTTTATTAAGAAAGTTATACATTTTACACTAAAACCATGTGAAGACTAAAATGGAAAACTGCTAACAATTGCTACTCATCAGTCTTCTTTGAAATGCAGCCATCTGCTACCAGTCAAATATGCTACATTTCAAACTAGAGTCTTTCCAGTAACTACTACCAAAGCTATACAGCACCAATTTCAGGAAGTGCAGAATAAGAAGAGAAATGAGATAACTGACTTGAGAACAATACAAAACAAAAATAGCCTTTGGCAGGTGTATCAATCTATTAATCCACTGACATCGAGACTCATTTATAAATATGGACAGGAAAAACATTCAGTGTGTTTTATCTGTCTTGTCCTAAGTACTTACTTTTGTGGGATAAGATTTTCTAAGCTAGGAAAATAAATAAAATTGTTATAGGTTTATTAATAATTCCTTATAAAATACATTACCTAAGTTAAAATTTTTCTCTTCTGTTATCATTATTTATTACAGGTAATACAAATCCTGGATTTTTTCTTTCTATAAAAAGCATTTTTCTCATGATAGCAACTATAAAATACATTCTCTTTATCTTCAAAGATTTGGTGAAGAACCCAAATACAATTCAATCCAGGTCTTTGAAACCAGAAACATTAAGCTTACACTAACCTGTTTAGCACAGTGTGCCAAGCCAAGGACTTCAAGGCAACCCCACATGGGCCAATGCCATCCTTTAGAGACAATTTGTCATTCAGGAGATAAAAACTCATCCGAGTGACAGCAGCCCGAACATCCCTGTGGGCTGCGGCCTGAACAATGGAGCAGAAGCAGTCCTGCAGCCCACTGGCTGCATGGGTTATCTTCAGAATGAGGCTGTCTTTTGTGGATAACTTCAATGTATCTAAAAATCTAGACAAAAGGAAAAAAGACCAACATAAAGCTATTTATATGGAAGCCCACATTTATTTCTATTTTAACTCTCCTAAAAATCCTGTTTTATCTTCATTTTCTTTGAAATTAAAGGTTGTCTTATAGTCAAAAGAAATTGGGTATGTATCTGTCAACATTAGAGTTTCACATCAGCATCCCAAGTGTTTTTGTTAACTTTTTCTTCCCTACAGAAATATAAAATAGTTTTATTCAAGAGACTGACAGAACATTAATATGTTCAAAAGTAATTTCCACAGTCATAACATCCCACATATACTTATTGAGTTTTATTCTACTCCAGAGCACTTTTTTCAATGATTTATGTCTATTAACTAAACAAACTTCATATAATATTTCAACAGCATAGAACACAATGTTTTTTAATTTAAATGTTCATGTGATAGATGTTTTAAATAAACATATATGATTTTTAAAACAAAGTAAAAAAATTACCTTCAGTTAAAAACAAAATCAGATGATAATATGAAGTGAAAAAGTAAAATCCAACTACTTAGTTATAATTAATTAACTGTTGAACGCTTTTTGCTAAATCTGACAGCTTACTCTTGAGTATCAGTTCCGGAGTTCATTTGCTTCAGTAGATTATCACTCCCATGATACCATGACAGGTTCCAAGCTATTCTCAGCATATCTGATACAGGCTTCAAGGCCAAAAAATCAGATGATAATGGCAAAACTATTGCGTAAGGACTCACAGCATGGTGGCCGATTACATGAACTGGCAGATGATACCTAACAGAAAATATATAAAATAATTACAAACTTATAAGTTCTTAAATACTACTGAAAAGATGAGTTCAAACGAGATCTAGTTGTATGCTTCACATGCCACAATAATGTGAGGATCTCTCTCCTAACTGCTGCCTTAAGTTTATCATGCTCTATATGATCTTTCAATTATTCTTCAACCCTCCTCTAAACTTCAAAGAATACTTCATTAAACTCTTCCTTGAGGACCGACCACATTTTATGTTACAGTAGAGGTGTTGTAGAGATAACTAATACTCCTTGAAATCAGGTCCCATGACTACAATGAATTGAACCTAAAAAGGTGTTCAGCTAGAACACAAATGCCTGCCTTCTACCAAATGCTGTTTCTTATCGCTCAGTCATTCAGTTTCAGGGATGGCACCATAATGTCCACTTTACAGATGATCAAAATAAAGCTTCTCAAAAAGGCTAAAGGAACTGCCTATGATTGGAGGTCCCTAAGTGACTGAATTTCAATTTTTTATTAGCCCTTTAGAGTTACATCACCAATAAACTCAACAAGAGAACAAAAAAATATATTTAGATATAAGAACAAACTCAACAGCAATTTCTCTTAAATTAAAGTTAGATTAATAGTGTTATAATAGACAGCAATGCTTGGTATATGCCAATGTTAAAGAATACTACTTCTAATAAAATAGATCCCAAATCCCTGACCACATATTTATGACTGATATTAGGAAAAAAAAAAAAAACTGGGTAAGATTTCTAAGAGATGCCCAAGTTTCTTTTTCACTTCATGCACCCCAATAAAAGATACTAAGACATAATTCTATATGCCAGTCAGGCTGCACAATTTAATAAGTAAAGATAATTTTAGTTGGAACTTTTCATGAAAAGCCACCAAAGTTCCTTAGAGAAATAATACCTGATGCTGGTCTAAAACATGGAAATCAAAGTTGTACCTGGGGAATCTCTTTATTCTAGAAAGCAGGGAAGTACTGAAGGATTCGTGAGGCCATGCCAAAAGGACACAGGACTTGCACTAGATAAATGAGGAATGACTTGATCATCAAAAGAAGAATAAAGATAATGGTTAGGGGTTTTTTTTCTGGTTTTTTTTTTTTTTTAATAGAAAGTGAAAAATCCATAGTGATGTTGCAGCAAGGGGATGGAAGGGGAAGAGCTATCTAATACGTGTGTAAGAAACAACAAGATTAGATCACCTTGCACAACCCCTAACGAAATTATGAATACAGAAAGAATCATCACAGGATGTGAAAGGAATGGTGTAAGACTGTTAGGCTACAGGATATTTACAAATCTGAAAGTGTCATTTTCATAGGAAAAACACATATTTTTCACTTTTTACCATCAAGTCATCAACCTGAGCATCACCAGTAATTAAGGAAATAACCATGTAAGTTCACATTGTAGGATAATCTGTACAAAGCTGGCATACACCCCTTAAAAGAGTCAACCTAATAAAGAAGACAAAAGGACAATAGGAAAGACTCTTCTAGAAAAAGTTAATGAAGAAATTTCCACTTCCAGGTATGAATGAAAAGCCTGTACCAATCAAATTAACTTCTAATGAGACCACTAGAAAATAAGTCTTATATTCTCCAAAACTTTACACCATAGAGTATTTTCTGATCACAAAGAAAGCTCAGGCTCACGGAACAAAGAAAGAGCAGCAGTTTAAAACTTTTGGAGGCCAAATAGGGCTAGAAATTTTAAAATGCATGTTCAGGATTTGCTAAGAAATAGGGAGTTGGTAAACATCTTAGCCCACCAGTTTAAATTCCTAAGGATTATGCTCTAGAAAAGAGAGCAAACCACAGAACAGACTAGCCTTTACAAACAATGAAACCAAACCCTGAATCAGCTCAGTTCAATCTCTGATTAAATCAAACTCATCTACCCATAATGTAACTACTGACGAGAAAAAATTAAGTCTTCTGTGAAGGGAGAGAAAATATCCGTAGTCTGTAATTTTTCATTTGCTATATGCAATGTTTGATCAAAAATTGTTAGGCTTGCTAGGGAAAGAACAAAATGTATTTACAGTTTGAAGATATAAGTTAATTATCTCAGGCATTTGTTACCGTAACATGAAGCTAACTAATACAAAATGAATTTTTAAAAAATCTACCATAACGGTCCTGTAGACCACACACAACACAGATATTGGGGTTGCAGACAAAAGTTTTAAAATGATTGTATTAAATGTGTTCAATAAAATCATAGTATGATAGAGAATTTCATCAGAGGGCAGAAACGAATAAAAAAATGTAATTGAAAATTTTTTTGTAGTTGTAGATGGACATCATGCCTTTATTTTATTTGTTTATTTTTTTATATGGTGCTAAGGATTGAACCCAGTGCCTCACACATGCTAGGCAAGTGCTCTGCCACAGAGCTACAGCCCCAGCCCCAGCTCCTAATTGAAATTTTATAAATGAAATTTAAAACTCAATGTGAATGTAATGCTAAATCAATCATGCAGAGAAAGGCTGGACATAGTGGAACATGCCTGTAATCCCAATAACTCGGGAGAAGCTGATGTAGGAAGATCACAAGTTAAAACCCTCAGCCTCAGCAACTGAGATCCTATCTCAAAATTTAAAAATAAATTAATTAAAACAAAGGGGCAGGGTAGGAGGATTAGGAATGAAGCTTAGTGATAAAGCACCCCTATGTTTAACCCCCAGTACTAAAAAAAAAGAAAAATACTGGAAGATAGGTTATGAGAAGATAATCAGGCTAAAGTGAAAGAAAGAAAAACTAGAAAACACAGAAAAGGATATCATATATAGTTCCTGTTGGAAGGTCAGCAGGCTCTGGCTCTTTAGGTACCTACACAGCAAACTAAAGCCGAGCATAAAGAATAAACGGAAACCAAATGCTATGCCAATCAGAAACTGCCAATGAACCAATCACACATATCTCATCTTACTTCTGTGTCAGCCTATGAAAGCTCACTGCCCACATTGCAAGCCCTCTTCCTAGGTCTGAGTGCTGCCAATTCAAGAATCATTCTTTGCTCAATCTAAACATACTCTAACACAACAATAATTAGAGTGTTTTCCCTTTATGTAACAGTAATTCAGCAGCAATGCAAGAAAATCATAGAAATAAATACTTTACCTTCTAAAAATTGAAACAGGCAAACTGAAGACTGATGGCAAAGAAGGATTACTGGAAGGATTAACAGACCTATTTATAAAAGAAAAACAAAAAGAAACAACTTATACTAAAGTTTTATCTAACAATAACTTGCTTTACTTCTTTGACTGAAAATGAAATCAAGATTTGAACTAGATCTATAATTTAGTACAGTTACATGTTTGCTACTACCTGGATTTGCTTCTAAAGAGAAAATTATGCTTCTTTTTTATCTTTTAAAAATCTCATATAATAAATAAGCCACATAATGCAGAGGTTGCACTAGCAGAGGAACTCAATGTACTCCTTCCCACTGATTAATCATTTTTATATTAAATATTTTCTCATATTTTTAAAATAATAAAATATTAAAGAAAAATCAACAAAGTTGAAGGTATATACTAAAAATAAATTCATGACAAAAATCATTGCAGTAACTTTTAAATTTTGTACTTAGTAAAGTCAAAAGTAAAGTTTCAGAGAGACTTTTTGACTGAATTAGTCTTCTAATAACTGCTTAGTCAAACCAAAAATCATAGAACATACAGTCAGTATGGGAATTCTCAAATTTTAAAATTTCCATACATTATTGCATAAGACTGCATCAAAATCGTAAACACTTAGAAATAAAAAACATATAAATTCTTGTATCTCACCACATCTCCATTCTTGATACTTCATCAAATAACAGAAGACAAAACAATGCTGCGACTTCAGTCACTACAGTACAATCTTCATGAAATATCAAGGAAACTAAAGAATAAAAGGAGCATAATTTTATATTTTTACTTCCAGAAAAAATGAACTTCAAATTTAAAATATCTTAAGTGGAAGGGAAGAGAAATGCAGAATAACCAATAAAAACTGACATCACTCAAACTCTGGCTCTCAAACTGTCAGATGTATGAAAATCACTTGGAGGGCTTATAAAGCAGTTTCTAATTTAAATTCAGAAATTCCAGCTTAGATGTCACATTTCCTGGAAGCATTATCTGATATTTTTCCACCACCCAATCTACCCAGAATTTCTTCTGGTGCCAAGAAACCCATTACAGGTATTTTTATACTGTGTTTTTTGTTTATTTACCAAAATCTCTGATAGTATTATGTGCTCCCTGAGGATCCATTTGCCATGCTTATCCACATAATCCAAGGGCCAACCACCATACCTAGCACATAATATGTACTCAATAAATGTTTGCTGAGGGTTGGGTTTTTCTGATTGGGCAATTGATTAAAAAATTAATTTTAGGGGCTGGGGTTCTGGCTCAGTGGTAGAGTGCTCGCCAACACTCGTGGGGCCCTGGGTTCGATCCTCAGCACCACATAAATATAAAATGAAGATATTGTGTCCACCTAAAACTAAAAAATAAAAATAAATATTTTTTTTAAAAACTTAATTTTGGGACTGGGGTGGTGGCTCAGTGGTAGAGTGCTTGCCTAGCATGTGTGAGGTACTGGGTTCAATTCTCAGCACCACATATAAACAAATAAATTCATAAAGTTCCATCAATAGATAATAAAAAATTTTAAAAAAATTAATTTTGTCCTGAAGTTAATCCATTAATGAGAGATATTATAATTCATGCTCAGATTCACTGAAGTATTTTTCATAAACAGTGATGATATAGAGAAAATTTTAAATACTAAGAATTACAGATTATATTACCATGGACAGTGCTTTTGAATCCAACAGGTACTGGTAAATTCAATGGCTACATAATGCAAGCAAAAATTATAAATGAAAGGCAAACTAAGGGCTAAATTCAATTGCATAAGGTTAAAAGGAACACAGTTATTAACACAATTAAGGAAAACTAGAAATTCACAATTGCTCCTCTTTCAGATGATTAGTCTATTTAAACTTACAAAAGTTTTCCATTCCATTGAAAATTTTATAAACCTAAACATAATATGTCTGTTTATTTAGTTTGGACCTTTGCCAAATACTACTTAAATAAACTATATCCAATTCATTTGAGCAGCAGAAATCATCAGGGAAAAATAACACTATAATGTAATGACTATATTCTAATAACATATTTGAACATAAATCTCATTTTTCTCTACATGAGATATTTGACCAAAAAGCCTCTTATAGCATACATAAAAATAATGATTTACCTTTTGGGGAAACAAAATAGTATAGAATATTAACAAGGTATCTTAAGAACAGTCAGAAGAGAAAAGACACAACTAGATAAGATTTTTCTATCCAAACACATTATTAAACTTAAATAGACTTTTCTCTAAAACTCACAGTTAAAACTTTCAATAGAATAAATTCTTAGTTTCTCAGGATGGTCTAGTTTCCACCCCTCACAGTCTGGATTTATAGCCTCAATGCTAATCCAATGACATCACTGGATCCCACAAGAAAGGTTCCAGGATCTGACAGTACAAGCCAAACAAGAAAAAAGGAAACAGATACTGGCGGGGGTAGGGAGACACACAGTATTGGCAGCAGCTGAAGCTTTACTCCTTTATAGACCAGAGTGTCCCACCTGAGCACCAAAGGGCTTGTCTACATAAAGTCACAAAGAGCAGGCAGAGGCGTCACATCTCTTCAGCTCTAAGGTCCACCCAGTTATAGGACCACAGGGAAACTCCCACAAAAGCAGCAAGTGCTTTCCACTGTGAGCAGATTTTTAGTAGCATACTAAGAAATGCTGTTGTTCCATTAGTGAAATGGGAAGTAAATGTTACCTACAGTTAAAAGAATAAACAGAGCTTAAGGCTGGTCTCAATTATTAGCAGCATTTATGTTACTCACCTCTGAATAACAGGGTCAAGAGAGAAGATTGCTGTGACAGGGAAACACGCATCACTGGATCCACACATAAAACTTTCCTGAGGAGTGTGAGGCAGGGCTGAACCAAACATTCTACAACCTGGCCAGAGGGAAAACACAGCATTATTTTACCTTCACCACACCTAAAGTGAGATAAATATACCATGTCTTTTTCTAAACTTTATGCTTTGTCATCATAGTCATGTGAAACTACAATGCAAATAAATATTAGTAATTACTTTCTGCTGAAATAAGCTTATACATAACATCTACTTACATATCTTATGGCTATACTTCTACCTACATGTCTTATGGATATGTATTTTGTATTAGTGCATTATAGTTGTACATATTTGTGGTATTCGTTGTCACATATTTGTACATGCACACAGTATAACAATATAATTTGGTCAATATTCTTAAAGGAATTTTAAGATTAGGCTTCCTTTACAGAGACCCCTCTTTTAGAAATTTAAAAACAAAACATAAGTGAGATAGTGAGTATTACTTAGAAATTAACATCTAAGTACCCATCCAAATTCAGCTAAATTCAGTTTCAGAACTGATTAATATCACCACCAAGATACATCTAAACATTAAACATTAGTCTTACCTTGCCATCTTGACCCACACATTCATTTAAATACTCAATTATCTTGTCAATTAGGCATAACTTTTTCACCGCAGCATGCATTTTAATATCTATAGGTTTAAAAAAAGTTATTAAAATTTAAATAAAAATTTTTGTAGTTTTAGTAACATTTTGAACTGGTATCCACAATTTTCAGATTATTAAAAATAGTTACACCTGGTGTTGAAATTGGAGGATAAAAACTTTTTTTACTTTATATATGTCTGTACAAGGTGAAACCACTTAAATTACAAGTATAACTTACTTGTATAACCTAAAAAGAAATTTAAAATAAATGCTCACATGAACTAGTACAGACTCTTAAGTACTATAATTTTAAGTGTACAAATGAATCTCTTACTTATTCATGGTAAATTATCTTCTTTATATTGTTTCACTAATCTTTGTTCTCTTTTCCAACTTCATCAACTCAAAATATTTAAAATTCTCCACAAGCTAATGTGCAAATATGAGTTCTAACAAGAACATTTTTCAATAAAAAAAATCTTATCTTCAAATTATTAATAGCAAATATAAAGAAATTTTAATATACTGAATATATTTCTAAAGAATATGAACTCATAAATATGAATATTCATATATTACATTTGTAATAAGAAGTTATAAAGATTTTATACACATGCACACGTTATTAGAACTACAAACTCTAGTTATTTAAAATTAGCTGGAAGTTAACAACTAACAGACAAATTTTCTTCTATATTCTCATTGAGAAAAACACAAACACACATATATTGATACTGAATTGGTAGCTATAACTACCTTTAACTGCTTATTAAGAAAAAGAAATTCCCATTATCCCCAGTTTTTGCTTTGTTTTGTTTTTATTTTTGTTTTTGTTTTCTTGGTACCAGGGTTGAACCCAGGGGCACTAAAACATTCAGCCACATCCCCAACCCTTTTTATTTTTTGTTTTGAGACAGTGTCTCACTAAGTGCTTAGAGAATCACTAAGTTGCTGAGGCTGGCTTTGAACTTGCCATCCTCCTGCCTCTGCCTCACAAGCCACTGGGTTATAGGCATGTACCCCTGGGCCCAGCATTACTGGTTATTTATTTTTTTTAAATAAACCCTTTAAAAAAAATAACAGGTACCGTGCATTATTTTTATTTTACCTCTCTATAAAAACACTGCTTGATTAATTTCTCTGAGTAAACTGTACAAACTGAAAACAACATGTACTGCGTGACTTAAGAAAGGAACACAAGGGAAGGGGTTGTAGCTCAGTGGTAGATCACCTGCCTGCCTAGCATGTGTGAGGCACGGGGTTCAATTCGCAGCACCACATATAAACAAATAAAGTAAAGATTCATTGACAACTAAAAAAATAAAATAAAAATAAATTTTTAAAAAAGAAAAGGAACAAAACTTTCTGTGAAAATTCTATCAATATTTTAGAATATGATAATTCTACCAAATGATGTATTGTGGATCAAATTATGATCTACATATATGTCTTATGGATATGTATTAGTTCATTAAGGTTGTACATAGTGGTGGGATTTGTTTTTACACATTTGAACACGCACACAGTATAACTGTTTCTGTAAAGAAACAGTAAATATGTTAGGCTTTGCAGGCCACCTATGGTCTTTGATCTTGGTTTCTGTTTATCTAACAACTCTAAAGATGTAAAAACCATTCTTAACTTGAAGACAAGAAACATTCAACAAACAAAAAACAGGCCACAGGCTACATGAGACCCACAATTGTACTGTGCCAAGACCTGACCGTACTACACACAACAATCTCAAATCTATCAGAAGCAGCACAGATATTACCTTGCAAAATCACAGCTAACTGTTCTGCAGCTGACTTTCTCAAAACAAGATCAACATCATCTGAGGTGAAAATTTCATGTACTTTTTCAACAGTGTCCAACTACAAACCAAAAAAAAAAATAAATAAGTTACATTTTTACCTGCTTCAAATTCTCTTTATAAAATTTTACAGTTTATGCTATAAGACCAAAATCTGGAAAAGTCAACTTAAGTACCATGTAAATTTGCAACAGTAGTGTAGTAGGTCGGGGAAAAACTTTGGGTATAAAACAAAGAGCCATCATGTCAAATAGCCTCTCTTAACATATTTTGCCAGGAAGTTATTCATAACCCATTCAATCATTAGACACCTTGAGAACTTGACGGGAGACACCCATGCTTCTTAACTTCTCTACAAGTCACACCAGGCTAACATCCTGCAAAAGGCCTTCTGGACTTATGACTCAGTACCTCCCTCCTGCTCCCAAAGCCACCAGCAGGAAATGCCCTGGCCTTTTACCTTCCTACCTTCTGAAAGACCCTGAAATAGACAAGTCCAAGGAAGTGACAGAGCCTGATACTAGCTCATGTCATGGCAGCACAGAATCTGAAATATCAAACCCAGCAACACAAACACAATAAAGACAACCTCCTTTCTCCCACCTAATGCTATCATCTAGCCTAAGGACCCACAAAAGACAAAATTTTCCCTCTCCACCTTCCAACAAACTACATACAAGATAAACAGTGACTATCAGTGGTTTAGTACAAAGCAGTTCCCCAACTGGACCTTACATGTGGCCAGAGGAAGACTCTCCAGTCTTTCTGCCAGGACTGTCATCTGGCCCTTAACATTTAGATTAGGAAACAACTGATGTGTTTCCTCTTAAAAATAAACAAACAAAACAAAACAACAACAACAAAAAATTGTACTGGCACTGGTGAACTTATCTAAACTTAAATAAAAACTGACAGGTTGCAAACTTGAAGTGAAATGAGAAACTACAAAACACAGGAATGTATTAATGAAGATAATGGTCAACTTTCTTCAGACTTTTCTATGTGTCCCACATGATGTACAGCATTCCTGATTAAAGACAGGGAAATGGATGCTAAACTTGTGAAGCTATTTAAGATTTAGGAAAAAAGATTAACAACAACAACAAATCTCAGAAACATCATAATATTTAAGAGAAACTGCCTCTGCATTCTATATTATTTTTTTTGTTGTTGAGATGAAGAGGTGAAAACTTTTTGTCAAAAGAACTTCTCCCTTTTTTGCTATTATAGGCAACTGCAATATAGGAAAAATTTTCAATAGTTTTTATGTCAGTTATATTTATTTTTAAATCATCACAAAATTTCTTTGTACTATATTTGCCTTATGCTATATTTAAGACACTATTCAAAACAATTTGCATATCTAATATATACACTAAATTAAAAGGGACACAATTGCTGGCATACAATAGACACGCAGGACATACTTGTTCAATTAACAAATATAGATAGAAGTGAGAAGAACCCAGCCCTGAATCACCACCATCCTCCCACCAGCACATATAACCTAAAGAATGTTATAAAAATGTGTGATGTACAAATGCGTCAAAGAACCACAGAGTACAAACTAAAAAAGTCACAGTTACCTTAATAAGCAATTCTTTTCTGTCATCCAGTTTGAGTTCAATAGGTTTCTTCACAATAAATAGATTAGTAACTCTGGAAAGAATTCTGGCATCTATTATGGGGCGTTTTGTATCAGCCCCTTCTTCATTGGCAAGATAAAATGCTAAAAGCTTCAAAGCTAGTGAACGGACCCTAAAAACAGGAAGCACTTAAGTCAATACTTTGTAATATTTAAGTATCTATGTAAAAGGCCTATAATTCCCAAGAATTATTGTATGTCAACACAGCAAATTAGTCATACTTATTAATACTGCCTTACCAAAAATATTTTCCTTTTTCTATTAAAGTCTTTCACATATGACTAAAATTATTTATTCAATTAAAAATAAACATCCAAAATCAGGAATTACCAATTTGATAGACTCACTGAGACTACATAGCAGAGTCAACTTAAAAAAGGCAATCTGAAAATTAAATTTTTAACTTCTGACTTCAAATCTAGTGATCTATCTCAATCTCAAAACATATCAGGGATTCATGACCAAATCCCAAATAATAAATCTAAATAAATAATTCCAAATAATAAATCTAAAACTCTAGGAGAGTAATTAAGCTAATAACTAAAGTATAACATTATTACAATGTTTGAAAATGTTCTTATATTTGGGTCAAACAGACTCCTTTCAAATACAAAAATTTCTTTTATAATTCTTTATATAAAATGGAACAGAATTAAAGTCAGTTAAATGGGGAGATGAAAGTTTTTCAAGAAAAAATTAAACATTACATGCCACTAGACAATGCACTGAAAAAGAGAAAACCATCCAATGGACAAAGGTCACTAGTAGGAGAAACTGGAATAAACATGTCATCTGTCACTCCTCTGGTAGGTTCTCTCCAACTACCAGGAAATACAGCAATTTTAAGTAATAGTATAAGCCACCAGATTTTAAGTACTACCTACAAGACCATAGCTACAAGATGACCTCTCTCCAACAGACTAGAAAAGTTACCTTGCTGTTTGTGGACCTGTCACTCTGAAGTCACCTAAATTGTTAACATTTATCTCACTTTATTAAAACCAATAATAAACTATAATTGTTAATAAGATCTATCTTTCCAATTATAGGCCAAATTCTGGAAGGGCAGGGCCCAAGTCAGTGTTGACATTCCCACATTTGACCACACCTTGTGGGCAAATGGAAACACTCAAACACTTTCTGAAACTAATATAAGGTACTTACTACACTATTATTAACAGATTTCATCTCTAGAAGACTAACACTCTAAGATGGTAACTTTCTCCCTCTCAAATTTGCTGAGTTACCTCATACAAGCTTAGCAAGGCTAGAACATCTAAACTGGATGTTTGCTATGGTGCAAAATCGTAATCCTACGACTCAGGAGGCAGAGTGACACAGGATTACTTAAGCCAGGAATCTGAGACAAGCCTGGGCAACACAGAAGACCCAGCTGGCAGGGCACAGGTGTAGACATGTACTTATTCCTTTTTTCTACACCAATAATACCTATATTAACATCTGGGATTCTAAATTTATGGATAGTTTCAACCCCTAGAAAAGAAGGGTAGAAATAGAAACATGTAAAGCATATCTTCGTGCATCTTCTTTTCTGACATAAATTTGGTATATTTTTAGGTTTAGCACAGGGTAGCAAAATTCACTTGTCCCAATAATGTATCCAATTTTCTCACTACTTTTTGAGTATTTTTATGTATAAAGTACTCAATTTCTGAAGATACAAAAATTGGCCAATAATAGGGTTCCTGCCTACATGGAATTTACAGAATTAATGGGATGGGACAGAATTAATCAAATAAGGAAAATGAATGTGTAATTCAAATTATTTTTAGTTCTTTATAACACAGAATTATTTTACCCAGAAAGTCCTGGCCTTGTCCTAAGCTCCCGGGGACATCCTGCCTGTTAAGAGTATCTTTGTTGACCTAGGGACCTTGGGTCCCCTCAAGTGAATAAGAAATAAACTTCCATTGTGTTAAATTGCTGAACTTGGAGATTAGAATAAGTAATAATTTTACACTAGTACGTGATAAACACCCTGCTCAGGAACTATGAAACGTGGAGGCAAGTTCCATCTGCCCTAATTTTTCTATAACTCTACTCTGCGTACCTTACAGATATTTTTTAGAATCTCTTCCATTGATTTTCCTCCTTCCATCTCCTTAACACTTTAGTTTATTTCTACCTACTTTCTTATTTTCAGTCTAATCATCTATTTCCAAATAAACTGCTATATTATCCTAATGTAAGGTTTGGAGAAAAAAAATAGCCATTTGTCAAAAGAATGTCTGCTTATCCTGACAGCCTTTTTCAATTGACTCTTCTTCATCACTGCTTGTCCATGTTGACTCTAAACTTGTTTCTCTTCTCAATTAAGGAAAATCTAACCACTGTTGCCTGAAGAGAGCAATAGACAAGCTTCTATTCATGTTGCACTGACAGAGAAAGAAGGAAATTGCAAATTGCTCTTTTTTTTTTATTGGTTGTTCAAAACATTACATAGTTCTTGATATATCATATTTCACACTTTGATTCAAGTGGGTTATGAACTCCCATTTTTACCCCGTATACAGATTGCAGAGTCACATCAGTTACACTTCCACTGATTTACATATTGACATACTCATGTCTGTTGTATTCTGCTGCCTTTCCTATCCTCTACTATCCCCCCTCCCCTCCCCTCCCCTCCCCTCCCCTCCCCTCTTCTCTCTCTACCCCCTCTACTGTAATTCATTTTCTTTTACTTCAAAATATCTACTCTAACAACAGTCAAGGAAAAGACCATTTTAGTTTCTCACAAACTGAGGTTAAAATAATTCACCACTCTATGAGTTATCTCATACAAGCTTAGCAAGGCCTTTCAAATACTTTTTGGAAACTTAATTTTCAGAACAGATGTTTAGAAAAGGATCATTTCAAGAACTAATAATTTCTAAAGAAAAGATGAGAATACACTATAGCTTTCCAACTTACTAATCTCCATGGTTCTCCAACTTGCCTATAGCACTAGTGAACAGCACTGAGTGGCAGAACTTCAAAAAGACTCATCTGGCAAGGGATGAGTAAGCTACAAAATGGATGAAATATTTCAGGAAAACATCAAGAACCTTGCATCTGCTTGATTTCACATATTAGTTTCTTCCATCAACAACACCGAATAATCTTCCATTACATCCTTTAGTCTGATGCTCCTTCAGATTGATAAAATTACCACACTTCCTTAGAAGATTTCCATTTATCTTTTATATTCAAAACATCACACTGTACTCACGATAGCTTTTTCACCAGCAAGAGTCGCAGGACAGACTTTAGCCGGGTAGTACAAGGAAGGATGCCTTCTCCTGCCTCAGAACCCGCTTGGCTTAGAAGGAGAATGCAGTTACCCAAAGAGTCTTCTAGGTCGGCATAACCCTAATAATTTTTTAAGAGAAATTCTTATTTAAATTTATACATATTATTCAACCTACAAATAATAATTGTAGGTAAACTCATAAATTATAATAAATAAACTCATAAATAATAATTGTCATGCAACTCATAAATTTTTTATAATTCAACTGAATAAACCAGTGACTTTTTAAAATAACCTATATAAAGTAAGGATTCTAAATAGAACTGTATTAAAAAAAAAAAAAAAAAAGAACAACTATATTTAAACAATAATACTAAAGAACTTCAGGAAATTATGTCAACATTCTTGAAACATACAGATTTTTCTATTTTCCAAGATGTAGTGGTGGCATGTCCCCTAGATGAGGTACTTCACTCTGTCCCCATGGTAAAAGAGAGTGATACAAATACTCTGTACGTGACACAGGTCCTGTGAGCTTCAATGATGGAGGCCTGGGTCCTGGGTTCTGGGGTTCTCCTGAAAAAGGGCTATGCCTATGGTGGTATCTCCTATCTCCACCTTTTCATCTGAGGGAGGTAAGGATCTGAACTTCCCTCATCCTTCTTTTATCCAGAAAGATTGCTCAAAAAAACATTGTTTCTAAGAGCTTGTTAATCAAGAAATCACTCAAACCATACAAAGGCACAAACAGAACTCATGAGGCAGATTAGTAATGTAATTAATGTCTGCTTGGAAAGCACTGTTAGCTATGCATAAATCCTTTATAGAAGGTTGTGTTCTGTTTTTCACATCAATACTAACAGCCTGCACCTCACTTTTTAACCTCCCACCTGCATAAAGCATACATGGACAAATTAGCTCTCCTTGTTTAACCTTCTGCCAGAAATAAGACAGCCACCCCTTTCTGTTCACTTATCCACAGTGCCTTCACCGCACCTCTTCATTTTTCTCACAACATGACAGTTATGCTGCTTGCATGCTTTTAATCAATCACATTCAGCCAAAGATAAATGGTATTATAAAAGGTGAACTACACAGAGTACCTGCAGTACTGGAAGGACAGGACAGAGAGACTCGATAAACTTGTTCCAGGTCAGCAGTGTCATCATCATTCGTCCCTGAAGCAGATACAGCAGAATGGCCTTGGCAGCAGCATTCACCTGCTCAACAACAGACACAATGGGCCACCAACACGAGCTGTCCCGCTCGCTCACCTGCAATGCTTCACACAACCTAGAAAGGCCCACAACTAGTATCTCTGTCTTTAAATGTTCCTATTTCCACAGCATCATCTTACATTTTGTCCCTTAATGACTTCCACTTAGTGATTTTCTCCCTTAATGATCTCCACTTTTCTATCTTTATAAATAAAAATAAAAATTTGTCATAACCTACTTATTATCACTATGGTTCTCTGTATATCAGATAAAAACCATAAGTAAATTGACCTGAATTCTTAAAGATCAAGTGCATTTTATATTTATATTCCCACACTGTCTTTAGTATTTCTTTATATAAATAACATCTCAACTAGCTGGACACAGCGGCGCACACCTATAATCCCAGCACTTTAAGCACTTTAGGAGGGTAAGGCAGGAGGATTGCAAGTTCAAAGCCAGTCTCAGAAACTTAGCAAGACCCTGTCTTAAAATAAAACTAAATAAATAAATAAATAAAGCACTGGGGATGTGACTCAATGATTAAGCACCCCTGGGTTCAATTCCTGGTTAAAAAAAAAAAAAAAAAAAAAAAAAAAACACAAAAAACCTCAACTAAACAAATATATCAAAGACAAATATCAGTTTCTCATGATAATTTACAATTTTATTAGAATATTACCTTCAATTGGCTGTGTAATATTTTACACTTATTTTTATCATGTCATACCTCATTTTGGGGTTCTTGCATACCAAAAGCAGAAATTTCATACAGAACTTTTGGATGAAGTAGAAAATGAATTCCATTACAAAGTGAAGATACAGGCTTAGTGACATTATGGATACCTAAACATTCCTGTAGAATAACACAAAATTTATTATTAAAATTAGTGGCAGTCATTTTCCAAAACGTACCTCTTTCTTCTAATTATAATTCACTTTCAATTTTAGTTTTCACTTCATCACAACTTACTTTTAATTAATGGCGTAAAAAGAATTTTCTATCTTGTAATGTTTGAGTCTGTACAAGAAATATATTATATGCTTCTGCCAACATACCTAATTCTGATAAAATTAAATAACCAAACTGCTGAACAAAATAAGAAACTCATCCTAATTTGCATTTTATTTACTGAGGTTTAAAAAAACAAAATTCAAGTTAAAAGACGAATTATTGTTGAGGGACACATATATCCAAGTAATGACTCTACACTACTTCTTAGAAGAAATATCAGAAATTCTTTTCTCAATTTATGATAAAGAATAATATTTTGTTAAAAGCTACTAGAAACATTAGTAGAATTTAAATAAAACATAGAAGGTGAAAAAGCAAGCAATAATGAGTTATATAAATATTTTTTCATCATGCAAATTACTACTCTCTAACCACTAGTAGTAATTCCAGTTCAAAAAATTATACACACACACACACACACACACACACACACATACATCCTACATAAAGTTTTTCTTTTCAACTATTAACTTTATACCACAGACAATTTTGTATCTGAAAGAGCAAATGCCACTGGAGAAAATCAGCGTACTGCAGATCAAAGAAAACAACAGCATCATAGCAACTCCCCAAGACTGAATTAAACCACAGTGCAAGGGCAGCATGTTGGGGTAAGAACACTGTGGTAAATGCCAGTAGGCACTCAGTGCAAGCAATCAGGGGAAAACCTGAAATATCAGTTTCTAGAACAAAAAGAAAATTAATAAAAAGAAAAGACTGCAGCAGCACACTTGGCACAACAAGCTGAATTCTCCCACCAAATTTAATAAAAACAGGTTCTGCCCAACAATTCACAATCCAAACAGAAAACAAGTTCAGATACAATGAGATGAGCCATTGCAAGAGAAGTCCAGCACCCTCCATTGCAGATAGTAAGAGTAGGAAAGTGATGACAATTTAAAAAGACTCACTGTTTAGACTTCATTTACCTTTTTCATACTGATCTACACTTTTTTTTCCCCATTCATTTTGGTCTTGTTTTTGGTATGCTGGCTTCCTGAGTACCCAAGAGCCACTTACGCTTTTCTTTTCACTGGATCAAGGGGTGCCCACGTACTCTAGTCAGTCTGTGCACAGGAATGAGACTGGAGGTCTGGGCTGTGGGAACCACAACTGCCAGTCTACAAGTCTGCAAGCTAAGGGTGCTTTCATTTGCATTTGTTGATCTGGGCTCTGGGATAAGCAGCATGCTGAAAAAGTTCAGAGATGGGCACTATCAAGGTCGGGTGGAAAGCACTAAACCCACCACAGCCTACCTAGGGAACCCACACAACCTGCCCCATCGCCAGAGGTGCCTGGAAGTCAGACTGATGCATCCCACACACATCCCTCAGCACACAGACTGAAGCTCTTGGAACAAGACATGCGGCACAGTCCAAACCAGTCTATAGGCTGCAGGGTGAGAGGGTGGAGGGCTGGACAGCAGCTGTGCCAGACTTCTACTCCCATCCAGGTCATAATAACAAAGCCACTTTGAGGGCTCCAAAACAGACAACATTCCCCCAACAGATGCTGCCAGGCAAAGGGGGTGAAACTGTTCAACAAAGCCCTAACATGTTTGGCCAATCTGGGTCAAAGCTGAGAAAAAATAAACAGAACAATGTTACTGTCACACAAACTGCTTCTCAGCTAAGGATTCTAAATTCAAAAGCCTGGAGAGAAATGTCTCCACTCTAAAAATTTCAGCTAGAAGAAAACCAAATCTCTTTATGACTGCTATTGCAATAACTACTTGATTTAAACTCATTTCTAGTGAACTCCCAAATACTGTGTTTTTACACTTCTAATTTCACATGTTTTGTCAATTAATTGGACCCTCTCCCAACAGTTCTTCTCTTGTTTACTGACTTCATTCCCTTTTCCTCTCCTTCATCCTTTTTCTTTCCTCATACTATCTTTTTTCTCCCTTCCCTCCCCCACACCCTTTTTTTTGTATTTTATTTTTTATTCCTTCTTCCAATTGAATTTAGTCTGTTATATTTAATATTTAATTTCTTCAGCCCATTCTGGATTATTTCTCACTTTAGCAGAGAGGTGTAGAGAGGTCAGCAGTAGCAGCTTCATGGAGTATGCTGATGCGGACTGCTCTTGAATCACCTCTCTTTCTGGCAGTTACTATCTCCTCCCAAAGTGGTACTGGCAGTTGGACACGAGGCTCTGATTATGCTGACTGGACATGCTGAAGCTAAGATATTCCCCAGCCTGGGACTTATACTAAAGATACAATTAACCACTAAAGGACCCTGCATGTAAAAGGAATGCATATCAACAGATGTACAAACATCAGACATCAGAAAACATGAAGAAAGAGTCCAACAAGACACCTCCAAAATTTATAGTCCTCCAAAAAGTGAATCCACAGATACTGAAGTAGAAGAAATTCAGGACAAAGAAACCAAAGAATCACTTGTTGAAATAATTAGAACAAGATCTAAGCAGATCTAAGGAATGAACTATAGAAAAAAGTATAGAATGTGAAAAAGCATTTCGATAAAGAGACAGAGGTTTTGAAGAAGAGTAAAACAGAAATCTTAGAAATGAAAGACTTGATAAATCTAATTTTAAAAATTCAGTTGAAAGTCATAGCAATGGATCAGATCAAGAACAAAACCAACTCTCAGAGCCTGAAAAGGATGGCTGGCCTTGAATATTCAGACTGTATTAAAGGAAAAAAACATTGTTTTCCAAACTTTGAAAATATTATGGACATGCAGATATAGGAGGCATTTAGAATCCCAACTAGACAAGATCAAAAAAGAAATTCTCCACAACAAATTATGAATAGAATGCTAAATATACAGAATAAAAATAGAATTTTAAAAGTCTCAAGAGAAAAACAAGTCACCTTTAGAGATAAACCAATCATACTAACATAAGATTTCTCAGAAACCCTAAAAATCCAAGAGGTCATAGAATAATGTGTTTCAAGAACTAAATGAAAATTACTACCAAACAACATTGCTATATCTAGCAAAGCTATCCTTCAGAATTGAAGGAAACTTAAAACCTTTCAAGATAAGTATAAACTAAAAGAATTTATAACAACTAAGCCAATGACTCAAAATATCTTAAAAAATCTTACACAGAGAAGTTAAAAAACAAAAACACCAGAGCTCAGAAAAGATAAATCTCATTAAAAGAGTAATTAAGTAAAAAAAAAAAATAGAATTAGATTAAACATTAGAAATAAATCAAAAAGACAAGAAACAATAAACATTTCTCTATAATAACTCTAAGTATAAAAGGTCTCAGATCTTTAATTAAAAGACAGACTCGTAAAGTAGATTTTTAAAAAAGACTCAACTGCACGTTATTTGCAAGAAACAAATTCCTCAAAGATGGGAGACTTCCCCAAATGCATTCTGCTGTCATGTATAGCTAATTATAACAAATAAAAAATTAAAAAAGAACCACTGAGATCATGAAGTAGAAAAGCAACTGGGAAAAAAAGATGAAGACTTGAAGAGAGCAGAAAGGATAGGAGGAAAGCAATATTCAAATTAATAATGACTGGGACTGGGGATGTGGCTCAAGCGGTAGCGATCTCGCCTGGCGTGCGTGCGGCCTGGGTTCGATCCTCAGCACCACATACAAACAAAGATGTTGTGTCCGCCGAAAACTAAAAAATAAATATTAAAATTCTCTCAAAAAAAATTAATAATGACTGAAAATTATACAGGAATACAGACACAGACAGACATGAGTGTTGCATTGAAAAGTCCTAGGCAAAATAAATTTTAAAAACAAGTGTGCAGAGTAATACACTGTAATGAAACTATGAAATACCAGAGAAAAGATTTTTTTAAATTTAAAAACAAAAAAAATATAGAGGGAAAAAATACACTGATGCATCTATGTTTCGGTGACATTATATCTGCAGTACCTAGAACAGTGTCTGGCTTAGAATGGATTCTCAATAAATATCTGTAGAAGAAAAAAAAAGAAGAACAAATCCTAAATGTGGGACAAAGATGATGTACAAAAACATTCACTGCTGTACTATATATGAAAATAAAAAATTGGAAACAGTTTATATGATAGAAAACTGACTAAGTAATTGTTACAAAAATCATGTTATAAAATTGTGGTGGAATATTATGCAATGATTAAATATTGTAAGTGACATGTTTATAAAAATGTGACAAATGCTTGTAATATAATAAAAAAGTAAGAAGCAAAAAAAATACAAAGAAATTATAATTTAGCTGGTAGCAAACTACTCAAAAGCAGAAGTCTAACAAGAATTAAGCAACACTGGAAAAGTACTAAGGACACACAGCAGTCATTCTATAATTCTATTTTAGGAAAATTATTATTCAAGAGTAAGGTGAAGGGCTAAAGATGTAGCTCAGTTAGTAGAGTGCTTGTCCAGCATGTGCAAAGTCCTGAGTTTGATCCCCAGCACCACAAAAAAGTAAAGTGAAATCAAAACATTTCCAAACATAGGCACAAAGTCAGAAAATACTGAAAAACTTACTTTAGTAAAAAGTACTCAATCACACTAGGGATATAGTTCAGTGGTAGAGTGCTTGTCTGACCCTGTGTTGGACTCCTAGCACCACCAAAAAAAAAAAAAAAAAACAGTGTGTGGGTGTGTATGGTGTGGGGCTAAACCTAAATATTTACCAGTTAAAAAAAAAAAAAAAAAGGCTATTCAAGCTTAACAATATGGAAGAATAAACTAGGTGGACCTCAAATCCTACCACGAAATGAAAAGAACAACTGGTAAAATCATGTGTGGTATGACATATAGTTTTTAAAAAGAGAAAACAATAGTATATCATACTTAAAGGTATGTATATAGTAAACATACATTAAAAAATGGATGGGAAGGACACAGACCAACTTTATGAGTGGCCACGCTGCACTGGAGGAAGAAGAGTGAAGAGAAAAGAAAGAAGCTTCCACTCTGCAGTATTTCTATTTGTGTGAATAAAAATAGATCACAAGTGGGCCAAAAGTATAGCTCAGTGGTAGAGTGCTTTGCCTGGCATGCTCGAGATTCCAGGTTTGATCTTCAGAACCACAAAAATAAATAAATAAATACATTAAAATGGATCAGAAGTAAAAAAAATGGCAAAATACAAACATTTGTTATACATAGTACATACAAGAATGTTAAAATATAATAAAGCAATTCAATTGCTAGACTTACTAAGCTAAAGGAATTTAGTAGTATATATTTCCTAAAAAGAACAAATAACATTTTTTTAAAATAGTACATATTTCCTAGAATTGACATGTATTTTTATGGAATATTGTTTTTTTATATCTCCTGCAAAAGGTCGAGTAATTTAATTCTGGAAGACTAATAAAAGAACCCATTACTAGTTCTCAAAACAAAACCAACCGCCACCTTAACCATCTCCAGACAGCTGTTGTAAGTTTCAGCTTTCACTTGTGGCAATGGGTGGGACAACATGTGCAGGAACACTTTCTGACTTTCTCCTTGCAGCAGTGGACTGGCCTGTGCAGATTTCCAACTGGCAAAAAAGGAAAACATCCAAGATGTGTAAGGCAAGTCAGAGCTAAGAAAAGACTGCAAAGCATACTGAAGGAGACATCTTCCTACTCTACTTCCTCCAGCAGGGATGTAACTAAACAGACTACTGGAAATTACTTAAACACTTGTTTTAGAGTAGAAAATGTTCTCAAAGAGAATTTTTTAAAATTCCTTTTAAAATCTCATAATTAATGTTAAACATGTAATAAATTTATTATTACAAAGCAATGAAGATATTAATTTCTAAACAGGAATTTTCTCCAATGTCCTCAAAACAAATTAATCAACAATAGTGCTTTTCAAACTTCCATTTAAGAAAAAGGTATAAAATAATAAAACTTATAAAACTTGAAATGTAAACTATCAATTAAAACTTTAAAGGTAAATAAATGTGTTTGAACATTTGGTCTGGATGGACATCAAAACAAATGTATAAAAATCCAAAGGTTACCATTTTGATTATGGGCATGACATTTTTAAAATGTACTCTTAAATAAACTATGTGGGGCTGGGGTTGTGGCTCAGTGGTAGAGCACTTGCCTAGTATGTGTGAGGCTCTGGGTTCGATCCTCAGCACCACATAAAAATAAATAAAATAAAGGTATTGTGTCCAACTACAACTTAAAAATAATTTTTAAAAAAAACTATATGTATACAATGCAGCTATACATATATAGTTTACAAGTCAGATATATGGAAAAGCAATTTAAACTAACAGTAATAAAGATTTAAGGTCATTTTAATTCTCATTACCCCTAAACTTACACACACACACACACACACACACACACACACAGAGAAAAAGACACACACAGTGTCATACAATAATAGAATCATATTAAGAAAGAAAATATTACATCTTTGAACAAATGCAGATGATTTCTTTTATTAGAGGGAAATGCTGATGATAGGAAAAGCTACACAAGGCTTGGTCAGCTAGCTCCACTAATTCTAAGAGATTCTTCTCTCCCTGAAAAAGAAGCACAATAGGATAATAAATGTTAAGTTCATATAGAATAAAATTCTTAATAGCTAACTAAGAAACTCAGAAAAATTATTCAGAGACCCTGAGATTGTTCATATTTGCATACATGTACATCCACTTTCTCAACAAGCAACCTAAAAATAACAAACTGGGAGTAGCTCTGGGAATTCCTGGTTGAGACCACACAGACTATGCTGTTTCACACCAGCAGGCCGGAAGCTGCAACATAGTTGCCTAGTTCTTTAACTACTAGCTTGTGTCCATGCATCCCCTGCTAAAGGCAGGGTGAGGGTACTTTATTATCCATCGCCCTCTTCTAACACCCTGACCAGTCCTAGTAGGAACATATAGGACATTTGATACATTGTAATTAAATTACCATGCAGAGTACTACAGAAATACTTCTCCTGAAAGACATAGAACAGTGGATCAAGGTACTAAAAAGGAAAAGAAAGAAAGTAAAAGAGGAGGAGGAGGAGGAAGAAAAAGTAAATAAGTAAATAAAGGAAAATTATAAATATGAGATTCAGATATACTTCTCTAGGGTCCAAAAGAACAGGATTTTTGTCTCTAATTCTTCGATACCTTCAGGATCCATTCTGATATACTCAGACAGTAAAACATTATTGTAGTCAACGTCATCTCTAAGACCCACTAACCCTCTCATTGACAGCATACCAAGTAATGCCCTAACAGTGTTTTATTTAAAGGGATAAATACAAATATATAACTATTACTACAACATTATACCTAAAGTATCTTATTATTTTATAAGCAATGTAGTTCATAACTGCATTCAATAAAAAAAACAGGGTTCTAAGTATGAATATGTAATAAGTGTCTATAAAATAAAAAATGTCAGCAAATATTCCTTAAAATGGTCCTCATAATTCTATGGTTACATCAATCATCACTTAGTTTGTATACAGAAAGTTACTTCATTTAGGTACTCACTATTAAGTATTAAGATACTTGTAATTAAATATTTCTTTATTTGAACACTGATATTTGAATAAGCACCATTCATTAATGTGAAGTATTTGTTTTATTTTTATACAAATCATGTCCTTACTTTAATCTACTAATAGATCCACTCAATAATAACATATCTCATCTGTAGCAATTCAATTTTTATATATCCATTAACTTGTATAGGTTAAATTTTCTGAATACTTCATTATAAGTTTTTAAAAGAGGTATCAACAAACATCTTACCTCCTTCCCCACATCAGACAAGAAGTTACAGGTACATTCAATTGAATAAACAGCCTCTGCAGCTCGTTTATAAATACTGTAGTTTTCAGAATTCAGCTGTTCCAAATAGGCCACAACGGCTTCGTGAATAGTTGGATATTCCAATGAAATAGGCATGTCCAAAGAAAGAAGAAATAATGCTGTTGACATCGTCTCTGGTAAAAACTCACTTGCCTTGATAAATCAAAAAAAATTAGAATTTTGTTTAAGAAATAATTTTATAAAAATATGATAAGACTATAATCTTAATCTAGTCCAACTTCCTTTTTAATAATTCTCTACTACAAAAATCTAGGCTTTTTTCAAAGAAAATTCTATTTTCCAACATACCATCTACCACTATGTCATTGTGCTATGAAATTTTTTTCTGCCCAAAATGTCTTACATCCAAACATCAATTCTTTCTGAAAGCCCAGAATACTGAGTACTTTCTTCTTCCCTTCCCCAAACTAACACCCAGAATTACTCTCTTCCTAAGCTCTGTACAGTTTATCCTTCAAGTACAGGACAAGTCCTTCTTCTCTAAGTAATTACATATATATGCTCACCACTTTCCACAATGACCCAATACAAGTCTGCGACAACAACACTCCCCTTCCCAAAATGAACACAAACACTGAGATACTACTTATGTACTACATATTAAATTGACTAACATTGAATCAGGTAGAACTAGAGTGATCTCAACAGAAATCAACTTTTTGTCTTGTCATTTAAAGGGAAAATACAGGGCTGGGGATGTGGCTCAAGCAGTAGCACTCTCGCCGGGCATGCGTGCCGCCCGGGTTCAATCCTCAACACCACATACAAACAAAGATGTTGTGTCCGCCGAAAACTAAAAAATAAATATTAAAATTCTCTCTCTCTCTCCCTCTCTCTCTCTCTTTCAAAAAAAAAATAAAGGGAAAATACAACATATTCAAAACAGTTCTAGAATACTTATAAAATACAATTTTTATTATATTATACTTGATTAGATATATTTTATAACTTAAAGGATTTAAAACTAAATCAGCTATTTTTTAGTGATTCTAGTTTGTGGTAAAATTCTAAACATTAAAGAACTGAAAAGTCTATATTGAGACACCATTTAACAGGTTCACTAATACGGCTGAAAAGCTGTCTTTATGAAGAGGGTGCTGGTCAAGATTAATTTTATGGATGGTATGCTTTAAAGATAATCATGAATGTCTAATATTAAGAGCTGAATCAATTAAAAACTGGCTGAAATAAAATAAGGTTGTCAAATGAAGATCCAAAACTAAAGGAACTGAATTTTTAGGTCACAAAGCAAAAGAAAGCTCTAGACTAAGTAAGACAGACACTATGAGAAAGCAAAGAGAAATTTATTACTTTATAAAGAACTAGTGGTGGGGGGAGCAGTAAATTATCCACTTGCCTATGAGACACTCACTCAGGATTTATTAATTGAGCTCCCACTACGTTCTCCCATATGTCAGGCACATTCAGATCCTCAAAATACAGCAGGAAGCAAAACCAAACTTTAACTGTGGCCCTCATGAAGCTGACATTCCTTCGGGGAAGGCAGAGGGTGAAACAAACCCACCCCCAAAATCCGTCAGATGTGGCTAGAAGTGCTAAGATGTTTTGAAACGGGTATGGGTAGGGGTGGAGGCAGGGGAAGCACTGGCACTTGAAAGCTGAGGTAGAAGGCCTTTCTAACCTAGCGACATGTGAGCAGAAACCCGACAGTCAGAAGCCATGTGGATATCTGGAGGGAAAGCAGTCGTGGAGGAGGAAACTTCAAGTACAAAGACTCGGAGAGGCTACATTTTGGCTGCAAGGAGCTCAGGGTAGATAAGTCTGGCCCACAGAGACAGAGAGGAGTGGCATGCCACATCAGGTAAGATTCTGGATTGTGGTACGTACTGGCTCACTGATGAAAACTGCTGGAAGGTTTTGACAAAGGATCAGTGTGTGGAGAAAAATGGTCAAGTGCAAAGGTGGAAGCTGGGAAAACAATGAGGAGTTCACTGCAATAACCCAGGTGGAGCTGGAGGATGAGTGCGATTCAGTTCAAATTCAGATAGATATTCAAGGAGAAATGGCAAATTCTGCCCAGGGATTGGATCTAGGTGTGACTGAGAGACAGCAATCGAGGCCACCTCTAAGGTTTTTTGCCTTGATCAATAGTTGATCAAGGGGCCATATATATAAATGGTGAAGACAACATTTGGGTAGAGAGACCAAGAGTTAGGTTTGGGACATGAAGCTGGAGGTATTGTCAGGAAGTAAAAACATCAGAAAGAATACTGGATTACGTGAGTTTGGAGTCAGGTGACATGTCTGATCTGGACAGATACATTTGGGAAATGTCAAACAGAGATGGCATTTAAAGATCATAAATGGGATGACATCTTATGAGGGCCTTGGTCAGTCCTGGAATTCTACCTTTTTAACAGGAAGATAAAGAAGAATTAGCAAAAAAAAAAAAAAAAAAAAAAAGGCTTGGTTACTTGAACACCATGCTAAAATACTATATCACAGTGGATCTAACTCCGAAAAATCTGGGTTTTAGTTTTTAAAAATGTTCTCTAACTTTAGTCAAAAAATAATAACTGCTATGAAATTGAACAAGTATCAAGCAAAACCTACATTTTATAGCACTCAATGAACACTTACTTCCTTTCTGTCCTCCTTTCACTTCACCAAAGAATTCTGACCTTTTTACTCCGCATATCTACATCTGAAACTGTCCCTTCAGTAACTCAAAACACAGTCCTAAGTAAGGTCGGAAGCTTAATCCTGGCAAGGCTCCATATGATAATCACATTCATACCCCAGACTTAAATCAGCTGATTACAAGTATAAGCATGAATCACATGTTGTTTAGAACTGAAAGTAAAGGTGTTACAGTGTGCATCCATCACCGATGATGGATGAGAAGAATCAACATCTCCTGCACTGAGGGGTCGGAGGTCTATTGCCAATCAGAGCAGAGATGGCATTATCTAAGAGCTGGATAATGAGTGCAGACTTTCCCTAACCTAGACCTCAGACCTCATGAACCAGAATATGCAAAATGTGATTAACAATATTTTTAGGAGATATGTTTCTACATTGCACTGAATTAATCAGCTGTACCATGAAAAGCCAAAACTGTGATATATAAATATTTCCTTACCCTCAGTCAGCTTTGCTCACTGAGTAAGAGTAATAGCAGTTATCAGACTACTCTATGATGCTGATTCCAACACAATACAATCCAACTGTATGATACAGTTGACAGGATACATAGGTTTTCCATTAGTTCTTCATCCTATAAATTGATCACTGATAATAAGTCCTTATTTATTATACACATATTTACAATAGTTATAAATAATAAATTATTACAGAAGCAACAGTTTTCACTTATAAAAGAGACAGTACTTTTAACTCTCATTTTCAGATGTTTTTCAAAATAAAATTACCTTCATTTGGTTTATAAGTTTGGTAAATTTACCAAACCAAAATATTTTTTGCCAAATTATCTTCATTTAAACCTATACACGAGTGCTCTCCTATGTCATTTAAAATCAAAAAAATATCAGTTTCAAAAAGATCTCTGAGGTCAATTTACCAAATTCAGTAAGTCCCTACACAGATCTATGTTCATAAATAGGAATTCAAAAAAACACTTTAAAGGTTTCAAGTTCTACTTCAATTGTTGGTGGGCTAGCAACAGGCAGAGGGCAGCAAAACCTTATATTTATGTAAACTGAAGAAACTTAAAAGCACAGTAATCATATTTTTGTTTAGATCATTTTAAAAGTTCTTGGTTAATCAAAGCAACCTATAACCACCTATAAACCTTAATTACAATCCCCTACAATGAGCAAAATTGTTTTAATGAAGCTCCAAATTATATATTTAAGAGCTACCAAAAAGTATAGGTATTTTTTTTTCATAAAGAAAATTACCTTCAAAACAAAAGCATGGAGTATCAACTTCGCATTATTCTTTTTTTTATTGGTTGCTCAAAACATTACAATGATCTTGACATATCATATATCATACATTTGATTCAAATGGGGTATGAATTCTTATTTTTCCCACGTGTACAGATTGCAGGATCACATTGGTTACACATCCACGTTTATACATACAGCCATACTAGTGTGTGTTGTATTCTGCTGCCCTTCCTATCCCCTTCCTATCCCCCTTCCCCTTCCATCATCTCTATCCCATCTACTGTAACTCATTTCTCTCTCTCTCTTTTTCCCCCTTCCCCCTCACATCCTCTTATATGTAATTTTGTATAACAATGAGGGTCTCCTTCCATCTTCTATGCAATTCCCTTTCTCTCTCCCATTCCCTCTCACCTCTCGTCCCTGCTTAATGGTAATCTTCTTCTCATGCTCTTCCTCCCTGCTCTGTTTTGAGTCACCCTCCTTATATCAAAGAAGATATTCGGCATTTGTCTTTTTAAGGATTGGCTAACTTCACTTAGCATAATCTGCTCTAATGCCATCCATTTCGCTGCAAATGCCATGATTTTGTTATTTTTTAGTGCTGAGTAATATTCCATTGTGTATAAATGCCACATTTTTTTATCCATTCATCTATTGAAGGGCATCTAGGTTGGTTCCATAGTCTAGCTATTGTGAATTGTGCTGCTATGAACATTGATGTAGCTGTATCCCTGTAGTATGCTCTTTTTAGGTCTTTTGGGAATAGCTGGGTCGAATGGTGGTTCCATTCCCATCTTTCCAAGGAATCTCCATACTGCTTTCCAAATTGGCCGCACCAATTTGCAGTCCACCGGCAATGTACAAGAGTACCCTCTTCCCCACATCCTCGCCAGCACTTCTTGTTGTTTGACTTCATAATGGCTGCCAATCTTACTGGAGTGAGATGGTATCTTAAAGTGGTTTTTAATTTGCATTTCTCTGATTGCTAGAGATGGTGAGCATTGTATTTGTTGATTGATTGTATATCCTTCTCTGAGAAGTGTCTGTTCAGATCCTTGGCCCATTTGTTGATTGGGTTATTTGTTTTCTTAATGTTTCATTTTTTTGAGTTCTTTGTATATTCTGGAGATTGGAGCTCTATCTGAAGTGTAAGGGGTAAAAATTTGTTCCCAGGATGTAGGCTCCCTATTTACCTCTCTTATTGTTTCTCTTGTTGAGAAAAATCTTTTTAGTTTGAGTACGTCCCATTTGTTGATTCTTGATTTTAACTCTTGTGCTATAGGTGTCCTATTAAGGAATTTGGAGTCCGACCTCACGAGATGGAGATTAGAGCCAACTTTTTCTTCTATTAGACGCAGAGTTTCTGGTTTGATTCCTAGCTCCTTGATCCATTTTGAGTTAACTTTTGTGCATGGTGAGAGAAAGGGATTCAGTTTCATTTTGTTGCATATGGATTTCTAGTTTTCCCAGCACCATTTGTTGAAGATGCTATCCTTTCTCCACTGCATGCTTTTAGCACCTTTGTCTAATATAAGGAAGTTCTAATTTTGTGGATTGGTCTCTGTGTCCTCTATTCTGTACCATTGGTCTACCCGCCTGTTTTGGTACCAGTACCATGCTAGTTTTGTTACTATTGCTCTGTAGTATAGTTTAAAATCTGGTATCACTATACCGCCTGTTTCACTCTTCCTGCTTAGAGTTCGGCGGATGGGATCGCTCCAAAGCGAAATCAGCGACAACAGGGGTGTGACCCTCAGCCCTCCCTCTCCATACAGTTGGGAAATCTCAAAAATC
Organism: Spermophilus citellus; assembly: GCF_964194105.1. Classification (NCBI taxonomy): domain Eukaryota; kingdom Metazoa; phylum Chordata; class Mammalia; order Rodentia; family Sciuridae; genus Spermophilus; species Spermophilus citellus. Next base: position 123,679,594 of record NC_138198.1, read on the forward strand.
TCTCCCCAGCTCTGGGTGATTATCGGAGCCGAGGGAAAATTCACATTATTCTATCATGAACCCAGATCAAAAAAAAAAAAATTACTAACTTCTATTCTAATTAATTCTATCCAAATAAGCATATAGATTAAGAAAATACAATAAACTGTATGATATAGTTGACAGGATACATAGGTTTTCCATTAGTTCTTCATCCTATAAATTGATCATTATATTTATTTATTATATACGTATTTATAATAGTTATAAATAATAAATTATTACAGAAGCAACAGTTTTCACTTATAAAATATTATTCTACAAAGAAAGATACCCACATTTTAAATATAATTATAATCTTATATGACTATAATTCTTCCATTTTTAACGTTTATACCTTAGAAAATTCTCATTCTTCAAAACAAAAAACTAATACTTCTGCCGGACGCAGTGGCACACTCCTGTAATCCCAGCAGCTTGGGAGGATGAGGCAGGAGGATCATAAGTTCAAAGCCAGCCTCAGCAAAAGTGCCCCTGAGTCCAATTCCCAGTACCCAAAAGAAAAATTACTTCAGAAACATGACTAATGAATAAAAGTTAAAAATTAATAAGTGATATGGTTTTCTATAAAGCAAAACATAATATTTAAAATTTAATGTTCTATTCTTGTTTTCACATATGATCTAGTAATATGAATCATTTTGAATACACTTATAAAATGGAATAGTGTTTTGTGATAAAAATGAACAAACTGCTGAGCCCATTGGTGCGTACCACCTGTAATCCCAGCTGCTTGAAAGGCTGAGGCAGGAACACTGAAAGTTAGAGGCCACCCAGCCTATGCAACTTAGCAAGGAAGACCCTGTCTCAAAATAAAAAGAGCTGAGGATATGACTCAGTAGTAAAGCATTTACTTAGCATACACAAGGCCCTGAGTTCAATCCCCTCTAACTAACACCGCAAAATATAATAACAAGAAATTATTGCTACAAGCAACAATAATGATGAACAATAATAATAAAAACAAATTACTAAAACAAACAACAACAGTATGAATCCTAAAAAAAAAAAAAAAAGTCCACTTAAACAATGTTCAAAAACAAGCAAACTGATCTATAGTGATAGAAATCCTTCCTAAAGAATTTTAGTTTTAGGGAGGAGGAAGAAGTAATGAATTGAAGGGAAGAAGGTTTTGAAATGCTACTGTTTTAACAAGAACTTTTTTCAGGCTGGGCGTGGTGGTGCATACCTGTAATCCCAGGGGCTCAGGAGGCTGTGGCAAGAGGATTGTGAGTTCAAAGCCAGCTTCAACAATTTAACGAGGCCCTAAGCAACTCACTAAGACCCTGTCTCTAATTAAAAAATATAAGAAAGGGCTGGAGATGTGGCTCAATGGTTGAGCACTCCTGGATTCACTACCTGGTGCCAAAAAAAAAAAAAATTTTGTTCAGGGTGGGAAAGTCACTTTCTTAAAACAGATGGCTTCACTTGCTAAAAAGTGCATCAAGGTATATACACTTTTGTAAACCACTACATTATGTATAATGAAAAAGCAAGTCTTTATAGACTTTTTATAGTTTTTCTTTTAACAATATATTAAAAATCAGTTGAAAAATGATAGCCAAATTACACTATCATACTATACAATTTCAGAAACTGTGATTAGCAAGACATAGAAAAGTTATCGGCCTACATTTTTCAAATTTTGAAAACTGTTTAATTTTAGTAATATTCTCCCATATAACCTATCTTTTCCATATACTATATTTTTTGTATCCATTCTGTAGTAAAAATAATGAAATCTGTGAAACTGTATTATTTTAAAATTATGCTTATAATAAAAACATGTTTGAGCATTCTCTGTCTCTGATAATGTTAATTAAGAACCTAAGAATCCAAAATGAGTAAATATGGATATGTACATATTTTAAAAGGTTATTCATTAAAACATATGCACAATAAAAACCCTAAATGTCTAATTTCTAGAATGCTTATGCAAACTACAGAATATCTTTATGATGAAATATTTAGTACCCATCAACATTTATGAAGTGCCTAAGTAACTGGAACATGTATATTAGATAATAGTAAGTGTTAAAACAATAATTTCTACAGATGCTCTCAATTTGATTATTTCCCCCAGTGCTAGGACCTTCAAAACCTTGGGAACTCTACATACACACACTCTTGCTACATTCCTACCCTTCATTCTGATTTTAAAGATAAAAGAAAGAAAAGAAAAAAAGCCTCAAAACTAATATTAGATGAGGAGGTTTCAAGATGGCAGAATAGAGCCGGTCACCTTCCTGGCTGCTCCATGGCATGAAACCAAGAAAGCAGACCGGCAGTCTCTCAGCACTCAGCAAGGTGGGTGGACAACAAAGGTGGGGGAAGGGGTGGGGGCTTTACTGGAATTTATTACTGGACACTCAGAACAGACTGGGAACTCTCAGGAGGTGGGATATAATAAAATAAGGAAGAGATCTCCAGTACCACAGTCACTGGAGACACCAGCCAGAGGGGTCTCTCCACAAGCAAAGTGGAGGGATAGGGAATTAAAGGAATCCAAATTTTTAGGAGGCCAGAAGTGTGTCTTGGTACAGAGCATTGCGAGATCAAAGACACTACCCAACTAAACTGAAAGGTGAGATGCACCATATCCTTCTATGGGAAAGAAGCAGCCATCTCTCTCACGGCATTCAATGACAGAGTGAGGAACCATTCTGTAGCAGCAGTGCAGGGACCAGCATCTGAGGGAGCTGAGTCCTGGCACCCAAGTCTGGCCTGAAATACAGACCTGGCAAACCCACACTGCACGACATAGAGTGTGTCTAAGTGACCAGGGGGAAATCCACATGGAAAGAGGTTTACGCAGGGGACAACTAACTAGTCAGGGAAACCCACCCAGCTCTCCCCTTCCCTTTTAATCCAGCTGCTTGCAGGACCAATTGTGAGAGATGCACATGGCCAGGAAACTGAAAGGGTGGGGGCAAAAGAGACTAAGTTTGAAAACAAAACCCAAGACCAGGAAACACAAGGTCTACAGGTGATATAGGAGACGAAGAATGGGTTCCTCCACCATGTGAGTGGAACCCAGGGTAGATCCTGGGGTGCAGTCTTCAAGGGAGGACCAGCAAGTGCTGAGCCTTGGAGGTGCACTGATTTAACATCTCCAGACCAAAAGGCATCCAACGAAGAGCCTGAAGTCTACCTAAGAGTGAAGCCCCACTCCAGGAGTTCTGCCTACAGGATTTCCTCTCTCACTCCAGCAACCCCACCCTGAGGGTGGAGCAAGCTTCACACTCTAGACCACCTCTAGACCACCGCACCTAACGCTGCTGCGAATGGAGGCTGGGAATCTTCTCAACTCCAATGGAAACAATTCTTTAACTTCTCACTGAGATCTCCCCCCCCCCCTTTTTTCTTTTCTCTGCTTAATTGTGACCACAATGGTTCATGGACATTTATACATAATCATATTTGGTATTGTTTTTGTTTTCTCACTTCTAACATTTTGAAAACAGTTATTCATGGAACAGTTTTCTAAGGACTAGGAAAACTCGTTACTTTCCCTTGAATCTCTTTCTCTTTTTTTCTAACAGCCAATCTCTATTGTTCTTTCAGTCTTCCTTTATTTTTTTCTTATATCTTCTCTCCTCTTCCCTCATAATCATCACATCCTACATCACTTCTGTTTTTTCCCTGTCCACCACTTGAAATGGTAAACCCTTTTGCAAACTTGCCATTATAGGGAATAACCGATCACATCATTTCTGTTCATCGTGACAACACTGTAGACATCATAGCAGGAACTATTTGGTTTAATGCTGTATATTGTTTCCATTGGTTATTGTTGTTATTTCTCTCCTCCTAAATGGGAAGGTACTAAAAACCTTCCAGGACACTTCATTCCACAGTATAGAAACTCTATTGCCTCACATCCATATTGTTAGATGGGCGGACACACAAAGAACACGAAAAAGCATGGGAACAAACTGCCTCAAACAAACCAAGATACTTCAGTAACAGATTTCACTGCCACCACAGTGGAAGAAATGTCAGAGAAAGACTTCGGAATGAACACAGTTAAACTAATCTGCAAGGTAAAGGACAATGTAAGGAGTGAAAGCAGAGAGAAAATATACAGAAACTGAAATATCACTTCAATAAAGAGAAAGAGATTCTGAAAAAAATCAAGCAGAAATTCTCAAAATGAAGTAATCAATAAACCAAATCAAAAATTCAATGGAAAGCATCACCAGCAGATTAGACCACTTGTAGACAGTTTTAGACAATAAAGACAAAATATGTAATCCTTTTTTATTTTGGTACCAGGAATTGAACCCAGGGGCACTCAACCACTGAGCCATATCCCCAACCCTTTTTTGTATTTTACTTACAGACAAGGTCTTGCTGATTTGCTTATGGCCTCACTTAATTGCTGAGGCTGGCTTTGAAATCAAGTTATTAAAGAAAGGAAACCAGGTAAGTCAAACATACTGACTTAGAAAGCTAACTTACTAGTAAGTCTTATCGTTTACACAAAACTAAATTCTATGGGACCAATTCTAACTTACTAGTTTTACATCCAGCATGTAATACTGCTAGCCCAGTATATAGGCAATCAACTAAATATTCATGAATGGACAAGTGAAGGAATAAGCAAATGAATATTCAGAATTACAATCAACATGTGCAACAAAAACGACTGCTAGAGCTGGAGATATAGCTCAGTTGGTAGAGTGCTGGCTTCGAATGCACAAGACCCTGGGCTCAATCACCAGTACCACAGGAAAAAAAAGTCAAAATGTTAGTTATATCAATTTGTACATTTAAAATAATTGTATGAAAATAAATGAGTAAATAAAATATTTTTATATACTCTTATTTTAAAAATGGGTCTTTTAGTAGAACACATTGGCACCATGAAATGATCAAAAGAAATTTACAAGAGAGCATGTATTTAAAATTCAGTGAACTACAAGTAACAGCATCCTCTACCTTACCTTTTCAACAGGGAGCAGTGTTTGCAACAGGCGAACCGCAAACAGTGAGGTGCTGACAAAGGCCATTCTGTGGTGCACCAGCAGCATCTCTGTTTGCTCCAAATCAACGCTACTCTTATGGTAGCACATGGTTTCTCCAAGGGACCCAAACACCAGGAGCAGTTTTTCTTTCTGAAAACATTTAAATAACAGAAAATTGAGGAAAATGACCAATTTTAGGAGTCCATGTAAAAATGCCATTGAGATGAGTTTAAAATATCATTAAGCAGCAAAATCAACCAAAACAAAAATTTGGTCTTCTCAGTGAATAACCAATGTCTGCTAAGATAATAAAAAAATAGAAAAGAATGATAAGTATACATACATTCTTAAGAAAAACTAACAATTTTTAAGATTTCAATGATTTCTTGTAATAATGACCAAAAGATAATGATAAAAAACAATAGTTCCAGGAACCATACATTCCTCCTAGCGTCTAATGCTCACCTGTTCCAACTTGGAACACGCACATGGAGCTAGCTCTCTTCAATCTGCATCAGGCAGCCGAAAGGGTGCCCAGTGCATGTGCAAGCATAAAGGGGAAAATGCATTAGCACAGGAGACATGATCCCTGTCCTCAAATTGATCCTAACCTTATTAAATGAAAATGAGAAGCCAAAGAATTAAAAAGCATTTAAATATCAAATTACATAAATTCTTCCTGATTAAAGGTCTCTTTTTTACTTTGTTTCAAGTAGAAAATGTTCTGCCATCATAAATTCCTAAACAACTGGTCCTTAAACAGAAGCTATGCCTTTTAAGTTGAAAGATATACATAAAAATGAAGACAAAGGCAAAGCACAAGCAGACCAGCTTCTGAATTATGTGTCCTAGATATGCTGACACAGCCCCAGGACCAGCCTCAGTGGCACAGCACGGAACAACAGCAACAAAAAGCTAGGATTCTTGCTCTTGATTTTCCACTGAAATAAAGTGCACAAAAAGGAAAACAGGAAATCAACTGAAAAGTAAGAAGAAGAAAAAATCAGCAGGTCAGTTGGGAATTTAGAAGCAATGAGGCATCAGAAAGAAGAAAAGGTGGGCTGGGGTTGTGGCTCAGTGGTAGAGCACTCGCCTCGCACGTGCGAGACCCTCAGCACCACATAAAAATAAATAAGTGAAATAAAGGTATTGATTGTGTCCAACTACTACAACTAAAAAAATAAACAAATATTTTTAAACAAAGAGGAAGAAGAAAAGGCTATGTGTCAATGACACTGCAATGACAAGTGACAGAGAAGAAATGCAAAATTGACTGGAGGACAATCCAGGAGTCTGGGGCCATCCTTACTCCTGTGAACGAGGAGTGCCAAGGGAACAAGGAAACCAGCCTGACTTCAGGCCAGAGAGCGGACAGCACATACACTGGGCCAATGTAATTTTTAAAGTGTTCATTAGTAAGTTTTATATTTAAACAAAAATTAATTCTAGTGAAAAGATCTCTTTCTCTTATTTACCTCAAGTGAAATAAAAATATTTAATTTTAGAGAGGAAAATTATTTTACTACATTGAAATGACTGAATCATAGAGTACAAACATAACCCAACTATCTGGAAATACCTAGAAACCTGAATATATATCCTCAGGTATTTAATTTCTGAATTAATAACAACAGATTTTTTTTTTCAGTGCTGGGGATTGAACCCAGGCCTCAAACATGCTATGAAAGTGCTCTACCACTGACCACGTTCCCCAACCCCATTTTTTATCCCTTTGATGCCTTAGGAAAAAATACTGCTTCTTTCCTCTTAACACTGGCAGAAGCAGGGACATTAAGAAATTTTATTTCTTTAAATATATATCCAAAGGAGAGAGATTCCTCCCTCAAGAGGCATTTATGCTTTTTAAACAAGTAAATGAAATATAATTTCAAGTAGCAATGTTTAATTTAGCATTTCTAACATACCAATTGGCACTTATAAAACAGATTTAACCTTTAAAGTAAAAATAATTCATTGAATCACAAAAGATCAGCAGCCAAAAGTTAAAAGTAAATGACTAACTTTTACAGATAAATGTTCTGGCCAAGAAATTTTAAGTTAATTTAAGAAGCAACTGATAAAGCATTCCTCACACTTCTCAGGAAAAACTCACTTGCCGAAAACCTTCAATATGTGAAAATCTCCTAAAAATACTGCAAAATAGTGTGATAACCTTAAGGACTAAAGAAAAATCAAGATTAAGGACTACTGTCAGAAACCGAAAGGCTTGAAAATATACAATATCCACTGTAAAACGCACAACTTCTCTTCTCAAAGGTTTCTGTAATTGAAAAAAATAATAAAGCTTTGGATTTTTTCACACAGGATGCTATAGTTTGGATACTGAATGTCCCCAAAGGTCTAAGTGTTGAAAGTTTGGTCCCCAGGGTGGTGCCATCAGGAGGTGCTGTGGAACTTGAGGAGGTGGGGCCTAGTGGGAGGTCCCAGGTCATAAGGGGCATGCCCTCGAGGAGGACTGTGAGACCTCTGGCCTTTCCTCTTCCTTTTGTGTCTCCTGTTACACACTCCCCACCAATGCCATCTGGTAGAGCCACCACAGGCCCAAAGCAATGAGTATGCCCAATCTTTGACTGGAACCTCCAAAACTGAGACCAAATAATCCTTTTTCTCTTTTTAAGTTCGCTACCTCAGGTATTTTATATTATACTGAGAGAAGGCTGTCTTAATTCACATAAGTACTGGTATTAGGTAAACATCTGGATTTTGTTTTATTTTGGTTTGGTTTGGTTTTGGTACTGGGGATTGAGCCCAGAAGTACTTTACCTCTGAGCCACATCCTCACACTTTTTCATGATTTTATTTGAGACAGGGTTTTGCCAAGTTACTTAGGGCCTCACTAAATTGCTGAGGCTGGCCTCAAACTTGTAATCCTCCTGCCTCAGCCTCCTGAGTCACTAAGATCACAGGTATGCCCACTGTGCCCAGCAAACATCTGTATTATCTGCATTTTATTTTACTTACTATCTTCTGACATCTATTCACAAGGATTTGAAATAGCCTGTAACAAAGTTTGACTAAATATAGACAGACCTAGATCAAAATAACACAATTTTGAAAGGAAATTTTGTAATTATAATAGCTAATATATATTTTTACGACTACCAAACTTATATCCTTGACAAGGTAAGTAAAAGAAAGAAAGGAGTAAAAGCATGGACAGAAAGATAGACCTAACATTACCCAGCATATCAATTCTTCAAGGAAGGCAAGAGCACCACTAGATAATTTCAAAATAAAAGATATAAAATAGCAAAGGATTTTTGATATATTGAAATTTCAAAATATATATGGTTTCCACTTACATAAACACATATTCTGGCAGTCCAAGATCTCTAAAATATTATCTTGTATTACAATAGTCCTAAAGCTACTGTGTATGTTGGCTACTCATGCAAAACATTACCTACCAAAACACTTATTACAAAAAAATACATTAAATATAATGCCATAATCTCCAAAATCATCACTCTTACTGAAATACAAACAGCAAGAATCAAGGCAACTTTCTGATCTCTGTACACCTTGAATGGTTATTCTAAGGTTGAATTTACCCTATGAGTAACTATACCTTTAAGTCCCTGAAAACTTACAGATAAGCCAACTTGACTCAACATTAATCATAGAAATACAAAAAAATTAAAACTCAAAACCATAATTGTTCTAAAAGAAAACATAGGAAAGAAGTCTTTGTACCCCAGATCAGGCAAAAATCTCTTATTACAACATCATAAGCATGATCCATAATAGAAGAAACTAAAAAGTGGAATCTTATCAAAATTAAGGACTTCTGCTACTCAAAAAACTAAGTGATCATCTCAACAGACACAGAAAACTATGACAAATCCAACACTTCATGATAAAGCAACAAACTAGGAATACAGAAAACTTCCTCAACTTTACAGAGGCATCTACAAAACTCTAGTTTTGTAGAACTAGTATCACTTTTAACAGTGAAATACTGAATGCCTCCCCTCAGAGATCAGGCTCTTGTCACACACTCACATGGTACCAAGGTTCCAACAAGACAACGGGGTGACATAAATCATTGCAGGGCATCCAAATTGGGCAGGAACAATAAAGATGTCTTTATCATAGTAACCTGATCCTAAATCTGTTTTCATTCATGGGTAACACGATGATATAGATAGAAAATCCTAAAACAAACAACAACTACAAGAACTAATGTGTCCACCAAGACCACAGGATAAAAAATCAATATACAAAATCCAACTGAATTTCAATATACTAGGAATGAACAATCCAAACAATAAAATTTTTAAAATAGTTCATTCACAATGGCATTAAAAAGAAAAAAATACTTAGAAGTAAAGTTACATAAAAATAAACAAGTGAGGGCTGGGGATGTGGCTCAAGCGGTAGCGCGCTCGCCTGGCATGCGTGCGGCCCGGGTTCGATCCTCAGCACCACATACCAACAAAGATGTTGTGTCCGCCGAGAACTAAAAAAATAAATATTAAAATTTCTCTCTCTCTCTCTCTCTCTCTCTCTCTCTCTCCTCTCTCACTCTCTCTTTAAAAAAAATAAATAAATAAATAAACAAGTGAGTAAATAAAGATTTTACATGACAGAAGCATCATTAACATTTTTTTAAAAATACCTTACTACCACCCTCACTATCACCTAAACAGGAACAAAAAATTGCAACATACTTCAGACAGTTCAATGTTTCTAATCTATTAGAAATTGAGAAAAAGAACAAAAACCAATGACCCAAGAGAGAAGAGATAAAAGTGTGAAGAGTTTACAGGCAAAGAGAAGGCAAATGACTCTTAAGATTACCAAAAAGATGCTCCCGATTAACCTACTACACTGACAGGCAATATCTCATCAGAATGGCAAAAACCTGACATCTGGGGCTGGGGATGTGGCTCAAGTGGTAGCACGCTCGCCTGGCATGCGTGCGGCCCGGGTTCGATCCTCAGCACCTTGTACAGACAAAGATGTTGTATCCACCGAAAACTAGAAAATAAATATTAAAAATTTTCTCTCTTAAAAAAAAAAAAACCTGACATCTGGTTTTACACTCTAGGTTGAGTCTGGGAAAGTGCTCCTTCTAGGATGCTGCTGGTAGGTGAAAGGAATGGTGCAAGTACACAGGGAACTTGACAGTGGCTACAATTAAAAATATATTTACTTTCTGGAACAGTAATCTCACTTAAATCCTCCTCAGAGACACACTTGTGCAAGCATGAAGTGACATAAGTAATTATGCATCACTCATAATTTGTACTAGCAATTATGATCATCACCAACAAACCAATGCATACACTGAAGCATCTGCAACCTATAAGGAAAAAATAAGAAGATCTCAATATTCGGACACAGAATGACCTCTGTACCTTCTACCTCATGCACACACTATGCATTTTTAAGTTATAAAAACAAGTGTACATAATATTCTACCTTTAATGTAAGATATACAAAGTTGATAAAACTCTACATGCTTTTTTTGCTTATATCTGCTAATAACTAAGAAAAAAATAGAGAGGATGAACCAGAAAATACAATTCAAATAGTTACCATTAGACAAAAAAAAACCTTAAAGGGAACAGGATGTCAGGGAGACATCACTGAGCTACATTTTTATGAAGAGAAAATTTCCAAAAGTGGAAACAAATTGAAACAACTCAATGTTGATATTATAACAGAGAAAGAATTCTTTTATGTGACTTTGAAGTACAGTATTTTGACAGTAACATATTGAGATTTAGTCTAAGTCAAAAAAAACTGCTAGAAAATCTTGAACTTTATTAGAGTCGTTCACAGTGATATTAATATTGCTATTCTAAAAAAATGTTTTATGTATGCTAAAGGTTCTAACTAAGCAATTTGTTTTATAATAGGGTCTAAGACTTTCTACAATCAAAAGTATAAAAAATACAAATTTAAAATCAGAAAAACAGCAATATGAACTCAAGATTTTTTAAATCATACATTTCCTAGTTTTGTTACTGAGAGGGAAGAATGATATCACTGTAGCTATAAACACTCCCAAAAACCCATTATTAGTTTTGATAGACCTTTCCCTATTAAAAATAATCAAAACCTCTGGAGAAATGACCTATTCAGGAATGGGGATAAAATAAGCCTAATTGTATTTCTGTGTCAGAAATAAAAGTATGAACTTCCAAAGACAAATGAAACCAGCTTAAAAGACCAAAAGTCAAATAAAATACTACTGCCCATATCCCAAACAAAACATGATTTCTTACCATATTTATAGCAAAAAGGCTGTTGTCATCCCAGATATCAGCTGAAATTGCTTCACCAATAAGTATCATATCCTCTGCAAGCAATTCTAGAACTCTCATTATCATCTGTCTACTGCCTAGGAATACAAAGAGAAAGGAAAGAAGGGAAAAGTTTTCTTATTTTCAAATCATTAGTTGAATTTTCTAGTTAGACATGCCCCCAAATTCCTTACTGCCTTTTTAAAAATTGTTTTAGAATTCTTAACAGAGATGAAAAAGGAAGTAACAATCTACAACCACCACCAAAGAATTCTGTTCCAATCATAACACTTCTTTTTTTTATTGCTGCATTAAAATTATACAAAAAGTGGGATGCGTCACGCCAGACTTGTAATGTATACAACATAATTTGACAACTCTCCTTTCCCAGGACCTTCCCTCCTCTCCCCTTAGAGTATTTCTTGGCCAAACAAATCAAATGTGCTCATAATAGTTTAAAAGATTAGAAGAAAGCAGCAATAATCTAGCAGAAAAACTGTGAGGTTAAAACAATTTTTCAAATTCAGAGACCATCCACGTTACACAGTAAATGGCACAGTACCAAGCAAGTTTAGAAGATGCATTCTAATAATTTCTAGCTAGTATTAGAAAGAAGAGGTTTTGTCATCAATAGTACTTTTCACACAGGAGTTACATGAGAAGCTATGTTTGAACTGGAACAACTAAAGGAATAATGTCCATGCAGGTGTCTGCTGAAGAAACTTTAAGATATTCCATCTAATCCCACTTAAACTCCAAAAAAGTTCCAAAAGAAACTATGTTGTCAGAGTCACACTCACCAGGACAATTTCCTTTCTCCAGAGAGTCAGAAAAACATAAAAAAAAAAAAAAAACACTTTGCATGATTCTATGTGAAATAAGCTTTCAGATAAGACATTCCTTTTCCACATCCAAAAGGTTAACTTCTAATGAATAAACAAACTACTAGATCATAGGCTGTAAGTTAATTTTTTCATTAAAACAGCTGGAGCAAGTTCTTTTAGAAACCTCTTCTCATATTGCACCATTAAAAGTTATGCAATAATTTACCACAAAAGGGCAAAAGAACATTAAGAAAATTTATGTACCAAGATATAGCTTTATAATTATCAATGTGACTTTTTACAGCAAATTAACAAAAGGTTAAATGCAAAATAGTTAAGTCTAAAACTGTTCTTCCAGTATGCCAGGCAGATAAATATAAACACATTATAATGCCAAAGTTCAGATATTCCTTCATTTCACATTATAAGCATAGGAGTCAACATGTAGTCAACTCCTTAAGTAGTTATTTATTCAATGAGAGGCAGGAGCAGACAGTTTTCTTCATTATCAAAGATTTCAATGCTATCCAAATATAAACCTTCCTCCTACTTTCCTCTCCATCACCTCAAGCAGGCAAAAATTGGCCAAAGGTCTTAAAGAACCATTAACACAGGATGCTTTTTACTTTAACAGTATAAAATAAGAAGGGCAAAACTTGCTCGTGTTCCTATCCTGACAAGTTCATCAATTACTAAAAACATACAGATTTAGAGGGGAAAAAAAATAAAATCATTACTGCTTCCAAAGCCTTCTTTCCCTCACAAAGGCTGAAGTGTTCTGAACCCAGAAGAACTTTGAGCCAAGCTCTGCATTTAGCTATCTGACTCCAGGGAAGTCTGTAATCATTCTAAACTTGTTTCCTCATTTGAAAAAGTTAGGTAAAATGGTAACTACCACTACTGGGAGGAAAAAATGGATTGGTGTGAGAAAAATGAAAAACAATGCACATAAAACCAAATACAACAGCTGAACTTAGAGGGGACCCAATACATGTGCTTTGTTACTAGACTGTCAAACATCAGTCATGTTGTTTTGCTGTTGTTACCACTCTTTAGTAAAAGAATACCTAAAACTTTTGAGCAAAAATATAACCCCAGAATATTTGTGGATTTTTTTTTTTTTGAAAGGTAAGAAGAGTCCAATTTGGGGATTTTGTTTTTAATGGTTCGTGGCCTGTAAGAAACAAATAGGAGGCATGAACAACAACTCAGAAAGTATGTGAAGAGCAAAAGCTAAATGTTTTTATTCTGATCTATTTGTGCAGTATACCTTCTCTTTTTCCAGGGCTATTTTATTGTGTGTGCTTACATTTAAAATACAAAAGTGGAGCATGTGCCAATAAAAACACGTAAGTGGAAAAGGATTTGCTATCTGCTTAGCACTCCATGCCATCCACATTGAATTAAGACATAATAAAGACCTTATTAAATTCTTAGGAATTCAAACAAAAAAATAAGCAAAAAATTTTTCTAAAGACCCTGACATACAAAAAGGAAAAAAAGAAAAAAATCCTGGAAAAAAATAGAAAACAAACACAAAACATTTAAGAGGTAGGATTTTAAAAACAACTAACCTGTTTTTAAGAGGGGAACTGCTGATTCCAGAATGAAGACACAGAACTGGGGAAGACTCAGCTGCTGGAACTGTAGTTCCAATGTGTCTTCAGTTTCTAGTTCTGGAAGATCTATGTGTCCCATATCCAAAGGTGAAAGGATAGATATCCTAGAGTTTATGTGAGCATGACTATTACTTCCGCTGTAAAGCAAACAAACAATAACCTTAAATATGGCAACAACCCTCAAGCAGATTTACTGTCTACCTGCTGCCCTTCATGTTAAGAAGCCTCACACTGGTCAAGACTATATTGCTTTATGCAACAGTTCAGGTAAGATGTGTAAAAATCCTGACAAGTTCCCAAGATTAAATTCCATAAAGAGGACTTAAAATTATACATGAAGAAGATGGGGATATAGCTCAGTGGTAGAGAGTTGCCTAGCACATGGAAAGCTCTGTTTGATCCCCAGTACTGCAAAATAAGAATAAAAAATGAAAGTTATAAATGAAGCCAAAAACCATTTATATTTTGTTTTTCAAAACTATCTTGAAACATGTCAACATTTGTATAGTGACAATCAACACTAATAATAACCCACAATTTCTAAAAGAAAACAAGCAGATTTACAGCAAAGCTCTTATATAATCAATTTGCAAAGGCCAAACTAAATAGTTCATATAGTTTCATAGATATTCTGTGATTTTTACCAAACATTCTCTGTAAGCCAATGTTAGCAACTAAAGAATATTTCCAGAAAAACTTCATGGGAATGGATTACTTTATTTAGTACATTCAACATTATATAATGATTTTGAAAATGCATCCAAAAAATGGAACATCTCATCTTCCTTGGCTTTCTTTACTGACAAATTCTTAACTCGGGTCTCAAAATTTTTACTTTTGATGTGAAGCTTAATCACAGAGATACACAAATGCTAATTAACATTTAAGACTCCCCAAATTTTATACTTGTTTTTTCATATCTTCAATTTTAAGATTCTAAACATCGCAAAATACAGAAGTGGACTGGATTCTATCAGTCTCTGGAAGACTTGTGAGGAAGTTGTTCACTCAGGAGTAAAAATGTCTAGGCACGAAATGCACCAGAATGTGGTAGAAAGGTTAAGGATCAGACTTATCAACCATCTATCACATAAGAACTAAAAGCACAGGCTCTCTTATCGTATGACGCATTCTCAGCTCAGCTCTTTACCAACTACTATGCTCTCTACCTCCAGAGCTCAGGGTTTCCTGAAAAACATGATAATGATGATGATGACAATGATGATGACAGCAACTCTACTATAAGACTGCTATGAAGGTGACTAAAGGAGGGCAGGTGTGCAAAGCATGTGGCCAGACACCTATGCACATACAGACCTGTGTCCATTCACTTGCCCCAGAAGCAGCAGCAGCACAAGATGATACTCAGGTCAAAAGATACATATGCATGTCATTAAACACTTTTTGGAATGACGCTAAAGAAGAGACTAGTGATGTGTATAGCCTAGGATAAGGCAATATACAAACGCTAAGTCAACTCCTTTAGGCAAACATGATAATATGAGCAACCTGTATTTATACAAACAATAAATAAGATACTATAAATGAAGAGTCCTTGTTTAATAAAAAAAATTCTCCAGTCACTCCTTTAGTAAACACTATTGCATTTAAATTATGATTGGACTTACAAGAATGTGTTTAAAAATAACAAAAATGTACCTGTCATTCAAAGCCACACTTTTTATTTAAACTAGATCATATTCTTTTCAAAGCTGGTAAAATTTGGTGGGGTTTTACAGTATTGAGGATTGAACCCTGGGTCTATACCACTGAACTATATCCCTTGCCTTTATTCTTAATGTTTTATTTTGAGACAGAGTTTCACTAAGTTGACCATGCTGGCCTCAAACTTGCAGTCTCCCAAGCAGCTGGGACTACAAGCATGCAGAACCATACCCAGCTCATCATTTCTTTTTTAAGGAAACATAAACAAATAGAAAACATAGTTCAATGTGTAGAACAGAGATACTATTTTGTGAACATGCTGTTCGGGTGCACACAAATACACAGGGCATATGTTTGTGTACCAAGTGCTGAGTTTCAACATAATATTTATTTATTTATTTATTTTTAATGTAGATCCTGATGTAAAAAATATGAAAAGAGTATACCTGGGATAACATTTAAAAAAGAAGACAGAGAAGACTAATTATCTCCCTCTGAAATTAAAACACACACACATTAACTAAGTTTTTACTAATTTCCCATGAACACAACCACCAGTCACCTGGAGGACACTGCATCCCAGTCCTGGCCATCTCCTCTGGGCCGTTGGCCTGTGCGCCCCACCACAGAAGGCCGAGGGCTGCTGCTTCCCGGGGATGGGTTCGGGGAATGATGAATAACTCTTACTTCATGACAATAAGACAAGGAAGAATTTTGGGAAATCATGTCTGGGAAAATAAATTTTAAAATAAGTTTATCCCTTGGTAGAAACAGATTTCTGATTATGTAGTATATGTATAATTCTTCAAAACAAATAACAAAATTAAAAAGTAGAAATGCTTCCATGGGGTAAAAATAAAAGATCAAACTTTTCTGCATGTATTCATTTAGCAATTATAGGTTTTTATCCAACTAGTCTGATTATATGGAACATTCTAGTCACTGGAAGTCACAGTGTTAGAGACCACCAAGAAGAAAGATACTTGATCATGTACACCAGTGCTGAAAACTCTGAGAACCCCTACCTCAAACCATGTACAAAATTAAATCAAAATGGATCAAAAATCTAAATATAAAAACCATTATGCTCTTAACAAAAAATATAAATCTTCATGACTTTGGATTTGGCACATAAAAGACACAAACCACTAAAAATGTAAATTGAACCTCATAAAAATTAAAAACTTCAGTGCATAGAAGGACATTATCAGGAAAATATAAAGGCAAGGCTAGGGATACAGCTCGTGATAAAGCATTCTCCTAAGAATGTGTGAGATCCTGAGTTCAACCCCCAAACACAGAAAAACAAAACAAACAGGCTATAGGATGGGGAACAAATTTTTCTTACAAAAAAATGTATCAGATAAGGGCTTAATATTTAGAATGCACAAATAACTCCTAAAACTCAACAGAAAAGAAACAAACAACCCAACTGAAAACTGGGCAAAGGACTTTTAGTAGACATTTCCCCAAAGAAGATATAAAAATGAATGGTAAGTACATGAAAGTCAGTAGGGAGATATTAATCATTAGTCTTGGGAAACGCAAAGCAAACCACAATGATGCCAGGCACAGTGGTACACGTCTGTAATCCCAGCAACTCAGGAAGATGAGGTAGGAGGATCACAAGTTCAATGCCAGCCTCAGCAACTTGGCAAACCCTGACTCAAAATAAAAAATGAAAAGGAGTGGGGATGTAGCTCCATAGTAAAGCCCCCTTAGGTTCAATCTGATACCAAAAAAAAAAAAAAAAAAAACAATAAAACCACAATGACATACCACTTCATATGTACCAGAACGGTTATGAGTTTTTTAAAAAGAAAGAAATAACAAGTGTTAGTGAGGAAATTCCCTACATTGGAAGCTTCACAGATTGCTGGTGGGAATGTAAAATTGTACAAGTGTTGTGAAAAATAGGTTGATGGTTCCTCAAAAAGCTAACAAAAGAATTGTTTGCTTATGATCCAGCAATCTCACTCCTCAACACATTTCCAAATGAACTAAAAACAAGGACTCAAACAGATAGTTGCATGTCAGTGTTCACTGAAGCAGTACTTGCAATAGCCAAAAGATAGACACAACCATGTGTCCATCGAGATGAATAAACAAAATGTAGAATATGCATACAATAAAATATTATTCAGCCACAAGAAGTAATGAAACTCTGATACATGGTACAGTGTGGACAAAGCTTAAAAATATTATAAGCACAATAACCCAGACACAAAAGATAACTACTGTGTGACCTCATAAATATGAGGCACCTAGAACAGACAAATTCAGAGAAAGATTAGAGCTTACCAGGGGACTGCAGAAAGAGGAAATAAAGTGTTACCACTTAATGATTATGGAGTTTCAGAATAATGAAAAAGGTTTAGAAACAGAGGTGATGACTGCATGATGTGAACATAATGCCACTGCACTGTACACTTAAAAATGGCTACAATGTATTTTTATGTGACAAAAATATACATAACCCATAATAAAAAGGGCATTTACAAGGGAAAAAAATAACAACTCTCCAAGAACTTCTTACTATACTTCAGAGAAACATAAAAATCCTTACTAAGAAGTACCTCCCCCAACATGCTCCAGCCCCTAATTCCCTCTTTGATGGTACCTTACTCCCATCCTGCCAGTCCACTACATTCCACTCTCATAGGTCTTCTCTCTCTCTCTCTCTCTCTCTCTCTCTCTCTCTGTCTCTCTCTCTGGTGGTGCTGGGGATTGAACCCAGTGCCTGGTGCACTCAAGGCAAGCACTCTTCCTCATGAGCTATATACCCCCAGCTCACAGGTCTTATTTCTTTTAATCAAGCACAGCATGCTCACCACTGTCTTGAGGTCCCTGACCTTCCCTGGAATACTCTTTCCCCTCAAGTGGAGGATTTCTTGTCACCCTCAGGTTGCCACCTCTGAAAGGCTTTCCCTGACCATCCTATCCACAGTCAGCTATGAGGTGGGGATGTGACTCAGTGGTGGAGCTTGCCTAGCACATGTGAGGCCCTGGCTCAGATCCTGTACTACAAAGTCAAATCAATCAACAGAGTAAGCTATGTATCCCTGGTTGTGTTCTGTCACACTGGCCCTTCCTTAGAGGGCTTAAGAAGTACCTGAACCAAACCTACATATTTATATCTTTCTCCTGTTGTATAAAATACAAGTCATGAGGACAAGGACTTTCACTGTTTGTTCAATGCTATAATTTCCCAGAGTCTGGAATACCAGCTGGTACACAGTAGATGACAAATAAATATTTATTTAATACACTGATAAATCTTCATTGACATCACCTATTTTACCAAACATGAAAAATCCCTTTCTAATTAGGTATGCGATACCCAGAAGCTCTCTGTTGTCACTCACTTGCAGAAAGTGGTACCTCAAGAGTGACTCTAAACATACCAAATCTATAATAAAGCCAATGCAAAGCATAAATACTCAAAAAGCAAAGGTCAGTGAAACTCCCAATAAAATAGAGATTTATGTCAGACATGATGAGAAATGGCTGTAATCTAATGTTCAATTTTCAATCTATACTGTGTAAGCACACAGAAATAAATTGTAGATACTGTTTTATCAAGACCAATATAGTACTCTATTTGGTCATAAGGTGGCACTTTTTCTCTGACAAGTCTGGCATTGCCATCATAAACTCCGACTACGTCACAAATTGCAAAAAAATAGTTTTGATAAAATACAAACCAATATTTTTCAAACCAAAGAATTTGTTAACACAATATATAACTTGTTCAAATTTCCCAAATGAATAGCCATTTTCAGAAAAACACTTTGCAAATGCCTCTTATTAAAGGGGAAAAAAAAAAAAAAAAGCACGGGATCTCATGGTAGCTCTGTCATTCACCCAATTTCTACTCATAGATTTGGTGACATTTAGAAGTGGGAGTTTATGCTGTGAAATGTATACAAGTACACCCTAAAGTATAGTCAACAGTGCTCAGAAAAATCTGCAAGTATCATCAGTGGATAGTGAATACATAAACACAAATACCTTGTTTGTTAGAGAAAAAATGTGGGTCTCGGTGAAAGTTAAGTCTATTTCTTAAATATATGCACAGCTGCTGCAAACAAGACACGGCCTGTAATGCCAAGCGATGTTTTCCATCTCCTCCAAAGGCCAGTTTCAATAGAGACAAAAGGTTCTGAAATAGAGTCGAGAAAATGATTAATCAAACAAAGTACTTAAGTTCCAAGAAGGATATGGAGCTTAAGAGTAGGTGACTAATCAAAGGAACTAAATAAATTGCCAAATATTTGTAAAACAAACAAATATGGGCAAATATGACTTACCAAAGTGCAGAAAGATCAAAATAAGGTAATAAATTTTTTTAAAATAGTGTTTCTTATTTCTAAAATCTGTGAAGTATCAATTCTAAGATAAAATAAAAACAATTATCCCCCATTCAGGATATCACATTACACAGAACTATCCCCCACCACCCCCAGTACTGGGATTTAACACAGGGTCTTTCACATGCTAGACAAGCACTCTACCACTGAGCTACATTCCCAGCCTTTTACTTTTTCATTTCATTTCATCATTTCTTTTCATTTTGAAATGGGGTCTAAGTTTCCCAGGCTGGCCTCGAACTTGCAATCCTACTGCTTCAGCCTCTTCAGCAGCTAGGATTATAGGGAAGTGCACAATGCCTGGCTCACACGCAGAACTTTTGAAAAACCACAGCGAGTCCTATTCATCTCAAACAACTGAATCACTTCACCACGTCTTGGCAATTAACACTTTTTCTCTGTGACCATCTGCCAGTTGTGACAGAATGTGTTCCTAGTCGCCATTCAAAGTCCTTTTCAGCCTGAGTGTGGAGTGAGGACTTAAAGTACTAGGAGATGCTGTTTGTATGTCACAATCTCCACCCTGGACCTCTCTTTCCCCCCTCTCTGCTAGAAAAGCAAGAAGCTAGACAAAAGAAAAGAGCCTGTCAATACTCTTCACTGCAGATGTGTCTGTCTAGCATACAGCACTGCACCTAGGACAGCGATACTCAAAGTATGTAAGTTTACTGCTACTCAACCTTGATGTTCAATGTTTGTTCTCCTCTTTACATGACCCATAAGTGGTGATTCAAGGTGGCTGGATACCACTGCAAGTGCCAAATGAGACTTCTACCTGTGGGGAAAACTGTAACTATCCCAATAAGTTAGAGAAGAAGAAGCTTAAATAGCGAAATACTTCATTTTTTAAAATACATTAGTACAAATTTCCTTCCCAGACGACTCCTCTGTAAAATTTGTTTTACTGCAAAAAGTTCTCTATCAAACGATTACAGAAGGTACTCACCTGAACAATTTTTGGCCTCTGAAGGAAAATCTCGGCAGGGAAATCTTGCATGATAACATCCTTCAATAGTTCACAGGTATTCCAGATCAAAGTTTGGTTACTACTTCTTAAAGAGCTACGAAATAGAGTATTCATTTTTAAAAAACAGTTCATCTACACCAAACTCTAGATACCAAAAGGCACAGTGACTCTCCCAACAATCCTTTAGATCTCAGCTGAGATATCCATTCCCCTGGGAAGCCTTCCCAGATCTTTTCTCTGGTCAATAAAACAACTCTGAGGAGGTACTTCTTCCATATGTCTACATTTTGTGATAAAATAATTGCTTGTTGACTTTGTATTCTCTAATATACACTCTCCTCAAGAGCAGGAACTACATCATGTTAACAATCATATATCCAAAGACAACCATAAAGCTACAAAATGAATCAATGAGGTCAAAAGTCAAGGAATTCAATAAAATTTAAATAACTTAAAAGAAAAACAGTACAGAGGTAAATTCTAGGAACTAGTTACCTTAGTGGTATTCTCTGCTCTACGTAAAAAAGGAATGGACACACTTCTTATTCCATATAGGTCCTGCCCTCAACTCCTACCCACTAGGGATGTAGCAATTGTTCACCTTCCACCCTAAGAAATCAAGCCCCTCTCCCTTAATCCAGTCCAGCACATGAAGGTGAGCACTAGAAACTTTAATGACCTCTTCCTTAGGGACTAACTCAGAACCCACAGATCAAACAACCCCTGGCCCTTTCCTAGGGACACTCTACTCTTAAATATTTTGTCCCAAGAAAACTGATGCCTTTGAAGTGATATCATCAAAAACCATTTAATAGCATCCACATGTATCAAGCCCCAACTCTAACTGCATGTTTTTCTTTATTTTCCAGATTCATACCCAAAAAAACGCAGACAACTCCTTTATTGCTGCATTCAATGAAATCACACCAAATGAATCTGGACATTAAAATGCTTCAAACTTCTATATTTTAGCGATCTACTTTTGAAGGCAATAATGAATATCCATAACATTAGATCAGTAGTACCCAGCCTTCTCAACATAGTAAATTTTTCTCCTAATGAAGCTGGTGTTTTGAAATATGTTCTACCAAATAGAATAAATTTATGTCTAATTTTTCCATTTCATGTATTAATCAGGGGAGGAAGGAAAGGCCAAAGAAGCTGGTTAAAAAATATGTTATGAAGGGCTATTTAAAATTCTAACCACAAAAAAGAAGTGGGCCCCACACAGTGGCACAGGATCATAATCCCAGCAACTCAGGAAGCTGAGGCAGGAAGAGTACAAGTTCCATGCCGCATCAGAAACCTAAGGAGACCCATTCTCAAAATAATAAAAAGGACTGAGGCTGTGACTCAATGGCAGATTACCCCGGGGTTCAAACACTAGTACCTAAAGAGAGACAGAGATGGGGGGGGGGGGGGGGAGGGAGGGAGAGGGAGAAACAATCTGAATATGTAGATTGACTAAAAACAAATGGGAATTTTCTGGCTTGCTTTTTAAAATACAGAAAATCATACAATCACTGCTATTTTCACACAACTTAATAAATTTTTAGCTGAAAATATATAGTAATAACTGTCAGATTTAATGGCTATGAACCAACAAAAAATCAGAGAAATACATCAGACACTGTACCTTTCATTAGACGAGAGAACATGCCTGTCTGTTGTGGTCAGGGGTAGCCAAGGAAATGTAGAAAACTTCAAACACTTCACAGTCTGACTTACTGTTAATGGAATAACAAAACTAAAGATGCAAAGTAATAAAAAATAGCAGAGTCACCTTAAAAGAGTCCCAAAATAAAGACTTTGTCTTCCAGCAGTCTAAAACACTTCAAACAAGGCCAGCTGCATATCTTTTCTCACAGGATAAATAACAGAGCTCTCCATAATTTAAACAGAACTCATTAAAATAAGAATTAAAAGAATAACATTACCCACAAACAGACATTGAATGACATTTAGTTTTAATTAGGCCAGGTCACAGTGGAGCACACCTGTAATCCCAGTGGCTCAGGAGGCTGAGACAGGAAGATCGCGAGTTCAAAGCCAGCCTCTGCAAAGGTGAGGCGCTAAGCAACTCAGTGAGACCCTGTCTCTAAATAAAATACAAAATAGGTCTGGGAATGTGGCTCAATGGTTGGGTGCCCCTGAGTTCAATCCCTGGTATCCCTCCCCGCCAAAAAAGTTTCAATTAAATTTTCTATTTTACCCTGTGGCTGATCAGAACATTGAGCTTGATTTATCATAAAAGGATCTGGCATTCAGAGAAAACTTTTACCTACAGAAATTACAAAAATATAAACATAGTTGTATACTATATGTAGTCATGTCCTAATATCCTATCTGGTGTTAAATGTTTAAACCTCTAAGATGGTAAAGACTAAAAGGCTGGAAACCAAGTATCAGAGCTCAAACAGGATTAAAGTAAATTTGTGAAATCAACAGTTTTAAGCTACTCCCAAATGATTTTTTAATAGATCTTATGTTGTATAAGTTAAGGAGGCAACACTGAAAAATAGCAGCTACAAAGCCTTTCCAAATTGCAAATCTTTCTGACAAATGCTTTAAAAAGAACACAGAATCATTAAACATAAATAAGTGTTATGGTTCGCAAATGACCGACGGGTGTTCATATGTGAGGCAATGCAAGAAAGTTTAGAGGTGAAATGATTGGGTTACGAGAGCCTTAACCCAGTAAGTGCATTAATCTATTGATAGGAATTAACTGAGTGGTAACTGTAGGCAGGTAGGGTGTGGCTGAAGATCATTGGGGGTGTGCCTGTGAGGTACATATTTTGTCCCTGGTGAGCCAAGTTTAATCTCTCTCTGCTTCCTCGTGGCCATGTCCTGAGATACTATCCTCCACCACACTTTTCTGCCATGATGTTTTGCCTCACCTTGAGCCCAGAGCAATGGAGCCAGACATCTATAGAATGAGATCTCTGAAACTGTGAGCCCCAACATAAACTTTTCCTCTTCTAAAATTGTTCTTGTCAGGTCTTTTGGTCACAGCAGCAAAAAAAGCTGATTAAAATAAACTGCATTATTAAATTCTAAAACACAGCCCAGTAACTTCTTTTGAAAGTTGCTAATATAAAAGCAGGGTCACTGTCTAAGAAAATAGTGACAGGCAGGCTAAAGGAAGGACATGCTTATACTACACACATCAAGATATGTCCAAAATAAGCCATCCTGTCAATCCAGACAAAATGGAATTCACATAAGCATTAATCTTAACTGGCCTTCAAGTTTTCACCAGTTTTACTTAAAACACTCCTGCATACCAGTTCTGGAGATACCCATACTCTTCAAATGTCTTTCATGGTCACTCAATAAAGCATTGTAGCCATAAAGAAATACCATCTTACCTCAAAAACAAAGTTCCCTACAAGCCTAACAAAACTTATCCTAAAGGAAATATAAAGAAAGTATTTAACAGCAAGTTTTCTGTTCTTCTTACGCTTCAACCTGTCAGTTTCCAAGAAAGTGTTTTAGAAACAAGGCTTCAACATTGTCACCAAAAAGCTGGATATCAGCTTTTCTGGAACACAACCTTTTTATTTCAACTATGAAAGCAATAAAATGTTAAGTACCTGCTAATTTAACAATTTCCTATGTCACTTAGGAAAAAGTTTTTAATCTTTTCAAGCTTAGTGTCTTCATCAGTAAAATGGGAAAACTAATAATACATTTAACTGTGACTCCATGTAAATTTGGATATACCTTAACGAACATACAATGGATATATTTCAGAAACAGTGAATATATCTAATATATTTTAGCAGTGTTTTAGACCCCTGGGATAAAGCAGTGTTCACAGCTATCACTAAGTTTATAATGAGGGAGACAAGGTAAAAACACAACTTCAGAGCATGAAATGTGTTAGGAAGAAAAACAAAATAGGAAGAAAATGATCACTGACTAGAATCATCAGGAAGTCTCTTTAAAAAGGTGTCACATGAGCAGAAACAAGACTAAATACAGCCAGATACAAAAAAAGACCTGAAATGAGATTCCCTGAGATTCCAGGGAGACAGCTCTAAAGCAAAACTGTTTAATCTCTAGTTAACTTAATGTTGACAAGTGGTTTTAAAAAAAAAAAAAAAAAAAAAAAGAACTAAGATGATCCTGCACCATTCAGTGAGCTAGAGAATAAGACGACACAAGCACAGTGCATGGGCCCTGCCTGACAAAGGATGTGTTCCACAGACACTAAGTACCAGAGACACCATTTCCATCCACCTACACAGCTGCTCCAATGCAGTTATAACAACATGAAATTTCACCAGCAAGGTCTATATTATGAACTAATTCAAAGCAACTGAAACATTTAGCTTGTACCGAAACATTCAAATTGGACCATGATATGTCTTCCTAGCAATGAGGAAGCCCACACTGGTTTCTTCTTTTTCAGGTCAAGGGAACACACATACCCACTGGTGGCACAGGCACTTCTGTCTGCTGGAAATTACTTTTGTCTTGGGGGAAATATCCTATTATGATTTCAGGTTGTTGTGACATTTCTAAAAAGAAAAAAAAATATATATATATATGTATATTGCTATATTATTGATTCAGTAGTTGCTAAAAGTAAAATTTACTCTGTTTAAGTACGAATGTTTTCTTCTTTTGAACCATTTTAAAAACTAAAACAATCTTGTTTTTTCTTTGAGTAGTATTTCTGAAGAGAAAAAAAAACCGGTCAACCAATTTCCAATTGAAGGCTTTTTATCCCCCCTCTCTCATTTACTGTCAAACAAATACAAATAACTGTTAGAATGCAAATATCCACAATTATGCAAAAAGTCTGCCACAAAGTATTCAAGGACAGCCCACCTATGCTTCTTAGTCTACCCCCTCTTCTACTCCAATTTTATAGTTCCTAATCTCATCAATTTTCATTAACAACTTTAAAAGAGTCATCAAAAACAAAGGAGTCAATCATTATTTTCAATACCTTTGAAATTCAGTCATATGTGATCAGTGAAAATGAGAATGACAATGAGTAAAAGTCTAAAACTAAATTCTGTGTTTGAACTGCTCATGCCAGTTTTTCCAATTAATACAGTAGTTACTGTTAATACAGATAATTAAAAATTAGCCCTCAACCATTCCTCTAATCTCACCTGCAACTAATGATATTAAAATTCACAATTTAAGATTTTACTTACATATCTCAGAAAATGTAAAATAGCAATCAATCAAGATTTGAAGCCAAATAAAGCAAAATTAGAATTCTGGCTCTGCCTTAGATTAGAAAACAGTAACTTGGGACAAATTACTTTTCATTTTTATTCTCACCTATAAAATTAGACTAATAGCTTCTCAATTAAAGGACTACTTTAAAGTTCAGTGAGACAATCTGTTTAAATCAATTCATTCAGTGCCCCATAATAACACTCAATAAATAGTAACTGCTAATGTTGCTGTTAAGAATAGCATCAGCAGTTGAAACAGTAGGAGTAGTGCAATTACCATCTGTTAGACAAAAATATGGTCTAACAGATTAAGCAATCAAAACTATTTTTAAAATACTTTTACTACTCACTCACATAAGTCACATTAGCATTTTTTTCCTTCAATCAACTCAAATGTTTTCCATGTGTAAGGCACTATACTGGGCACTAAAATCATGTACCACAAGAACACACAATAGCAGCTAACAATGTATGCTAGGTCTTATTCCTCACAACAATTCTATGAAAAATATGTTCTTCCTTATTATCCCAATTTTTTGATGAGAAACTGAAGCTTGGAAGGCGCCAAGACCACACAACTAGAAGCACAG
The DNA here is from genome assembly GCF_964194105.1 of Spermophilus citellus. Taxonomy (NCBI): domain Eukaryota; kingdom Metazoa; phylum Chordata; class Mammalia; order Rodentia; family Sciuridae; genus Spermophilus; species Spermophilus citellus. The sequence continues at coordinate 123,706,108 of NC_138198.1, forward strand.
CAGAGGCTTACCTCTCTGATTTTAGCCAGTATAACACTGTACATTGCAGCCTATAAAATACTTGCATTATGTCATTTTAATTGTTCTCCATACAAACTCATGAGGTAGGACACATACCATTATAACTTAATATAAAGAATACTGTCCAAAAATGCCTAGAATAAAGCACTTAAAATAATGTCTGACATATACTAATTAATGCTCAATAAAAATGTGTTGTGAAGCAGAGGATGCAGCTCAGTTATAGAGCGCTTGCCTAGCATGCTACAAGCCTACCTTCCCTCCCCAGCACCACAAAAAAAAAAAAAAAAAAAAAAAGTATTGTTATTGTTAAAGAAATAATATGTCAAATTACTCTCAGAAAAACAAAGTCAGTGGCATCTTTCTGGCCTGACCAAAACAGCAAGAAATACAAATGTATCCTTTTCTGAATAAAAGTAGAGGGGTTGGGGGATGGAGATCAATCATGCAAGCAGCAAAAAAATAAATAAATAAATAAATAAATAAATAAATAAATAAATAAATAAATTTGGGAAGGGTAAGAGGAAACTTTTTTAAGTTTAATACTCTTTTTCTTAAAATTTACCATGATAACCAATACACTTATTTTAACAGATTCCATATAATTTATTACAAAGCATTACCAGTTTGATTGGTCTGATGAGAGGCAGAATACAGTACAGGAGCTTCTGAAAGAAGAACAAAGAGTCCATCCAGAATGCCATCGATTTCAGTCTGCAGATTTGGCTCCACATTAGGGCGAAGCTTAGAGAAGAACTCTACTGCACCAAGGTCAATCAGATGCTGGACTGCAGGGGGATACTGAATAAAAAGAGGGACAACCTTGAGAATAACTATAAATATGAAACTCTCTAAATTTTTTGTCTTACAGCAATCAAAACAAAATTAACTTGGTGTATCTGATACTCCTTTTTTGAAAAACAAATCTTGCATTGTTGTGCTTTAAAGTAAACAACTTCCTTTAATAGGACATAACTTTACAGGGACTTACATAAAACTGTCTGTAACAGTTATGAAAGAGGGGCCAAGGGGCTGAGGATGTTGCTCAAGTGGTAGTGCGCTCCCCTAGCATGTGTGAGGCACTGGGTTCGATTCTCAGCACCACATAAAAATAAAATAAAGATATTGTGTCCACCTAAAACTAAAAAAAAATATATAAAAAAAAGATGAGCCAAAACACTGAGCATCAGAAATACACACTATTAATTCCAATTGTTCATTAATTTAATAGGTTACTTTTCCGCACTGCCAACTATTATCCTCTCTTATTTCAAGTCAGTCATTAAAATGCCAAATAAGAATCCCCCACCAACATACAGGTGGTGAATTAAAAGTATGAAAGGCTAAACTTACATTTTGACATTCTCACCCTAACAACTAACTATTCTTGAGGTAGGCATGGGAACATAAATCTAAAAACTAGACATGAGAAAGCAACTTAATAAACTTGCTATTTATTAAACATGGTCTGTAATATCGTTTTAAAATGTGCTCTCTTTAATACTGACACATCTAATTTTAACACGTAAAATCAGAAATAGTAAAAAATACAATGACAAGTCATCCTCCAAACATGGTTGCAGATGTCAAGAACGTACCAGAACTCAGAGTAGTTCTGTTCTATGTCTGAACACAGTTAAGAGGCAATGTTAGAAACAACACCCCAAGTAAGAGAAAAGGGGAATGGGCAACCTAGGTAGAGATTAACTAAAATCCAACGTCTCTGGTGGTTTTGAGAATTGCTGTAAAGCCCAGTTTCTGAACTTTCAATAAATGCTACAACTAGATGACTAAGAAACACTCACTCGTCTAGTTGTTTTCCCTTTCAAAATGAACTCACCTTGACCAGTCTGTTCAGCAGGCTCAGCACGTCTTCTTTCATGGGAACCGAGGGGAAGTTGAACCACTCCAGCAGGCGGAGGAAGAGCAGCCGCTCCTGGATCAGGTCGGCATCGCCGATTAAGTTGTGCTCCACCTTGCAGATTATGCTCCGGAGCGCGCGCTCCCGGATCTCGGCCAGCTGGTGACCTGTCAAAGCAGCGCAGCACAAAACGGCTTCACCGAGCGACCGCGCAGGGACGCCCACCCACCCCGGCCTGGCTCCAGGGCCGAGCCGCTCGCCCGGGCCGGGGGCGTGTGACGGAACAGAGGAGCCGCGGCTTCGGAGCAGGCCCCCGGCGCGCTGGGGCTGCGCACCGCGGAGCGCACCCAGTACGCGAAGGGTCCCCAGGGCTGCCCGGCGAAACCCGCACCAGAGGCAGCCTTCCTCCGCCGCCAACGCGGCGTGACCTGCCACGACCAGGCGGCCCCGGCGAAGGGCGACTGTTACCGAGTTTCCTGATGAGCCCGCTCAAGACCATCGCCCTTTCTCAGTCTGCAGCCACCGGAGAATTAAACCGCCGCGCCACAGAGTCCGGCTGCGATCAATGTCCCCCAGAAACTCGGCCCGCGAGACAGTGAGTTCCGTAACGCATGCGCCAGCCACTCGAAAAGTAAGGTGCATTCCGGGATGTGGTCTCGATGTCCGCATTGCCAGAAAAGCTTATTGCTTTTTTTATAATCAACCCCCCCCGCCGCAATCCCTAGACAGCAGTCTCTGTCGTAAGAATGAAGGGGCTAAACAGGGGTAGAACCAGCTCTGGCCGCTGTGCACGTCGGGAGTTGTAGTCCTTGCTCGAACGTGCTTGTGTACCGAGTTCCGGACACGCCCCGTCTAACCTCCTTCCTGGAGTTCCGGCCTTCCGAGCGCGGGCTCAGACGCGGGACCTGAAACCCCGGCAGAAACCCAATCCTTTGCCCGCCCGCTCCCCCAGCCAAGGGTTCGTTTAAGACCCAGCCCATCTGAATGCTCAGTTCCCAGAACATCACGAGTTAGAATACAGAGTGGTTTTTGCATTTTTGCTTCCTTACCCCACCTCGTCCATTATTAAATGACTCTACCTGTAAAGTGTGCCAGCAAATCCGTGCAATGTCCCAGGATACCTAAATCCAGGTACAGACAGTACGCCAGAAAAGGAGGGGTGGAGAAGGAAATGGGAGAATCCGAGAGAAAAAAGAAGCTGAATAAGGAAGAAGGGGCCAGGGGACGGGTGGGATGTGAGAATTAGTATTTGAATCCCAAGGTTGATTTTTTTTTCCACTGTGCCCTGTGTTCTATATCAACAAATAGAGGAAGGCGGAAATTATAACAAACCACAAGAGCAACATCAACAAAATTAAACTGGTAAAATGCTTTGCATTTTAGATGGCATCTTTTTTCACTGATCTTTTCAGTTTCCCTACAGAAGGGATGTCAACACAGTATTTCCATTCTTACTTGGCAAAAGAAGAAACTTAAAAGATAGAAAAGTATTCCACACATTATTAAGTGCTACTTATTATATCCAACGCAAAGAAATTATGTAACATTTTCCTAAGTGTTGATCCAGCAATCTCTCCTCAAAGAATCAACCTTGAATTGATGTGATCCAAGGTCACATCAACTATAAGGGCAGATTGAGAGCCTAGCCCTATGATCTTTTCCCCAGTATTAGAACCTCACTACCTTTGCATGTGTGCAGATGACAGAGTGGTGATATTTGAGTTGGATCTTGAAGAGTTAAATAGGGGCTTACCAACCAAAGGATCAGGGTGAGGGAATTCCTATCAGAGAAAACAATATAACTACAAGGGAAAGGATTCAGAGGAATCAGATCCAAAGAAAGTGAGACATTGAATGTGGCCCTTTTACCTCCCAGAGAAAGCAAGGCAGATGGTGTCTAGCTTTCCTGATATTCTCTGATTGGCCCTTCAGTCCTTCCTCCCCATTCTTCCAGCCCCTGAAGCAACTTGTTACATAGAAAGTCAGCCATTACCAGGTGGACAGGAGAGGACAATGAAGAGCAGTAACTTACAGGGAGGACATCAGAGAGTCCATAAATCACAGGACTGAGAATAACAGAAAACTTAATCAAAGCAGACAGGCACTGGAAAAATGGAAACTAGTATGTCAGACCTCCCCCAGCCACAGTACATCATGACCCTTTAAGAGAACTATTGTTTCAAGGTCATGTCAAGTATTTCTGGTGACCAGGTTGTCAAGACCCTCCCCTTTTGACCAAGTCATCAGGGAAACCAAGTCAGAGCCACTCCTTGTTACCAGGTCATCCTGACCCTCACAAAGAAAGTTTGCTGAAAGCTATGCAAAGGGTAATAAATCACTTATGAGGGAATGAGTAGCTGAGGCCCGAACAAAGGGACTCAAAATCCCTCAAAACTCAGACACTCTAAGAGGTAGTCCCTTCTCTGCAGACATGTCTGCTCAGTGCCTGTACTATGAGATTATCTCACTTTCTCTAACAAACTGGAGCCTGTTACTGTGTGCAGCTTCATTTGAAATCCTTCCTGCAGGATCATTGTTGTGGAACCCCACAGACACTTTGACTTAATGGGTCTCCTGTACTGTAGGAAAAAAAAAAAAAAAAACACCTTCCAGGCTCCATAGCTCTCTGGCCTCTGCTTGGGTATGGACAATGGGAGACACCAACAGGACAGTGAGAGGAAACAGCAGTGAGACATTTAACCAAGACTAGCAGGTGCCTAAATGTGCCTTGCCAAGGCTGTAACTGAGGCTGCATTCCTGACACTAGGGCTTTGCTCCTGATGGATGGTGTGTCAAATGGACCAGAAAGTGGAGAATCCAGACATGAAGGATCTGGTTGTGGATTTAAAGTATCAAGGTTGAAATGTTAGTGCCTGCATAAGGAAATAATGGAAATAACTTTTCAATGCTATTTCCAGGAACAGTTTTAGATGATGAGAAACAGAGGATACGGTGGGCAAGGAGCAATAATTCTGTGGGAGAAACAATTAATTTAAAATATAGGAGTCAAACTATAAAAAGGTCTTAAAGATCTTATTTATGTTGCACTGGAAGTCAATGTCAACATTTTACTTTCTAGTTTTTATTGTTATTGTTGGGCATATACAAGTTGAGTCTTATACCTCACCTGAGGTATAACATTCTGCTTGGGATCAGAAGTATTTCCAATTTTGGATTTGTTCAGATTTTGGCATATTTGCCTAAATGTAGTGAGATATCCTGGGGAAGGGACCCAAATGTGCATACTTGTCAGGAGCAATGAATGAATCATTGCTTTGAACTGTCCTGGGCAACAGTGACACCTCCATTGGGAATTTCTGGTGTGACAGTGCTGAGAAAACTGCCCCTTTGGTGGAGACCCTCATTAAAGAGGAAAATTCTGTGCCTGTCATGGAATTTATTGATTCAAAAGCCTTGAGTTCAAACACCAGCTGCTGGGAGGTAGAAGAGATATGGGAACAAGCTGATGAGTTTTAATTGGGCTGCTTTTGCTCACAGCTTTGGTTTGTTTATCTTGAAGATGCTTTCTCACAGTAAGTCCTTTGGATGTCTAACCCTACACAATAAACATGTAGAACCTGCTTGTGACCTGTCTTTTTCCCATGAGGGGTTTGGTTGGTCCACCAAGTCCCACTTTCTCTGTATTTATGTTTGTCTTTTCTCCAATCTTCTCACCACCCTGGTCAGGAAATGCATTGTTGTTTTACACGCACCTTGTACACATAGACTAAGCATAATTTTATGCAATATTTTTGACACTTTTGTTCATGGTATGAAATTTTCTATTTATGGCATCATCTTGGCACTCAAAAAGCTTCAGATTTTGAAGTATTTCAGATTTTAGATTTTTTGATTAGGTATGCTCATTTTGTATTGCTTTTTTATAACTCATCAAAACTTATTAAGTCCTACTTATTACATTCAATGCAAAGAAATTATTTCACATTTGCTTAAGAGTTAATCCAGCAATTTCTCCTCAAAGAATCAACCTTAAATTTATTAATTCTATTGTTTAAAACACACACATTCCAATGTTTTCATCAAACTTTTATTATCAATTTATTCCTGGTCGCTTCTTTCATTCTGTTTTGCTGTTCCTTTCTATCTTACCAAGCTTGTTTTGTTTCTTTATTTATTCATTCTTTCTTATTTATTTACAGATGATTTTAAATCTACATTTTTGCATTTAAGAAAAGCTTTAATCATATATCATGAATTCAGATTTATAATGCTTTTAATTAATTATTTTCAACCATTCTGAAATAGCTAATTTAATACTTTGCATTTCCCTCAGATCCAGTTTAGGAGGGTATGCTGGTCAGATTTTTGTCACTGAAACGAATACCTGAGGAAAAAACAACTTAAAGAAGGAATGATTTATTTGGCTCATGGTTCCAGAGGTTCCATCTGTAGGCTGCTGACTCCATAGCTCTGGGCCTGAGCTGAGACAGAACATCATGGTGGAAGGTCGTGGTGGGTGTAAGGGCTTGGTAGGGGAAGGCTGCTCAGTACATAGCATCCAGGAAACAGAAACAGGAAGCAACAGGTGAAGAAATAACCTTCCAATGCATGTCCCCAATAACCTACTTCTCCTACCAGGTCCCACCTTCCATAGCCTCCACCACTTCCCAGTAGACCATTCAGCTATCAAGGGACTAATCCACGATGAGGTCAGAGCCCTCAGGACCCAGTCACTTCCCTGCAGCCCTACTTCTGAACATTGCTGCACTGGCGACCAAGCCTTCACCCAAGAGCCACTGGAGGACACCCAGGTCCAAACCATGACAGAGGGTGTCTTTAATCACAAAGTATTTGTTATATATAATTTAGGTATTAATTTCTACATGTATTATATCACAGTCAGCAAGTGGACCTTTAGGAAATTTGAACAGAAAGGTCAAATATTTTAAGTGAAGCCTGAGAACTTGAAAAAATGAACAGTAAATGTCTGTGTGGCTATATGTGTGCATCTTCATAATTTTCTTGTTAGTAAAATAGTTCTTGTTATGTTTATGTAAATGTTACCTTTCAATAAGAGCTTTCCAGGTTAGTCAGATTTCCATCGCTGTGGCCAAAATACCTGAGGGGCGCAGTTAGAGGAGGAAAGATTTATTTTGGCTTAGTCAGATGTTTCAGAACCTAATCGGCTGGCACCGTGGCTTTGGGCCTGCTGCAAGGCAGAACATCATGGCACAAGGGTGTGGTGGAGGAAAGGCATTCGCCTCTGGCAGCCAGAAAGCAGAGAGAAAGGGCTAGGGACCAAAGTCCCCTTCCAAGGCCTGCCCGCAGTGACCCACTTCCTCCCACTAGGCCCCGCCTCCTACTAACTCTTCCACTTCCCCATAATGCCATCAGCTGCCCGGCCTCAATGGACTGTCCATTGATAGAGTGAGGGCACTCATGGTCCATCACTTCCACAAATCCCTACCTCTGAACACTGCTGCACAGGGAACTAAACCTTCAATACGTGAGCCAATGGGGACATTACAGATTCAAACTGTAACACTTGACGGTAAATGTTACGGTTTAGGTATGAGGTATCCCCCAAACGCTCTTGTGTGAAACAAACAATGCAAGAATATTCAGAGGTGAAATGATTAGATTAGGAGGACTACAACCTAATTGTATTCCTCCTAATTCACTGATATGGATTAACTGGGTGGTAACTGTAGACAGGCAGGACATGACTGGGGGAAGTGGGTCACCGAGGGCATGCCTTTAGGGTTTATATTTTGTACCCCATGAGCAGAATCCCCCTCCCCTACTCTCTTTCTTGCTTTCTGTTTCTTGGCTGCCATGTGCTGAGCTGCTGTCCTCTGCCACACCCCAACACCATAATGTTCAGCCTCATCTTGGGCCCAGAACTGTGGAGTAGGCCGACCATGGACTGCATCCCTGAAACTCTGAGCCAAGATCAATTTTTCTCCCTTAAGTTGTTCTTTTGATCCCAGCAAGGAAACGCTGACTAAAACAGTGAAGGAGATTCTGGGTTGGTATATACATGGATCAGGAAAGGGGCAAAGGGGAGGGCTGTCACATTTACACCTGCCGTTGCCACAAGCCACGGGGTATTACAGCCCCAGAACAGCATATCACGTTCTTCTAATTGTCTGCTAATGCTTCTGTCACATATGATTTCCACCTAGTTCTGAATCACTGCAGTCATGCTTCTTAGATCCACAAATCACTGGAAGTCCTTGCCTCAGTCTGCTAGCACACTTAGGAGATTTCACACCCAAAGTCATGGGAAATAGTTACTCTTCTAAGAACTCACCGCTCTCTGTGGTCATCCATTCTAAGACAAAATGCTATATGCTTTCTTTCCTCTTGACTAAAATGAGATCTTTTTTTCCTCCTCACACTTTGGACACTAGTTCTAGTATTTGGGTTTGTGTCAAGCAGGTTTGTCCATTGTGATCATGGGCTTTTCATTTCCTACCCTGTCTTTCTGTTAATGTTTGACCAACTTTCTTTTTTCATTTTTAACTGATACACAAAAGCATAAAACTTGCCCATATTAATGGGTGTTCTGGTTTATATATTCATTGTGCCCAAAGCTCATGTGTTCAATGCTTGGTCCCAATACAACTCATTCCGGGTGTGGCCTTTGGGAACTGATTGAGTCATGGGGGATCTGACCCATGAAGGGATTTGTTCACTTATGGATTTATAGCTTAATGGGTTTAGAGGAGGAGTTTTGTGATAAAAGTGAGCCCTCTCTTTGCTTCTGACCACCATATTTTCTGTGCCATCTGCTTCCTCCATGATGTACTGCTTCACAGCAGGTGTAAAAGTGACCAGGCCAAGTGACCATGTGCTGAAACCTCTGAAACCATGAGCCAAAGGAAACCCTTTCTTCTTTAGGATGATTTTGTCACATCAATAGAAAGTTGAGGAGCCTAGAAAATGGAATGCCATTTTCAATGCAAATATACATTGTATAATGTTTAAATCGGGTTAACCAAATTTAAACATCTGGCTCTTAGCTTAATAAATTAAAACATTGTGTAGAGCACACGCTTGGGAGGCAGACAGGGCATGGATTTAAAACCAGCTTTGTGGCCTCCTTAATTGCATAATTGTAGGCAAGCTAATTAACTTTCTGGTCGTAAATAACAAAACTCTACCCGGAACAAGTAAGCAAAAATGGATTATCATCTCAATCTAGAAATGGTCCCAGCTTTAGAGAAAGAGAGAGAGTTCCCAATATTTTTCTCCATCTCTTGGCCTGGCTTTTATGTACTCCTTTCCTGTCTTCTCTGACAGGCAGGACATTCTCTCAGTTTAGGGGAAAACAGGATTGAGTTCCAGATTCCCATATTTCCGTAGAATGACCACAGAAGCAAAAGAAAGCCTTCCTCTCAGCCTCTGGTTACACAGTCCACAGTAAGAACCCAACCAGAATTCCCATGTGGCAGCTGCTGGTCTGGGCTCACTGTGCAGCCTCTGAACAGCAGGGCAGGATCATACAGTCACCCCCGAGCTGCAGGGAGTGGGACAGAGGACTGCCACAGAGGAGAGGGGAGTTACCAACAGAAAATGAGGGGAAAGAACTGATGTTTCTGGAACCTTCCCCAAGTGAAAAATGAGATCAGTAGAGTACCTGCCCGTAGGACTCCTTTCAAACCAAAGAAGATAATTTATAGAAAGCATTTTTTCCTGAGGCCTTCTATGATTATTTGTACGGACCATAAACAATTACTGTTTCAACACTTGTCGGGAATGGGAGTGCCTCCTCTCTAGAAGTGAAGTCAATGTCAAACTCTATTTTAGTCCGACCTCTGAGTGCAACTGGAAGGAAATTCCAGAGCAGAGTGTGCCCTCACAGCTGCGAGACCTGCCCAGCAGAGGTGAGCATAGCCTCACGGCCAGTAACTCGTGAGGCCATGTCCAGGCAGCATTTCCAGCAAAGGAAAGGGTATTCTCAGACCCTTTCCTTCTGATTCTCACTTTTCATAGGGAAGAAATCGTTGGCCCAGGGGCGAAATCCTTTTACAACCTACTTTTATATTAATGGGGATCCTAATTTATTTATGAAAATGACACATAAAGAGAAGGCAAGCAGAATTCCTTAACAAAAGCAGGTCCCACCCAACAGAGGTGAGAAAGTCATTCATTGTCCCCAGGGCAGGCAGACAGGCTGCATGCCTCCCAGCAATGTCGCTGGGCTGGCCTTATTTAAAAGGAAAGATCATGATTTATTGATAATGCCCATCTCCAAGAAGGAAAAATGGTCAAGCCTGAGGTCTCATCCCCCACTTATGAATTGTCCTAATCATACCCCGTAACTTGGTGCTGTGAATTCACATAATATTTAATTTTTAAAAGGATCATAAAATTATAATTTATCTTCCCAATCCCAAAATATAAAGTTAGTAAATATTTTATGCCATTTTAAAGTGAAAGGACTGAAACAAGATATGTTCACATTCCCTTTCAAGTAGCAGAGCAACATGGATTTGCACTCTGCCTTCTGTGCACAATTAGTATCTGGAGTCTTTATTATTATAGAAGTGGAGAAGGGAACAAGAATGTCTGATCTCATCATATCTACTCGACAGTGTGCTCAAACTTCTATACAGGTTACCTAAGCAAGAAAAAGAAGTCAGAGGCCCCACATTAGAAAGAAAGAAGTTCCATTTTCCATTTTCAAAATTGACTTCATATATATATATATATATATATATATATATATATATAGAGAGAGAGAGAGAGAGAGAGAGAGAGAGAGACAGAGAATCTATGAGAGCAAAGAAGACTATAAGCCCATAGAATATATCAATGTAAAAAATCATTTTTTTTCTGTACACTAGCAATAAACAATCAAAAAGTTCAATTAAAAAAATAATTTCATTCACAATTACATCCAAAAGAATACAATCTTAGGAATAAATTTAGCATGATAGATAAAACATGGCTAAGCTGCTCATAGTAGCCCTATAATCCTATTAACTCAGGAGGCTGAGGCAGGAGGATTACAAATTCAAGGCCAGCCTGAGCAACTTAGAGAGAGTATGTCTCAAAATATTAGAAAGGTTGGGGCTATAGCTCGTGGTACAGCACCCCTGGGTTGATCCCCAGAAAGCAAGGAAGGAAAGGAAGGAAGAAGGGAGAGAAGAAGGAAGAAAACTTTAGAGAAAGCATTTATTACGAGACCTGCCGTAATTATTTGTAATTACTACAAATAAGAAGGAAGGAGTCTCCTACACATTAATTACTACAAAATATCACTAAAAGAAATTAAAGAACACAAATAATTAGAATGACAGCTTATATTATGGTTTGGAAGGCAATATGGTTAGGATGGAAATATCCCCATAACTGAACCACAAATTTAAATAAATCCCTCTTTTTAAAATTTTTTTTTGGTTGTAGATGGACAGGATACCTTTATTTTATTTATTTTTACGTGGTGCTGAGGATCGAACTCAATGCCTCATATGTGCTAGGCAAATTCTATACCTCTGAGCTACAATCCCAGCCCCCCCAAATAAATCTCTATCAAGTATCAAGCTGCCTTTATAGTAGAAATTGACAAGATTGTCTGCATATTAACATGGAAATCAAGAGCCAAAACAATATTGAAAAAGAACAAAATTGAAGAACTTAGTACTTCTTAAGTTTGATTTCAAAACTGCAAAGCTACAGTATCCAAACTGTGTCGGACAGGCAACTCTACCAATGAAATAGAACTGAGTAAACCCAGTGATGATCAACTTGTAACCAAACTGTATGCCCAGAAGATTCTTAGAAACTAAGATACTCTTTTCAGCAAGTAACTGGATATCTACATGGAATAGAATGAATTTGAATTCATATGTTACACTATATAGAGAACTGATTCAAATTGGATAAAAATGTAATTGTAAGAACTAACTATAAAATTCTTATGAAAAAATGTAGGCATAAACCTTTGTGCTTGTGAAACCAGGCAATCGTTTCTTAGCTATGACATGAAAATCAGTAGCAAATGTATAAACTAAACATCTTCAAAATTTTAAAAATTCATGTTTCTGAGGATACTATCAAGCAAATTAAAAATAAATCCACAGAATGAGAGAAAATATTTGTAAATGTTATTTGTAATAAAGATCTATTATTGACAATTTATTTCTTAAAACTTAGCAATAAAAAAATAACAATTTTTTTAAAAGGCAAAGGGGTGGGCATAATGGTACATGCCTATAATCCCAGTTATCTGGGAACTGAGTGCAAATTTCAGGCCAGTCTGAACAATTTAGTGAGGCCCTGTCTCAAATTTTTTGAAAAAGAATTGGGGGTCTGGCTCAGTGGTGCAAACCTGCCTAGCACACATGCGGCAGGCATACACACACACACACACACACACACAAAAGGTAAAGGATATGAATAGAAATTTCTTGTAAGAAGTTATATAAGTGACCAATAAATGCACAAGAAGGTCCTCAACATCATTAGTAACCAAGGAGCCATAAATCAAAAACCCAGAATGAGATATTACTTCATATTTGATACAGCTATAGCTATAACTGTATCAAAACTAGGTGAAATTAAAACTAGGTGGCTGTAACCAAAACTAGATGAGATAACACTGCTGGAGAGGAGCTGGAGAAACTGGAAACCTCATGCATTGCCTTTCAATATTTAAAGCCGTGAGACTCTGTGGAAAACAGTGTGGAAGTTCCTCCAAAAGTCAAGTATAGGATTATCATAAAACCCAGCAATTCCGCTCCTTGATCTATGACACTTCCCCTCATCCCCTCCTCAGTTACCTGTGGTCAGCCACAGTCTAAACTATAAGTAGATAATTCCAGAAGGAAGCAATTCATAAGTCTTAAATTGCACACATGAGTAGCATGATGAACTCTCTTGCTGTCCACTTCATCTTCCCAAGGTGTGCATCATCCCTCTGGCCACCGTGTCCGTGCTGTCCATGCTGCCTGCTCATCAGTCACCCAGTAGCTGTCTTGGTCAACAGACCCACCATGGCATTATCACGGTGCTTGCGTGCAAGTAACCCTTGCATAGTAGTATACCACAGGTCCTGTCCCTGGCCTCTCCTTGTTTCCTTATATAGATGACATATCATCTCACATCATCACAAGAAAAACAAGGGTGAGTGCATACTACAGTATTTTGAGAGAGACTATATTCACCTTTTTTATAGTGCATTGTTATAATCATTGTTTTTATTATTAGTTGTTGTTGTTATCTCTTCTGCTTAATTTATAAATTAAACTCTATCATATGTATGTCCGGGTATCCTAAGTAGGTATAGGGGAAAAAAATAGAGTCTATGTGGGGCTGCAGTACTAACCAAGGCTTCAGCCATTAACTAAGGGTCTGTGGGTAGGGAGGGATTACTCTATAACAATGGAAATGGAGTCAGGTGTTCAAACAAAAACTTGCACATCATGAATATTCATAGCATCACAGTTTACAAAGATGAAAACAATGTCCATCCATTGAGGAAATGCATGGATGAAACCGGAAAACATGAAAATTGAAGAAAGTCACAAAAGGCCACGTATTGTCTGGTTCCATGCACAGGTCTGTTAGTCTTCTCAAGCTGCCATATCACAATTAATTATGAGTTAAACCACAGAAGTTTGTTTTCTCATACTTCTGGAGGCTGAGAAGTTCAAGTTGAAGGTGCTGGAAAATTCAGCTTTCGGTGAGAGCCCTCTTCTTAGCCTTCAAAATGTTCCCTTCTTGCTTTTTCCTCCATACCTGTGCAGAAAGAGATCTCTGGTGACTCTTCCTTGTCTTGCAAGGAAAGAGTCTTGCAAATCTCATGGGATTGGAACTTTACCTTTATGACATCCTCTAACTATAATGGTCTCCTTAATGGCCCCATGTCTAAATAGTGTCCATTGAGGATTAGGATTAAAATGTGAATTGGGGGGTTATGGGAGAACACAATTCAGTCCATACCTGGAATAAGCCAACTTTCAGATCTGGAGAGCAGACCATTGTTGCTAGCAGCCAGTGGGCATGGGGATGGGGATTAACTGCTGGGCACGCAGTCTTCTTTTGGGGTTGATGAAATGTTTGGAACTAGATAGAGGTGATGGTTGCATAAACATTGAATGCTACCGGGTTGTACATTTTAAAATGTTCATTTTATGTTTTATGAATTGCTCCTTAATAAATAATATTAATTGAAACTTTAAAAATAAAATTAGAAGCTAGCGACAGGGTGGCACATGCTTGTAATCCCAGTAACTCAGAAGGCTGAGGCAGAAAGAGTGCAAGTTTTAAGCCAGCCTCAGCAACTTACCAAACCCTGTCTCAAAATAAAAAATAAAAAGAGCTGGGAATGTAGCTCAATGGTAGAACACTCCTGGGTTCAAAAGTCGGCACTGCAAAAAAAAAATTTTTTTTAATTAAAAAATAAAAATAGAATCAGAGAATAACAGGTGTGAACAAAGACATGGAGAAATTGCAGACCTTGTGCACTACTCACAGGAATGTAAAATGTTATAGCCACTTTGGGGAACAGTAGAAAGTTCCTCAAAGAGTTAACGTAGTATTACTACATGTCTTAGAAATTCCATTTCTTGGAATTTACTCCCAAATGAAAATATGTACACTGAAAAACTTGGACATAAATATTAATTGTAGCATTTTTTTCCCATAGGAGTCAGAGACAGAAATGACACAAAGGTCCATAAATCCATAAATGGACAAATGGTGAATGTGAACGGACAGATTATTTGTATGCAGTGAAATGCGACACAGCTAAGGGAGATAAAAGGAGGAACCCTGCAACAGCGTGCTAAGTGAAAGAAGCCAGCCACAAAGACCTAGGTCATAGGATGTCACTTGCATGTAATGTCCAGATTAGGCAAATCAAGAGACAGAAAGTACTTTAATGGTTACTTACATCTGGGATCATTGGGAAAATAGTGTGGCACTGGCCCAGGGCAAAAGGATTTATATTTGAGGTAAGGAAAATGTTCTAAAATTTCCTTTTCAAGTATATTAAAACTATTAAATTGTATGCTTTATTGGAGGAATTATATGGTACACAAATTACATCTCACTGAAGTGTTACAAAAAGAAATTAAATAGGGGGCTGGGGTGTTGCTCAGTGGCAGAGCGCTTGCCTACCATGTGTGAGGCACTGGGTTCAATTCTCAGAACCGCATATAAATAAATAAAATAAAGGTCCATTGACAACTAAGAAAATATTTTTAAAAATAAATGAAATAGGATAATGTTAACATAAAACAGAAACTCATTTTGTAAAGAATTTATTTTTTTTATATCAATGCCAAAACAGTTTGCAAAGGACCACCCGCATCCTTTCCTGAGGCTAATGACAATTATTTTCACACCCTTGATGTTGAAATGTGTCCTTTCCAAAGCAGGAGTGCAGAGCTGTAGCCCTGTATGTGAACACTAGAGCTCCTTCCTGGTCGTCTACATTTTCAGCCAAGGCCAGACATCACTGCCTCGTTTCCTTTTTCATTTCCAGTGGGCTAGCTATCCACTCTGACACTTAACCACTCTAAACCACTCCCTGTGGTAAAATGAGGTGAGCATCTACTTTCATTTCCACACTGTGAGACTTAAGTAGCTAATGATGCAAAGTCCTTGGTAAAAGAGTGCTGTGAAAGTAATATTGTCAAAGTAATATTGTTACCATGTGTGGACATTTTTCAGCATGTAAAGTCTCAATGCCTCATCATTACAGTCAGGTATAGGATTCCAGGCAGGAGTTACTTCCAGGAAAAAGAAAGAAAATACAACCAGCTCTTTAGAGATCTAGCACAAAAAAAAAAAAATATATATGTTTTGTTTTGTTTTTTTTGGGGGGGAGATCCTCAGGTGGCTCTCAGATGAACATCTCACAACCCAACTTCAAGAATAACAGCCACCATTTATGCTCCTACTGAATGGAATCTCTTCATCAGAGTTCAGAACCCAGTTCTGACCATCAGCCTTGTCTTCCTGGTGACCCAGCTATGTCAATGTCCCTTGGCTCTGTAAACAAAATGCTGGTGCCAATCACTTCTACAGACTGTGTTGGTATACTGTGGATGCTTTTCAGTGCTGATTTGATTTTTAAAGTCAGGTATCTCTAAGGGGAAAGGCAGTCAGTTAAGTTATTAGGCTAAGCTAAAAAAAAAAAAAAAAAAAAAAAGTAAACCAAAACAGAGCCAGGCATGGTGGCACACACCTGTAATCCCAGGCTGTGGCAGGAGGATGGTGAGTTCAAGGCCAGCCTCAAAAATTTACCAAGGTCCTAAGCAACTTAGCAAGACCCTGTTTCAAATCAAATGGCTCAGTGACTAAGTACTTCTGGGTTCAATCCCCAGAAAAAAGAATGAAAGAACAAACAAAACTAGTCCAGAGCTAACACTAGTACTTTTTTTTTAAAGTGATTTGTGAAGGTAATCTTTCACACAGCGCTGAGATAGATTTAAAACAACTATGTTATATTAACTTTCAAATGACAAAATTTTGGGGCTGGGGATGTGGCTCAAGCAGTAGCACGCTCGTCTGGCATGCGCACGGCCCGGGTTCGATCCTCAGCACCACATACAAACAAAGATGTTGTGTCTACTGAAAAAACTAAAAAACAAATATTATAAAAATAAATAAATAAATAAAAAACAAATGACAAAATTTTCAAATTCTCATGGGTATTCTCTACAATCTAATGATGCTTTCTATTTATAGCCTTTTCTGACACCTCATGGGACCCAGGTCAGGCTGGCCTTCAAAGGAGCAGACAGCTGACCACTTGAAGAGTTCTCCACCTTCACCCTTCCATAGCAATTTAGCCTGTATTAACTGCTTAGTAAATATTCTGATTGAATAAGTGAAATGAATGGTTAGCTGACAAGTTCATTTGACAAAACTGCCAAATGCTGTCACTGTTACACTTAAAATGTTCTCCTATACAATTCTTCACCCCTTCTGCCAGCACCCATCTTATTCTTCTGTAAACTAACATGTTTCTCTTTCCTGGATTGTCTGACCTCCTAAACTGCTGACTTACAGAAACACACGTGTCCCTTCAAACTGATGATGCAGAAAAGCTAGAGCAATCATTTCAAAATGCAGAGCAGATAGTATCACCCTTCCCCCACCAGCAGTGTAAAATCCTCATGGCTTACCATTACTTCAGAGACAGTGCTAAAGATGGTGTCCAGGGCCTGGGGAGGCTCCTCTCCACCGCCTCTCACCCATGCTGCCGCTCGCTCTCAGTGTTCCAGCCCTGGCCTTATTTGGAACTCTAATTTTTCCCATGTTGCTTTCTGTCATTTTTGTAATTTTCACAACACTAATTTGGAATTTAATTCAGTATAATACGTTTTGTAAACAGGACTGATGGGGTCTCTGGTTCTATTTCCCACTCGGACTGGACTATGACTTCCCCACTCAGTGGAGCCGCTTCTCTTCATTCTATTGCCATATGCCATTTTTGAAAGGGTCTTTGCACACAGTCTTGTTTCTGCCTGAAATGCCCCTTTCTCCTAACTTTGTCTGATAAACTCCTCCTTACCCTTCATGTCTTCACAGGTTCAAACATCATTCCTTCTAAAAATCCTTCTTTGACCTCCATGACCAGTTAAAAATCCCCAACTCTCAAAGCACAATATTATTCTCCTTTGTAAAACTTGGAACAATTCCAATTTCACATTTATTTGATTTATATTATCACTTTTAGAAAATTCTATGAGGGCAAGTACTCTGTTTTTCTTTGCTATTTTATTCCCAGGGTAGCTAAATGCTTAGCACATAAGAGACAAAAATAGATATGTCTAATGCATGAGTGAATAAACAAGTTTTATTGTCCCATAAGAGTGCATGGCTACGAATGCATTACGTCCGAACAAGAGACTTATTTAAAATGGATTTTTTCAAGCAATTTCAGTTTTTAAACCACTTGGAAAAGAAGAGTGTGTGGCAATAGTGTGAGCTGCTAGACTAAGGATGGCTTGCCTTCTCTGCCTCAACACGTGGAGGAGAGGGAAGGAGAGGGAGGGAGAACAGGTTCCCTAGTATCTCTTCCTACAAGTTCACCAATCCTCTAGGACCATGGCTCCATGTTCATGACCCCACTTAGCCTTAATTACCTCCTAAAAGCTTTATCTCTAAGTGCAGTCACATCCGGGATTAGGGCTTCAACATGAATTTTAAGTGGACACAGGTTAATCCACAGCATCCCTGCTACTTTCTCTTTCAAACTGACCAAAATACAGACCCTCTGATGTGAAATTTTGCCTTTAGGTTTCAATGCGGCATCATGGTATAATTTTTGAAAGACAGTTATTTAATAACTAGTTATTCAAATAATAATTAAAATTTAACCCCATGGCAAATTGTATCAACATAAATAACGGAGCAAAACTGGTAGATGCATAAAATCTTCCATGATTGGCTATCTTAGCAGGCAGGTAGGTGATGCAGTTATTTTATAACTGACAACAAGAAAATTTCTTTATTTTTAATACTCATTCCAATTTCAAGAAAACAAATTCAATAATAATACTAGTAACAAATAAAACTAAGCAAATACTGCATTTTTTGGTGCTAAAACATATGCAAATTAATTTGTGCACTTTAATGCTATTGACTAAGCAGAGAAAGTAAAGGGGGAAAGGCACACTCAAAAAAAGTATCTTCTAGGCTTCTGCTGCCACAGCAGACTACCACAGACAGGTGGTGGGGGCTTAAACAACAGCGTTCACCTCTCACAGGTCTGAAGGCTGAAGTCCAAAGTCAAGGTGCCAGCATGGTGGGGTCTAGTAAGAGCCTCCCTCATTGGCACATACCTGTTTTCTCCTGGTGTCCTCACATTGTGCAGAACAGAGAGCTTTCATCCCTGTGTCTCTTCTTAAAAAGACACTAATCTTTATCCATTCATCTATTGAAGGGCATCTAGGTTGGTTCCACAATCTTGCTATCGTGAATTGTGCTGCTATGAACATCGATGTAGCAGTGTCCCTGTAGCATGCTCTTATTAGGTCTTTAGGGAATAGACCGAGAAGGGGAATAGCTGGGTCAAATGGTGGTTCCATTCCAAGCTTTCCAAGAAATCTCCATACTGCTTTCCAAATTGGCTGCAACAATTTGCAGTCCCACCAACAATGAACAAGTGTGCCCTTTTCCCCGCATCCTCTCCAGCACTTATTGTTGTTAGACTTCATAATGGTTGCCAATCTTACTGGAGTGAGAAGGTATCTTAGGGTGGTTTTGATTTTCATTTCTCTGACTTATACACAATGGAGTGTTACTCTGCATTAAAAAATGACAAAATCATAGAATTTGGAGGGAAATGGATGGCATTAGAGCAGATTATGCTAAATGAAGCTAGACAATCCTTAAAAAACAAATGCAAAATGACTGCTTTGATATAAGGGGAGTAACCAAGGACAGGGTAGGGACGAAGAGCTTGAGAAGAAGATTAACATTAAACAGGGATGAGAGGTGGGAGGGAAAGGGAGTGAGAAGGGAAATCGCATGGAAATGGAAGGTGATCCTCAGGGTTTTACAAAATTACATATAAGAGGAAATGAGGGGTAAGAGAAGAATAATACAAGTGGAAGAAATGATTTACAGTAGAGGGGGTAGAGAGAGAAATGGGGAGGGGAGGGGAGGGGGGATAGTAGAGAATAGGAAAGGCAGCAGAATACATCAGACACTAGTATGGCAATATGTAAATCAATGGAAGTGTAACTGATGTGATACAGCAATCTGTATACAGGGTAAAAATGGGAGTTCATAACCCACTTGAATCAAACTGTGAAATATGATATATTAAGAACTATGTAATGTTTTGAACGACCAACAATAAAAAAAAAAAGACACTAATGTCCTTCCTAAAGGTTCAGCCTTCAAGCCCTACTTATCTCCCAAAGCTCCGACCTCCATACTGTTGCAAGGCTTAGGGCTTCAATAGGAGAATTTGGGGTGGGGCACGGACCCTTAGTCCAAAGCAAAATCTAAGCATATGAATTAAAAAAAAAAAGAATTTGAATTTGTCCAAAGAGGGTATACAAATGGCAATTAAGCACAGGAAAAGATGCTATTATCGCCTCTCACTAATGATTAGGGAAATGCAAATCCAAACCTCCGTGAAGGGCTGGGGGTGTAGTTCAGTGGTAGAGCGCCTATCTAGCGAAAGCAAGGCCCTGAGCTCATCCCCAGCACCCTCGGGAAAAGAGAAAACAAGGAAAGGAAAAAGGAAAACACCACAGTGAGATATAATCTCGTATCCAAGAGGAGTCTGCTACCAAAACAAACAGACACAAAATACCAAGCTCTGGTAAAAGTGTGGAGAAACTGGAGGATGGTGGGGCAGTGGAGGAGAAGCAGCAGTGGGCGTGACCACTGCTCAGCCCCACCACAAGGGCACGGGTCTGCAGCACCACTCAGGGCACGTGCCCAAGAGCTCAGAGCAAGGACGTGAATGAATTTGAATGAACCTCTTTGTTCTTAGTATTATTCAGAGCAGCCAGCAAGCCAGGCAAGCGTCCATGGACAGGTGGATGCATAGGCAATGTGGTATCTGCATGTCAAGAAATATTTTTCAGCTTTAAAATGGAATTAAATTCTGACGCATGCTACAATGTGCGTAAAACAGGTCACACACAAAAAGTCAAACAGCGTATGATTCTGCCTACCATAAACCAAGTACCGAGGCAGACAGAAAGTAGAATGGCGACAACCAGGAACTAGAGAAGGGGCTGCCATGCTGTTTGATGAATGGGGAGTTTCAGTTTTACAATATGAAAAAAGAGTTCTGGGGATGGAGGGGCGTGATTACACAACAGAGTGCATGCATGTAACGCCACTGAACTGCACACTTAAAAGTGGCTGGAGTGGCAAACTTTGTTATACCTGTTTTAGCACAATTATTAAAACATCTTTAAAAAAAGAGCAAGATAACTTTCAAAATGAAAGAAATGACTAATGATAGACAATCCTGCAGTGTCTTATTACTTTTTCATGATTTGGCCCAAAGGTGAATCTTTACAATTAATGGGAAAATGCACATTTGACAGCTTCACAGAAGTGAGGCTTGAGGGAGGCAGCAGTGCCAAGGACATTCTGAGTCAGGTCCAGAACTTGTGGGGCGTTGGAACTGCAGAACAGAAGACTTCAAAATGAAGTCAGAGATGATGTTCGTGGTTTCATTTGCTTAGATTTGTTCTTTTTTTTAATTTCTTTTTTTTTAAGAGAAAGATTAACATTTTGGTTTTTAGTTTTCAAGGGACACAACATCTTTGTTGGTATGTGGTGCTGAGGATGGAACCCGGGCCGCACGCATGCCAGGCGAGCGCGCTACCGCTTGAGCCACATCCCCAGCCCTAGATTTGTTCTTAGTCAATAGACATGGACCTACAAATTGTCAGTCAATCCAAATTTCTTTTTTTTTAAGAGAGAGAGAGAGAGAGAGAGAGAGAGAGAATTTTTTAATATTTGTTTTTTAGTTTTCGGCGGACACAACATCTTTGTTGGTATGTGGTGCTGAGGATCGAACCCAGGCCGCACGCATGCCAGGCGAGATCGCTACCGCTTGAGCCACATCCCCAGCCCCTCCAAATTTCTTATGTGTATGTATGTGTGTATATGTATGTTTTATACATATATATACATGTGCACACATATATATTTACACATGTGCACTATTCTAAGGAAAGTGCCTGTAGCTTACATAAGATTCCCCAAACATTCTATCAATCTGCAGAAAATAGACAAATCTAGTCTCATCTTTTTCACACACGAAAACTGAAATTTGAAGAAATGGATCTTTAAGCACAAAATCACAGGCTGAGATACAGTAGGTCCTGCTTCTCCTTTTCACAAAGGTATTTTGGGTTTCAGGTGACTTCCCCTGTGGGAGTATTTCTGTTTTTAAGATCGTGCTACTGGAAGTAGCTGTCCTTAGAACAAAGGGACAGATTGGACCAACTCCTGGCTGGTCCTGCCTTTTGTGACTGACTCTGAGGGAAGCTCTTTAATAAGGGGGGGGGGGGGAGGAAGGTGAGTGGAATAGAAGCCATGGAAGAGTAGGGGACCTGCAGCTGGGGATGGGCGGAGGGAGGAGCCAACTGTAACTCTGGAGGTCCTTGGACCTGAACAACTCCCCTGAGAAGGTGGCAGGAACTGGTCCCATTGTATTCATATCACAGCACAAGCCAGATGCAGGGCTGGGCACAGCGTGATCTTGCCTCCCAGAGGGAGAATGGAGAGCAATTCACAGCAGGGCCTTCCCAGAACAAAAGAGAAGGAAGAAATTGGGGCTGCACACAATGAATACAAATACCAAACAGGCAGTCTGATAAAGCATCCGGCCAGCCAAAGAAATTTAAACCCTTTTCTTGGCAAGAACTAGCTGTGTTTTAGTAATAAGATCCTTTCACAGAAAAGCAGGTGTTTTGTGGACAACTGGTCTTAATGAGCACACATCAATAGGTTTGGCTAAAAACTTCACAATACCCAAGAACAGGAGAGTTCAATCAAATCCAAAAGTGCCATGGTTGATCAGTAAATGAAAGCACCCTGCCAGAAACTGTGCACTCTTCACGCTACGTCTTAAACTGTTGTGCCAAGTGGCACGATGCTCAAAAACAGTATTAGTTAAATTAGTAGATTAGAATCACCAACTAATTAAATTGTGGGGCATAGTCTTCCACGTGAAGCAACCAACAGTCAGCAGCAAAGAGCCGCTTCCTGTCATCCAAGGATCCAGGGCATTCACCCGATCAAGAGCAGCAGGAGCTAGTCCCTCCCCAGTGCCATCTCACAGTGCAAGAGGGCCAGTCTCTGGCCTAACTCCATCTTGTCCTTCCCAGACTAAAATTTACCTCTTTAATGTTTTTTCCTTCTTAATTCTAAGTCACTCTCTTCTACCTTGAATTTCAGACAAAACAGGTCTAATTCACAAACATCCTTATACAAGAGAGGACCACCCAAGGAAAAGGAAAGCCTTGCAGAGCAGATCACCCCGCGACGAGAGTGCCCCACCGCGCAGAAGCAGTCGCCCCAGGACGGGAACCAGAGCTGCCCCATTACACAGAAGCATCGCCCCACAGTGGGCACCCCATTGCCCTTAGAGCACCTTCCCTGGAGTTTGAGGGACTCAGACCTGAGGTAGTGATCAACCACACCAAGACCTGACCGAGATCACCTGTTCTCTCAACCCTGTGAATCCCAATGCTCGCCTGTGTTCCTCTTCTCTATAAAAGGCCAAAGCTCCCGTCAGCCCTTGAAGACAGACCTGATGTCACTGGACCTCTCTTCTGTTGTCCCAGTCTGGTCACAGTGAATACAGCTCCTTTCCTGTCCTTCACCTCTGCTCATCCCTGTGACTGGAAATCAGAATGGGTGGCTGAGCCTTGTTTGTTGTGTCCCTAAAATCTGCCCTAAAACTTTGGTTTAAAAAAAAAAAAGGCTGAGTTACATTGAGAAATGACGTTTACAGATATGGAACATTCCAGCAACAACTCATTTTCTTATATATAACTATAAACCCCGACTCTTTCAAATGATGTGAACACCAAGTAGGAGAGATGTTTATTCCATGTTTATCCATGAAATGAAGAGTCAGGAGATCAGAGGCCTGAGGATGGCAGGTTGGGCCTTTTCTGAGTTACTCCATGACGTGTGGAACGCAGTTTTCAGGCTGTGCCTAATCCTTCGTTACTCCATTTTGTAAAGCCGTGGTTTGCCAGAAGCTGCTCCATTCTAAGTTGAAGTGGAATGATCCCACACCTTGTTTGAACAAGTCAACTGCCACCATCTGCCTGGCACGACTCTAAAGCATAAACTGATAAACAAATTAACTGCGATAGTAGGAATGACCACCTGTGAGCTTATCAAATTAATGAGAAGCACATGTGTGCATGGTCGTATCAAATTCATATCAGAAAACCAAGCCCACGAGCTTATCAAACACATCAGAACACCTGATGCAACACTCACCTGAGACCTATAAAAGAAGGGGCGCCCTGAGACTGGACACAGCAGCACCCTGACCCCATCACCTGGTCACTTGTCTCAAGCCTTAACCAGGAAAATTGTCATGGTGAAAAACTTCCAAATCTTTATCTTTGGGCTTTAGCAGAGTGTGGTTTCACAAGTCCCACTCCAAGCTGATACTGTGAAACTACCATCTATCTGGACCTTGGCCTAGAATAAATTCTTGCACTTTGACAGTCTGTGCCCTAAACATTCTTTGATTAGTCCTAACCTTATTTGACCATCTGCAGGAGCTCTTGGCATCCATATCTGCTGTCTACCTTTGCTCTCAATTTAGCCTCCTGACCCCTGTGGCTATCTTAATCCTTTCTGTAACCTACACATAGAATTGTGTGTGACTTGAGTGTCACAGGTATTAGAAATTAAGATTGGAATTAAAGAACCTGTGGTTGCCTGACTTAGGACTATCAAGTGACCCACAAGTCTTCAGTGAACTGCCACACATGAAAGGGGTGTAGCCTGTGAATTTACTGTTATTCCATATGTTCTGACATTGTGGAGAGACACAAATGTGTTTCATCTGTGTTAACGACATACCACACTCACAACAAGCCATAAAAGTTGGACTGTTCTGACAGTGGCCTGTACGTTTCAGCCAGAATTTGGATAATTTACCAATGAAAACGAAAAGTCATTCCCTATGATGCCAAATGTGCAGTTATAAGCTGATATTTTTCAAAATCATTTACTATTGAGCTATCTGAAGATTAGTTATAATAATATATAACACGAATTAAGTTAAAAATAATAAAGAAACTAAAGATTAATATGGCAAAAATATAATTAGAATGGAGATATTACTTGCATTTTAACATTCTATAAATGAATGCTATGTGAAATTCTTTATCTAAGAATTATAAATAATCTTATGTGATTAACTGGCGTTTTACCAAAGACTTACAGGCTGCTTTTGCTAAAAAGACTCTTCACTTGGGCCTGAAAATGTCCAATTGGTAACTGAAATCAAGATAAAAGCTTGGCATCTCTGCCTCCACTTTCCATCTGTGTCCTTTGCTCTGAGTCAGCCACCTTGGATTCCAGGAAAAGGCGATTTGACTGATAAACATCTTGTCATGAGTGAAAACTACCCTCCAGGCAATAGAAACTTTCTTATAACTGCTAAAAAAACTCCCTGGCTGAACAATCCAGCAACAGTGACCAACCAGACCAGTTTTGAGCAAGATTGGTTGACTATGCAGACTTCTGGTCCCCTAGTCTGTATAAATCAGAGCACTCATATTGATACCAACTAAGACAGGGCCGAAAACCGGGTCCCCTTTGTCTTCCCGGTATAGCCATACTGAATGAAGTTCCTTTCCTGATTTTTACCATTACTCTTCCATTTAAATTTTGGGGAGAGTGGTCAGACCTGAATCATTCAGACCTCCAGAGTCAGGCCTCTGGCCTAGAAGTCTCATAACAGTGTCATATTTGACATCTAATTTAGCAACGTTGCTTTTTACCCTTGTAAAATAAATATGCAATAAGCCTTCAAAAAGATACATCATTAGATATCTAATCTGATTGTTTAATTCCAAATAATCCAAGAACATTGGATTTTTATAAGTTATATCCTAGGAGTTTTCACTAGAAAGATAATTATTGTCATCGAAAACATATTTGAACTTACAAAATGAGATAAAAAGTGAAAATCACATTTTGCTTTTCAGGCTTCTATATATAGATTTCTTCCCTAGCTTCTACAGAGCCACAGTTTTATAATGCATATAATTTGTATTCTCATTTTTTAACCTTAAGTAAAAGTCATCTTCCAATGTTATCATACTTTCAATAATAAAGTTCAAGCTATTATACTATAGCCCTTCTAAAATGCATATGTCATAGTTGCAAATGTTCTGTTGTTTATTATTTATAGTAGCATCAAAAAGAACAAATTCTTAAGAATAAATTAAACAAAATAAATGTAAGGCTTGCACGCTAGAAATAACAAAATCTCACTGGATAGATTTTTAAAAGACTTAATAAATGACATCTTGACAGCTTTTATTATGGATTCAAAGACAATGTTGGAATGTTAAATTTAACATGATCATTAACATGAATTACCTAATTAACAGTGGAATAATCCCAAATTTATCTGCTCATTCAATGCAATCCCTCTCAAAATTCCAACATCCTTTTCTACAGAAGTAGGCAAAATTGATCCTGAAGTTTATATAAAATGCAAGGAAAGCATGATAGTCAAAACAATCTTGAAAAAGAAGAACAAGTCTGAAGGACTCACATTTTCTGATTTAAAATCCTACTGTAAAACTGTTGTAATCAAGACAGTATGGTACTGGCATAAGAAAGAGACCAATTTATGGCAAAACACATTCAAAAATACATTAAGAAGATAGTACCCCATGATCAAGTGGGTTTCATCCCAGGAATGCAAGGTTGGTTCAATATACACAAATCAATAAATATAATTCAGCACATAAATAGAACTAAAAAAAAAGAATCAAATTATAATCTCAGTAGATGCACAAAAAGCCTTTGACAAAATCCAGCACCTATTTATGCTAAAAATATAACATAAGAGAAAATGCTAGGATAGAAGGAACTTACCTCAGTATTATAAAGGCTATATGCAACAAACCAAGGCCAACATCATGCTGAATAGATAAAAACTACAAGCATTTCTTTTAAAATCAGGAACAAGACAAGAATGTTCACTCTTACCACTCCTATTCAACATAATTCTTGAAACGCTAGCCAGAGAAACCAGGCAAGAAAAGGAAATTAAAGGAATATAAAAAGGAAAAAATCAAAGTCAAATTGTCTGTTTGCTGATGACATGATTATATATCTAGAAGACTTCTGGAGCTGATAAACAAGTTCATTAAATAACAGAATACAAGATCAACATATATAAATCAATAGATTTCCTATACTCCAATAACAAATATGTTGAAAAAAATCAGGAAAAGTATCCTATTCATAAGAACCTCAAAAACAAACAAGTAAACAAACATGGGAATTAATCTAATCAACAAAGTAAAAGATCTCTACAATGAAAACTATAGAACACTGAAGAAAGAATTGAAGAAGAACTTAGAAGATGGAAAGACCTCCCACGTTCTTGTCAAAATGGCCCTACTACCAAATGGCACACTACTATATCCCTGTCTCTCACCCTACACAAAAATCAACTCAAAATGAATTAAAGACTTAGGAATTAGACCAGAAACTTTGCAGCTGTTAGAAGAAAACATTGGGTCAACACTACATCATGTTGGTGTAGGGACCAATTTCCTTAACAAGATCTTTAAATAAAACCAAGACCTCCATAAATAAAACCAAAAATCAAAAGTGGGATGACACCAAATTAAATAGCTTCTGCACAGCAAAGGAAAGGATTAATAGAATGAAGAGAAAGTCTAGAAAATGGGAGGAAATCTTTGCTAGCTATTTTTCCAACAATGTATTTTCCTCCAGAATAAAGAACTCAAAAAACTTGGTGTGTATACACACACACACACACACACACACACACACACACCACACACACACACACAGAGAGAGAGAGAGGAGAGAATCCAATCAACATAAAATAAAGAGAACTGAACAGACATTTCTTGAAAGAATACAAATGGTCAACAAATATTTGAAAAAATGTTCAACACTGCTAGCAATCAGGGAAATGCAAATCAAAACTACATCAAGCCAGGCACTGTGGAGGACATCTATAATCTCAGTGGCTCAGGAGGCTGAGGTAGGAGAATTGCAAGTTCAAAGCCATCCTCAGCAACTTAATGAGGCCCTTAGCAACTTGGGGGAGATTCTGCCTCAAAAATAAAATACAAAAAGAGCTGGGATGTGGCTCAGTGGTTACATGTCCCTGGGTTCAGTGCCTGGTATAAATAAAACACTACATCGAGATTTCACCTCACTCCAGTTAGAATGGCATCACCAAGAATACAAATGCTAATAAATGCTGACAAGAATGTTAGGAGAATATATATATAGTCATACATTGGTAGTGGGACAGCAAATTAGTACAGCCACTTTGAAAAACAGTATGGAGATTTTTCAAAAGAATAAGAATAGAGCTGGTGCACACCTGTAATCCCAGCAGCTCTAGAGGCTGAGGCAGGAGGATCATGAATTCAAAGCCAGCCTCAGCAAAATTGAGGCTGCTAATCAACTCAGTGAGACCCTGTCTCTAAACAAAATAGCGCTGGGGATGTGGCTCAGTGGTTGAGTACCCCTAAATTCAATCCCCAGTACCAAAAAAAAAAAACATTTTAAAGAAGATTAAGAATAGAACCACCATATGACCTGGCTATCCCACTCCTTGGTATTTAAAAATCAGCAGACTATAGTGATACAGGAACATCAATGTTCATAGTAGCACAATCACAACAGCCAAGTTACAGAACCAGCCCAGGTGCCTGTCAACCAATAAATGGATAAAGAAAATATGGTATATTTACACAATGGAGTTTTATTAACCATAAAGAAACACGAAATTATGGCATTTGCTGGTAATGGATGGAACAGGAGAAAATCATGCTAAGTGAAATGAACCAGACTCAGAGAGTTCAGGATCAAATATTTTATCTTATATGTAGAAGCTAGAGCAAAATAAGGGAAAAAAGCAGGGTGGGAGGGTCCCATGGAAATCGAAGGGTGACCAATGGAGCAGAAGAAGGGGAGAGAGGGGGAGAGAGGAGGGATGGAAATGGAAGGAACTGGGAAATGTAATTGACCAAATGATACGTACAACAGTGTACATATATATGAATATACAACAGTGAATTTCACATTTTTGTATCTGTATAAAGCACCAAAACCAATTTATAAACCCAATAAATACATAGAAGGAAGAGGAACAGGGTGAGGGAGGCAGAGAGGTAAAGAGGAAGTACTAGAAACTGAAATTGAGTAAATTATATTCCACGCATGCGGTTATGTCAAAATGAATCCCAATATTATAACTATAATGTACTAGGAAAACCATTTTTAAAAGAAACTAATATAGGTTAATGGAATAATAGTAAGAGTCTGAAATGAATCCAATAAGTATATTTGCAGATCATCTTTGACAGAGTGCCAAGACCATTCAATGAGTAAAAAGAATTACTCTTTTTGATAAGTAGTAATTGGGACAACTGGACATTTGTATGTAAAGAAGGAAGTTGGTCTACTACCTTACACCACCGCAAAAATTAACTGAATAAGGGTCAAAGAGCTAAATGTAAGAACAAAACTATAAAGCTCTTAGAAGACAACACATGCATGAGTCTTTGAGAGCTTGGACTAGGCAGGTTTCTTAGGTAGCAGTTTTGTAGATATGACGCCCAAAGTACCAGCCCCCAAAGATAACATAAGTTGGACTTTATCAACATTTAAAACTTCTCTGCATCAAAGGACATCATCAAGAAATGGGAAGACAACCGAGGAAATGTGAGAAAGTATTTGAAAATTCCATAAAGGTTCATTACCCAGAAAATATGGAAGAAGTCTTACAACCCAGCAATAGAGAGAAAAGCCAATTGAAAATGCCAACAGATTTGAACAGACACATCTCAGAAGAAGATATGCAAGTGATTAGTGAGCATATGGAAAGATACTCACCACCATTAGTATGTCATAAGGAAACTAGAGCAAGGTACACGGGGGTAATCAGTGACCAAGCGCTGCCCAGCATGTGCAAGACCCCGAGTTCTATTCCCAGCACCCCAAACAGAAAACAACCACGTTGAAGCATCATTTCACACGACTACTATGTGTATGATTTTTTAAGAAACTGGAAAATTACAGCTTTTGGCAAGAGGAGAGCTTGGAAACTTCATACACTGCTGGTGGGAATGTAAAATAACGTAGCTGCTGCAGAAAACAACTTGGTGGGTCCTCCAAAAGCTAAATGTAGAGTTACTGTATGACCCAGCAATTCCACTGCTAGATGGAGAACCAACAAAGATAAAAACATGTTCATTAAAATATGAGTGCTGAGATGTGTACAACAGCATTATTCATAATATCTTATAAATGACACAATGCAAATGTCTGTTAAGTGAATGATTTAAATGTAGTATATTCATCGAGTGGATTATTATTCAACCATAAAAAGTGTGAATGCTAACTCTTGCTCCACCATGGGTGCACCTTGCAAACGTTTTGCTGAGTGAAAGAAACCAAACACGAAACACTACATTCTTCTGTTTCCAACATGAATTGTGTACAGAGGTAAAATAGATTATTGTTTTCCAGGGGCTGGAAGAATTTGGAAGAGGATGGGGGATAGAGAAAATGGGAGTGGCTGCTAAAAGTATGGGGTTTCTTTGGAGGTAAAAATGTAGTGGAATTCCATAGTAGGGATGGTTGCACAACCTTGTAAACATGCTAAATACCCGCGCACTGTACACTCTAAAATGGTTGATTTTGTGGCATGTGGATTATAGATCAATGAAAACAATTGATCTTAGAACATTTTTAAAAACATTTTTTAGTACTAGATGGACACAATACCTTTATTTCTTTATTTTTATGTGGTGCTGATGATCAAATCTACTGCTGAGCCATATCCTTAGACCTTTTTATTTTTTGTTTTTGAGATAGTCTTGTCAAATTGCTGAACTGACTTCAAACTTTCCATCCTCCCACCAAAGCCTCCCAAATAGCTGGGATTTTAGGCATGCAATACCACTCCCAGCTTAAAACTTTTTTTTTAATTGATGAAATGTTTAGTTTTCTATACCAATTTGCTAGGCCACAATACTCAGATATTTGGTCAAGTACTGATCTAAATATCACCATGAAGAAATTTTTTCAGAAAGATTAATGTTTAAGGCCATAAAGTTTTAGTAAACCACATCAACCTTTGTAATATGGGTGGGCATCGTCAAGCAGTTGAAGGCCTTAAGAGGAAAAGGCTGGGGTCTGCCGGGAACAAGGAATGCTGCCTCCGCACGCCCTTTGCACATGAGCTGCAACAGCAACTCTTTCACAGGCCTCCAGCCTGCCAACCTGTCCCTCAGAACTTGAATTTGCCTGTCTCTACCATCACAGGAACCACTTTGTTGAGAGCCACTCCTCTCTCTCCTTCCCACCCCTCTCCCTATCCCTCTCTTTTTTTCTCCTTCTGTGACCCAGTAATGCCACTGCTGTGTATCTAAGAGAATTTCAAACAGGTTTTCCTGCAAAAACTTACAGGACAGTGTAAAGAGCAACATCATTCAAAATAGTCAAAGAATGGATACAACTTAAAAGTCTATAAGACAATATGGCATAACCCAACATTGGAATACATTAACAATATAAAGGAATAAAGTATTGATATATGCTTACACCATCAATGAACCAAAGTGACAGTCAGCAGCCAGCTCCACCAGCCACCTAATGAGCAGGTCCAGTGCTGTGGAATGTCCAGGACAAGCAGACCCATAGAAGGCCAGACAAGGTGAGTAGCTGGCAGGAGCAACAGGAGTTGGGAGGAGTGAAGATTGACAGCTAAGGGTAGAGGTTTCTCATGGAAGTGATTAAAATGTTCTAGAATCAGGTAGTGGTGGTCATTGCACGGTTTTGAATTTACCAAAAAAAAAAAAAAACTGAAATTTTACATTTTAAAAGGATAAATTTTACAATATATAAATTGTGAGTCAATAAAACTGTTTAAAGCATGTAAGGTCACTTGTGACATCATTCTGTTCCCCAAAGCATTATTGCAGATGTATGATTTGCTAGCAGCAAATGGATGTGTTTCACTGTATCCATTTGTAGGAATATCCTCTCCAACAGTGTCAGGATTCAAAAGGCAATTTTGCTAAATTTATGTGTGAAAAATGCCATCTTGTTCTAATTGTTACATCAAAGAATTACATTAGAAAACTGACAATTATTTCCATTGATAGGTGAGAATGCTTTATGTTCTCTGTGTGAATTTTCCTTTGCTAATATATCAATCTGGAATTGAAGTACAGTAAGCTTTTCTACTGTGTTTCCAGTATGCATCTTTTTTCACTTTATGTCTTTACTTTACTTTTTAGGGGGGTTTAAAAATAAATTGAAATTTTGAAAATTTGATGAATGCTAATCCATCATTTCTTCCTTAATTTCATTGAAAATTTCTCCCCCACCACTGGAAATCTAGAAATTTGATAAATGTTCACATCTATTTTCTCTTAAGGTGCATACCTGTGCTTGTTTATGTGTGATTTTTTTTTTAACAAGCAATGTTTTCATCCATCTGCAATTTATTTGGTGGTAAAATTCTGAGCAAAGGATATACCAATATATATTTTTCTTTCAGTTAGCTGAACATTGCTTCTCATATTTCATTATCTTAATCTACCTTATTAATTTTAATGTTTAAAATCTTATTTTCTTCCTCCCTTTATCATTAACAGTATTCATTCAAGCACCCATTGGAATTTGAATAGAGTTGTTGGGTGCATGCCTGTAATCCCAGCAGCTCGTGAGGCTGTGCAAGAGTTTTGCAAGTTTGAGGCCAGCCTAAGCAATTTAGCGAGACCCTAAGAAACTTGGTGAGACCCTGTCTCAAAACAAAAAAAATAAGAAGGGATAGGGATGTGGCTCACCCCTGGGTTAAATCCCTAGTAACCCCCCCACCCCCCAAAAAATGGATGGAGTTTACATTCAACTTGCAGACTGCACCGGACTGGACTGTACTAGACTGCAGCGCTCAGCACCTCTGTGGAGGAGGGGAGATGTTCACAGCCCTGAGGTGCACACATACCTTCCCTTGAAAAATCATATTGAAAACTCATGGGAAAGATTCTCCCCAGGGCAAGGGGTGGGGTGTCATTGAAGGCCAGAGCCTACCACTGTCTAGATGCAGCTTGTGGCTAATCAAGCTCTTTCTCCATCCCTCTGCCTCTCTGTTCATTGACTCTGGAGTGGCAGTGAACTAAGGCTCTGTGCAGTTGCAGTGTCTTCTCCACACTAGTCACGTAACTTCTGGCCTAGATTCATCTAGGCACTATTTGTTGGTGGGGTGGATTTACTCTCCACCCATTAGCATCACCATACGGTCTGGTCTGCTTGTTTACTTTAGAAATTCTGCTGGGTCATGCACTCACCAGGAATATAGTTTGCATAAGAGTCCAAAAGAGAGGAATGTCCTTGAATGCACCATGATCTATCCCTGGACAGAGAGCTCACAGGCATGGAAAAGAACCACCCTCCCTGAGTCTGGGTTACACCATGTTCTTTTTTACCCTCTCTCTGTTCTACCAGCCTTCCCACTCATGATGCAAGCACAGGACTGAAGCTGACCCTGAGCAGGCAGTGCTGGGGTCCAAGCAGAGACCCTGAAGCAAGAGCTGCTGCCTGAAGTCGGCCAGCGGCCGGCCCCACAACCACTGTCTTATGGCATTTCTTAACCAGAGCACAAAGAGGGCTGGACGAGCCACGTGAGCAGTTTAGGAATGATCTCGCTGTCCATCTAGAGATGACAAGATCTGTAATTCAGGTCATCTTTTTCAGTCTATAAACAGACACTTTTTTTGTTTGAGCCTATTTATCTAAGTATATCTCGAAGGTCATACTGATGTGTCTATACTTAACATGTCTGCTGGACTGTTCATGTTTCTCCTGTTACCTGTTTATTCGTTTTCTGTCTTCAATACATCTGAGCTTGACACTCTTAAGATGACACCAATTCCTTTTTTTGAAGGGAGGTCTCTTTTCAGGCTATTGTATGAAGGAGTCACACTAGTCCAAGTTAAAAAGCCAGGACCCCAATGGTTACATTATACCAGTTGTGACGGTTTGAAACTTGTGACAAGGGACAGAAGGAAAATTCTCCCCATTGCAGGGAAATCCTCAGTAAGCCACAAGCACTTAAAACCCATGATCCTTCAGCTGAGTGTCTTTGGTCAGTCCAGCCTCTGCCAGAAACTGGTGTGTCTTGTACTGGTCACCTTGAAGCTGAATTACTGCTCCATATGCTGGACACTCAATTGCTGTACCACTGCAGGCAATTTTTTTTTCTTTTTTGTTTGTTCTAATCGGTTATACAAGACAGTATAATGCGTTTTGACACTTTGTACACAAATAGAGCATAATTTCTCATTCCTCTGGCTGTACATGGTGCAGAGTCACTCCAGTAGTGTAATCATAAATGTATATAGGGTAATAATGTCTCTCATTCTACCATCCTTCCCATATCCACTGCCCCACCTCTCCCCTCATTCCCCTCTGGACAATCCAAAGTTCCTTCATTCTTCCCTACCCTTCCCCCTACTATGGATCAGTCACCACTTATCAGAAAAAAACATTTGGCCTTTGTTTTTTGGGGAGTGGCTTATTTCACTTAGCATGATATTCTCTAGTTTCATCCATTTACCTGCAAATACCATAATGTTATTCTTCTTTAAGGTTGAGTAATATTCCATTGTGTACATGTACCACATTTTTCTTTATTCAATCATCTGTTGAAGGGCATCTAGGTTGATTCCACAGTTTAGCTATTGTGAATTGAGCTGCCATAAACATTGATGTGGCTGCATCACTGTAGCATACTGATTTTAAGTCCTTTGGGTATAAAGTGAGGAGTGGGAAAGCAGGGTCAAATTCTGGTTCCATTCCGCAAATTTCTTCCTGAACACCTTCACTAGTTTCTTTTTACAGTAACTGTCAGCCATCCGTTGGACAGTGGTAAGGATCTTCCTGCCATCTCTCTCTTGAATTCTAATTGGATATAATCCTCAGAGCCGGCAGGAAGAAGGACATACGATAGGATAGGATTCCTCTTACTCGCAGGAAAGGCCTGCAGGAAAAGGCAGGCAGGGGACCGAGCTCAGGGGCTCAAGGGAGGCTGCAGAGTCCTCGTTTGGCTCAGCATCTGCGGCCTCCCATCTCCTTGTTGCCTTCGGTAGTAGGACTGAATATTCATAAACAATACAGAAAACTAGCATAAGGTGGATAGAGGAAAACCACAGGATTCGCCCAGCTTTGAGACTATTTCACGTGACTCTAATCAAGTATTATAAATTTTAGTTATCTGACAAACATAGTCCTTTGTAAAGTTCTAACTCTATTATTTGATTTTCATAATCGAGTTGTTTTGATCATTTTCCTCCTAATATGACCGAATCCAGCCTGAAGACAGGAATCATGAGTTATTTCAACTGAGTCAGTTTAATGTAAGGGATAGATAACTAGCTATAAAAGTTGTTGGCTACATTTTGAAGCACTGATAGAAAGAGCACTAAGCAACATAGACACAGCCACAGGGGGAAGTGTGGCCACCCTGCCTGGGCACTAAGGAGAAGCTAGAGGAGGGGCCCCAGGGAGCTGAAACCCAGCCTCTGAGCAGGGCGTGCTTGACTGATGACGGGGCTGCAGAGCTGGGACCCTTCAGTGCTGGCACCTGGATTTCTGAGAGCGGCCGCTGCCTGTGTCTTGTATGCTGAGTCTAGTTCTGGAATTAAGAAAATTGCAAACTGGGTTCCGCAGTGCCAGTCATTGCCTGCTGTCAATGGAGTGCTCACAGCAAGAGGAGCAAGCGTAATCCACCCAAGGAGAAGCCCCTTCCCTCCCTGACTGGGGTCTCCTTCAAACCTTCCTCTGCTCAGGACCAACAGGGGGCTCCTGGGCGCCACATCACCACCCTGGCACCAAGGTGGGCAGTGGCTCTTTAACGGGCACAACGTTCCTGTCGAAGGTAGTTGCACAATCGTATAATGTTATGATCATTGAAAAACAGGTGTCCAGTTCTCACTCACTAAAGCTCCAACAAGAACCATAGCCTCGAGGGCCAGTTTTTAGCTGCAGGTGTGATGAACTGGCATGCCACTCCAGGTGAGGTCCAAGAGGAGATCCCACGAGGAGTCACATGTCTGTCTTTCCTCTCCTGAGTGGGAACCTGTCTTGAATTTTCAGCTAATGATCAAGGAGTCATCCTCCAAAATATTTAATTTATAACGCATACTTCTTTCAGGCTTCTGAAAGGCTTACGCTGTGGCTCCTGCTGGTATACAATGATAAGGAAGCTCCAAGTCTGAGAGCTCTCCTAACTGCCCCCTGTTTCCTACAAATCTCTAAAAGGTAACTCTCAATTGCCATGTGAATTTTTATCTCTATCTCATGGGCTATAAAACTTGGCTGTAAATTCATTTCTCAGTTCCATCCTCTACTGTAATATAACTGTGACTGAAAAAAGAGCTCCATTCAGGGTATTGTTCAACTGGTTATGATGGGCTACTTCTGAAGAGCAAAGTTCAGTTTCACTGCCTGAGGAATTGTACTAGTATTATTAATCACACATATTCAGCTTGAATTGTTTTTGAATATTGGAAGAAATTCAAAACTATATCGAAGTTTTAATGATTAATCAGAAATATGCAGTGTTAATGAAGCCAAATATACTTTGCATGACTTGTTATAATACGGTATAGTTATAGGAAAGCATACATCACACTACTTAAATGAGACCAGAGCTGGGGAAAACCCACCACTCACTGAAGTAATATCCTCCCTATTTTAATATTTAAGCAGTTTTTTATCATGTTATTGAAAGCAAAGTAAAACCACACATAGGATTAGCCACAGGGAGCTATTAATTAGATATTCTATTTGTTATAAAATACTATCTAAGTAATATTAATATAAATGATAATATCCTTTAATTTTATATATCTGTTGACTGAGATAATAAAAACTTTTGCAATAGAAAAATATGCAAGAATTATTTACCATACATAAGGAATATATTTATGAACTACATTCATGAAGAGTATATTTGTATTGTTGTTGTTTCTGTGGCTCTGGGGATTGAACACAGGGCTACAGTCTTGCCCACCCCCCTCCTTTTTTTCTCTCCATTTTGAGACAGGGTCTGGCTAAATTGCCCAGGCTGACCAAACTTTTGATCCTCCTGTCTTTGCCTCCCAAGTAGTTGGGATTATAGGTAAGCACATTCTACCTGGAAGCATTTGGATTTTTTATGTGATCTCTGAATACAGTTATTGATTTGAGCACCAGATTGCAGATGGAGACATAATATTTGCAAATTTTATCACAATGTCACTCATCTGGTTTAATCTTTGCATTTTCCTTCAATTTTCAAGTACCTATCATATGTTATCTATTTAAACAGCATGTTCAACCACTATTTACAGAATAGATACAGGTTTATATAAAATGTCAAAATGCTTTTCCAAATAGGTAAACATGACCAAATTCATCAGATCATAATCACCAGCTAATCTGCTTGATGAAATAACTGAGTCTTGGAAATATGTACAACTTCTCCCTTTTGTTTGTAATCTTTTAATTTTAATTAGCTTTTTTATTAGTATGATTATCACTTCTAGGAACAGCTAAGAATTAATTTCTTCTGATTGCAGCAACAAAGTATAATTAGATTTCAGTTAAAAGACATAAATACAAAGATTGAGCCAGTAATAAAAAAATATTTATATTGGGTGTTTTATCCAGTTGCCCCTGGGTATCTGTGGGGTAGGGGAGTTGGGTTCCAGGATCCCATCATACAGTAGAATCTGTGGATGCTCAAGTGCCCACATGAAATATATGCATAGTATTTGCTTATAACCCAGACATATCCTCCCATATACCTTAAGTCATCTCTAGATTACTTATCAGACCTAGTACAATATCAAAGCTATATACATTGCTGCTACACTATTTTGCATAGGGAATAATGACAAGGAAAAGTCCATATACATTCAGTACACATGCAGTTTTTTTTTCTGAACATGTTTGATCCATGATTGGTTGAATCTGTGTATGCAAAGTCCACAGATACAGAGGGCCAACTGTACTTCCTGTGCAATCAGGAATTACTTTGCCAACTGTATACGGCTGATGGAGTGCTGACTGCACAACTCTCGTGGCACCAAGAGTAGATAAGACCTATCCAGTACAGAAGTGGGGTAGTCGGATGTCACGACTACGCAGTGGTCATTGAGCTCATCAAAGAATCCTTTTGAAAGTGCTTCTTTTTAATAATAACCAAGATTTAAAATGAGTCTATGTGCCAGGTACACATTTTAAGCCTTAATTTAATCACCACAGTTTATGAGGAGGTTGTTATCACCTCCCATTGAATAGGAAGAAGATGAACTAAAAAGCTAAAGACATTTGTCTGTAATCACACAACTAACGGATGACACATTGCATTCTTCCCATTGAAGAACCTACGAGCAAGTTTTCCTTAGAACAGTTTTATTTTCACATAGTGACAAGGAGACATTGCACAGGGTTAAAACTGCGTGAAAACCCAGAGTCTGCCGGTTTTATCAGAGTCCTAGGTCAGAGGCACAACATGGGGGTCCCAACAAATCAGACCCAGACACTCACCCCAGCATCCAAGTGGAAGAAGTAATGGTGGAAAACAGGGAAAGAGTTTTAATCAGTACAACTGTGCCAGGAGGACCAAGGGACCTGGGTCCCTAGCTCTGGTTTTGAGGGGCTGACCATGACTTTGAGGTTTTATAGACAGGAAATGAGGGCAAAGGTGGGAGTCTGTGTGGTTGGAGGGTCTGCACACCTGACAGAGCAGGGGACTGGTGAAGTAGGACCCTGTGACTGGTGAGCAAGTTGCGGTTGCCTGGGGCATAGTTTTGGCTTTTGTCACAAGATGTTTAACAGATCTGTTGTTCCTGGGGTGACAGGAGATAATGGATCAGGAGAACTCAGGAGGAGAAAAAAATATATATAAGTCAGAGAGGCAAGAAGGGTTCAGAACGGAGACAGGTCAGTGACTGGGCCTCCTTCCCCAGGAGGAAGAGAACCTTTTGGTTCAAAGTGTGTGAGCCGCACAATAAATCACGCATCCCCAGAGGGCAGGGGACTCTGTCACTGTACTGCAGCCAACCTGAGACGTGCTGGGCAGGCTCACTCTAGAGGGCTTTCCATTTAGATATCCCTTTAGCTTCCTCTCATTCCAAGGTCTAGTTCCTTCAACTGCCAGCTTTAGCCATCTGTCAGGTGTTGTTTATCATTAGTTCATGAAATTGTCACTACCCAGGGGTCTGAGGAGTTCCCTCCAAAGAGAGGGGGACCTCAGCACAGCCTGGGCAGGTTCTTGACAATGACCATAAAAAGGGACCTCAGGATGTGTCCGGAGGCAAGGTACAAGCTAAGTTTTATTTAAGGACAGCAAAGGAGCACACACCCGAAGAAGAAGTGTGGGCGACCCTCGCCTCTCAGAGAAGAGGAGTGGTGTCCAGGGTTGAACTCTCTAATTAGATATATAAAATCGTCCAGGGAAGAAATGTGCAGGTTCTCAGACAAGCTTTCTGAAGATCCAGTGTCAGGCTGGGCCTGGTGGTGCACACCTGTAACCCAGCGACTTGGGAGGCTGACAGGCCCAGACCAGCCTTGGCAACATAGCAAGACCCTCAATAATTTAGCAAGATCTTGTCTCAAAATAAAAAGGACTGGGGATGTAGCTTGGTGGCACCCCCAAATTCAATCTCCAGTAACAAAAGAAAGAAAGAAGAGAATTGAGTCCCATGAGAATCATTCTATGTTTTGGATTCAGAGTGCTCCCTTATGGTCAAAGCAGTCAAGCCATAAATCACTTGTGGACACACCATGTAAGTCTTGGAATCTGGTGACATTTTAGTTAATAACGTGTTTTTGTTCTAGTTTATCTGTTACAAGCATACACTGAAGGTTTCATCTAATTAAAGGGCCAAGTATGACTGGTCACACATATAGATCTAGGTCTCCATCTACTAGGGGTCTCTCTTTTTCTTTTCCTCTCACTTATCTCAAATTGAGCTTGCTCCAGAAGCTAAATAAGCTTTGGAATATGCTCTATGTCAACCACTGTGCCCGGCACCTTCCAGTATGTGTTGAAAAGAATAAATGTGAGAAGGAAAGCATATCACAATGACAAGAGAGAAATAATTTTCAGTTCACTTTAAGTTTGACCTGGAAACCCAGGTGTTTCAGAAACCCTGGTGTATGAGTACTGACCATCGAAGACAGAAGGTGCTGTGAGACCAAAGAGTGAGTCAGACAAATCCAGGGTTGCAC
Organism: Spermophilus citellus; assembly: GCF_964194105.1. NCBI lineage: Eukaryota > Metazoa > Chordata > Mammalia > Rodentia > Sciuridae > Spermophilus > Spermophilus citellus. The sequence goes on from NC_138198.1 coordinate 123,745,949, forward strand.
AGAATGCTATTTATTAGAGACTCTAGGGCAGAAGCCTGCTTGGGAGGCAGCAGAACGGGAGGATTCCTGCACCCTTAGCTTATATGTCAAGCTGAACCAAGGTGGGTCGCTGCCAACCAGAATATACCTGGGCTATCTCAAAAACTATTAGCAGGTCAAACACCAGTGAAGAAGCAGTCCAAGTATGGCACAGAATGCCCAGCTGACTGTCTTAATGACTTTGTTTATCCTACAGAATTTGTGATGTATGCCAGGGTCACGTGGCAGGTAAAATGGGAATTACGACCAAGATGGCTCTAGTGGGGTCGAGCTGATCCCTACACAAGGCTACAGAGATGTATGATGCATGGTATACCTGCATGCAAGTGACAGGGAGAAGGGACACTTCATCTCTCATGCATAGTTGCTGCTCATCTCCTTTTGGTCATCTGCTCATTGTCCTGCTGGGAGCCCCCAGACAGAGGCACCACTCCCATCTCTCTTTACCCACCCACTCCCAGGCCCGCTCCCTTCTGGTAGTTCTACTCTGACTAATGTAACAAATGCCATACTGCATGGAAACTTACTGCTCATAGTTTTAGAGGCTGGAGGTCCCAGATCAAGTTGCCAGCCACTTTGGTGTCTGGTGGGGACTGTCTTGTCGACAGCCACCTTCTCAATGCACCCACACAGGGCAGATGTGTGGTCAGATCAGGACTCCAGCCTGATGACCCCATTTCACCTGAATTACTTCTTACCCCAAATACAGCCACACTGGGTGTTAGAGCTCCAAAATATGACTCTGTGGGGGACACAATTCAGGGCATAGCAAAAAGTTAGAACACAAGTCAGCATATCAATTCTAATCACTGATAGCTGTAAAATACTGTGGAGCTGTCTGGGGGTAGCAACGGTCACCATGAGGGTTGGAGCAGACTGCTCCAAGGCTTGTGAGTATAGGACCCTTAAATTTTAGAACTAAAGACCTTTGGAAGTTGTCCAATTCAATGCCTTGTCTGTTTTACAAGAAGTAACTCCTTAATCTCGTAGAGGTAGTGGCAGAGTAGAAACCAGGTCCTCATCTTTATTAATGGTTCCCAAACGTTGATCCATAGACTCAGTGCATAGAGTTGCTATTCTACAGCATAGCATCAAAGAAGATAAGTGTGTTTGCATCTTTTGACTTCTTCCGTTCTCTTCTTCTTCTTCCCGTATCTCCTTCCTAAATAACATAAAATCAAGATCCCCCATTCCCTTCCCATTGGAGAATGTCTGGTTACACACCAGCATGTGCCATGGCCATCATTATTTTTAATTAAAGCCAATACCAGGTCGGAGGGGAAAATCAGGGGATGCAAACATCCCAGTGCCTAGTAGTAGCATCTTTCCTTGACTTCAAGTCATCAGAGAGCAGCTGAACCTGTGGTGTCTTCCAGGCTACAAGGCAGGTTTCATGCCAGAGGAAGCAGGATCTGTGGGGGAGGCAAAGTTTTGCCTCTCTTAGGGTGGTAGGCTTGGCCCCAGAATTCAATACACACAAAACAGATTACCAGGAAAAAAAGCAGGCACGTTGAGTTCATGTAAGTTTTATGTGACACCAGAGCCCTCATAAGGAAATGAAGACTCAAGGAGGTGGTTAGTCAAACACACACACCGGGTCAGATGAAGAGGACACCAGCAGGCAGAAGGGTTTGAGGTAGGGTAGGTAACTGGGTGGAGAAGTGACTTGAATGATAAGGGTTGCTTTAACAAGGCTTAACTTCCTGTCTTCCATAATAATAATAGAATGTTCCTTCTTCTGGCACAGGAGGGCACCTCTGTTTGACAGTTTTCTCTCCCACTTTCAGGAAGAAAGAGGAACAGTGAGAGGGCCCTTATTGCACCTTGTGTTTTTGAAGTGAAATTGTCTCAAAATAATCCTGACGCCAAAATAGCGTTATTTGCCAATTTTGGCACATTTTGGCTGCTGTGTTTTGAACTACTTCAAATCAGTTCTGCTACATCTAAGGTAGGTTGGAGAGTTCCAAATGTTCCTTTCCTACCCTCCATGGCAATCATTTGCAGATTGAAAAATAAATTTTATTATCCACTGTTGCCATCTGTGTCAACGTTCCTTTCAGTCAGAAGTACATCCACTTATCAAAAAGAGTAGATTAATGAAGTTGAAAGATCTATTTCAAGATCCAGCTTGGCTGGCCATGGTGGCCATGCCTTGAATCCCAGAGACTGGGTAGGCTAAGATCCGAGGATTGCAAATTTGAGGCCAGCTTCAGCAAATTAGCAAGGCCCTACGCAACTTAGTGAGACTCTGTCTTAAAATAAAAAGGGCTGGAGATGGAGCTCAGTAGTAAAGCACCTCTAGGTTCAATCCCCAGTGCCAAAATTAATTAACTAAAAATTTAAAAGGTCTGAGTCACCTTTGGGCTGGGAAATTACATCTCTGCACCTCCATATCTATTTGTAGCTGGAAAGGATGGGAATACACCTTATTTCCCAGCATTATGAAAATCAAAAGAACGATGCATGAGAAAATTTTGCCTGGCAAATGTATTGCTTTAGTATGTATCAATGTATCTTTCAGGAAGGAAAAACTAAAGTGTTTAAAATAGACCGGCAATGGGAACAAGTCAAAACGGTTTTGTTGATAATCTGTTTGTGAAGTATACTAATTTCCAATTCTTAGAACTGATCATGGAAAAAGATAAGCAAAACATGATAAACTGACTCTAAGATCAACTTTAAATAGATGCATTCTCATTTTGTCAAATATAGGTAAACAGTAGTACCTTCTTAGATGCTTTTGAATTTCACAAAGATTTTGCAAAATAAGTTCATGAAGAATTGCATTGTTTTTGAAAATGTGATGAATTTTTTTCTTTACAAGTATTATATTTTTTGGTTTGAAAAACATCACAGACCTGGGCTCATGGTGCACACCTGTAATCCTAGCAACTCAGGAGACTAAGGTAGGAGAATCGAAAGTTTGAGGCCAATTAGTGAAACCCTGACCCAAAATAAAAATATCCAAAAGGTCTGCCGATGTAGTTCAGTGGCAGAGTGCTGGCCTAGCATGTGTAGTTCCTGGGTTTGATTCCAGTATCACAGGGAAAAAAATAAATTATAGAAAATAAGTCAAGTTTGGAAAAAAAAATGACTAAGATTTTAGAAACTCTGAGTAATTATGTATTAAGTAACATTTAAGTTCTTTCTGGGACACGTCCGCAGTTCATTCTGTGTCACCTGACATTAAAAACCTGAAGCCAGTCACGGTCACTAAAATTCTGTGGCTATTTTCAGATAAAAGCTTTTCATGGCTTCTTCACATTTCTTTGCTCTGAGTACTAAGGCAATGAACAAATGTGGCTCTTAATTGAAAAGTTGCCTCTTGAAACAGTATTGAACTCAATTGCAATTAAGTATTTGTGGTGAGGTAACGATCTTTTTAAGTTTCCTAGATCCCATTTGTTTCATTAAACTAGGTTTTCCACTTGGAAGTACTTATCAGTTTGGGCAAGAATTCTATTGTGCCCACATGTTTATTTTACTGCAGAAAACACATCTTTCACTTGGAAATTGACAAAACCTTTTTTGACAGAACAAGATAAATTTGATAATAAGTGTTTAAAATAAAGGAAGTTCAGTATGTTAAGGTATATACCTAGGTATGTTCTATAATAAGAATTAATTACTGTATATTTTATTGGCCTATCCTTATTTTCTCTTCTCTGAGACCTTGAACTATAGTAACAAGCTAATAAGAAATATCACATGTGTATAAAATATACATACCTCTTTATATACTTTCAATGCTAGTCTCTATTTAAAATATTAACATTATCTTTTACCAGATAAAAAAATTGCATAAAGTATTGTAGCAAATCCTGTTGGGAACCACCTTGTCCATTCACATCTCTGCTGCCTGCAGTTGGGTTATAACCCATCATCAAGGAGAGGAGCCCTCCTCAGTCCTGGTGGGCTGGGGTTGAACTCAGTCATCCAGTGGAATGGTGGAATGCTGGTGAGCCAGCACAGCCCAGAGCCAGGAGGTGGAATGGAGACAGCATTGATTCTAAAAATAGGACAGGAGAAGGAATGTGCTCTGCACTGTCCTCCTGTCCTCCAGGTGACAGCCACCAGCAGCCACAGGGAGGAAGAAGCAGTGGCCGACATGTTTTTAGGAAGGCAGGTCAGCAATGAACCTCCTTCATTGTCTTGAGCCTCTGATTTAATAACCCAGGGAACCAGCCTCATGAAGACTATTTGTTATGTCGGAGTCTCCCCTTATCTTTTGAGATGGATGTTCTGTTATTTTCAATCAAAAGCATTATGGCTGATACCTGACTCAGTCAACAATTAACTCACTAGTGCTTGGTCAGCTTTATTGATCAATCATTACCTTGTTCTGGTCCTAGCTCTTACTGAACAGCAAATTACCAGTGTGTGTGTGTGTGTGTGTGTGTGTGTGTGTGTGTGTGTGTTCCCAAACCAGTCCAGACAGATGAACACCAAGACTCTTCACCATCATGTAGGTAAGTAGAAGTAGAAATAGGGTTTCCCTTCTCCAGCCTGCCAGGTATCCCCTCCAAACTGCTCTAGTGCTCCATGCAGGTAACTTAGACACCTGCAGTGCCACTGGCAACCCCCTCCTCCCAGGGAAGGGAAAGTGGCGCGGCCTGCATCCCGGCACTGAGGGGAGACCCTCCCCACGCCTGCTGACTGCCTTTCCCATGTGGCTGCCTCCGGATCCCTGGGTTCATCTTGGCCTCCTTTCAGCGGGAAATCCTGGTGAGGGAGGGAGGCTAGCATCTGAGTGATGAACTTGCCATTTGCCCTGTGTAAATGAAACGGCAACTTCGTCTTCTTTCCCTGGGTGGGACTGCAGTGATGATTCTGATAACCTGATGGACTGGGTCACTGAACTTTGAACTTCATCTCAATGGTGGAAAAGCCACTGAATGGCTTTGAACAGTTACCTGGGTACAGAGAAGAACTGATTCCCAGGGCTCTGTATTTCCCCACCCAGTGGTTCCCCTCCTTTGCCTGACTGGTCCCCTCAGGCCTCGGGGTCTGGGACTCCTGGTACAGATGGAAGCATGGCCTTCAGTCCAACCAGGGTCAGAGGCCACAGCCTCAGGGCCTCAAAACTCCAGCAGTGGGTGACCCAGCAAAATCACTTCCCGTCTTTCTGCCACAATCCCCGGTGAGGCCTGGTGGGGATGAAAGTACAGGCAGAGGAAGGAGGCCAAGCCAGGATTTCTCTATTCCCATTTTTAACTAAAAAAAAAAAAAAAAAAAAAAAAAAAGGACAAAAAGTTGGTTAAGAGAAAGGTAAAAGGGCTGGGATGGGGCTGGGTGGCAGAGCGCTTGCCTCATATGCATCAGGCCCTGGGTTCAATCTCCAGTCCCTCAAGAGAAAATGAGGAAAAAGAAAGGTAAACCCACCAGCAGCAATGTGAACAGTAGGAGTCGTGTTAATAAGCGAGTCCTGGAGAGGCCCACAGTCAGCAGGTGTCTATGGAGACGTCCCAGTTGCAGAGAACTGTGTGCTGAGACAGGGCCTCCTTGCTTCTGTGTGTGTCTGGGTGGCAGTAACAGGGACCTTTGGGAGGACATCCTGACTGGTGGGGAACTAGGAGGACTGGCCCTCCTGCCTGGGGCAGTCCTCTGGGCTTGGTGTGAGACTGGAGCCCACCTGACTCCCAGGATATCTGCACAAGGGCACAGCACACATCATCTGCTCTCTCCAGGTGCAGGGATCCCATGGGAAGCCTGTTCAGCAAGATCTAAAAAGACAGAGTAGAACCCTTTGGCCACCTTAAATGACACCAACTTGTGAATTCCTAGGAAACAAAATCAAATCTGAGATAAATGAGTGAAGGTATTTGGCAAGTTAGGTTCCTAATGAAACCCTTACAGCTGTTCTAGCCATTTTCCACAACTGTACTCACATCAGAGTAAACAACAAATCATTCTTTATTTATTATAGCTTTATTCAATTGTTTGAACAACAAGTATATCATGGCTCAATGATAAGATTTTATAATGTGGAAAAAGTGACCGGGCATCCTGCATGCTTTTCTAAGGTGTGTCTCTGTCAGTAAAGCCCAGCCAGGGTGTGGTGGAGACCAGAGTCGGCATGAAGTTACAGGTTTATCAAAACAAAAGCTTCACAGGTCATCTCACTGCAGACAATGGAAAACCCACACAGCGCTCTGCGGCTTGGGCTGATATTTAGACTGAGCCAGAAACAGCCACCAACAACAAATAGTCTACTGAGAATTTGGGGGTCATTCTTTTTTTTAAAGGCATTTCCCCCAATGTTGAACAATGATATATTACTTTATACAGATTTGTAGGGCACTACCATACAAGGAACAGCACTGGCAGGGCTTGAGGGAAAATGGAATTCCAAACACCCCATTGCTGGGATTTGGGTGAACACTGATAACCAACAGTGAACTGAACAAATGACATTGTTTGCTAATTTGGGCAAACAGGAAAACTTAATGGAAATCTGGCTCTCGGCTGTGAGGGAAACTGCCCTCTTTGATTTTTGTCAGATCCAGAAATGAAAGATCCACACTTGATTTAAAACTGTGCTTACAGATAAAATGCTTGGCACTTTATTTCTGTCTTTACTTAAAATTATTTCTCTTAAAATTTATTTACACTGGTGCAGAAGGCAGAGAGCAACAGCGTGTTCCCTTCACCCTAATAAAGAAACCCCCAAAGAAAGAAGAGTATCATAGAAACTTCTAAAAATGTTTGAAGGGGAAAAGTGGCATTTTTTGAGTAGTGGTGGAATGTTTTCTTGATGGGTGGAAATAGTAACAGTAGACACTTGGAAACATAATACTGATTTTTTTTTTTAATTTAATGGGAAAAATACGCTTAACCATATTGCAGTTTATCTGCAGAAAAAATCTGTGCATGGAAAAGTAAAATGTGTTGCTAATGTGCAGAATCATCATAATCAGACAAAAACTCAATAAAACTTTATTTATATGGGTAATAGAAGTATTAGAAAAATGAGGTAAAGTAATACTTTTAAGTCATTGTGTTTAAGGTGTTTAGACAATGAGTCATTTTTTGTTTTGTGAACATTCTGCAAAATGTGTGGGTCAAAAATAAACAATATGTTTCAATGGTTTTCCATTTGTATTTTTGAAGAAAGTGATGCATTTAACAAAACACCAATTATTGAACTCACAGCCATAGTGCATCATATGTAGTCCAGTTGCTTAGTGATCACAGGTAAATTGTTGACATAATTATCAATATCTATGGGATGTTCATAGTTCTCTGACATTTTTATGTCAAAAATGTTTCAAATGAAGAAAAAAATCAAGCTTACTGTTTTCTTTGTGTAGTAACCACCTTCCTACACCCTAGAAGGAAGACTCTTGCAGAATACTTTCCATTTGGCCATATAGTCATTACTATTATTTTAATTCCAAGATTCTGATGAGAGGCAAATGAAGAAATAGTGGCTGGTGGTTCCAAGTCTAGTTCCATTGAAATTACAATGGAAGCTGTTTTTGAAAATCATTATAGAGTTAAATATGCTCATAGAGAGGAAAAGTAGAGAGTGGTAAAAATGAAAAGTTAGGCGTCCCACTGGGTTTGCTAGGGTATACCTGTAATCCCAGCCACTCGGAGGCTGAGACAGGCAGATTGTAAACTCAAGGGTAGCCTAGGCAATTTAGCGAGGCCTGCAGCAATTTAGTGAGACCTAGCTCAAAAGAAAATTTTAAAAAGGGTTTGGATTGTGACTAGTGAGAGCACCTGCCTAGCATGTGTGAGATGGTGGGTTCAATCATGTGTGGCAAAAAAAGAAGAAAAAAAATAGAGGTTCCCTGTTTCTTTTCTTCTCCTTACAAACCATTTCCTAGAGATAAGCTTTGTTAACAGTCCAGAGCATCTATCCCTGACTTCTATGTGCCCATATGAACTATTAAACAAAATATTTCAACAAATTAAGGTGAATGATTATTTTAAGTCTGATTTCTGTTGCTATAATAGGCTACTTGAGACTGGATAAGTTATAAAGGAAAGATTTTTATTTTGCTCACAGTTCTTAAGGCTGGAAGTCCAGGATTGAGCAGCTGTATGTGCTTGCTTTTGGTGATGGTCTGGGGCCCACTCTGCGCATGGCAGGAAAGCAAGCAAAGAGACACTAGAGGTAACCTTGCTTTACTGGAACCTGCTATCACATAGTAATCCAGCCCTGCCAGAGAACTCACTCTAGGAAGGCATTAATCCACTGGTGGGGGCGGAACCAACGGCCCCCAGGAGGCCTGCTTCCCAGCACTGTGGAGTTGAGGAATTCGACCTCAGCACAGAACCTGTTCAGACCTCAGCACTGATCTAATTGACTTTCACTAGTGATTCACGAGTTGGGCATCAGCCTGTCTATGAAACAGAAGGTGCTCCGATAAACTAAGCAGAAAATTTGGCTTTTTGGGAAGAAAAATTATGGAGAAAGAAGAAACTGGGAACAAAAACCAGATTGGTTATTTCAAAGTTACTTTCCTTACAGGGATGAAGCAGAGGGAACTACCTTACCATGCCAGATCAGGGTGTCGGGTCCCCTTTGGATTGGTTGCTGTGAATCTTCCGTTTTGGAAAACTAGCCCTAAGTTCAGCTTCATTATGTGCACACAGCATGGGGGACTCCGTCTTGACTTGGTCTGGCACACTTCCTCCCTGATAACAGAAGGTCTTCATTATAAACACTGTCCCCAGCCTACAGAGAGACTCCATTCTTGTTTGGTCCTGTCTATTGGAGTCTGGTACAGGAGATCAACCCAAAGCAATAGCCTCCCATCAATTTAATTTAATTTAGCAGGAGGGAGGTATGTAGAGGTAGAAAGTATGATGATTATTATTATTATTATTAACATTGACCCTGGGAATGGAGCCCAGGCACGCTTTAGCACTGTGCTACATCCCCGGCCTTTTTTATTTTGAGACAGGGTCTTCCTAAGTTGTTTAGAGCCTCACTAAGTTGCTGAGGCTGGTCTTGAAATCACACTCCTCCTGCCTCAGCCTCCTGAGTTGCTGGGATTCTAGGTGTATGCCATCATGTCTGGCTAAATGCATATTATTTTATTTTCATTTTATTTATTTATTCTTCTGGTGTTGGGGATCAAACTGCACTCTACCACTAAGGCACATCCCCAGCCCCTACACATATTATTTTAATCACTTGAATCATACTAGGCGTATCACTGGTCTGGAACTTTAGTTATTTATTTATCTTTGTGAAACTGAGGATTGAACCCAGGGATCCTTTATCACTGTCCTTTTATTTTTGAGACATGGTCTCCGCTAAGTTGCTGAAGGTCTTGATAAAGTGCTGAAGCTGACCTTGAACTTGTGATCCTCCTGCCTCAGCCTCTCAAATCACTGTGATTACAAGCATGTGCCCCTGAGCCTAGAATGATTCTGTAAATTAAAACAAACAAACAACAAACAACTTTGTTTCCTCATTTAATCTGTGGCAAAGACATTGAGTAAATCAATCTAGAGGGGCTCTGGACTGGAGATTCCTGGCACGGCCAACAGCTAATCAGGCAGGATCTCAGCAGGAAAGAGACGGCACACTTTCTTTCCCCCACACCGAGAAGTGGGGATAACTGGAAGTCTTTGTCATAAGCATCATGCCCCTATTTCATTCCCAGCTACACCAGCAGCCACAGATTCCTTTCTGAGGAAACTCACCATCAAAAATAAAAAAAACCCAAACCCAGCATAAAGATAGACGCCTGTCACAGTGTCCCTAGATGATACTCACAAGACCACTGCACTGCCTAAGCACAGAGCTTCCAAATTAGTCTTCCAGAGCCTTGTTTAAAAATAGGAACAGCCCATGAGGAATCACACTGAACGTTTGAAGAAACCCAGCCTTGAATAAGCCAAACAAAGGAACAGAAGAAAGAGACTCACAGGGACAGAAAGCTTGGCAAGTAAGGAAAGAGAGAGATTTACTGATATTCTCAAAGTTATTAGAACAAAAACTCATCTGGGAGTTAATATTATGGTAGCAGAAATAAACAGGTAAAGTTGAGAATATCACTCAGAGGACATAGAAATAAAGTCAGATTGGAGATTTTGAAAAGGCAGGAGTTCCAGAAACAGGGACACAGAAAACAGAGTGACCTAACAGCAGTGACCTAAGAACACCGAGCCCCAGGGCAAGAGTGCTCCAGTCAGGTTCCAGATGGGGCACCCCACAGCCAACCAGACCAGGAAGGACCCACACAGAGATCTTGGTGAAATTCCAAAACAGGGATGAGAAGGCCCCAAACGTCCCTGCAAGGAAAACCACAGGTCCCGTGTTTCCAGAAGGGAAATCGCTCTGAACAGCTTGAAGACAGCCAGGCGAAGCCCCCACATTCTGAGGACAAGTTACTTCCAACCTAGAAATGAAAAGCCAGCTGAACCGCGATTGGGGATGGAGGGAAGCTGAGTACTCTCTCTCCCGGAATCCAGGCTTCCATGGCCACACGTCTGTAATTATGGAAATGGGTGTGATTCAGGACTCCCCGGGGGCTGAGAACAGGGCAGGATCCTGTCTGTCTCAGAAGCTGAGCTATTTGGAGATCGACCCTGTGCTGGCAGGTCTGAAGTTCATGGATGTTACCTTAAGTATTGAAGAGAGAATACTTGTGCCCTCCTGCGTTCCCTTTCTATTTTCTCCCTGGTGACTCAATGGAGTGTCAGCATTACAATTTCCTCTGTAAAGCTGTCTCATTACCTGGAGGAACCCTGAAGGAGCAGGGGAGGTGGCGGGTGGAGTGCTTCTTCACAGGCACAGCACCAGGCCATATGCACTCAGAAAGATGGGCACTTGGCAGCGGAGTGGACAATAGCTTCCAAAGACCAGCTGCAGAGTGAGTGGATTCTCTAAATCTGCTATAAAATTTTAACTTGATTATGTATATTTATTCAACTCTTTTTGGGTCACAGAATCATTCTAAATGGTAGCAAAAATGTACATAGAAATGTTAATGGCTTTTTTTCCCCTTGTACTGGGGATTGAACTGAGGGGCAATAGTATGAAAGGGATATAGAAATAAATTTAAATTAGAGATTAGAGACCACGGAGCCACATCCCCAGCCTTATTTTGTATTTTGTTTAGAGACAGGGTCTCACTGAGTTGCTTAGTGCCTCACCATTACTGAGGCTGGCTTTGAACTCGGAATCCTCCTGCCTCACCCTCCTGAGCCGCTAGGATTACAGGTGTGCGCGCCTGGCTGTTAATGGCTTTTTTAAAGGAGATTTAAAAAAAAAAATATCTAGACCCATGCTGTTTAAAATATGCCTTCTTTTATCTCTAAAATATTTTCTTTTTTTTTTTTTTTTTGTCTTCAGACTTGTCACAGTTTAGCACATTCTGAATGCGGGTCCTTCTGACAATATTCTTTACAGTCTAGCTATCCGTCTAAATCCAGGCTTGATTAGATTTCTCTTTTCTTTTCCCTTGTTTTGTGTTCATTCTCCAAAAACTTCAAGTGCACAGGGCACATTCTCAACACCTACAGTGTGGAGGACTTTCCAGCCATGTGCGCATCAGAATCACCAACGATCATACTGAGGTAATTTGGACTTTTGAGAAGTTCCCGTTCACTGCCATTTGTCAGCCAAAGCAAAGCAAAGAAATGATTAATAGATTGGCTTTTGCCAGGCTGTCACCTGATGCATACAGTCTAGGAAGCTCCTAGTGGTCAGTGTACAAGGGTCCATAACTGACCTTCTGAGAAATATTCCCCTTCCTTCCTTCCTTCCTTCCTTCCTTCCTTCCTTCCTTCCTTCCTTCCTTCCTTCCTTCCTGCGTAGGACCTACCCTCTATGACAGGGTTACACAGGAGAATCACCCACTCAGCCTTTGAGGTCTGTCAGTGCCTGCCTCACACCTTAGAATGTCAGAATTGGAATCTCTGAGTGCTGAGGCTGCACGAGAATGCCAACCCCACTTTGTGAGTGAAGGAGCAATTCCCCAGGAGATAGGTGCTATTTGTTGTAAGTTCAGTTCTGCTGCATGTTAACCCTGCAACCACAGACAAGTTCTCTACTCAATAGTGTGTGGCTAATCATATGATCCCCAGAATCTTGAGGATCAGATTTGCTCAATAACTCTAGCACTCAACAAGCTATATGAACTGAACATGTTGCTTAACCTATCCTAAAGTGAGTGTTAATGACATTCTGTAACTCATTGAAGTGTTGAAAGGATTAAATGAAATAAGATAGGTTAGTGCCTGATTAAAAACTAAAAGAAAACACATGAGAGTTTCAATGGTCATTGTTGTTAACTTACTTAACCTCTCTCTCTGACCATCATCTGGAAATGAGAACAATAATGGAAACCACCTCACAGAGTGGTTCCAAACATTAAAGGAAATGAAATATTCCCAATAGTATACTTAACATATAGTGAACAGCTAAAAACTGTTTGCTGTTTTGATTTTCTTTTCTTTTCTTTCTTTCTTTATTTATTTGGTACTGGGGATTGAACCCAGTGGCACTCAACCACTGAGCCGCATCCCTGCCCCCGCCCCCTTTTTAATTTTTAACTTTGAGACAGGGTCTCACTGAGTTGCTTAGGGTCTTACTAAGTTGCTACAGCTGGCTTTGAATTCATAATCCTCCCAATATTACTAATAGGCATATGAAAAGCACTAAAGCAATACCTGTCCACTCCACTATGTTGCTGTAACATCACATTAGTTCATGTAAGCGAAATGCACTGCTCTTAAAAAATACACTATACAAGTGTAAGATATGTGTATAAATGCTCTATCTACAAAACAGATGTAGAAATGTATGAGTCCAAATTCACCAATGTTTTCCTGTGGTAGATTGAATGATGACCCCTCAAAGGTTTATATTCTAATTCCCAAGTCTGTGAAAGTTACCTTCAAGATAAAACAGATTTTGCAGATGTGCTTAAATTAAGGGACTTGAGATGGGGGGACTGCCCTGGGTGATAAATCTACTTTGCTTGAAAGTGTTATTATAAGAGGGAGGCAGAAAGATCAGAGTGGCCACTGCATCTATCCTAAAGAATTAAAAGTAGCACACTACAGTGCTACATGCAGACCCACGTTTACAGCAGCACAATTCATAAGAGCCAGGTCATGGAACCAGCCTAGGTGCCTATCAACAGATCAATGGATCAAGAAAATGTGGTATTTATACACACACACACAATGGTGTTTTATTCGGTCATAAAGAAAAAATGAAATTATGTCATTTACAGGAAAATGGGTGGAACTTGAAAGCATTAGGTTAAGCAAAATAAGCCAAACTCATGTGTGTAAGCTACTTAGAAAAAAGGAAAAAAAAAGATGGGGGAACTCATGAAAAGTGAAGGGAGATCAGGAGAGTAAAGGAAAGGAAGCGGGAGGAGGAAAGGAAAGTGGAAATACCGGGGAACAGTCTTGGCCACACTGTATTGTCCAACAGTGTGCATGTGTATGTCACCCTGAGTGCCCTGTGGGGGATAATTACAGTGCACCAGGAAAAACAGGAAAAAAAGATGAGAGTGAGCAGAAGATGTGGTGACGGAGCAAAAACCTGGACTGATGTGAGAATGGGGCCTGGAGCCAAGAAATGCTGGTGGCCCCTGCAAACTGAAAAGGCCAAGAAATGGCTGTCCCCCAAAACACCCAGAAGGGACCAACGGGCCCGGCCTACACCTTTGATTTCACTTCCAAAGACTCATTTCAACTTCTGTTATCCAGAACGGTGAGAGGATAAATTTACTTTGCTTGAAGCCACTAAATCTGTGCAGCTCCTTACAGCAGGGAATAAGAGAGCCATGTATAGTTCCCTTGAAGTCAAGGAAAGTGAGAGGGAATGGAAGATGGCTCACCTGCTGACTGCTTTGGGGCGTGATGGGCTCCTGACCTTTAGTTACTAGGATTTATTTTTCTTCTGAGGTAGGGACATACATTAATTGAAAGTTTATTTAGTTTTTAGTTCTTCCAAGAACAAAGTAAGCTGAAAAATCTATTAAATGATGATCTGTCTAAGACTTAGTCTGTACAAAATGTTGTGCGTTCATTGCTAGTTAGATGGCGAATGTTACAGTTTTACACAATGGAAGTGGAAAGACTCAGAGTGAAAATCAATATTGTTTCCTGGTATCTATAGATACAACTGTTCAAGATTATGTAAATAAATCTTATGTAAATAAAGCTGTTTATATTGCATAGATAAAGAAATTTGGTGAGGCAATTCCGTTTAAGTAGTTACTTTCAAAATTACCAAAAACATTTTTGAAGATATTCATGGTAGTAAAGGAAGACATTGTAGTTAGCAGGCAATGACACAGTTTTGACTTTGTATGTGTGTGTATATATGTTGTCAGATTCAGTATTTACTAAATGCAGAGCCTACAGTTATATCTGAATTTCAAAGAACAATAAATATTTATATACATATAAGTATGTATACCTTAGTCGGGACATATTTAGAGTAAAGAAAAATAATTATCTGAAATTCAAATTTAATGGGGCCTCATGTATTTTATCTAGCAATCCTAGTTGTATAGCTACTGGTAATACCAATACAAACAATCTCCACTTTTTATAAAAATCACAACAGAGGAGAGAACTGTAAAATAAAGATAATTTTAATCTTACTAAACATAAGCTTCTACTTAACCAGACATCACCATTTGAATTATCAGATACCACTGTACATTTGTCAATTAAAATGCAAATTTGGGCTATTTTTTTCCTGGTGAACATACTTCAGAGATGGATAAAACTCATGAATAACTGATTAATGGCAAAAAATGATATGTGGGTTTTAATGACACTGTTAGATAAGTAAATCAGTGAAATTTGAAGCAGGAAAAGGAGCAAATGGTTGTATAATTATAAGATGTCTATGGATTATACAACAGCAAGGCATCTCCTTAGGGGAATTGGCACACAGGGCTATTTCTAGGAAGTATTGGGGCACACATAATCACATTATATGCTTCCTTCTCTTCCTAACCATCAATTTTGCCCAGCTGAAATCTAGTTAAGTAAATTTCCAAGGCTCCCTGGAGGAAAAAGAAAGGTCACAAAGAGGCAGAGGGAGAACAGTTTCGTCTTTTGCTTTAGAAATCTGGAGAGAGTATAGTGCAAAGATGTCTATAAACCTTTTTATTTCTCCCTGCATTTCTCCAACAGTGGGTCCCTCTAAGACAAATGACTAATGCCATCTGTGTTCTAAGGACACTTTACACACGAAATCAAGAAACTGTAAAGCACGGCCAACAGTAATTTATAACTGAGATGTCAGAGCTCCAGTAGTTACAGATTTTAGGGAGCGAGAGATCAGTCATTTGATACTTGAAAATAATAAACTCCTCTTAGCTTTCAAGGATGTTCGAAAGAATCATCCCCAAGATGTTCCTACCCACCGGTTTAAGAAATGCACTTGCACTTGTGCTTTTAGATGTTGTCTCTTCTGTGTCCTAATACCCCTGATCTTGAACACACCAAGCACGTGGCAACCCTTAGTGATAGCCCTTGATCTGGACTGTGCCTTTTTGAACCCAGCCATATTCCGTTCCTGCTTCCAATTTACACCAAGAGTATTGAGATTCTGGAACTGGTCCTCATTCCCAGTTTTTCATTACTCTTCTCCATAAACAGTAATTTTGTTCTGGTCTGTAACTCTATTAGATGTCAAGTGAATTATATGCAAGTTTTGTTCTTGGTAAACATATTAGAGGGGAATAACTTGTCTTGTAATTTTGATATATGGGTCATTGATTTTCAAGTTCAAAGATAACCATTTATGGTCTTAGGTTAATGCAAATAAAATGTACTTTCTTCCCTTTGGAGGAACAAATGTAAAAGTGTAATGATTTGAAGAGAAGCCAAAGTATAGAAAAAGAAAATCCCTACCTGTGTACCGTTAAGAGCTGCAGTGAACCCGAGGTGACCGCAGTGGCATCACAGTTCATCAGTCGCTCTTGTAGCTGGAATAAGTGTAAAATCAGGCTTAAAAATAGACACAGCAGAACATGTTTTCCTTGAATGAAACTGACTTTTCTGTTACTCAAAAGAGTCGTTTTATTACATCTTTTTTTAAAATTTTTTAATATTTATTTTAGTTATGGGCGGACACAACATCTTTGTTGGTATGTGGTGCTGAGGATCGAACCCGGGCCGCACGCATGCCAGGCGAGCATGCTACCGCCTGAGCCACATCCCCAGCCCATTTTATTACATCTTGACATTGTTTTAACTTAAAATAAGTTCAACAGTGGTTTCTCTAACACACTCTCACGGGAGAGGGAGGTGACCAAGGAGCAAGACAGTGGCAGTGCTGATATATTGTCACCCAGGGAGACCAGCAGACAGAAAGACTGCTCCATTCTTCTCATGAAACTAATATTTTGTAAAAACCTATTCACACATTTTGCATTTGTTTTGACAAATTTTTCTGAAAGTATTTGCTTGGTTTTTTACATCAATGCTGTGGTTCCTCGAATACCTTTTGTCATTTTATCTTTTTTTTTTTTTTTTTTTTTTTGGTTCCAGTGATTGAACCCAGGGACACTTAACCACTGAGCCACATCCTCAGGCCTTTTTATATTTTTTATCTTGAGACAGGGTCTCACTGGGTTACTTAGGGCCTCACTAAGGTGCTGAGACTGGCTTTGAACTTGTGCTCCTCCTGCTTCTATCTCCGGAGGCACTGAGGCACTGGGGTTCCAGGCGCATACCACCACACCTGGCTCATTTTATCTTCTTAAATTGCACATAAATAAACCATTTCTTTACTTCATTGCCTTTCAATACTACTTCCTGAAAGCCCATTATTCAATGAGAGGATGTTGTATCTTTTTATAACAGGCATATTGATTTGGCAGTAACTAGCCCATTTTTTCTAGTAAACAACAATACATATGTGTATAGGAATATACCACCAAAATTACAATTTAACCTGAAACAATTTAACCTGAAACACATTGTCAGTATCCCTTTACTAACCCTTTCAGTTTTTAATATTATTTTTTATCAGATTTTTCCAATTATTTATTGCTACGTTTTTTTTTTTTTTTTTTTTTTGTACCAGGGATTAAACCCAGGGGTACTTAGCCACTGAGCCACATTCCTGGCCCTTTTAATGTTTTCTTTTCAGAAAGGGTCTCACTGAGTGGCTTAGGGCCTTGCTAAATTGTTGAGGCTGACTTTGAACTTGCAATCCTCCTGGCTTAGCCTTCCTATTGCTGGGATTACAGGTATGCGCCACCATGCCCAGCATTGCTAAATTTTTAAAACTTGAATTTGAAAGAACAGTGTGGTGAACACCTACCTTGCACACATTACATTTTACCTCAATTTCAGTGCATATGTCCTAAAAAAGGATATTTTCCTATTTAATCATGATACCATTATCATAATTAGAAAAATCATTTTCTATTATCTAATACTCAAACATATTTTCAAATTTCCCCATTTTTTGGCAAATTTTTATAGCTTAGTTTTATTTTAGGGTTTGTTTTCAAATTAAATGTAACATTTTTGCTAGCTGACAATCCTGTGCCAATCTTATATGTGAATATATACATATATATTCCATTTGTTTAGGGATAAAAGCTTAATTTGATTCAATTTATACACTTCTGGCCATTTTATAACTTATGTATATACTTCACATTGTATCCCATCAAGAGATACATGTCAGATTATTAATGACCATTTCATACAATGTAGAAGGCAAAATCACACTATGGTGGGTACTTCCAAATGTTACAAATAGCAGGTATGGTGATTCTGCCATAACTCAACAGATGTTCTACTAAAAATAATCAGGCATGAAAAATTGCAGAATAAAAAACATAGGGCTTATGGGGGAAATTGGGTTAGAGGCACAACACATAGAAACCTTATCAATTACACATTTCCAAAAAAAAAAAAAAAACCCAAACCCAAAACAAAAACAAAAAACAAACAATGACACTTATGGATTAAAAAATCATCCATACACAAGTGCAAAACACAGACTATGTTCAAATTGTTACCCAATGTATTAATCACATTCAATCAACATGTTTCCTAAAACCTTATCACATTAAAACTGAATTGTTCTTCCAAAGACTAGGAATGGAACCACCTCACTCCTCCAGCTCCTTTGACTTTAATGCTTTAGGATAAGAATCAAGGAGTGGTATAGCTGGAGGAGTGAGGAGGGAAAGGAAAAGGGAAATACTGGGGAATGATATTGATCAAATTATATTTTACTATCGTGTGCATATACAAATATATAACAATGAATCCCACTATTGTATATAATCATAATGCACCAATAAAAAAAACATGGAAAAAAAGAAAAAAAAAGTGCAAAAAATTCCCCTGAGTTATGGGTTCAGAAAAGATATAGCAGAATGTAATCTGTGGGTTAGTGCTTTGACACCATACGAATATCCTGTTTCTCACTGACACTTACTGGTTTTAACATCCATTGGTTGTCCTGGCAGGAGTCAATTATTTCAAAGGCAGTTGCAAATAATAACGTTTTAATTCCATCAATCCTTCTTCATTTGGAGATGAACATTGATCTGCATAGAGAGCTTTCCTCTTCCATACAGAGGAATGTCTCACTGTTTTCCTTTGGACTACGCGCATGTATTCTTCTATAAATGGCCTTCCAGTGTCTAAAAGCCCTGATATTGGATTCCATCAGCTCTCCTGTCTCCCAATTTATTTAACTGTCTTTAATATTACATGCTTTGGAATTCCTTCACTGTTCTGGTCAATTTCTTGGATAGGCTCAAATAAAACTTTTCAAGCAGGGTCTGTGGAGTAGATTGAGATAATGGCTTACCTCACCCTGGAGCACACTGTGAGTGATGCCACTCAAGAGCAGCAGAACTTTGCTGAGTCACAGCTCCCTGTTGACCCTATTTCCACTAAAATGGCTGAGCCAAGTTTCATGCAACTGCACTCATTCAATTTGTTTTGAGACAAAGAAGAGACTGTGTTAAATCCCATCTTAGTAAATGCAACCTGATTGCCTGGACATTTCCGTTGTTCCATATTTTTTATGCTGGCTATAAATCTAAGCATCATATTTTCATCCATGGCATTAACAAATTCGATCAGTTCAGAGACAAGGACAGAGCTTGCCCTTGTTTCTGATCATGTTGACCTTTCTTGGTTATGATCATTCATCTATTGGGCTGTCTTTTCCTCTAGCTAACATCTCTCCAGCTCATCCTTGAAAACACCTTATGAGAGTCTTTCAAATGCTTGTCTCAAGACCAGATTCCCCGGGTCTACAATATAGGCTTTAATTGTCCCTTTAGTCACACTCTCTAAACAAGAAATGAGGCTGATGCGGCCTCACATGTTTGGGTGAACCCCTGCTAGCCTCGTGATGCCTTTCACGGGGCTCACAGACGGCAGAGTATCAAGCCGCCCATTCATCAGTGGAACAAAAGCAGCTATTTCGAAACCGGGAAAATGAAATATGCTTAGGGGAAATTAACTTAAAATTCAAATATTGAGTTGTAATGCTTGTTTATTTAAAATATCCTAAATTTCCACTGTGCTTTGATGGTGGAGCATGAAAATATAAAAAGTGTCAATACGTGGTTAATTCCCAATGAAAGCTTTCATTTAGGTTTTTGATGCACTGCATTAATTTTTATGTATTTTGAACAAGTTCTCATTAAAGTATTTGTAATATTTTAAAGGATAAAATGTTCGAGTCAATCCTGTTCTCCAAACCTGCTCTTAAAATGCTAACCTCCTTAGTTTATAACACTGGCTGTGAAGTCTTGTTAAATAACATTTCAACATCACTGGCTTTATGCGCTATTTGATATGTCTATAAATCTACCTAAATAGAAAGGAGGATCAGTTAACAAGGTCCCACCAAAGGGATCAATCCGTAATTTCATGGCAGAGTCTCCTAAGGGTAGATTGATCTGTGTTAAAATTCTAACATTGTAGATCTATTCAGGAGTGGAGTCTACATAGCATTACTTCATACAGTTAAAATCCAAGGGAGAAAAAGTCAGATGACTATTTTTGTATAAACTCAGAGCGCTAAAGAAGTGTTTCTGGCAGCACATTTTACTAGACCTAAAACAACACCATCTTTGTCTTTGAATTCATGTGGGAAAAATCAGTCTGTAGTACAATCCCCCAAATTTCTACTGTGAGTTAGTGCTGTTGAAAACCAACAGAGTGAGACATGTTGTTGAAACTCTGGAGACATAAATGTGCTCAGACGGATGCACTTACCTGTTTTTTTCCTGTTTATTTAAGATATTAAGAGTTAAAGAGCTAACATCTGTGGTTAAAGCCATCATAATCTGAATATGACTATATAAATAATTTTAATACAGGGCAGAACACTAGGCATTTAATCAAAGAGAAATAATATGATTAATATTATCACAATATATAAAAGAGTAATTCCAATGTTATCAAATGGAAAATATTGAGGTCAACTTATATCAATTCAAAAACCAATAGCATCAATCCTGTTTGAAAGAAGATAATTCAATTATTGTGTTTTCCTAGAGGAAATAAATGCTTTACTTTTTATTTATTTCATGGAATTCTGTTTCTAACTAGCAACTTGATAATTTTCATCTTCTTTTGATTTTTTTCTAAAATGTCTAGTAATTCTTACATGAAGCAAAGAATAAAGTTCACAAGATGAATTATTCCTTTCTTATTCCCCACAATGAAAACAAAACACAAATTGCTGTCTGCTTCTTTTATGTTACCTTTTTAAAATGTAGGTAATCACTATATTTTAAATGTAGGTAATATTATAGTGTTATTGCTTATCATGCTAGTCTATATTTTAGGAAATCACAAGATATATGGCACCAAAATGAAATTACTGCATTAATGGTACACAAAACATGTTCACTATAGAAAGTTTAGTTTACTTCAGATGACCTTCCTATGAATTTATTTATTTCTTTGCCTTCACACATCTTAGAAAAAGAAAAAAGCTTCATTAATTACGAACTTAGTTCTGGCTCACGAAATTACTGACCATGCATTTCATTTCTTTGTGGTGAGCTACTGAGGACCATAAAATTAGTGGAATAGAACATTGCTTCATGCCAGGTTCCATGCCAAGTGCTTTAAAAATAAACATCTTCTAACCAAAATGAACACTGTGCCAGGATGGATGTGTATTTGATTTAAAATGTTTTTTTTTTTAATTAGAAGAAATTTTTGGCTTAACTTGCCTAAAGGTCTAACAGTGCAAGTCCATTGTCCCCCTCAGATTGATGGGTTCCTTTGTGGATGGCATTTAATTAAATAAGGGAATGCATGTTCTTATTAACATGAATATTCTTATTTGTTTCTTACAGAAAGTCAAATTTTAGTGGCTACCTTAAATAATATTTTTCAGACTGGTGTATATAAAAGACTTTTAAAGTATAGTTGTTGCCCAAATATTTGCCCTGTTCTACCCAATTAATTTCTAGTTTTTTTTATTCTTTTTGCACTTTTTTTGAAATAAATTAAAGGTCTTGTTTTTCTTATACATGCTGGTCATGTTTATTTTCTTATGAAAACAAAATTTTCCCCTTCTTAGTTCTATACAATTCACAATATTAAATGACCCATAAGAATAAAAGATATTCATTTAAAAAGAAAGTCCTGACATAATATTCTCTAAATGTTGTTATCTAAAATTGTGTCACATTTCCTATTAGATATGGGTATCAGATAATGAATATGCTCTAAGTTAGAGTCTTAACTTTGAAGAATAAATTCCAAAATAAGAAAGAAAATTGAAATCTAAGCATACAATATTTTTTAAAATTAGATTAATTAGTACCCTTTCTCTCTCTCTCTCTCTCTCTCTCTCTCTCTCTCACACACACACACACACACACACACACACACACAGAGAGATGTGAATGGCATAATAATGGGTTTGAATATTAAACACTTGTTATGAGGATAATGTAGAAATGTTTTCTGTGTCTGCCATGAATGTCACAATCAGAAACGGCTTGGAAGGAGATTTCTATTGGTCTAATATAACAATATCTTTACTTTCTTAAAACTGGCATTTAAAGAGGTTGCTTACTAGGAGTGGTCTAATAAAAGAATTGATAACACCCATTTCCTGACCAACGTAGTTATCCATATACTAAAAAGAAAAAGAAGAGAGAAAGAATGGGGTTAAGACAGATAAAAGAGATGAGGTCATTTAAAATGTATAAGGTGATAATTTTAAAAACATTTTATTAGAAACCTAAAAACTATCACACAATAGTTTGAAAAATATCAACAAAAAACCCCACCTAATTTGAATTTTAATTTCCAAATCTAGGCCTCTGCGGGAATGCTAATGGCCCCAAAGCAGGCATCTAGATTGACTTTAATTAGTTAATTACGTTCTCAAAGTGAATATGATCTCACAGTTTCTCTAAGATATTTTAGAAGGTAATGAGGCTCTGAAATTACACTTGAAATGGCATTAATAAGGAAGAAAGATAAATATAGAAAGTGTTTTAATGTCTAATGTACATATGGGCAGATAAAAACAGTGGTGTGAGCCTACCAGGGACTGGCAGAGGGACACAGAGCACACAGTATGTCCTTTATTATACAAATACCAACAGATGAGTGGACCTCTCATGATCATGGCAACCAGTGAGGAAGTCTCTGTGAGAGTGTCATCCTTCCCTCTGGTATCTGACCTTTAGTCTGCAGGGCTGTGGGCAGGAAGTGGATGGAAAATGGAGAAGAGTAAAGAAACTAGAACCCAGGGATCTGCACTATAGCCTACAAAGATGGGCTGATACCTGAGGAGTCTTCTTACTCCCCAGTTGATGATGTGGGCATCCTGTAGGGAAGTGGGCACTTTTTAGCTCAACACCTGCCTGGCCTGGGCATCAAAGAAGAAGCTTCAGGAGGATCTGGGGGCGTTGGAGCAGCGGTAGGTTTAGGTACTCCCTGGACCACGGATGCAGGATCAAGCATATGCATGAGCTGCCACAGAACCTGGCACCTCCCCATAGAACTTCTGAACCTAAAAGTCATTCCACTTTTCTTTTTCAAAAGTATTTGTGGCCCACTCTAAACTGACAGATAGAAGGGAAAGAATTCTGGGAAATGCTTAGCAAGGCCTTAAGCAACTCAGTGAGACCCTATCTCTAAATAAAATACAGAAAAGGGCTGGGGATGAGGCTCAGTGGTTAAGTGCCCCTGGGTTCAATCCCCTGTAGCAAAAAAAAAAAAAAAAAAAAAAAAAAAAAAAGTTCTGGGAAATGGTGTCTAACCTGCACAAGTTAGCACATTGTGAGCTCACCAGAATATGTGAAGTAGCTGGGAAATAAGATGGCAGCCTGGTTCTTAAGTGTGTGCTCCAGTGGAAGGTCTCCACTCTGACAACTGGAATTGCATTCATCATATGCTGTACAAAAGAAAGGAGCTCCCTCCAGATTGGGCACTGGCTGAAACACAAGGTAGACCCAGAGAGTTCTGCAAAAGGAAGCTTAAGCAAGAGCCTCACAGAGCTGTGAGCAGCGTGAAGGACACTAAGAAGCAATAATGAAGCATCCAGGAACCAACAACAGCAGGAAGCTATTACCACCAGAGGCCTGAGGTAGCAAGAGGAAGGAGCAGCCATGAAGGGTGGCAGAGGGGCACCTCACCAAGACTTAGAGCCAAGGAAGTCAGCCTCTGTCTAAATTGCACCCAGTGAGGAGGGAGCAAGGGGATCAAATACCTGGAATTCTTCCTGATTCAGCTTTTCAATCACCCACCATTTACTAACACTGCTGAACACATCTGGGCAGCAGCAGATGAGAAAGCCCGGTGCTGCCTTCCATAGACAGCAGAACAGGGCAGAGATGGGTATGGATTCCAGCACAGGGTTGACAGCATAGCCATCAATTTAAATTAAAGTAGTCCCCTTCCATAAGCACACACATTTTTTAAATAACGTTTGCTAATGCCACTGAAAACCTTACCAGTCAATAATAGAATTTTCTAACTATTAACTAAGGGTGACAAATTTCTGGAAAATGCTAAATTACTTAAAAGGTACTTGAACCAAAGCATCTGCTTCTCCATCGTTCAAGGTGTCTTTGCTTTGCTCTAACGTCATGCTTCCCTGGGCAGCAGGACACTGTGAGCAAGAGCAGACCCTCCTGAATACCACCCCCTGACTTGGTAGGCTTGCAGTTCACCAACTGTTGAATCCGCACTCCCTCCCCCACTTTCCAAACTCCTGTCCACTAAAACCATGCGCTCTGTCCTGGATGGGGGCTGGGAAGTTGAGGCAGCATCTCCCTTCCAACTGGCTTGCCAACACTTCCCACAGCACACCATTGATCCCCAAGAGTACTGCAACTTCTGTTCAGGGTCAAGCTCGGTACCTCAAACAAGGGGGACAAGGCTCTGCCCTGCCTGCCATGCTGAGCGACCCTTGGAGCTGACAGCTGAGGGTGGCAGATGCTCCTGCCATGCCCTCCTGCCAAGATGCAGTGGGCATGCACTTCTACCCAGACTCTCTAGTCTAGAGCCCAGGTGGACAGCAGGCAGGGACCAAGGGAACAGGTGAGCCCCCCACCCCAGGATCCAGGATGTGTAGAGCAGGGGATTTAGACCCTCTCTGGGAAGGATGGCCCTGAAATAAGTCACCAAGCCCCACCAAGCATGCTCCATTGTCCCATGGGACTACTTATAAAACTCAAGTTCAAAGAGAAATTCCAAGGTACTCTTGAGCCATGATTGAATTCCCTTCTGACTATGGCACCCTCTCCAATGCACTAGTCATAAACCCAGAAAGCCTGCCCAGGGTAAGGCTTTAGATTTATTTATTTTTTTTTAATTCTCTTGGGAATTTTTACCATAGTCAAAATGAAGCCAGTTTCCTGAGGGGAATGTTCCCATGTCTGGAACATCTTGCAAATACTCATAAAATGAGGCACAATATTGAATGTCTTGGGTTTTGAGATAAGGAGTTTCAGTTTTGTACTTATTTTCTCTAATTTGGTGATAGGACTTTTCTGTTTATTATATATATGGTAAATGGTTTCTTATATTCTGGTGATATTCCAATAACTAGAAATTTTTAATACTGGAATAGAATGAAAACGATTCTGATGACCTCAGGGTGGCTTTGATAATCAGTCTTGCAGTTTTAACTCACACTCTCTAAAAAACATACAATTTCAAATATTCTTTCCAGATTTTGAATTTTATTTTGAAAATGGTATAAAGTGAATTACTCTTGGACAAATGTTAATCTCTCTTAAGAAGAATATTAATGCCTTCACTGGAAATAAAAGAACCCATCTAAGTATTCTAACAACCAACCTGGCTTTTGAGTTGAGCTATTGGTATGAATAAATTTATTTAGAATTGGGCTGGGGATTTGGCTCAAGCGGTAGCGCGCTCGCCTGGCATGCGTGCGGCCCGGGTTCGATCCTCAGCACCACATACCAACAAAGATGTTGTGTCCGCCGAGAACTAAAAAATAAATATTAAAAAAAAAATTCTCTCTCTCTCTCTCTCTCTCTCTCTCTATCTATCTCTCTCTCTCTCTCTCTCTCTCTCTCACTCTCTCTAAAAGAAAAAAAAAATAAAGTGTTTTAAAAAAAAAAATTTATTTAGAATTGAAATGTCAGTTTCAATGTGTCTGTTTCCACTGATTGAAAAACTAAAATTAATTGCCAAAATGTTACCTATTATTTATTTATTTGTAGTTAAAATTTAAATTATGGGAAAACTCTGATCTTATAAAGTATAAATTAATATAAGGTAATTTGAATTTTTTCTTTTTTATCTTAGAGTAATTGCTTAGGAAATATTTTATTCTTGTAACCCTCCTGATTTGCAAGATGTGTTTGTGTGTGTATGTGTGTGTGTGTGTGTGTGTGTGAGTGACAAATTATAAGCATCTGATATAAAAGACTGAAAGATATAAAACAGATTAGGTAGTGCAATGACGTTTAGATTCTTCCATTCTCAGACTCAAAATAAAAACTCAGACAAAATATTCTGACACAATGGATTATTCCAAATAGGAAGCATTACCATTAAAATATTTAATCACAGTATTTCTGAAAATCAGCTATAATTTAACTTTCACTTCTATTTATTAATTTTTGCATTTCTATTTTAGTAGTTTTATGGATTTCTACCCCCCCTTTCAAAATAAAAAGTTATACTAAAATGTAGCACAGCCAAGAGGTTGTAATTAAGTTCCAAAAAATAAAGCAGAAATTTATTTCATCTCATAGAAAATATCTGAGTTCTGTGTTTCCTTACACTGGCTTAAAGTGTTTAGGGTGAACACTTTTGATATGTTCCTGCCTGGCTCTGGGACCTGAGACTTCTATTACTAGTTGGTGTAACACAGCAGAAGTAGAACTGTTGAGGGTACCTTGGCCTTACCATCAGGAATGCCCCATTACCACCTGTGGGCCAGGGTGAGCATCTTCTACTCAGATCTGTCCTTGTCTGGTTCCTAATCTTCTATGCATGTGATGGGCCTATTCTTCATCTGCCTGAAAGCTAAACCTATGGCTCTGTGCCAACCAGCTATAAAGACTAAACACACTCCAGGCATTTGTCAGGAATAAAATGTTTATCCAGCTGCCAGTCAACAGCAACTCAGGTGAGAGATATTATATTTCCAGTGCTACCCCGTTGGGAGCCGAGAGAGCAGTCCTCTGCAAAGGAGAGGTAGTAATTGGACTACAACTGTTTGTTCCATAATCCCCCATAGAATAGTTTTCCAACAAAATTGAACCTGAAAATAGTCAATGACAGAATCACACTGATGTTTCCTTAATAGCTCCCTAGGTCTCTCTTGGCTGCTTTAGTTTTTCAAGCTAAATCCTGGGGTTGCCAGATTTGTCCTGAGTTTATGTAGATGCAGCAATATTTTTAAGGAAGAATGTGCCAGAAAACACTTCCAGAAGATCTTGATCAATATTGCTCTTTGACCACTTTTATTAGGTGTTAGTTTGCTATCGTAAAAAAAGTATACACTCTATGCCAATGAAAATGTAATATGCAATAGGCACTTATTGGCATTTATTTATATCTCTAGATAATAAAGAATTGTCTGTTTTCAAGTGCTTTTAAGTTGGTACACGGCCTATTCTACTTGTGCCTTATTTGAAGTTATATTTTTTCATAATGACAATGTAGAAGTAATGAAGAGAGAGGAAGAGATGTTCATAGGTGGCTGACTTAGCATTTATGTGTTGTGATAATTATTAATACAAAGTTTAAGGCTAACTCTACCTTACAGCCATTCCCAACTCCTCTTGATCATAAAGTTTAGGGATGAGACAGCATTTTAAACTGGTTTGGCTCCTTTCTAAATGTCAAGGGTGGTTCATTTCTCCCCTACAAAACACAGTTCCTGTGGACACAGCAAGGAGGCTATGCTGATGTCAAAAGTAAGGAGAAGCCAGGTAGTTGAATTAGCATGAGAACGAGGACAGGGATAGAGATTCTTCTTACAGGAGCATGGGGTTAAGAGGTTAAGCAGTTTATATCTTTTTGAATCTTCACAAATAAAATTTGAATGTTACTTTCTTAAATTGTTAACACTTCCTTAGGTTACTTAAATCAAAACTCCAATCCATACAAATTAGTCTAGGTTAATATGAATGTAAGGGAATCTGGGTAAGAGAATTCTGTCCCTAAGTGGCAAACCCTTTCTCCACAGAAAAGCCCTCTTCCCCATGGCTAATTTTAGGACTGTCAGCAAAAGAGTCCATTGTAGATAAACTTCCTATTTTCGTGTCACCCTGTTTACTTGGCCACTGGCCAAGAAGATACCAGCACTCCAGGTGCTGGACACCCCCTTACTATTTTCACAAATGTATCCAGTAGAGTACTTTGAAGAAATGTGCAAACCAGGCCTCTGGCCTTGAGCTGGGCTTCACAGAGATGTCTACATTTTTAAGATAAGTTTCAAATAGGCCCATGGTAATAGCTGGCAGGGGAGGAAAGAGAGGGGAGATGAAGCTCTCCCTTTCTCAGGTGTTGTCCTTGAAGAGTTAACTTGCCCAGAACAGTGAAAGAAGAAGCTGCTTTTATGTGAACTTCTGCAGACTGTGAACTTCTGAGCCCCTCCCCTTACATACTGGGTATAAAACTCTGAAACTCCCTGAACTCGGGGTTCAGGGGATTGATTGATTACAGCAAAGGCTGTGCCCTCTGAACCTGGCTGCAGCCAAATAAAACTGTTCCCTGCTATCTTCGGTGCCTTGCCTCGTCTGTCCCCACAACATTCCCTCTCACAAAATCTTTATTATGAAAGAGTGAATTACTATCAGCTTCTGAATAAGGTGAAATACATATGAGACCTTTATGGTAAAAAATACTAATAATATGTTTTGTTCAGTTTTGCTGTGAAGCTGGGCCTGCTTGCTATGGTTTGGGTGTGCTTTGAGTGTGTTCTCCAAAAGTTCATCTGTTGGGAGCTTGAACCTCAGTGCTGGGTAGAGGTGGTGGAGACCTTAACAGGTGGGGCCTCCTGGAAGGCGGTCAAGTCATTGGGACATTCAGCTCTAAAGGATAAATTCTTTTTAAAATTCTGAAAAAAAAAATTAGGATAAAATTAGGATAAAATATAATATCACAAGTGGGCAAACTTGTGCATCTATTGGACACTTACGAGTCCCATTGATGCCCCACACCGAGAGTCCTATCTCACCTTCTGTAAGTGGTGGAGGGTGTAATGGGTGTCAGGCTACAAAGTGAGTTCACATTCTGGTTTTGCCACTTCTAGCTGCATGATGGTGGGCAAGTCATTTAACCTCTCCATGACTTATTTTCTTCATTTGTAAAACTGCTCCAAATTTAGTGGTTTAAATGATAAAAAAAATGTTGTTTTCTCACAGTTTCTATAACTTTTTTATTTTTATTGTTGTTGTTGTTTGTTTTTTGATTCTGGGGATTAAACCCAGTGGCACTTTACCACTGAGCCACACCCTCAGCCCTTTTTTATTTTTATATTGAGATAAGGTCTCACTAAGTTGCTTAGAGCCTTGCCAAAGTGCTGAGGCTGGCTTTGAACTTGCAATTCTCCTGCCTGAGCCTCTTGAGCTGCTGGGATTACAGGCATGCGTCACTGCATCCAGCTAGTTTGGGATTTATTATAAGGTATTGGCTCACAGAGTTATGGAGGCTGTGAAATCCCAAGATCTACAGTCGACAAGCTAGAGCCCTGGGTGGGACAACAGTATACCTCCAATCCAGGTCCAAACACCTGAGACACAGGAGAGCTGGGAAAGTTCCAGACTGAGAGACCCAAGTCCCCGGAGGAGCCAAAGCTACAGTTCAAATTTAAGTATAAATTAAATAAATGTCCTAGCTCAAGGAGTCAAGCATTCATAGCTGCCTCTTCCTCAACCATTTTGCTCCTTGATTGATTGAATGATTTGTAACTGTGTCAGGGGAGTAATTGACTTAACTGTCTACAAATTAACATATCCATCTCATGCAGAAAGGCATTTCCACCTTTAGGCCCAGTCAAGTGGACACAAAAACATGTGCCATCTCTGTCACAATGTCTAGGAACACACAGTGTGGCTCCTCAGGGGCCCACGCAGTGTAGTTATGATTAGTATATTCACTTTTTGTTTTTCATTTTACCCAAAAAGAAAACAGGTGATGGTGTGTGGTACTATGAAATTCCTGTATATAAACACAGGCATTTGTTGAGAAATAAACATTACACTTTTCTAACACTATCACATCAAAACCATTCTGTGGACATAAATGGCCTCCTTCTCAAAGAGATCTCTAATGAGACCCTTAGCCTTTCCAACTATTATGAGCTGATAATATATTTTCTTATCACTTTAATTTTTAATTTTATTTATTTATTCTAATTTGTTATACATGATAGCAGAATGCATTTCAATTCATAGTACACATATAGAGCACAATTTTTCATTTCTCTGGTTGTACACAAAGTAGAGTTACACCATTCCTGTCTTCATATATGAACCTAGGATAATGATATCTATCTTTCTTACCCCCAATCCCCCTCCCATCCCCTCCCTCCCCTTTGCCCTATCCAAAGTTCCTCCATTTCTCCCATGCTTCCCCTACCCCCATTATGGATCTGCATCCACTTATCAGAGAAAACATTAAGCCTTTGTTTTGGGGGGATTGGCTTACTTCATTTAGCATAATATTCTCCAACTCCATCCATTTACTTGCAAATGCCATGATTTTATTTTCTTTCAATGCTAAGTAATATTTCATTGTGTATCTATACCACACTTTCTTTACTCATTCATCTATTGAAGGGCATCTTGCCTCTTATCACTTTAATATTTAAAAACATCCAGCTCATTGTGCTAGAAAAACTCAGAATTGTCACTCAGTATAAACTGTTTCCTTTCTCCTCTACAACTAAGGGCTTCAGGTTTGGAGGACAGGGCTGTGGTCAGCCTCCATATTTTCTTGCTCCTATTCTGAACACACCAGGTAAAGGGGAAAATGGTCATGGGCAGAAAGTTCCTTCTAGTAATATCACTGTCATCTGACACGGGGGGCAGAGTTCTCTTTTCTCGTGGGGTGCCTCCGTGGTTCCTGAGGGACCCCACTCTGGTTCCCTGGATTCAGGGTGTGCTGACACCTGCTGCCCTCAGCTCCTGTCTTCCCAGCATGCATATGTTGATCTCCTCTCACCTAGTTCCTGAAAGTCCTGGTAGATAAAAAATAAGTCCTGACTTCAGTAAACAGCGACGATTCTAAAAGATTGTATGAACGTCGGGGGAGGGTCTACTGTGGTATAGGAATCACTGCCACTGGCCACCACAGTCTGACCCCAGGCCTAGTACCACTGAAGTACCAAGGGCACAGGTGAAGCTGTTGTTTAGTTTTCTTGATGTTTCTCATCAGTTGGTTTAAAATGAGGAGAAAGCAACTTTGCCTCCCTCCTTGGAGGATGGGACACAGACCTACGGTGCCTTCTTTCTCCTACCCTGAAGTTAGGTGGGAAACTCACTCAGACAGAGCAGGTTTTCAGCAGCCCTTCTGCAAGCCTGGCACAGACAGTCTAGCACTAATGCTAAGGTGCTTAGCACCTATTGTTCCCAGCCTTAGCCAAAACTCTGAGCCAAGGGATATGAAAATGAGTCCTGGTGAGGAAGTCACTCATTGGAAAAATTGCACAATACTCCTTCAGAGAGGGCCTTTGATCTCAGGTCACGTGGCCAGCCACTACCAAGGTGTGGCTCAGGAAGGGAAAGTTAAACCTGCCAACTGCAAAGGCATGTTTATCACTGCTAGGCCCTGGCCCTCCATGGCCAGTACTTCACACACTTCTCAAATATGCCTGCTGTTCTACATAAAAGTTGTACTATAAATGCTTTCTATTATACTTTTAATCATCAAGCTTTAGTAGTCATTGATTGGCAGCTCTAAGCATCACTACTTACAACCTCTTCAGGCACTCGGGGTTGGGCACTAAGTGATGTAATACCACATAATTCCATTTTCACTGTCTGTCCCTTAACAGTAGTTTTTCTCTAATGGAATAAACCTGGCTTTCATCTGATTTTAATGTATTTTACAGCCTGTGACAAGCTTCATTCATGAGGATGCATCTGAATAATAAATTGTAAGGCAGCTACCATGAAATAATTGCTAACAAAGTGGGAGACCAGAATATGCACCTCTAGAGGAAAAAAGGATTTTTGACTTGAAGGAAAGTAAGAAGAAGCAGATTCAGGAAAGCTCTACTTGCCTAAAGCTTTCCTTCTTTTTGTCTAAAAGCAGGACATAGGTTTACAAAGCCAAAAACATGTCCTGTCACCCCTTCTGCAAGAGGGAATTTATTTATTTACTAATAAATAAATAAATTTACTTTCTAAAGTTTTACTTCAGGTTGAGCACTGAGGACAAGGTGGCATCCTATGCCCCAGGGGCTGGTCCCAGGGGAACCTACATTAACAAGCGTGGCTAACTGGTCTGCATGTGCCATTTCATGGCCTTCTCCCTGTGGCTACCCATAGGACTCAAGTTGCTTTTCCTTTGTCTTGTTGTTTTCCTATAAATTCATGTTTTGCTGTTGGAGATGCTATATAAGCTGAAATTAAAATCACCTCTTTCTTTGGGTGTCTGGAATAAGCTTCATTTGCTTTTCTTTTGTTAATCTGTCTTTTTTTCTTTTTTTGAACAAGAGTCCATTCTAAGAACCTATGAGGAGCCGGATGCTGTTGTAGCAGTCCTATAATCCCAGAGACTAGGAAGACTGAGGAAGAAGGTCACCAGTTCTAAGCCAACCTCAGCAACTTAGAAAACCCTGTCTAGAAAGGAAGGGAGGGAGGGAGGGAGGAAGGAAGGAAGCAAGCAAGGAAGGAAGGAAGGAAGGAAGGAAGGAAGGGGATTTATTCAGTGGTAACGCGTCCTTGGGTTCAATCCCCAGTACCAAAAAACTATT
Organism: Spermophilus citellus; assembly: GCF_964194105.1. Lineage (NCBI taxonomy): Eukaryota > Metazoa > Chordata > Mammalia > Rodentia > Sciuridae > Spermophilus > Spermophilus citellus. The sequence goes on from NC_138198.1 coordinate 123,778,365, forward strand.
AGGTAGGGTTGAAGAAATTTTATGTTTCTTTCCCTGTAACATTCTAGCAGTTTATAATTCGGGTTAATTAGTACCATCTGAAAAATAAAAGTAGAAAAATAAAAGATTTGGAAAGCAACAAAAGCTTTCTCTGTAACCAAACTTTATTTGGGTTCTGGAAGTTCTTTCCTCCACTTGGCCCATCCTTGCCAGACTGGTACAGCCCAATTTCATTGAGAATCCTGTTAAGTCAGTTTGCAGACATTCCCCATCCCCTGGATATCTGGTCACACCAGCCTGCCTTCAGCAAGAATGCAGTCAGGTTGGTTTGCTCAGAACCCCTGGCCTAAGGTCTCCTCGTGGTGATTTTCCATCCTCCGATGCTACGCTGCTTGCTGCTGTGAGCCCTCTGGTCCGTGCTGGATTTTGAATTGAGCCCAGTTCTGTGCTGAGTCTCTTTTCCCTATCACAATAGTTCCTGAATAAATATAAATAAATAATTACCACTTGTTACGGGCTGAATGTTAATATCCCCGCCAAAATCATATGTTGAAATCCTCATCCCCAATGTGATGAGGTCAGGAGGTGCAGAATGTAGGGTGTAAGCAGGTGGTAAAGGAGCCCTCATGAATGGGATTAGCGCTCTTAAATAAGAGACCTAGAGAGCCCCTTTCTCCATCTGCCATAGAAGGACAAATCCAGAAGACAGCTCTCCAAGAGCCAGGAAGAGGTCCCCTACTGGACACTGAATTTACTGGTAACTTTATCTTCAACTTCCAACTTCCAGAACTGTGAGAAAAAAATTTCTGTTGTTTAGAAGTCCCCCAGTTTATGGTGTTTTGTTCTAGCTGCCCAAATGGGCTAAGTCACATCTTGGACTCATGTCATTTTCTGCTTTTCTTTAACACAAGGAATTAGTTTTTTTTTTTTTTTTAATCATTAACCTTGAACATATGGTCTCTTTCTAAAGTCTTACTTTCATGCAGGAAACTAAAATTTTTCTAAGTGGAACTTTCAACCTGACTTGAGATAAATAAACAAAAGATATCTTATTTGCAAACACGTGTTGTAAAATTTGTTACAGAGTGACTAAATTATAAGCAACTTGAAAGTCTGGCAAATTTAATGACTGTTATCTAATTAGTTCCATCTATGATCTTCAAATAAATTACTCATCCAGATTCTCATTCACAAGTTGGCAATAATATTTCTAAGCACATCTGGGAATTTCGTGAATAGAAATAATAACACACTATAAAACAAATTTATTGTCAGTCTTTTTCTCTAACATCCATTTGGTCCAGTGCAAAATTAGTTTTTTGACACATATTTCTTAAAAATAAATTCATTCACTTATTCAGCTCTGTGTTGCTAATAAGCCCCACACCACGTGCCCAGAACTCTCAAGTACAATGGCAAATGTGAAAATCTCTGCACTCTAATATTTTAGTCTTAGGAAAGAAAGATGTGTAACATATAATCATGTAAATAATGATATGATGACAATCCTAACAAGGGCGTTGAAAGAGAAGTAATAATAGCTGCCATTTATTGAAGAATGACCACAAGCCCTCCTTGGGTCAAGTGTGTTATATAATCAATTAATCCTCTCAGCAATCCTAGAAGACCTCCTTGAATGTTCACAAAGATGCCACTCGATCCAACTCTAGTCAGAGTCCCCTGAGCCCTGTAGGCCTGTGCTCAGTGTGGGTCTGGAGTTCTTGTCAACCTGCACCACCCAGTTTTAGCCAGAGTCCTGTTAAGTCAGTTTATAAAGAACTCTCATCCTGTATATATGATCTGATTTCTCATCCCTCACCATCCCTCGGGTGATGTCTGATCACCCTGGCCTGCCTTCAATAAGAGTCCTGTTGAGGTGCACAACAAAATATCCCCGAATATGAGACCTTGACATGCTGGGTAGTTTGAACTGAGGGACATTAGAGGAGCCTTAGCATTAAGGTCCCTCCAGCCTTCCTTTAATATAAGGAATTAGGTGTTTTAAAAAGTCACTACCTTCGAACTCTCCTGTCTCTCTTTCTTCTTCAAAGTAAGTTAGAGGAACCAGATTCCTTTTCCCCAGGGTGAGTCAGAGAGGCTAGAACCTTCCTTCCCCAAAGCAAGCCTTGAAGCCTGGAAGGGTTACTGTCTCCCTCCTCCCTTCCCTTGTGAAAACGCTCATTCCAGGGGGAACCTGCCCTCTCCCAAGTGTACCACAGTCGGGGAGGAACATGGCCTAGAGGCCAGGAAGAATCTCAGGTTGCTTTTCATTCCAGTCTACACCACCGGACCACACCAATTCGTCCAGTTACATTTCTACCCACCTGTCCATTCTTTCTTTTTCTTCGGTACTGGAGATGGAGCTCAGGGGCACTCAACCACTGAGCCACATCCCCCGTTCTATTTTGTATTTTATTTAGAGAGAGAGTCTCATTGAGTTGGTTAGCGCCTTGCTTTTGCTAAGGCTGACTTTGGACTCTTGATCCTCCTGCCTCAGCCTCCTGAGCTGCTGGGATGGCAGGCGTGTGCCACCCCGCCAGGCATCCACCTGTCCATTCTTAATCAAACCTGAGCATAAAAACAGTTTTCCCTGGATCTTTGCGTCTTCATTTCTGAAGTCTCTCAAGTCATGTAAAACTTCGATTGAATGAATTTGCTGTTTTTCGTGTCAGCCTGTGTTTTTTATAGGAGTGTTGAGTGAGGAAAACTGTCCTATCTTCCCACACCTATACTTTGGTTTAGCTGGCCTCTCCCCTACTCCTGATGTTTCCTCTTTGTGTTTTTCTGTCCCCTGATCCCACCTTGCTCCTTGGCTATAAATCCTCACTTGTTCATGTTCTGTTTGGAGTTGAGCCCAATTCTACACCGAGGTTTCTTTTCCTCTGTTGAACAGTTTCTTAAGTAAAATCTGATTTTGTGACTTTCCTCCTGTCTAGCTGTGTTTTTCTTGGACGTGTAAGGGGCTTCCGTGTTTTGTCTTGCCACATGACTCTGCCATCATTTTTTTTTAATAGACCAGAAAACAACATGCCAAAGCATGACACTTTTGCATACTAAATGTTTCAAACTAAAGGAGAACCAAAGCCCTTCAGATCTTCTGCACCCTTCCCCTACCCCCATCTCTAGTCCCACTTTTCCTTCCAAAGCACAGGAGGGGATTTTCTTTGAAGTTCCCCTATATACCTAAAGGCTCAATCCTCTGGAGATTAACTCACAGGAAGAAAGGCTAGAGTTTGCACCATACCAAAACCCAGATGAACTTTGTTCCAAACTATTGTCTCTTCTTCAGGCCATGAAAATCATTAATCTTCTTCTAAGTTTCCCATAGTTCCCACTGTGAAGTGGCTATTTAAGCTTCAACCATCTGGTCTTTCTTTGAATTTCATATTTTGTATGACTCCCATGTACCTGCATGTTAATGAATTTATAGACTTTACTTTTGTTAATTTGTTCATTGTAACTTGTGTTTTATAGACTCAAATTATTGAAACGTCAAGGAGAGAAAAGAAGGTCCCTTTTACTCCACATGAGAAACCCATTCTCATGTAGTTGAGGCGGATGCCCCCTGCCTAATTCCACAGGCATGGAAGAACAGAGCCAGCCAGGTGGGTCAGAGAGCTGCGTTCTTCAAGTCAGGCCCACTAGAGTCTTCCTGGTTGGCCAAAGGCACTGACTCTTCTCTGGGCTCACAAACAGGAAATGTCAAAAGCAGACATGACCAAAGACAGGTGCAACAGTTGAAAAAAGAAGACCAAAGGAAGCTAGACCCTAGGACCCCCAAACAGCAAAGAGTCCCACCTCCAAGCCTGCTCTTTAGGGGCCACTTAAACCTGAACAAAAGGATTTCAAGGGAAAGGACAAGGAGAGGTAGTTGAGACGGCCCTGGGTCTCCAGGAACCACATCACCCTCACAGACTGTGGAAACCTGGAGAAGGAGAGCGAACCTCAGTCTCAATGATAGCAAAAGTTGAGCTTGCTGCAAATTCAGTACGATAAAAGCTCTGAACTGATTTTCACCTGATTTAAATAAAATGAGTAGGAATTTTCCTGTTTACATGTATGTGTTTGCTAATTGGATTCTTCTCTAGTGGTATAACTTGTATTTTTATACCAGGGGCAATACACAGTAGGGCTTTAAATTTGGGATCAGAATTCACATGTAAAAACTTTTAAAAATATTTCAAATATGAACACCAATATACCTAGCATCAAAATCTATGAATGTTTATATTTTGCTTTATTTCAGATTTTTTAAAGGCAGAATATATTACAGACTGTTGAAGTCCCTTTATAGACCTCTCTGATGATTAAAGATCTCTGTCCCCAAAGATAACAAGTATTTTGAAGTTATTGCATATCTGCCCAATTATTTTTGTGTTTATACATGTGTTCATAAAATTTATATTATTAGTCTGAGAGTTTTAAACTTTACATACATGACACTATGCTATAAGTATCCTATAGAACTAGTTTTACTTAATTAAATAAAATCTTTAACATATATCCATGGCCCATACATGTGATCTGGTTTATTCATTTTTTTTATTTGAACATAACTCATTTAATTTATTCCATTATCCAACTGTACACATCTCCACTGTACCCCGTTGTGAAGTTTGGTGTCTTTTGCTATCAGTGCTTCAATGAGCATTCCTTATTTACATATCTGAGAGTTCTTGGTGGTATACATGTAGAAGTGGAACACTTCGTCAAAGAGTACTTATGTCTTCAAATCAGGTACATATTTCAAGGTAACTCTCTAAAGTGGATAGTTTATAATCCCACTGGTATTTTTGGAATTTTATTTCCATCACCAATTTTAAGTTTGTGATTTTATCATTTCTTTAGATCCTCCTCATCAACTCTTGTTATCATAAACTCTAGGGTATATCAGTTTTTATTATCCAGTTTTGTAGTTCCTTGAGAATATTTTCAATCCCTTGAGTTTCCATGAGTAGACAATCAAGTAATTTTCTAATTTTTCTCTTAAGTTTTTTTTGTCAGTATTTGTATGTGAGTCTATATTTGTGTTTTGATATATAGTTGTGCTTCCTCACAACATGGTAGCCTCAGGTCTTTTGGACTATTTACATGTAGGTTCAGAGCTCCAGAAAGTGTTCAAGAAAATAAAGCAGAAGTCGCACCTTTTTTTATGACCCAATATCAGAAGTCATGGAGTGTCACTGATGCTTTCTATTGGTTAAAAGCAAATCACACTAGTCATCGCAGATTCAAGGGGAGGGGACATGTAAAGGGATTTCAGGAAACTTCTGCATATGTTTTATAATCACAAAACTTTCTCTTGCCCTTAAATTAGTTGTATTCACTTGTCAAACTCTTAACAACCAAATCCATTCACTTTACTTCCACTGCCCCTACCATAGTCCAAACCACTGTCTTTTACTTGGGATCCTAACTCTTCTCCTAACTTCTGATTTTGTCCAGATAAATTCCATTGGAGATTAAAGAGATATTTTGAAAATATACACTATTTTGAATCTTCTTGTCAATACATTTGTTTCCACAAACGGAGTGATTTAAAATATCAGAATTTATCCTCATAGTTCTAGAGGCCAGAAATCCAGGTCACAGCAGGGCCAAGCTACCTCTGGAACCACAGGAGAAGAATCCTCTCTTGCTTTTTCTAGTTCTAGTGATTGCTCTCTGGTGATGGACATTCCTCAGCTGATAGCCACATCACCGCAACCTCTGTCTCCCTCATCCTATGGCCTTCTCCCTGAATGACTTTGTCCAAATTTTCCTCTTGTAAGAACCAGCCAGTAGAGGAGGGCCCACCTTCGTCTATTATGACCTCATTTCACTTGATTGCTTCTGTAAAAACCCTATTTCCAAAAAAGGTTACAATTGTAAGTAAGGGGTGAGGACATCGACATATCCTTTGGGGGATACAATCCAACGCACTCCAGTCCCACACAGGACCTACACTGGGGACTTTAAAGGGAAATTCATCTCCTCAACTTTGACCTCTCTGCCTTAGTGTGGAAGGCAGTTTGGGTACAGCCTCTTCACTTTGCTAAGGCTCTCACGCTGCCTAGACCTTCCCAACTCTCCTCCTTGGAGCTCAGGCCAGAGCATGAATATCACTGGGATCCAGCTCCTACTCCTTCCTCAAGAGCCTACCACTGATGCACTAAAATAGCTTATACGCAATGTATGCCGTAGTAGAGTCCTGGAAAGATCGAATACTCTGCCTAGTTGTATAATTTAACTGCATTTCAAGTTTTTTTTCTTAGGGAGAGGACTATCATGGTTTGGATCTAGAATATCCACCAAAGGTCATGTGCTTGTTTGCCAGTTGGTGGAACTATGGGTTGGTCAAGGGGCCCTCGTTGGGGGTCACTGTGGGCATATCCCCCACAGCAATGTTTTACCCCCACCCTTTCTCTTTCACTCTCTCTGCTCTCTGACCACCATGAGGTGAATGGCTGGCTTCACCATGCACTCCCTGCCATGATGATCTCTCTTGACCTGAGCCCAAATCAAGGAAGCCAGCCAGCCATGGACTGCAACCTCTGAAATCATGAGCCAAAATAGATCTTTAATTTGATTTTCTCGGGTGTTTTGTCACAGCGATGGAAAGCTGACACACAATCTAATCCAGAGATCTAATTACCACTTATGGCATTGCATCTTTTTTTTAAAGGAATATTTGATCATACATATCTAATTACAATTAAACTCTTAGAAAGGGATTGCAAAATAAATTAGGGGAATGATGAAATATGAAAGTTAAAATTGAGGCAAAAATCAAACAACAATATCGTAATGCAGAGTCACATGGTAATAAATGATTGATAACATATAAGTGCTATTCCATTGCCTCCAGGGCTGGTATTTGTGCTTTAGTAATTGCAATTATAAAGGAATTTTAGGCAAGTCGTGGGAGACACAGTGTTTCCTTCTTTTTTCCTGGGTTGTCAGGCCTTCCTAATAGCTTAGAAGCACAAACATGGTAGAAGTTTGCATTTTTCCTAAAATTGCTGACATCACTGTGGGTTCCCAGCTTTTGGATTCAGCGAGTGAATAACTCTCTCAAGCCTGAAGAAGGGAACTTGAGGAACAGGGTTCTACCAGCTAACAGTCCCACGAGCAGGACAGTTGATAGTAATTCCAGACCATACTGAACTCCCACAGGAGTTCTGCTTCTCTGCCTATTGTAACACAGAATTCCGACACCTTCCTGCATTGCTGGACTAATTGGGGGAATCATGGTGCTATTATTCTATACTTTAGAATATAATTCCCAAGTTTCCAAAGGTGGCAAAGACATGTCATCAACTCCTCATACGAATGGATACTTGCTTTATTTTGCACTGTATCAATTGGGTTACCCTATATAGCAAGAGTTCACCAAGCTGTCAGAGGGTCCCTGAATCCTAGAAGTGGGGAGAGCACACAACAACAAAGTGTTTCAATCATATATAAATTGGAGTCTTTGATGTGAAATAGAGAGTGACATTAAACCGCGGAATGATATTTTGCTGATCTGATACCTCTGTGAGTAAATAAACAGGTACCCCACACAGCCCTACACACTTTGTGTCAAGACTTAAAAGTCCCCCTTTTTTAGCCCCTTGGCTCTAGCATGTGCCCATCTAGCAGAAGCTAGCTGCTCATCAAAACAGCACAGACACTTCCACTCAATAACTGTGCTCTGCAAAGCTGATGTGTGCTGCTTCCCAAAGGACAAAAGCAGCCAAATCTCTTGAAGTGGATCTATAAAAGGGGTTGAGAGTCCATTTCTCACAGGGATATTCTCAAGGAGATGGAGAGAGGAATAGAATATTAATGTTTATTCATCCAACACTTCTTGAGCTTGTATTGGGTGAAGAAATGTCATTCAAGGCACTGATACACACATGTGAAAATAAATAGCATGAAACATCTGCATTTAAAGGAGGAGAGAGAAGACACGCTGTGATTCAGGGCAGAATGTGAAGTGTATCCTAGAAGAGGCGGAACCCAAGGGGAAGTTCCTAAACAAAACTACAGCAAATCAGCTGATGAGTGGAGGTATGTAAGATCTTCAACATACAGAAATAATCAGAGGTGGAGTGTGAGAAGGAAGAAAGTTCTAGGTAGGCAGAGAAGCCTGAGTCAGGGCACAGAGCTGGGACTCTACAGAGATGGAGTTACCCAGCTAGGCCTGGAAGCATCATGGACTGAAGCCACAAGCTGTGGGGCTGGAGGAGTAAGGAGGTCTGCCTCTCTGACAGCTTTGAATGCCAGTCACTGAGTTGCTATTTGACATTTTAGAGGGAAGTTATGGTGGATACGGAATTTACTACCTGAATGGGAGAGTTTTGAAATGAAAGTTTCATAATCATTAGTTGACAGTTATGACAGAATGACAGTTATAACCTGGTACTTTCTGGAATCAGAGACCTATGGTCACACTAGTAAGTGCAGAATTCTCCAAAGAGAAGCTTTGAATGGAGAAGACTGAGCTCATTGCAGCGAACAGGCACGCAGGGTGGGCAGACCTAGGATAGCTGTTAGGTTCCTAAAGCTGCCACAACAGAGTACTGCAGGCTGGGTGGGCTAAGGCAGTGAGGATTAGGCAAACTTATTGTTTCACAGTTCTAAAAGCAAGAAGTGCAAATTAGATACTAGCAGGGCCATGTTTTCTCTGAAAGCCCTTCCTTTCCTCTTCCTGGCTTCTGGTGTTGGTGGCAATCCTTGGTGCTTCTAGGCTTGTGAACGCATCTCTCCAACCACTGACTCAGTGGCACTTTGTGTCTGTGCATGGTTGCTCCTTTGTGAGTGTATGTTTCTATTTCAACACTTATAAAGACATCAATTGGCCTGGATTAAGGGTCAGCCCCACTCCTGAATGATCTAATTTCAACTACAGCTGCGAAGACACCACTTCCAGCAAAGGCACATTCTGAGTTTCCAGGAAGGACATGAATCTTTCAGGTCCATGTTTTCTACCCAGTACCAGTATTGTACAAGGGGACTTTGAATGAATGGCAGACAGACAGCATCTGAACCACAGAGATAGAAAGGGGCAGCACAAGAGTACAGGAAAGGGGTGAGGAAGTGGGGGCTGTTGGAATTTGCTTACTATGAAGCCCTACCCGGAAGACTGGTGGGTGCTTTTAGTACTGAGGGTGCACTTGAAAAGTTGGGAGTAGCAGACTAACATAGTATATCTTATTGACTTCTACCTAGTTTTCTCAAGTCTCAGCTCCCTCTTTGCCACTTCTGGGAGAAGAAAAGAAGTTCAATAATAGAAATCAAATAGGAGTTGCAATCGAGAGACCTTAGTCAGGACTTGACTTTTAACTTCTCCACTTTGGGTAAGACATGTGAAATTTTGGTCTGCTCCTCTGAAGATGAGGACATTCTTTGCAAAGTGAAGATTTGAGGGTAATTAGTAAGGGTCCTTCTGCCTCCAGATGCTCTCTTCAGAGGAAGCAGCAGAACATCTTTCCCTTGTCCTGCTTAGGAGGATAGACTTTCAGTTTGACTCCTGGCCATCACTTCTTTAGCAGGTTGTATCTATCAGACAGTGTTTTGTGGTTGCAAATGACAGAAACAGACAACCCTGAGCAAAACAACGCTACATTAGGTGGCGATTAAAGGTCAGCACCAGGGTCAATTTGATGCATGCACTGAGTTACAGTGAATCTGATCTCCTTTCTTTCCCATGCATGACTATGGTGACATCACTTGCTCATTAGTGAATCCTGGTCAAGAGTCTAATGACAATATTCCTTAGCTGTACTGAAGGTAGATGGAAAAATGATTTCCCCCAAAGGAATGGGGGGGGCAGAAAGAAATATTGGATAGTAGTCATCTAAGAGGAGAACCCAGGTCTATTGCCAAGAAGTGTTTGGAATTTATCCAAGCATAAAGATTTCAATAGTATATTTAGATACTATTATTTCTACAATTGTTGATATGTTATTAATAGTTATCACTAGTATTTTAATTTAATGGTTATGAGCTCATGCTCCGGAGTCACAGAGACCTAAGTTTGAATTCCAGCTCTGTCCCACAAATACCGATGTGATTTCAAGAAAGCAATTGACTACTTAAATACTGGAAGCCTCAGTTTCCTCATATGTAATATGTCAATGATGCTAATACTGACCTTATAGAATTACTGTTAAAATTAAAGGACACAATATGTACTAAAGAGCTTAAGGTAACACCTGACTCATAAGATATTTATTACCTGGTAATACTAATCATTGCAGACTAGGCCTCATGTGATTTATGTATATTTTGTAATTGTAAAAACAATTTGACATAGTTAATACTAGAACCCATCCACATGCTTTTTGTGAAGTAGAAATGGAGGTTACAAGCGAGAAACTAGTTTAAGGTCCCATAGTTGCATGAACTGCCAGAGCTGTGCTGGAGTCCAGCTCTGCCAGAACTGTGGCCCAGGGTCTTGACCAGATCCAACTGCACAACCCCAGGCTTGTTCTCTTTTCCAGATCAAAGGTGAAGACACTGGCCCTAGCGCTGCTGGGATGGGAAAGTTTGCTTCTTTCCTAATTACTACTTATTACCACTAACCTCTTCAGCAATTCTATTCTAGTGTACATTCTGCTATTCACTAAAATCAGACATTGAGGAATTGAGTTGCATTTAAATCAGGGCAAGACTAATGTGTTTTATTAATAAGTTTAAGTTGAAACCCAAGATAGTAGAGGGCAGTTTGATGAATAATACTGAACAGATGATATCAACTTTGCATGTGCTATCCTATCCAGTTGTAAAAATGGATCGAATCACCTCAGATCCAACTTTTCTCTTATTTTGTGCTTGTATGTTGGATACCTTAAGGAATTTAATTAGTTGAACGTTTTTAAAACAGCTTTGCTGAGATATAATTTAAGTAGAAATTCACACTTGAGCACACTTTAAGTCTTTCCCCCTAGCCTTATTACTTTGTACTTCCAATTTTCTTTTAAAAAGTCCTTGCTATTCAAGAAACACAACTTTTAAAGTCCACAATAACTCTTAAACTAGATTTCAATGCTACTTATGTTCTGGCAGCTTTACTGAGGTATGAATATTTATCTTTAGTTGCTCATCATCAAAAGATAAATAAAAAATTCCTGCTGATTCTCACGGACAATAACGAACTCTTTTGGGAGTGCTAATACATTAGAAGCACATTTCTCTATAAAGAAATGAGTCAAGTTGCCAATGAATGCACAACTTCCCATCAGTTGTCTTGGAATTCAGGGGCACAAACAATGGGGAACTTGCAGCAAACCCCAGTAAAAAGGAGTGCACGGCAAGGTGGCCTCCGCAGGGGCGGCGGGGCCGGGTCCCACTTGTGGCTCTGCCTGCGCGGGTGTCCGCGGGCCTCGGGCTCGGGCCGCGCGGGCCCCGGGCGCGCCCCGGGCGGCGGGAGACCCAGCCCCGCGCCGCCCGCCCGCCGCGCGGCCCCGCCCCCTGGCGCCCGCCCCGCCCCCTGGCGCCCGCCCCGCCCCGCCCCGCCCCGCCCCGCGCGCCGAGCCCCGCCCGCCGGGCGAGCAGAGGGCGCGGGGCACCGCCAGGTCCTCGCAGCGCTCGGCTCGGGCCGGGGCGCCGCGGCCGCGCGCCCAGCCGGAGGAGGAGGAGGCCGCGGAGGAGGCGGAGGCAGGCGGCGGGGGGCGGAGCTGCCGGCGAGGGGGACGAGCGCGGCAGTCGCGCCGGCGCGGGCGAGGAGCGGGCCCGGGCGGCCGCCGGTGAGCGTCGCGGGGCCCGCGGGAGGCCGGCAGGCTCTGGCCGCCCGTGTCGCGCCGCCGCCGAGGACCTGCGCGGCCGTCTCTGCCGCGGGCGCGGGCGCGGGTGAGCGCAGCGAGGCCCGGCCGCCTCAGGGCTGGCGGGGCGGGGCGCGGCGGCGGGAGGGCCGAGGCCTGCGCGGCCGCGGCGGCGCCGCCGACCCTCGGCCTCCGCGCCCGCCGGCCGCCGCCTTTGTTGCCCGCGGCCGCGGGGCCTGGGCGCTGCTCCCGGCGGCGTGCGGGCCGGAGGCCGCGGCCGGGGCGCGGGGCGGGCGCGGGCGCGGGGCGGGGGCTGCGGGCGCCGCGGGCCGGGCCCGAGGCGGCGAGTTGGAGACCGCCCGGGGCGCCGCGGGCCGGGTTTTCGGCGCGCCCGCGAGTTGGCAACTTCGGGGACCGCGCCGGGGTCCCCGCGGCAGCGCGGAGGTCGCCGGGGCAGGTCCCGGCGCCGGACCCGAGTGAGCGCGGTGGCGTGTGGCCAGCGCAGGGCAGTGGGAAATCGGGGGCTCCCAGCCCCACTTTTGGAATTGGGGGCTGGTGGAAGAGGTGGTGGGACCGGGCTTCGGCGGGAGAGGCGCGCGGCGCAGCGGACCGACCCGCGGCTGGGAGGTCTGCAGGGCCGGCGCGGAGCCCGCCGGTGCCGCGGTGCCGAGAATCGGGACACCGACCTCTCCCAGAGACGCTTTTAATTTGCTGTGTGCCTTGGCATAAAGACACATTTGTAATCAAACACAGTAAACTTATGTCTGCTTCACGGTGAAACATCCGATGTTCCCAGCCACGGCAGCAGCAGTTTACCTTGAGATTTTATTTTTAACCCCCCAGCACCCACAACCTGGCGGGCTTGAATGAATTAATTTTAAGTAGTTAGTGCTCTGAAGAGTCAGCGCTGTTTAGAAACATGAATGGCATTGTTTACCAGCTTTCACAGATAAAACGCAGGAAACCCTGTGCAGTCTCGGATGCTTTCCACCTTCCAGTCCAATTCCTCCTCAGTTCTGCCTTCATGGATGTGGGAAGCTTCAGGATATACCCTGCTCAAAGGAAAAAAAAAAAAAGCGGCTGGAGGATGTGGACTTTGCCTTTTGGTTTCACGTCCTCCCTCCTTTTTTCTTCCTATATGCTGGCTCCTGGCATTTGACTTGATAGGTATTCTCAGGAGAACATAATAATCTGGAGTTTGCAAGAGCTCTTCACTTCCAGGCTGGGTAATGATCAGCCAGGTTGTTCTCTGAACCTCTTTTTTGGGACTCCATTCAGCATCTCTGAAAATGCTTTTTCTCTTTTTTAAATATTTTTATTTTTTAACATTCTGACTTGATAGCAAGTACTTACCCTTTGCCCCTTTTCCTTACTGGGGAAGACTGGTCAGCCTTAAGTCCCTCCTCCATCCAGGGGCACACCCTCAGGGTGTCACCTGCCTCCCTCCCTTGAAAGGCCATCTGCAGGGAGTGGCCGCGAAGGGATTTGGGTGCCTGGCTCAGCAGGGGGTGTTGTGTAGACCAGGTCTGCAGTTCCAACCAGATTCTTGGTCACTTTCCCTTCCTGTGTTTTCCTGCAGTCTTGCTTTAGAGTTGAAAAGGTGCTCTTTTTAAGGTCCTCGTCTAAAGGCAAAATCAAGGGTCTTAAGACTCTTCTTGTGTGACTCCTCTCTTCAGAGGAAATCCTACTAGTTCTCTCCCTTTTGGCTAGTTTTCAGGCAACTTTGTGTTTTGTTCTGCTTGTAGAAGTAATCATGTGATCTTATTTAAAAGTCATGGTACACTCTGAAAAACTGGGAATGTTATGTCATTTCTGAGTTTGTTGCAGTTATTATTATTGTCTCTTAAAAATATGCCATTATGAGGAAACAGGCTAATGGACACATTGGAAGTATGATGCAGGCATTGGAAGTTTGAGGACAGTACCTCCCCTTATTTCTGGTATAGCTAGTGTATTTGTGTACATTCTGTTTCATTGCTTAATAAGACCTGCTGCTGAGATCACCTTTCCATGTTTTGTTTATTGCCCTCATTATTGGAAGTGAAGATTATCTAGTTCAGACCTCTGACCTCTTGTAGTTCTAGACATAGCATTTACATCTGTGGTCCCCAAGTACTCTTGTAAAATTATTCCTTTTACAAGGAAGAAATTTCTAATATTAGCATATGTTATAAAGGTAGAAGTTTTCTTATATGAATGGAGTGATTGAACTAATTTAATAAAAAGGTATTAAAAGAGAAGCAGTGGTGGGACTTGTGTTCTGTTGTCCTGAGAGTGAAATGGCTGTAATGTTTGTGAGTCATTTGTGGTGCAGTTTGGCATGTTGTTTTAGCTGTCAGTGAAGGTTTCAGGACTGAGGGCACAATTTTCTTAAACTGACATCAGGATCTTTGTGGATGATCCACACGACATCAAATTCTCCTTGCTTGGGACAGTTGTTTCTATCAGTAGATGGCTGTTGGTCTTGTTGATGTTTCCATAAAGTCATTAGGCTCTCAGTTCCCACACCTCACACAGAGGATGTCAGGAGGTGTTAGAGCTTCCATTTACTAGCGGTTTGACCAGAGCAGGGTTAGAATTGCCTCTAAGTCTTATTCCTCATATGTGGCTAGAGTGGGGATAATAAGCCATTTTACAGTTGTAGGAAGAATATTTCCATATATATATTTTATTTATTTATTTGGTACCAGGGATTTGAATCCAGAGGCACTTAACCACAGAGCCACATCCCCAGCTCTTTTTATTTTTTGTTTTGAGGCAGGTCTCGCTGAGATGCTTAGGGCCTTGCTAAGTTGCTGAGGCTGGCTTTGAACTTATAATCTTCCTGCCTCAGCTTCCTGAGCCATTGGGATTACAGGCATGTGTCACCCTGCCCAGCTAAGAACATGTTTATTTAAAATAGTAAACATAAGAATATGTTTATTTCAAACTCTTTCTGCCTGCTTCTATTTTTCACAGAGTTAGGCCCTCACCTTTCTAAGCTGTGTTCTGACTCCCGTCTTGGACATGGTGGTTGTTTCCTGCAGTGCCCTTCAGTGGCTCTTTGTGTGGTTGGTTCTCCCTCGGATCTTCCTCCAGCATCAGTACCTCAGAGAAGCCTTCCCTGACTACCTCAGGGTCTTTTCAGTAATCCCTAGTAGTCAATTTACACGTTTCCTCTGTCACATTTACTGTTGTCTGTAATTTTTCTGTGTACTTGTGCCTAGTTTGTCCACTCAATGCATGTTGTGTGAGGGCAGCAGGCCTGCCATGGGCTGTCTGTCCTCTTTGTGTCTTTAACACATCCTGAGGGGCTTGGCCTCTGAGGAACGACCTGGTATATAAAAAAGGGAATATATTTTCCAACCTATTAAGGGCAAAGATGTTTTGTGTAGATCTTAGAAAACTGTTGGTGTTTGTATTGCTTTATTGGTTGTATTGCTTATTTATATTGTTTATTCCTGTGTTAGCTGATTTGCTCAGCTGAATAAATCACAGCACTAGTAAAATCAAGACCCTGTAATAAGTGGCCCACACAGCCCTATACAATGTGCAGCCTCAGGGTGTCTGAGTTGACTTGGGACTCCACCTGGCTCTCCATATGGATACACGGTGGAAGTGTAGTTATTTAGTGTTTGGAAAGTAATCATTGCAAAGGACAGTTTCCTTGGCATTAGCTTACATAGTTCAGTAAAGCAAAACCTCAGGTATCTGGAGCTCCCTGGCATCCTCAGTTTTCTGATGTAGAGTCAAGCAAGAAGGAAAAATTGATTTGGAATTAGACAAGCCAGAGACTTAGATGACTTTGATTGTAACCAATGCAGGCAGTCTCTCATGGGGATGTAGATGTAGATATGAATTTTAACACTTGAATTTTGTAGACAGGTTTTGTTTATTTTTTTAAACTTTTATATTGTTTATATATAAAATAATAGTAGTGTCTTCCTCAGTATGAAAAATTGATATATATGTATCTATCTTTATCAAGCTCCTGGAATACACAAGTGTTAATAGTAATAATTAGTTTAAGATATACTAGATTAGTCAAAAGGAGTATTGTAGTTAATTAGCAATCCCTTGGGTTTTCTTGTCAAAGAAGTCCAGTGTGGAAAAAGGGTGTGAGACCAAAGGGACAAGAAAAACAAATAAAAGAGGAAAGCAAATGGGCATTCATGGAGTGTTAGTGGTGGTGCATGCTACTAGGGTGGGCAGATTAGGCCTGGCACTGGGTGACCACTGGAACAGAATTTGGCATTGGGGCCTTTGTAGTTTTTTGGTGCAAGATCTTGCAGGCACTTGCCTTCTGTCTCTTCTGCTTTGATGATGTTGATCTGATGCTGTTTTATTGCTCTTCGTGGTGTCCACGCTAAAATGTTTTCTTGAAATTATTGAAAGGGCACCATTCCTGGAGACTGGGGGTTGATTAACCTATTTCTCCAGTAACAACTTCTTGAATAGTAATAGAGAGGAGGGAGAAAGCCAGGATACTTCTGATAGCTCAGTGGCCTCTGAACATTGTAAACCCTAGTGGTCTGTGGCATACTGAGATTTCCAGCAAGTAAATTTGGTCCTCTGAAGGGGCCATTCATCTAAAGATAGCAGTTTTGTGACAGTACAAAATTATATTTAACATATACACTTGTGCTTAATAGATTTTTTATAAAAACTCCAGTTGTTTAATATTCCATATTCAGTAAGAGCTCCAAGGGTCCATTGTTTGCTGCTGCTTATGGTTGTACCTGTGGTGATTTTTGTGGTAGACCTTACTCTGACCACACTGTTAACATGCTGGATGGTTGAGGCTGCAGTGTTAGGACACTTTTAAATTAAGATGAATTTGGGCTGGGGATGTGGCTCAAGTGTTAGCGCGCTCAATTGGCATGCGCGAGGCACTGGGTTCGATCCTCGGCACCACATAAAAATAAAATAAAGATATTGTCGCCACCTAAAACTAAAAAATAAATATTTAAAATAAATTAAGATGAATTTTCATTGGTAGACTTAATACTTTGTATGCATGTTACTTTCCTTTTGTAAATTTTGATTTGATCTTATCATAATGAAGGTGTTTGTTAAAAGTTAAGTTTGTTTTTGAAATATTATCTCTTGTGACAATAGTCATTTTTGTCTATTGACATGGCCTTTAAAAAGTTCAAAAAAAAAAAAAAAGGAAAAAATTTATCAAATATCCCAGTCTGGCAGAATGTATAAACAGGTACCGACACCCATAATTGTATTAGGATTTTGGTGGTTTTATACATTTGCAGAATTGCCACAGTTTAGAGCTAGAAGGACCCTTATTGATTATAGCCCATCTTCATCCTTACACAGCTGGAGAGGAAATTGAGACTGGAGAGGTTATGCAGTTTGCCTAAAGTTACATACCATAGAACACTAGCCGATTTCAGAATGGGGTCTGATAGACACAGTCTTCTTGCCCTTGAGACCAGATGTTACAACTTAATTGTGGAAGCTGGGCGTTTGGATCTGTGACTTCATGGAGGATGTTGCAGTAAAGCTGACTCTTGGAGAGTGCTTTGTTTTTGACTGGGGAGAGATACAGAAGGCAGGGTCAGGATCTGAAACAGGAGGAGCCTGTGCCATCAGTCTGTAAGTTCTTTTCTCCTGCTTCCAAGGTGGGGCTCCTTGTTTTTGTTTTAGCTCATCCTCCTTGCCCCTTCCTGAGAGAGATGGTGGGAGGGATTCACTTATTTTAGTCAGTATGGAATAGTTTATGTGCAGTGACAGATTAACCCTGGAATCTCACTGTGGAATGAAGGTTTATTTCTTGCTTTCCTAAAGTCTGGAGTGGGCTGGTCTTCCTTTGTCTTAGTCCACTTTTACCTGCAGGCCTTCTCCTATTGCCTCAGGTTTAGGGTGCGGGTACAAGTGGGCTAAGGGGTACACACTGTTAGTCCTTTGGCTAGAATCAGGCTTGTGGTCCTACTGGGATGCCAAGAAACAGGGATGACCACAGGAGAGTCACTGAGCCATAAACGAAGGCACATTGTCTCTTGGAATTTTGAAGGCATTGTTCCATTGTCATCTTTGAGTCAGGTGCCACCTGATTCCCAAGCATTTGTGTATCTTTTTTTTCTTCTCTTTCTAGACATTTTTCAAGACCTTGGTATTATCTTTGAAATACTAAAATTTCAACATGGTATGTTTAATTATTGTTCTTATCTTTTTTTGGATGTACCAATCATTTCATTGATCACTTATTTGAGTCTGTAAACTTGTGTTGTTTAGTTCCAGGAAAATTTAAACTTTCATTTTTTTCTTTTTCCTTTATTTTCTTTTTTCTTTCTGAAGGTCTTCTTCACTGGCTTTAGTAACTCCTGAGTTGATCCATTGATTCCTTTTTTAAAAAATATTTATTTTTTAGTTGTAGTTGGACACAATACCTTTGTTTATTTGTTTATTTTTATGTGGTGCTGAGGATCTACGCTAGGGCCTTGCACACGCTAGGCGAGTGCTCTACTGCTGAGCCACAACCCCAGCCCCCATCCATTGATTCTTTTAGCTCAGTTTTTCATGTTGGTCTTTTTTTGGGGGGGGTGTGGAGAGGTATTGTTTACTTTTTCTTTCATTGAATTTTTAATTCTGACATTGACGTTTTGTTTTCTTACAGTTCTCCCTATTTTCTCCTTGCCCCTTTTAAAATAAGAATAGCATCTAACTTGCTTTAGATTTATGATACCTTTTCTCAGACTTGTTTTTGGCATTTTCCAGTAGGCCTTTGGATTTTGTTTTATTTGAAAAAAATTTTTGTGAAAAATTATATCGCATTTATGTATGATAAAAGGCATTCTACTGTCTTGTGTAACTAACTAAAACAAATAAACAAATTAATTTTTAAAAGAATATGGAATAATCTCAAAAATAATTTGCTGAATAAAAGAAGCTATATACTGAGTTAAAAAAAAATATTTTTTGTGATGCCGGGGATTGAACCTAAGGCCTTGTGCATACTAAGCAAGTATTCGACCCCTGAGCTGCATGCCAAGCCTTGACTTAGATTTTAGTTTCCTCCAGTTTGTCTAAGCCAATTTGCAGTGTTATCATTGACTGTAATTTGCTTTCCAGCTTTCATTGTCTGTGTGTCAGGGTAATAGTGGAGATCAAGAAGTACATGTTTAATCAATATCTTTCTCTCTTTTTTTTTTTTCTTTTTTAATAGTTTTTGTTTGGTTTGCTAGCATAGGTGAATATTAAAACCTTTATTTTGAGGGAAGCCAAATGTAATTTTTCTTTAAATAATTGTAATGAGTTTTCATTTCATGATCTCCTGAAGCCACATCTATGTTACTGATCTCTGGTAACTTAATTTATGAAATGCCTACTGAACTATAGTGGGTAACATGAATTATTTGAAGTTGGGTCTTTTTAAAAACAGAGATCTCATATTTGGGAGTTCACTCATGATTACTTTTGACACTCAAGTTTTATTACTTGAAATAATCCTTCTGTTTTGTAAGGTTTTATGTTATTTGCTTAATAGGACTCTTATTAAGTTGGATAGTTATTGCTATCGAAGATCCCCTATAGTTCTAATGATCAATGAATGAGGTTTACATTGGCTCTTAATGTACATTTAATAATAAATCTTGCATGAATTACCTTTTACATCCCAAATCTGCACTAAAACCCCATTCTTAATTTGGGTAGCACTTTGGAAAATGAGAAGATTATTTTTAACTGAAAGCACATATTCTCTAGTGCAAACTAAATGAAAATATCTTATATATTCATATACAGAAGCATTTGATTAATTAACAAATTGCTTTTTAAATTTGAGCTTTTGTATTAAGATCTTAAGGTTCAGAGAGCCGTCCAAGCAATTTTGTTACTTTTCAGTTATGTACATATTGCTTTTCAGAAGTTAAGATTTTTGTTTTAATAGTATACTTAAGAGATTTTTATATGTTTCAATCTTGAGAATGAAAACTGATGAAGGACTTCTTCACAGCCCTATTTGCTGTAGTATCTGACCCTGAGTCAACACAGAAATAGCAAAACAACTCTTCTTTGGACTCTGTTAATAGTTCACATTTTGTCAGAAACTCTTAAAGGCTCTTTTCTGCTTGGTAGATTAATCAGTGAAGTTATACTTTCCCATAGGCAATGAAAGTAGTAAGGTTTTTAAGGAATTTGTAATATTTTTCAGCTAAAATATTTTTATTAGCATTTGTTAAAATGTTAATTGGTTTTAATTTGTAATTGTCAGTTATGTTTATATACAGGGAAACTGTATTAAAACAACTACATTTAAAATGTTTCACATTTCTTATTCTAGAAGTCAGGATTTATTACATTATTTCAAAGGGTTATTCTAGAAGTCAGGATTTATTACATTATTTCAAAGGGTCAACTGATTGTACCTTAGTCAATAAGGTAGGGAGAGTGTTGGGATCGTTTAAGCATCTTAATAAGTTGGGGGTGTTATATTTTCTTTCATTCCTTTTTTTTTTTTTTTTTATGTTACTGAATATTGAACTCAGGGGCATTCTGTCACTGAGCTGCATCCCTACCCCTTTTTAGTTTTTGAAACAAGTCTTACTAAATTGCCTTGGCCAGCCTTGAACTTTGTGCTCTTCCTGCCACAGTCTCAAATAGCTAGGATTACAGGTGTGGGCCCCTGTACCGGGTTGGGTACATGTACATGATTTTCTTTATCAGTGCTTCCGAAGACTTCACTGATTTCAGATTGAGTGAACTATCAGTTTGTCAAAAATGTATAATAGTTATAGAAAACCCAGTCTGAAATACACAGTGAAGAAATAAGCCATTTTTATTGCTACTTGAACCAGTTCTCTGACATGAAAACTCTTTCTCTTCAGTTCTGATGCTGTCTAGTGTTAGAACAGACCCTGCAGGTGGAGGGCTTGGTGCACAAGCCTGCCTCCACTTCAGTGCCAGTTGCAAGTCCTGGGCTGCTCCTCCTGACTGGCTGGCTGTAAGCCAGGAGTTCCCATGGCCTCCTCCTCAGACACAGCAGTTTACTAGAATGGTTCATAGGACTCACTGAAACACTTCACTTTTATTTACTGGTTTATTACAAAGGATACAATTCAGGAACAGCCAAACAGAAAGGTGCACAGGGCAAGGTAAGGGCTTCTGTGCCCTCTTAGGTACCCCTCCCTCTCACTGCTTTCCTGAGTCCAGAGCTTTCTGAATTTGGACAGAGTGTTTGCACCTTCTGTTTGATCTCCATCTTTCCCCTTCTGCCTCTGCTGTAGGATGGGGCTGAAAGCTCCCCCACTGTGATTGCTTGTTCTTTCTAGGAGCCCCACTCTAAATCACCTCATTATTGTAAACTCAGGTGTATTTGAAAAAGGCTTGTTATTAATAACAAAATATATTTAATGTCACTTAGGAGATTGGTGTCAGGAACCAGAGACAAGACCAAATATTTCTTAAAATATACTTCTTTAAGTAGGTAAGTGCCTAGACAGATGTAAAAACGTAAACATTAGAAATTCAGTATGTATCTATACAAAAAAGGGATGTGTTGGTACATAAGTGCACTGCTTTTTAATTACACTATGTAAAAATCTGAGGAGAGCTGAAAACTTACTTTATAGATTAAAATCTTATAAGCTGGCTCCATTAACATTTTTTGGTAATTGAAGTTGGGAACATACTTCACATTCACTTTAACAGGAATGTATTGTGCATAGTTACAGTGAAAGATGCTAAGAAATGTTCACGGAAAAGTCCTGTGCAGGTTAAATAGCTAGTTCTCTGCAAATTTTTATTTTATTTTAATTTATTTTTATTTTTTAAAAAATTTTATTATTTTCATTGAATCAGATACTTTTAGAATTGGACATGCTTTAGAGATTAATCTCATTTTATATGGGAATACAGACTCAGAAAGGAGATTCACTCAGTATCATCCTGCAGACTTAGGTAAGAACTACCCCATGTTTTGGTTGTTAGTAGCCTACAAAGTATGAGTGAACCATTAAAAATAGCAAATATAAATTCATTTTAAATTTATTCAGTTTTAAAATATGTGGGAACTTTTAAGTCTATTTTCTTAACTTGGTTATATTTAATTTTTGTATCCACCTTTGTAACCAGGCAAACATTTCCTATTGCTTTTCAAAGAAGAGCTTAGTGTAGGATCTGTAGGCCCTGAAAGAAGTCAAGGCAATTTTATTATGTTTATTATACATCAGTTATTTTTACTTTTATATACTTGTCAAGAACTATGAAGGCCTAAGCAACTGAGACCCTGTCTCAAAATAAAAATGGGCTGGAGGTGTTGCTCAGTAGTTAAGCACCCCTGGTTTCAATCCCTGGTACCAAGAATCTTCTGTTGTACCTTACTTGTAAGCTAACATGTTAACAAGTTAACTTGCTAAGTTTCATGGATGCTGGCAGAGATCATGGGATTCCAGCATCAGAGAAAAAGGGCTTTATTACTCAGGGTTGTAGCAGTAGCTAGTGTCAGCATCTGTCCCAGTTCCCTGAGCACTGGTGTCATTTGGAGAGAAGACTGAACCACACCAAAGGAGAAAGCAAGAAAACGAATGAGGAGGCTGTGGCGGTAACACAGGTGATAGAGGACTGTTGTCTGGGTAGAGTCGTAAAAAGTGGCTGGATTCTGCATGTATTTTAAAGGTAGATGAGAGTGAGATTTGTGACATACTGGATGTGAAGTATCACAGAAAGGAATCAAGGTGATTTTGAACTTTTTTTTTTGTAACAGGGATTGAACCCAGGGGTATTTAACCACTGAGCCACAACCCCCAGCCCTTTTTTATTTTTTTATTTTGAGGCAGGGCCTCGCCGCCAAGTTGCTCAATCTGGCTTTGAACTTGTGATCCTCCTGCCTCAGCCCCTTGAGCCACTGAGATTACAGATGTGTGCCACTCTGCCCCGCTGATTCTAATGTCTTGATCTGAGCAGTTGGTAGAATGAAGTAACTGTAAGTGGAAGTAGGAGATCTTGCAAGCAGAGCTGGTTTGAAGGTGGGGTGGGTAAGACCCGGAATTTAGTGCTGAACATGCAGTTTCAGACACCTATAAAAAACTCAAGTGGCAACATCAAGGAGGGGTTTGAATATAATTAGTCTTGAATAAAGAGATAAGAATTTGGGAGTGGGTGGCACATAGATGCTGTTTAGCGCTATGAGAATGAATGAAATTATCAGGTAAGTGAATATAGATGGAGAAGAGAGGACCAAAGCCTGAGAGCTGCGGAGCTCCATGGAGAGTCTGAGGGAAGCCTGCAGAGGAGTCTGAGGAGTGACCCTGAGTGTGGTGTCCTTGCAGCAAAGAGGTCAAATGGTGTCAGGGAAAGAGGAGTGGCCAAAGGAGCTAAATGGAGCATTTAAGAAGGCTGAGCACTGGTGCTGGAGTTTCTTTGTGCTGGAGGCGGAGAAAGCTCTGCTGTGGCTGCAGGAGAAAACCAGAGGGGAGGCATTTTAGCTGCTGAGTTCACACAATTCTCTCCAGGTGTTGTGCTGCTAAGGGGGTTAGAGAGATGGAACCATGGCTGGTGGGGGAGTGGGGTCAAGACTAGTTGGCTTTTATGTGAGAAACAGGAAAATTGTTAGGAGATGAAGTGTGCATATGGAGGGTGGCTGCCTTCAGAAAGGAGCTGGGAGGAGGTGGATGTGGAACAGATGTCACCAAGTGGATAGATGTACTGGGCGGGTCCAGTTTCTTCTTGATGTTCTTGGTTTTCTCAGTGATGTTGGAATTTGGGCCTTAGCTGAGGCTGAATATGGAGAGCAGGCATTACAGTGTGAGGAAAGGTGATGATGATGTGGAGTGGTCAGAATGGAGTGGGGGAGTGGATCAGGGAAGTGCAGTCTGATCTCCAGGCAGTATTGAGTATGAAGTGAGAGCAGTCAGGGTGGTTGTTTCCCATCCACATTCATCAGTGTGGATGGAGGCCTGGTGAAGGCAAGGGTTGGGTTTAACCAGTGCTGCCAGGAGTGGAGTGGCACTGGAGGTTTGGTATATGCCAGGGAGTGGATACAGTAATTAATTGTGGAATATAGTTAGGAGGGTAGAGTGTTATTCAAAAGTTGTTAGGTTTATCATTCTTATTATTTAAACTTTGAATATTTAAGACCAGTTCCTGACTACATGTATTTGTGTGTGTCTATGTGTCTCTTTGTCTATATCTGTATAGCTCTACACACAAACACCAGTATGAAATTGTCATTTCAGCTTTGCAGAAAATAATTTTACATTGAATAAGGAGGAGGAGGCTGTCTAGGTCCTAATAAAGCAAAAATAATAGTCTCATCTAATATTTATTATTTGGTTGTGATATAACTAAAAGCCAAGGAAAGCACTTTGCTTTAACTTGGTGGAATTACTCAGCCATTCCTTAAAGCAGTTTCAGAACAAAAAAGTCTGTAGACTTTATTCTTATAAACACACTTACATGTTCAATGCAGAGTATTTTCCAAATGAAATATTAAAAATTAACATTTTTGAATAATTTGTCATCCCGTTAATAGTTCTGCTGTACTTCTTTCTGATCCAATTTTCCTCCCTATTCTTTCTACATAATTGAGACCACACTTTACATATAATTTTGTTTCCTGTGTTTTTGCACTTAACAAATGAACAATATGAACTTTCCCCATGTTATTTATAACTGTACACTTATCAATTTTCTTGGTTCCCTAAAGTTCCATTGTGTAGATATGCAAGGATTGTGTTTACTGTTCTCATAACTGTTGGGCTTAGGACTGATTTTTTAAACTCTTTTTAAAATCACAATACAGGGAACATTGTTATGGTTTCATTTCATATTATTTCTTGAAGATACATAAAATAGCATTGTTAGGTGAAAGTATGATTTTTAAAAGTTTCATATTGTCAAATTAATTTTTGCAATTAAGGTTATATTCAGCAATGAATATCATTAGAAACATTACTGTCCAGGTGCAATGAAGGTCAGTATTTTTCTATGAATGTGTTAAGCCAGTTGGTTATCCATGTGGAAAAAATTAAATTCCTACCTCATACATAAATCAATATTGTATTAACTAGGGGAAAACAAAGCTTTACTACTTATATTTTTCTTTAGTAGGAAATACACAAGAATGTGTATTTCAGTGTAAGAGAAATTTCTTCAGGCAGTAAAAGGGGCAAATAATGAAAGGAAGACTGATAAATTTGACTGAAATGAAAAGGAGAAACTTGAGTTTCTCAGGTACTACCCCCCTACACACATGCATAATGAGGGCATAAGTACTATGCAGCTATAAAAAAGAAACAAGATGATCCGTGTGCCTGATAAAGATCTGAAATGCACCAGCCCTATCATTCATTTCTTTATATATGTCGGCAGCATATCAGGTTTCCATTTTCTCTACATCCTTAACTTCACGTGATATGCTGTTTTCATTTTAGAGGGAGTGTAAAGAATGGAATGTCCTTACAGTTTTGATTTATATTTCCCTAATGACAAATAGTTTGAAGAACTTTTCATGTGCTTTTTAGCCATTTGTAAATCTTTGGTGAAAGCTATACTCAGGTATTTCACTCTGCGTGCATTTGTGTTTCTGAGAACTAAACCCAGGGCCTCTGAGCCTATGCTCTGCCACTGAACTAGACCTCACCTTTTGCTCATTTGTAAAATTGGGTTATTGCCTTAGTCAAGAGAGTTCTTTATATAAAGAACTTGGTTCAAGTCCTTTGTCAGTTATGGTTTGCAAATATTTTCTCCAAATCTCTAGTTTGTCATTCTTTTAATTGTTTGTTTTGAAGCATGAACATTTTTAATTTTTAAAAAAATTAATTGAAGTCTCATAATTTTTAATGTAATATTGTGCCTTATGATATTACCTTTGAGAACCCTCTGCCCAAACCAACATCACAAAAGTTTTCTCTTTGAAATTTTATAGTTTTAGCTCTGACATCTAGTTCTGTGATGCATTTTTAATTAATTCTTACATATGGTGTGAGGTAAGGATTTTTGTTTGCTAGCAATTCTGTTGTTGATACAAGATTTATAGACACATAGTTGTGTGTATTAAGCTTCTCTACATAAAAAATTATGTCAGCTGTGAATGAAGATAGTTTTATGCTTTTTACTTTCCAGTTTGGATGCATTTTGTTACTGTTTTTTCTGGCTTAACCCCTCAGACCAGTGTCCACTGGAGGCGGTGAGCACAGGCTTCCTTGCTTTGTTCTCACTCTTGGAGCAGGGCATTCAGTCCTTTGATTGTTAAGTATGGGGTTTGCTGAGGATTTTCATGAATGCTGCAAAAAGCATAACGGTGGCCTATGTCTACACACTGTAGTGTAGTTGCTGACTCCTGGAGTAATGGGTTCAGCACATCACATTTACTGTAATTATTGATGTTTTAGATTTATACCTATTGTTTTGCTTTTGGTTTTTTAAAAATTTATTTCTTATTTCTGTTTGTTCCTGTGTTGTATTCTTTTGTGTTCAGTGCACATATTTTAGCACCAGTTTAATTCATCTTGTGGCTTTTTTTTTAAACAATATTTTTGGAGTAGTTTTCTTTGCGATTCTTCCATAGATCACTGTATGTATTGTTAGTTGTCACAGTTTACTTCAAAATAATATTGGTTCTGGTAAGATGTGGACGTTTGGCTTTAACTTCCTCTGTTGCTTCCTGAATTCCTTCATGCCATTTCACAATATCACATCTGTGTGTAATGTGTTGTGACTTCAGTAGTGTTATAGTTATTGATTTATACCATCTCATGTCCCTTAAAGAAGAAGAGATGCAGTATTTTGCATTAATGTATGTGTTTATCATTTCCAGTCATCACCAAAGGTTACTGTCTTTGAATTTGAAGCACTTCCATATATATATATATATTTATGTTTATATTTTTATTTTATATGATGGGCCTGCTAGCAACATATTTACTCAGCCTCTTTTCTATAGAGGAATGTGTTTATTTCATGTTTAATTTTTCCTGGTAACTCTTGCATTGTTTTGAACATAAAATGCTTGGTTAACAGTTTTTTAAAAAATTTTTTTCAGCACTTTTAATGCGTCCTTCCTCTGCCTCTATGGTTCCTACTCCCTTCGTAGGGGTGCTTTCCTCTGCCTCACTCAGGGTCACTAGTTTCTGTGCATTAAGTGTCTTAGTTTGGGGTATGCTGCTTATCTCTTCTGTGCTGAAAGGGTTGCTTTTGGTGGTTTAATCCAGCTTTATACTTAGCTTTGGGGGAGAGGATTTATGGACCTCCTAACTCCATCATGCCAGAGGTGAATCTCCCTAGGCAGATGCTGTTCTCATCTGCATTTCCAGATGAGGAACCAGCCATGAGTGTCCAGGTCATTAGAAAGTGACAGCTGCAGTGTGAGCTCAGGAGAGTGGCCCCAGTGCCATCAATCCCTAGGCTGCTATTCACTGTGCTTCGTGTCATAGTAGCACACATCATGTTCCAGCTTTTCAGCTGGGAGTGTAAAGAATGGAATCTCCTTACAGTTTTAATTTATATTTCCCTAATGACAAATAGTTTAAAGACCTTTTCGTATGCTTCCTTCACAGTATGAGTGGCTTCCTTATGACTTTGAGCAGAGTATTAAACTATCAAAAGTTTGGTTTGTTTTTCTGTAAAATGGAGATGAAATAGTCTCTGCTAAATGGAGTTCTTACGAGCAGCAAAGAAGGTAAATGTACATTTTTAGTACATTCTGACCTCCGGGGGTGAGAGTTACAATTTCTGAGTCCACCCCTATTTTCAATCATTGTTTGCAGCTTGAGTCTTCAGGCTTTTCCAGGAAGTGTAGTGTTTTATAATTGTCAAGACAAAGTTGTGAGCTGGAATGATAAAATGAGGGAGACAAAGGATGCAAAGAATTGGGCAAAAATTACGGAAATCTGTGGAAATCATAGTGAATGATGAAAACCACTGCTGTACAACGTGAACTGAACTTAAGGGCGCCATGATTTGGGTATCAGGGAAGTGGCTGGATGAAGTTTTTGTTGCTGGTGGCACAGAGAGCAGAGCCACTGGAAGAGCCCCAAGTTGTGGTTGACGTGGGAAGCAGAAGACTGGACGAGTGTGGGACATGGAGGCAAGGCATGAGGGGAGTTTCTGTGTCATGAAGTTAAGCATTGGGAAGACTGGAGAGCTGATTACCTCTGGCCCTGAGGAACTCAGGTTCTGCCTTTCTTGATACCAGGTGATGGACACACGGATGTGCTCCTGTATCTAGACTGCTGTATTTTCTTTAGTAGGTATGGAAGGGGGTAGTTGTTTTGTAGTAATATTAAACTTGCTCAGTTGTTACAGAAAGAATTAATGAGAACAGGAACTTCAACTGGGCTTGCTGATCCCTTTTTGAATTCTTTAGAGCTGTATTCACTCTGTGAATTAAATGCTCTGACACTGAATGTGCATGTTTAGGTGTACAAATGTGCACACAAGTAGGATCATCTCTGCGTTGTTTCATAGCTTGCTTTCTTGAGTCAAGTATGTTGGGACTTCTATGTGTTTGACATTGTGGTCATCATAATTCAGAAAAGTAGGCCACTAATTTTTAATGTGGATTGTTATTTCCTTCAATTTAGGTTAATTTCATATTTCTTATAAATTATGCAGTCAAAAGTGTGTGTATTGATTTAGTGGGCTCTAGAATCCGTTGATCAGTTGTAGTTTTAAGCAAGTGGCTTCATCTGCCTGTGCCTCTGCTTTCCCATTGTACACTGAGAATCTTAGTACCACTGCTAGCTGCAAATACTTCTAACACATGCATTGTTTTAAGGATATCACATGCAGTAGCACATTCAACTCCATCTCTAACCCAAGAGATAGGTACTATTATTCCTAAGATTATCCAGCTCCTAAATGAAGCTGGGACTTTAATAAATACAGACAGGCGGTTCCACAGTGTCATAACTGGCTCCTGCATAGTGCTGAGTTTATAAGGTGTCATAGATCATAAAGCTCAGTAAGACACAGTATCTTCAGAAAGCTGAAATCAAGGCCTGGCACATATCAGGCCAGTATGTAGTATGTATTTACCCTTATTAGGCAAATTATCAAGTAATACAACTTTAAAAAATAATGCTAGAGAGAACATTGTTGACCATATGTTGTCTTTTGGCATGAGTGTATATCCAAGAGACAAATTTCTAGTCGAATAATTACTTGGTTAAAACATGCATGAAGTTAGTTTCAATGTAAATTTCCAAATGATCTTTTACAAACTTGTATCAATGTACACTTCAACCATTAGTTTATAAATGTCTAGTTTGGGATGTCCCTCCCAATATTGTATTATATATAGATTTAACCTTTTCACACAGGTAAAATATTTTCTTGTTTTGTGTTTGAAATTCTTTTTAGCGCATTTAAAAAAAATGAGATTATTCTCAGTGAAGTCACCTTTCTTAGTACCCAGCTTGTTGCCTTTTGACAGATGTGTTCAGCCATGGAAGTACCATCACAATTAAAGTACAGAGCAGTTTCCATTATCCCAGATTCTTTGACTAGGTGATGAATGAATTGAGAATATTTTAGGATATTGATTGGCCACTTCGGTTTTTTTTACTGTTTTTCTTGCTTTTTTCTTTTTTGCTTACTTTCTTCCCTTTCTTCTTTCATTCCTTCCATTTTTTGTGTGAACTATTCATATATTTTTCCCATTTGTGTTTAGGGTTTTTGCCTTTCTCTTACTGATTGCTGCCAGCATAGTCTGTTACAGAACTTAATTTGTCATATATGTTTGCAGTTTTCTTCAAGTTTAATTTTGGTTTTACAAGTAGAGAGCCGTATTAGCACTCCGGTGGCGTCCCTATCTGGTTGAATTGTTTCCCACTACTGCTGTTTGCAGTTTGTGCTTTAGTGTTCAGAAGTGAGATTGGGTTTTTTGGTTTTTAATCAGTCTTTGGTATCAGTATTCTGTTGACTTCAAAAATAAATTTGGAGCTCTTTTCCCTTTGTCCTCTCCAGTGGTGTAGTGAGTTGAGTATTGGACTTATCTTTTTGATCTGTCACTTTTTCAGTTTTTTTTTTAATTGACAGTTATTGACTCTTTTGCTTCCCTACTTCTAATGTTGTAAATTTTAGCAATATTTATTTTGCTATAAAATTGTCCTTTTCATCTGAGTTTCAAATTTATTTTCATAGTACTCACATATTGTGATTCCTCATAAGTCTGTGATTATTGCTTTGTCCATTTCCAGTTTTGTATGAGGACATTTTTTCTTCATTATGCCAGTAGTTGTTGACTAGGTTTCTGTTGTTTGATCAAATAATCAACTCTTAGTGTTTAAAACTGTTTCTTTTCTGTTTCATTAACTTATGCATTTATTTTAACTTTTTCTACATTTTCTTTTTGTTGTTGTAATTGCTGACTTCTTGATTTTCTTCTTAAATTTGAAAATTTGAACTTTTTCTGAGTTGTTTCAGGGTCTTGTAGAACTACATGTAGCTTTTTATTATGGTAGTTTATTAAGTAGTCTACCATTTTGTTCATTTTGAGATTTTGACTTGAGTTATTTATATTTGGTGATTCTGACTTAATCCATTTAATTTTTTTCTCCTTACTTTTATTGCTTTGTGGCCAAATAATGAGATCTTTTATTTTAATTTACTAAGATTTTCTCAATGTGGTTGAATATATTGTGATACATAGTAACTAGTCCATACAGTCTTGAAAAGTATGCTATATATCTGTTAGATAAAATAAGTAATTTAAATCTGCTGTATTCTTCACTTTTGTTTATTTTATTTTATTGTGCTAAAAGACATTTTAATGCTGTTCCATTTTATGTGTACAGATTTTTTTGGCCGTTTTTGTGTTCTTTGTGGATTGTATCTTTTGTAGTGTGCCCTTTTTTACAGTGTGTGCAGTCTCCCAAAATATATACTATTTTGTATTGTTACTTCAGTTCCTTTGTTGCTATGTCTTTTTCCACTCTTTTCTATTAGAGGATATTTTTTTTTTCAAAATTATTCAGGATTGGCATTTTTTGGTTAATTGAAAAACTTCACTGTCTAGGGACTTATGAACTTTAATCATTTTATTTTGAATTAAAATAGGTAAATATATGCCCTTTAATTTCTAAATGTCTTTCCTTTAAGTGTGCATTGAATGAGTTCTGTGTCAGCCTGAACTGTATAAACTTTGTCTTTACACAATGCATCACCTAGGATTTCTAGTTTGGCACTTCTTTTAAGTAGAATTAGAATTTAATGGCATTTGTAAAGCAATCTTTGTACAATAGTTGTTGTTGTTTTTCTTTTAAATACTATTTCCTTAGTCTTTTTAGAGAGGTTTTGCTTACAACTTAATTGTATAGGAAAAAAATTTAGTATCTCTATTTAGTATTCACAAATCATTTAGGTCTATTGTCGAAGGAATAATTTTGTTAGATGTTTGTTTACATGTAATGAATTTAAATTTGTAAAATGGTGGGTTGGAGCATCAGCCATGCCCTGCAACTATTTTAGATACTGGGGCTATAACTGACCATATTATAGAGGTCGTGCCCTCAGGTAGAACATACTGAACACAGTGGAGCTGATGGAATAAGAACATAAGAGCAGGGGCGGTGAAGAGGACAGCAGCACAAAAAAGGCTTCAGTGTTTCAGTATCTGAAAGTTTTTGAAGACAGTTTGTTTTACTAGGGTGTCCATTTCCATAAAACATCTAATTGGGTCATTTTTAAAACTAGATCTAAAATCTTGTTCTTGTAAAAGTTGAATTTATCCCATTCATATTTATTGGCATAGTAAATCTGTTGAAACCTAAATTCTGGCATATTTTGTATTATACTTGCTTTACTCTCCTTTTTTTTTTTTTTTTTTTTTTTGCCTATCTCTGTCTGGAAAGACTTAGTACCTGTACTTTTCCTTTTTTACCAAGGGGTAAAAAAGGAAAAGTACAGGTACTCACAGGTTCAGGTACAATGGAATAGAATCCAAGATACTGAAATGGAAGGGTCTCAAAAGTAGATAATGCACCCTTAGATGCTGCAGAGGGGTATTCGTGATGGTGTGAGCTTGCTTACTTCCTGTATGGCTGCTTTGCTCTGTCTGTATCCTTTCTTCTCTTTGTTGTTTTAAACTGTCTTCACAGACATTTTAAAGCCTGCAGTTCTTAAACTGTGGTCTGTAGATCCCCTTTATTATAATAATGTTGACATAATTTGCCTTTCTTACTATATCAAGTTTTATGGATGGTGCAAAAACAAATCAAGGCAATGGCGCCAAACTTAATAGTAGCAAACTTAAGTAATAGTAGTGAACTTAAATAATGGTCATATGTTCTTTATTGACAAGCAATTTGGTAAAACAAAACAAAAATATGAAAGAAAATTCCTGTCATGCTTGATTGTGCCATTGATGAAGCTAAAAATATTAATTTCATTAAGTCTTTGCCTTGAGTACACATCTTTTTACAATCCTTACCTTGAAATGGGTGTATTTAGAAAGCGCAACTGCCACTAAACAAGAAGGAAGGCTAGTTCAGGGGGAAGTGCTTGCTGCCACAGTTTGAGTTACTGACTGCATCTACTACCTTTTTCATGAAAAAAAAATTACTTTTTCTTAAAAGAACAATTGAAAGACACACTATTCAACTTGTTTTAGTAGACACTTTGTAAATGATCAAGGTGAGCCTTGTGACTTCCCTGAGAATAGCCAATGGTATTGTTGCCAGTAGCACAGTTCAGACTTCTAAGCACAAGTCACAGCTTTGAGCTCGCCGTTGCCGTCTCTGTGGCCCACTACCAAAGAGTGTTCTAAGGAGATCAATGACATTCACAAACATGACTTTGTGATGAAATAACTAATACATGATGTTATAAAATCACCCAAGTGAAAAAGGTTGATTTAAGATGCACGATAGACTATAATAGAGAAAATGATTTTTGATATGGTTGCAGGTTTTGCAGTGTAATTAACCTTTTTTTTTGTGTGTGTGTGTGGTTCTGGCGATTGAACCCAGGGCCTTGAACATGGAAGGCAAGCACTCTACCAACTGAGCTGTATCTCCAGCCCTGATTAACTTTTAAGAAATTGTCACTTGTTGAGGTTTGGTATAATATCAAAGAACAATATCCACAATGATATGAAAAGGTTATAAATAAGATACAGTCCTCCTTTTTCAAGTATAGCTCTAAACTAGGCTGGATTTCTTCTTATACTCCAACTAAAACAACATGTTGAGAAATTCAGTGCCGAAGCGGAGTAAGTCCAGCTGTCTCCTCTGAGTGGCAGAAGAGACTCAATATGTAAAGCAGTGCCACTTCTGTCGCTGCCTTCTATAGTGGGGCAGTGTAGTTCTTTTCCCTGAAATGCTGTCTGTTAACAATTAATAAGTATATTGTTTGAAGATGAATTATTAATTAAATATTTTAAACTCTTCTATTTTTAATTTCTTGTAGGATAAATTTCAGTAACTATAATCCACATAAACAAAGCTTTTCGTGTTCTTAATAAGTTTTAGGAGAGTAAAGGTATCCCGGGCCTGACAGTTTTAAGAGCCACTGATTTAAGGAATAGGAAGACAAACGAGGCAGTTGGGATAGGAAAAGGGTCAGCCTTGCAGTTCACAGCCAGGTTCCAATTCTGGATCTGCTGTTTTCTAGTATCAAATCATTTCATTTCATTGGGCGAATTTTAATTTAAGATAAATTTTAAATTTATTTGTAAAATGAGGATGATAAGGCCATTTTGCTGGAAGTAAGTAATTTGATTTGTCTTGATGTTTTGCATTAGATGTTACAGCTGCCTGAAATCATTCCTTAAAAAAGAGTTTGTGATATATAAAGTTTACTCTAAGAATCTAAAACCTTTTTCCTTGAACCATTGTACATATTTTCAAACCATGTGTAAACTTAAAATTTTACAATTAGAAAAGCAGTAGAACTAATTCAGAACATTTACTTAAGCTTAAGACAGATGGTAATCCTGTAAAAAGATGGCATATATTTTTGGAAGTGCAAACAGAAAAATAGATACTCTTAAAAATTCCAGAGTAATCTTTGCCTGGAAAATGTGAGAGAGAGATACAAGACCATATGGTCTAATAGAAATTTATATAGTTTCTAATGTCTAGGATTGAATTTTATTTCTTTATTACTATCGAGGTACATATGGATTGGTAGTTGAAAAGGAATAATTTTCAAGTAGATAACTACCAACTGCTTCTCCTGTGGCTGCCAGTCTTGGTATGGATGTGATAGTGGGAAGCAGAACTGTTTGAACCCCACATTTAGCGGGGTTAACTCAAATCTGAGTACTTACCACCTTGGAATCAGCTACTGATTGTGCTGTAAGGGCAGTTACACTCACCTAGTGATTGGGTAGAAGGTGGTATGTGGTGAGTTCACCTGAGGACAGCTTAATGTGGATGTAGCACAGTATTTTTCAGTATTTTATTTTTTTCTGTCTTATTAAAAAATACAGTATATGACAGTAAGATGGTTTTAAAGTTGCTTTATTTAACGGAGAGGGTATTGCTGATCCCCCATAGGTTGTTTGATCTGAGTGGTTCTTACTAAGTATGTGTTCATACAGATTCTAGCTATAAACCAATCCAATGCTATCTATAACTGAAAGCAAATATTTGTCAGATCTCTCTCCTCTCTCACCTGCATCCTTAGGTTACCACTCTTTCTAATGGGTTCATGTTATAATTTATCCCTTCATCTGTTTCGCCTCTTGGATTAGGCGATCATAAATAATTTATTAGTCTTCAGGTAATCATACAGTACTGTCTGTGAAACAGGGGCTTAGTAAATGCAGAGTGAGTTAAGGACTGTGATCAAAGTTCAAGCTGTTGTCATTTGCCAGGATGCTGAGTGGGCTCAGGCACGAGGTGAAAGGGCTCAACCTATGGCATTTTGCCTCTCTGTGCTAGGAACTAGAAACATGACAGTGCATGAGCCTTCCCTGCAAGAACTAGTGAAAATAAATGGATAATTTTCCAAAGATTATGGATTCTTTTTATTTATATATTTTTAAAGATGTTTAAATATTTAGAATGTGTGTAAGTTGTTGGAGGATGAGTTTGGCTGATATTCTCTAAGTTCTATATAGTGCCTCATAGATTGGCAAATAGGTAGAGGAAGGGAAGTAGTCAGATTTAGTGTTGAAGGTACACATGAGCACTGTTTCACACATAAGCAACTCAGTGAGACCCTGTCTCTAAATAAAAAATTCAACAACAACAACAAAATGGGCTGGGGATGTGCCCCAGTGATTAAGCGCCCTTGGGTTCAATCCCTAGTGCCAAAAGAAAAAAAAAAAAGGATAAAACAGAAAAGCAAGGTGCATAAAAAGGATAAAATAGGTGAGGTCTTGTTCTTATGTCTGTTGTTGAGTGGGTACAGATGAACCCAGGGCCTCATGCATGGTGGGCAAGTCCTCTACCACTGAGCTACATTCCTGGCCCTTTTTATTTTGAGACTGGTCTTACTAAATTGCCCAGGCTGGCCCAGTCCTCCTGCTCAGCCTCCCCAGTAACTGAGGTCTTACTAAATTGCCCAGGCTGGCCCAGTCCTCCTGCTCAGCCTCCCCAGTAACTGTGCCTGGCTTGTTCTTAAATATTATCCAGTATTTGCCACATGCCCACTGCGTAGCAGACAGTGATCTACCATGCAGGGTGTAATAGGAAAAAACTGAAAGAGCTGACATCTCAAGGAAAGACTGGTGATTGTTCTTCAGAAACTAAAAGATTAAAACTGAGTAAAAGAAAACTTTGGTGGAAAGTTCTACTTGAAAAATCAAAATCACTTGTGGGTATTTTAATGTGTTTTGTCTTTTTTGATTTTTTTTTTTTTTTTTTAGAAAATGGCTCCAGTGGTCAAATGAAGCTGGAAAAATATATAGATGCAGCACTGCGGCCTTTCCAGATGTTTGAGTGTGATACTCCAGTGAGAAATTGATCCCTTGGATTAGGTAACTAGTCATAATGAAGAAAATTAGTCTTAAAACCTTCCGGAAGTCTTTTAATTTGAATAAAAGTAAAGAAGACACTGATTTCATGGTAGTACAACAGCCATCCCTAGCCAGTGACTTTGGAAAAGATGATTCCTTGTTTGGTGGCTGCTACGGTAAAGATATGGCCAGCTGTGATATCAATAGCGAAGATGAGAAAGGTGGGAAAAGCAGATCCAAGAGCGAGAGCCTGATGGGGACCCTGAAAAGGCGCCTTTCTGTGAAGCAGAAGCCCAAGGGCAAGGGCAGCACGCCCTCGGGGGGCTTGGCTGAGGAGGACACCTTCTCCTCCTCCTCGGCTCCTGTGGTCTTCAAGGACGTCAGAGCTCAGAGGCCCATCCGGTCCACTTCCCTCCGCAGTCACCACTACAGCCCCACACCCTGGCCCCTCCGACCCACGAACTCGGAGGAGACCTGTATCAAAATGGAGGTGAGGGTCAAAGCTTTGGTCCACTCTTCCAGTCCAAGTCCTGCGCTGAACGGGGTTCGAAAGGATTTCCATGACCTTCAGGCTGAAACTGTGTGCCAGGAGCAGAATGGTTCCCTCAAGCGTTCAGATTCTCCCCACGGAGACTTGCATCTCCACCTGGAGGAACACGTGCCTGTAGTTATTGGACTTGTGCCTCAGGACTACATTCAGTACACCGTGCCTTTAGACGAGGGGATGTGTCCTTTGGAAGGGTCGCGCAGCTATTGTCTGGACACTTCTTCGCCCATGGAGGTCTCTGCGGTTCCTCCTCAAGTGGGAGGGAGCTCTTTTGCCGAAGATGAGAATCAGGTAGACCAGGACCTAGTTGTTGCCCCAGAGATCTTTGTGGACCAGTCAGTGAATGGTTTGTTGATTGGCACCACAGGAGTCATGCTGCAGAGCCCCAGAGCAAGTCATGATGAGGTCCCTCCGCTCTCGCCATTGCTACCTCCAATGCAGACTAATCAGATCCAAAGGAACTTCAGTGGGCTCACGGGCACAGATGCCCATGTGGCTGAAAGTATGCGCTGTCATTTGAATTTTGATCCTAACTCTGCCCCTGGGGTGGCAAGGGTTTATGACTCTGTGCAAAGTAGTGGTCCCATGGTTGTGACAAGCCTTACGGAGGAGCTGAAGAAACTTGCAAAACAAGGATGGTACTGGGGACCAATCACACGCTGGGAGGCAGAAGGGAAGCTAGCCAACGTGCCCGATGGTTCTTTTCTTGTTCGGGATAGTTCTGACGACCGTTACCTTCTAAGCTTGAGCTTTCGTTCCCATGGTAAAACACTTCACACTAGAATCGAGCACTCGAATGGTAGGTTTAGCTTTTATGAACAACCAGATGTGGAAGGACATACGTCCATAGTTGATCTAATCGAGCATTCAATCAGGGACTCTGAAAATGGAGCTTTTTGTTATTCAAGGTCTCGGTTGCCTGGATCTGCAACCTACCCCGTCAGACTGACCAATCCAGTGTCACGGTTCATGCAGGTGCGTTCTCTGCAGTACCTCTGTCGTTTCGTTATACGTCAGTATACCAGGATAGACCTGATTCAGAAACTGCCTTTGCCAAACAAAATGAAGGATTATTTACAGGAGAAGCACTACTGAAAGATTGAGAACCCTGCATCTTGCACTTTGGGAATAAGAAAAAGAGATTGAGATACAGTTTACAACTTTCATTGCCATCAGAATCTTTTGCTGCCATAACTATTTTAATTTTATGTGTAAGAGTCAACAGTTTGTTGAGGGGTGGGGAAGTGTCTGCAAGGTGTCTTGGGTTTATTTTGGTTCTTTAAAAAGGGATGTCTTGAGGTTCTAGAAGTGTGAATTATCTTTCATTAGTGTGCAGAATAATCACAATGTGAATTATCAGATTCTCCTTGATGCCCCCCCCCCGTCCTTTGCTGCTATCCACTGTGATTTTTATGCATTAAAAGCACATTTCATGTGTCTTCAACCCTAAGTTGAATGAAACTTACAGAATGAAAATTACTTTCTCTTTAAATGACCCATTTTCAAAAGTTAGTGTTGAATGAACATGTGATAAAACTATTTACATATACACTGAAAATGACTTTTTAATGTCATACTTCAAAAAGATTTATTTAGAATTATTAATTAACATCATCTTAGTTAATGGGATGCAAATTTGCCACATATCTTTACAACTTCTAAATTATTTTTAAGGTTGTGCTAATATTTTGGTTGTGAAAACTTTGTGTTTTTCTGTTGCCTTCATTTTCATCTTGTGGTTTGTCCATTTTAATAAATGGCCTTACATTTAAGAGTCATAAAGAGATATATACCACAAATTTAGCAATCGTGGCCTTTTCTGTCATTAAACCCGGGTACAAATTGGCATAGTGTAAAGACCTATAGACTGGAACAGTGACTACAGAAGTGAGATCAGTTCCGTGAGAGCGTTGTTTTCATGTTGCCTGCACTGTTCCTTTGGTTAAATGTTTAATCTGTGATTTCTTTAGTTTAGTCAACACATTCTTGGGTGAACTTGATTGTACAACTAATTTTCATAAATGGACTGGATTCTCTTAACAATGTTAAAGTTTATAAAAAAAGTTTGAAATTGATTTGAATAGAAAGAAAAGATTGCTTTAAAGTTGGATTTATATTTTTCTTTTATGTAGTCACAATAAAATGTGCTAGATTTGACTTCTCTTTTCCCCTGCGTCCAATAAAATCAACCCTTAGTGACTTGAGTTGAAAAATTTTGAAAATTGTGGAGCATCACATGAGAAAAAGATGAAAACAGTACTATAGATACACAGAAGCCTGCCTCCTGCAGGATCCACTGCAGTTTCGGAACAGGCTTTTCATTTATTTGTTATTTTCATTGAACCAAGTCTAGAGTAATTTGGCCTCTCGTTTTTTTCTCTTTTTGAGTAAGTCAATGGGAAGGGATATTATTATGCCTGAGAATTTTTAGTTATTTTGGAATGTGGAGTGTTTGTTCACTTTGTAATTCTGCAACATAGTCTAATTTTCAGATTGTTCCATTCAGAAACCATTCCCAGCTAAACAAGCCTTAAAGCAAAATGCTGGACATTTCTTCCTGTGTCACTTTAAGTTTTCCCATGTCTTCCCTTCTTTAAAACACAAGGGTAAAGGTCTTTGGTCTATGGCTGGCATTGTCATCTAACATCTCTGTATCCTCACTTTTTAATTAGTTTTTGTTTTTTTGTGGGGGGTGGGGGTGGAGGTGCTGGGGTTCATGCTAGGCACATGTTTTATCACTGAGCTACATCCCCAGCCTCTGTTTTTTTTTTTTTTTTTTTTTTTTTTTTTTTTTTTTTTTTTTTTTTAAGAGACAGAACTGAGATATTACCAAGGAAAGGCACAATGCCATATCAGTGTTTGGTATTTTGACTTAAATGGGGAAAGGTACTTCATTTTGGTGGGACATTGATTGTACCTTGTTACAAAGACTCCTTTCATTTTTTGATGTTTTCACCTAATAAGATGGAATATGGTGTATTCTATAATAATATAATTTAAGTGTTCACTATAAGCTATTTGGATTAAGAACTATTACAGAGTTGTAACCTTGTGATCAAATTGATGCAAGACATTTAACTATTTTTGCAAAACTATTTATTTTTAAACAATTTGAAATATATCTAGAAGTCCTTGTGCATCCATGTTAGATGGCAGGTATTGTCACAGTCACTTGTGCTGATGGTAAGTGTTGAGATGGCTTCTTTGTGTCTGTCTGTCCTCGGTGAGCTGGCAGTATAGAGGCCTTGGGACCTCACCTACCAATCTCTGTGGATGTAGCCTGTCCCTGCATTTTCTCATAATGCCATGTGCTTAAAATATGCCCATGTAGTGTCAAGATTATTTTGATCTTTATCCAAATGTTTTTTAAATTGTATTTTGTGGTTTTTTGGAGGGCAAGTCAATACTGTTCTAATTTGGAAAAACAATTTTTATGTACTTTGGTATTATTCATAATGCAAAATACCTTAAAGTAATATGCCCTATTATAATTCAACTTGAAATTGTTACGTTCTTATAGTATATAGATAAAAATCAAAGTATTTGCCAAGAAATTAAATTTGCAAACAGAAATGTGTATTGCAGAATTTGCTGCTTATGTGTAGAGAGGTACCTCTTTTGACCTAGGCAGTTTGACATAATGTGGAAGATTGGCTTTTCTGATACTGAAATGGTCTGGTAAAAGTGGAAAGGGGAGAAAGAGAGAAATCTTTATCCTATAGCTTGGTCTAGGTTCTATTTGTGGATTCTGTTGAAAGGGAACTTAAGTGACATGGACCCAACTTGTAAGTGATTCTCAAGTATGTACTTTAAAAGAAATCAGACCTCCTGGAAAACAGGAAGCTGTGTCCATTTGTGACAGTAAATGGATCAGAGGTAATTTTTTTTTAAATCAAATATTTCATCATAGAGCTTGGTGGAGGCTAGAAGCTATTTTGAGGCTTATTATGACAATGCGTTTTTATAAATGAAAAGAAAGCTGTGGAATGTACTTGAAAAATGTCTCCTTTCTCTGTCGAAGGAAAACTGTTTTCTTTCTGCTTGGTGCAATATGAAAATTTAAAAAGTCACACATTATATCACAGGAAATGACCTAGAACTAAAAATAGTTTTAAGGAAACCAGCTACCCAGGGCAGCCCTCTTGCCATTGAAGAAAATCACGTGCCAAAAGGCAAAATCATTGGCATATAGGAAATGAAACACAAAGTATATGTTATATTTTCTGAGCCAGTATTATTGAAACAGGATAAAAGTTACTAAAATCTTAAATAGGTTTATGCAATGTCTCCTAGTGCCACAGGTCTATCTTTCTAACAATGCTTTCAGGAATGCCGATTTTAATTATTGTACGTGTCACATAGTATATGAGAGATATTGCTTTATGAATGATTCAAAATAATATATTTTGATTTAAAATTTAATTGCTTTTCATTGAATGTGAAATATTAATTTGAAAGTGAAATCACACTACCAGCAATAGATAGTTTTGTTGAATACTCTAATAAGGAACAATAGCCAGTTCCATAAATTTAAAATTCTAAAGGTGTTGGTACGATAGTAATCACAGATTTGGTTTCTTTTAATACTTTTTTAATCCTATAAAAAAATGTCTTTTATAAACATCCTTTTTATTGATCAATCATAACATGGCAAAATGTGTATGTAGTCACTGTTCCTGAAAAGTTATCCAAATGCTACATCCAGAGATGATGAGAAATTCTTATAGAATTTTGTAATAGTATATATGTTGGGTTAAAGAAATTTCATAGTTGTTGGAGTGCCATGAAATTAATACTTGCAATCCAGATTGCTGTAGTTTACACTTTTTCTGTATGTTTCAAATCAGGTGTGTACCATTTGTACTGAGAACACCACAGAACGAACTATCCAAAGTCCATTGATTTTAATATGTGTTTTGGTTTGTAAACAAATTATAGTAATTTCTTGCACATTTTTGGAAATTAATTGTATAAGAGTTTATTGTATCTGCTCCTAGATACAGTGTGTAAATAAAAATTTCGTTCACAAGATCTCTCTGGTAGTCTATTTAATATTCTGGTATGGTGTCTGATTTGAATTAGTATCTGGTTAGCTAGGTTAGCTAGGCAGATTCTGGATGTCCCATAAACTGGTCAGATACTGGAGAGTGGGAGCCACTAAGTTTTGTTGTAAAAAGGGAAAAATAAAATTCTTTCACTAAAGGAAGATGTCGAATTAAGAGTCCACAGTGGTGCTGATGTGCCAAACACCAGAATTGTGCAAGCAGGAGAACATCTAACCAAACAGAAAGACTGAATTCAAACTAGCACACTAAATTCAAACTCTTTCACACAAAGAGGTCCAGGATGGGTGATAAAGTGTTCGAATTGTGATATTTAGGAAACATGTCCCTTCTTAACAGTATTTTGTGGAAATAGAACCGGCCATGTAGATGCATGTGTCTAGAGGTCATTTAGCAATCCTTTTACTAATAAGATTTCTCAGATCTACTGGATTTAACTTTATGCTTTTAAAATTCTTAAACATGTTGGGTAAACGTTTGTTTTAAAATTTTGTTCTATATTTTTAATGAACCACTTTTAAAATCATGGCAGGGCTGGGGATGTGGCTCAAGTGGAAACGCACTCGCCTGGCATGCACGGGGCACTGAGTTTGATCCTCAACACCACATAAAAATAAAGGGGTTGTGTCCACTGAAAACTGAAAAATAAATATTTAAAAAAATTTTCTCTCTCTCTCTAAAAAAAAAAAATCATGGCTATTCAAAGATGAATTTTAACCTGATTATGTACAGAATGTTAGATATTTTGACTTTAATAGAATCCAAAAAAATGTGGAGCTGTAATCTTAACGTTCTCCAGAGCTGTCACCAGTTAACAATGTTAGTGTCATACTTTGGGTTAGCAGAGGAGAATGGTCAGGGTTCAAGAACTAGGAAGAGACTAGACATTTACTTAAACCATGAGCAGGAAAATGGATTTGTTCTTTTTAGTTATACATGGCAGTAGAATGTATTTTGGCATATTATTCATACCTGGAGAGGAAAATTGATTTTAAAAACATAATGCAGATGTTTATTTTCTTGAATGTAATACATAAAATATTGCAAGAAGACAACAGCTTCATACTACCCCTTATTTCCCAATCATTTTATTCTTTGATAATTAAAGCCCCACATGAAGTCAAAAACTTAGCCAAAGTAGTGTCTTTATGATGTTAGGTCATAAAGATCCCCAAACCTATATCCAGATCATATACAACTCCCTTCTTAGGTTAAGCAGGAGTAGTGATCCCATCGAGGGCTTTGTATGAACAGACACCGAGGACAAGACTGAACTGCTTTTATTGGTATGGAGACCAAAGTGGGAGGTGCAGACCTAGACAGATCCCTAAGGATGTGCTTAGGAGAAGAGAATTATAATCATCCCCAGTTTCACCCAACACGGGTACAGGTCCTCCAAGATAAGGGTGGCTACTTCCAGAAGAGCAGGTAAGGCAAAAATGATGCAGCCCCCAGCGAGTCGTGTCGCACCTGGTGGTGAAGGCCCGAGTTCACCATGGCCAGAGCTGGAGGGCAGAGGCCTTGCTTGAATTGCAGCCTGGGCATACACAATGGTGTGGATGGCTGGATGGACAGAGATCTCCACAGATGGATTCTTCATAGTTGTCTGGTGCCCTGTGGATTTATTCTTTCTTGAATGAAGTTTTTATTCTCATTCACTTCCTCTTGAAGTTCATTCAACCAGGTAGAGAAAGAGGAAGTTGCTGCTGTCCATCCTCGTTCTGGGAGGTGCTTGCAGTCCCAGATGTCCACCCACAGGAGCGTGAGAGTGGACATACCAAGATGAAAGACCGGCTGCTCCAATGGCTGATGGTTCACTGAACACATAGGCCCCCCTGAAACATCCACAGCTCATCATTGTGCTTGCCTTGTAATATTTCTTCCCTCATAGTTTTTACTTCTACTTTTCTTAGGCTTTTGACTGTGGATTAAAAGTAGTTTAACCGGGGCTGGGGAGGTGGCTCAAGCGGTAGCGCGCTCGCCTGGCATGCGTGCGGCCCGGGTTCGATCCTCAGCACCACATACCAACAAAGATGTTGTGTCTGCCGAGAACTAAAAATAAATAAATAAATATTAAAAATTAAAAAAAAAAAAGTAGTTTAACCTGTATTTCAGTTGAATTTAGCTGTCTTTTAAGAGTCTGTTATTTTGACCTCCAGTGCAGTTTTTATATTTTTCCAAATCTTTAGGTTTGTTTAGAATTTATTATATTAAAAAAAGTCAATTCTCTTCATATTTTTGCACCTTATTTGCATTTTCAGTTTGAAGGGTTTCCAAGCTGAACCACCTTTTTTAAAAAAATGTATTTTTTTAGTTGTAGGTGGACACAATATCTTTATTTTTATGTGGTGCTGTGCATCAAACCCAGTGCCTCAGGCGAGCACTCTACCACTC
This sequence comes from Spermophilus citellus, assembly GCF_964194105.1. Lineage (NCBI taxonomy): Eukaryota > Metazoa > Chordata > Mammalia > Rodentia > Sciuridae > Spermophilus > Spermophilus citellus. The sequence continues at coordinate 123,821,913 of NC_138198.1, forward strand.
AGCCCCAGCCCCAGCCCTGAACCACCTTTTTAAAGAAATTTGGCCCATGTTTCCTTTCTTTTCTCCTTTTGTGTGACTGGTCTTGCTACTAGATAAGAATCTCTTTTGGCACTTGCTACTTTGTCCCCTCCCCCGAAACCTGGAGGGACAATATTCACAGACCTTCAACTATGAGAAGTTCCGCAGCGTTGTCTTCCAGGCCACCTGCTTCTTTATGGAGAAAGAGGATTTGATGGAATGGAAGCATTGGTTCATGACATTTACACAATACAGTTCTCATAGGAAGATCAGTCACGAGCCCAGTCATGCAAGCCCTCAGCAACCTTGTTTTCTTGTGGTCGGCAAGTGTTGAGAACTATTTTTCACAATTACCATGCTGAAGTACCTCTGGGGTGTGACAAGTTCCTAGAAAACCAATAGATGCATATTTTCAAATAGAAGAATCATTGCTCTGTGATAAAAGAAAGCTTTTCTGGAATCTAAGTAGTAGGAATAGAAAAAAATTAGAGGGCTGGAATTTGTACAAAGTCTTGATAGCAAAGATGTAACTGTGCTTAGTATCTATGCTAATACCTAACATACATAACTCATGTTTTCAAAAATAGTCCTAAGTAAGGAAGGTACCCTTGTCTTTTTATAGATAAGGAAACTGAAACACCCATGTCAACCTTACCAAGGTCACAAAGGTAAGTGACAGAGCCAGATTACAAATTTAATCTGGTTCCAAAGGCTGTTATTTATTATGTTTCTCTTCAGGGTTTTATATTTAGGATATTCATTTCTGTGGTTGTCAGGGAAAAGAACTTCAGTCTAAGTAAACAAATTACTTCTTTCTCCTCCAGGGAACTATTTTATTCTAGAGCTTAAAAAATAAGTCTATATAAGTAATGCCAGAGATAACCATTTATGGAAGCTGGGATGGTAGCATAGCTGAAGGGTTTCATCTTTTATTGACGAGGATGGGGAACACTGCTTTTCTTTTCTGACCTTGTAAAGATTGACAAACTACCTTATATGTTAATATGGGAATAAGATTTGGTTGAGTACAATCATAACTCTTGAGAGGATTTCTCCATGTGATTAGCACAAAAGGAAAAGTGCTCACTCTGCTTTTTTGCTGATGTATTTAATGCTAATATCAATTGCCTGAGACATTCATTGTTCCCTGTTTTATGAGGAGCCAGAATGTTACGTTTTATAGCAGACCAAAGACTCCAGCCCTTCTCTGACTTTCCTGTGCTCTGTTCGGCCAGTTCTCTTTGACTTCCTGTCGTTTGTGATAAGCACACCCAGAATGAGGACTTCCCTTCAGAAGTAGTCTAGCTATGTCCTCCACGTGCTGACCTGGCTTCTCTGCCTGCACCAAAGAAGAAGCATTAGCCACCTATTTTCAGAGAGCTTTATTGTAGTTGTTAAGACAAATCGAAAGGAAATTTCCCCACTTCTGTTGTGGAAAGTAGCAATTTATATTATGCCTACCTCAACATCATTAAATCAGATAATCTTTTTGTCATGAATTATGGAATAGATGTCCTAAAACCTGTCAGCATGTGGGATTAACCTGGACAGTTGGGGGGATTAGGACAATTAAGCAAGACAAAGTAGCAAAGGTCTATTTAAAATATATTTTTATATTAATAGTGTAAGTCTACATGCAATTGAATTTCTCACCTTCCATTTAACAGAAATATCTTTATTTACTTTTTGAGAGATATTTTCATTTGATACAGGATTCTGAGAAGACTCTCTGTCCCCCTTTTAGTATTTTAAAGATATTCCATTGTATTTCAGACTCCATTGCTTCTGATGAGAAGTTGGCTGTCATTTGTAGTGTTGCTTCTCTGTAGTGATGTGTGGTATCCATCCTCACCCCGATAAGCTTTTTAAGATTTTTCTCTTTATTTTCAGTAGTCTGATTATGATGAGCCTGGGTCTAGTTCTCTATATTTTACTGTCTGGTACTTGTTGTAATTCTTGGATCTATAAGTTATGTCTTTCATCAACTCTATTTCTTCAAATATTTTAAGCTTTTTCATATTCTCCTCTTCTTGTAAGACTCTAATTTTGTTTCCCTAAACATCACTGGGGTTCTTTATGTTTTTCAGTCATCTTTCAGTGCTTTAATAAACAGAGAAGAGTTAATGTTGAGAGCAGTGAATATGTTGGACTTGAGGCAAAACATTAGATGTGAAGGAATCACAAAGGAAAAACACAAATAACTTCATAAAAATTCCCCTTAAGCCACTGACTGACTGAACGTTTTCATGCATAGGGTAAGACTCCAAGGACCTTGTGTTATGGTTTTTGATGTGAGATGTCCCCAAAAAACTCATGTGTGAAACAATGCAAGAAGGTGTAGAGGTGAAAGGATTGGGTTATGAAAGCCTTAACCCAATCAGTGAATTAATCCTCTTACAGGGATTCACTGAGTGGTAACTAGCCAGGTAAGGTGTAGCTGGAGCAGGTGGGTCATGATGGTGAGGAGTGCCTTTGGGGTATATATTTTGAATCTTGTGTGTAGAGACTCTCTTGTTTCCTGGTCTGATCTCTTGAGCTGCTTTCCTCCACCATACCTTCTGCCATGATGATGTTCTACCTCACCTCAATCCATGAGAAATGGAGACAGCCGTCTATGGACTGAGACCTTTGAAACTATGAAACATAAAATAAACTTTTCCTCCTCCGATTGTGCTTGTCAGGTCTTTTGGTCACAGCAGTGAAAAGGTTGACTAAAACACCTCTGAATAGAACAACAACAACAAAAAAAAACCCACAATAGTTTAAAAAAAGAATACTGGGGGAAATTAATATCAGGGAGGCTAAGGAGTCCAAGAGAAAGAATATAATTTCTGTGGCTCTGATAGCAGGTTAACCCACCCTCACATTTTCAGTCTCCAATTTGCTATATTAAGCCTATGCAATAAATTGTTCATTTCAAATTTTGTAATTTTTGGTTGTAGCATTTCCATTTTCCAGCTGAGATTCCCCATTTGGATCCTTTTCTTTTGTCTTTACCTCCAGTGTCTGGTTTGGGGTTTTTTGGCTCCATTTTTTAGCATTATTAGTAATTTTTTATTGGATGCTGAACTTTACCATGAAAACTTTTTAGAAACCCTGGACTATTATTGCTTTCCCTGAAGAGGTGAGGTTTTCTTCAGGAAGGTAACTGGATAACTGGCAGATCAGTGTAATTCTTGTGGAATCACACTTGTAGGTGTTAGTCTGGTTTCTTTAGGATTTTCCTTTTAACTCTGATGGCACAGCCCTTGCTCCTGAGGTATGACCTGTTAGGGGTCTCAAAGTAGTATATTTACCAACATCATGCCATTTAAATTCCAGAATCCTTCCCCCCAGTACTTAACAGCTCATAAACCTTCTTTTTGACTTTTTAGACTCCCTGTTAGTGATTTATCCCAAGATTCCTTTTTTAAACTTTTTGTTTTTATTTTATTCCAAGGTTCTTGAAATCTTACCCTATGCATGAAAATCTTCAGACTCAGTGACTTAAGGGTTTTTTTCTCTGAAGTTCTTGTTTGTTTGTTTTTTTTTCCTGTGATTTCTTCATTTCTAGGGTTTTGCTCGAGTCTAAGATGATCTGATAACTCTAGACACTAACTCTGTCTCTACTTGATATGTACTTGTTGCCACCTCTAGTTTGAAGTCTTTTCCTGTGTATTACAGTTTGGAAAATGTGCTCAGGGTTAAAAAAAAAAAAAGCCAGGATAAATGTGGATGTCACCACTCACATTTTTCTGTCTTGGGCCCTAGGGCCACCTATTCCTGCCTGCAGTGCTTTCCTCATGTCTTCATGGAGTTGTTTGTGGTGGGATGATTAATCAGAAATGAGGTAGTTTTTCCTGGCCAGAGCTAGAAGTCACCACTGACATCTGAGGTACTGTTTACTTATGTATATGTTTATTGTGTTTCTCCTCCACCCCTGTCCTTAGGAAGTAAACCCTACCAGATAAGCATTTTGTTCAATACCTCCTGACAGGAGGGGGCGGGAACATGAAAGGTATTCAATAAATCTTCATTGTATTCAACGGTCAACCACTGAACCTCAGCAGTGTGTGGGGGGGAGTGGGGGGGAGTGGGGAGGTAGGGGTAGGGGTGTGGGGGTGGGAGGAGTGAGTGGCAGGTAAGATATACTTCACAGTGAGGGAATGGTAGGTACACTGTCAAATATGTGTTATCACTCTTCGTGTAACCTCAGTAAGCCAGTCAAAACTTGCCTCAAATAAGTCTTCTGTGGAGAGCTGCGGCCAGTCACCCCTTCCCTAATGAGGAGGACGCTGAGGCAAATGGCCTGGTCTATCTCAGTTGGGAATGCCATTGCAAAATCCTGTAGACCAGGAGGTCTGAACAGGAGTCTGCTCTCACAGCTCTGGAGTGGAAGTCCCAGATCAAAGAGCCAGCAGGGTTGAGGTCAGGAGAGGGCTCTCCCGTCACTGTGACAAAAGTCCAGGGAAGGTCAACTCAGAGAAGGAAAGCTGGACTTTGGCTCCTGTGCGAGTTTCGTCCGTGCTCTCTGGCACCGCTGTTTTCAGTCCTGTAGTGAGGCAGAGCCTCCTGGCAGGAGGGTGTGGTGCAGGAAGGCTGCTCACCTCATGACTAGGAAGCAGAGAGAGAGAGAAGGGGCAGAGACCCCACACACCTTCAAAGTCAGGTCCCCATGACCACCTCTCCCAACTAGACACCACCTCCGAAAGTCTGCCCTACCTCCCAGGAGCACCACCAGTAAAGAACCAAGCCTTCCTTGTGTGAGCCCTTGAAAGACATTTCAGTTCTGAACCAAAACACACATCCTCGGTGGACAGAGGCAGGTGGGCAGAGAGGGAGGCAGTGGGAAAGAAGGGAGAGAAAGGGGGAAAAACCAGGGAGGGCACTCTGGTGTCTCCCCTCAGGGCACTCGTCCCATCCTGAGACCTCTGGTGGCCTCATCTAACCTAATTCCGTCCCCAAAGCCCCACTTCCAAATACCATCATATCGCAGGGCAGGTCTTCAACATGGGAAATTGAGGATGGGGTGGGGTACACCAGCATTTCATTCACAAACTCTTGCAATAGATGAAGAGGGAACTCAGTGCACTGCACGCTCAATTCCAGCACAGCAGGGATCAGTGAGGACTTAAGCCAAGGAGCAGGGCGGGGTCAGGATGGAAGGGGACTTGGGTCTCAGCTAATATTTGGGAGCCCCCTTCTCCAACTTCCTAACCCAGCGTCTCACCCTATTTCTGTACTCCAGACTTTTCTTTTTTTCTCCCAGTTATGTACATGTTTAATTATAGTGACGTTTCTGCCTGAAGTATACGAGGCTCACTTGGTGGTTTACAAACAGTGAACCCACCAACCTATAACCAAGAGGATCTTTTTCCTGTCATTTATCTGAGCAGACAGGTCTATCTTCAGTGAACTCATTCCTGTAGGTGATTTGTTTTACTCTGCCCCTGCAGAGTGAATCCAGGAGTCTTCCCACAATAAGCATTTTCCCTCTCTCCAGAAAAAGCAGTCTTCTAATTCTGTGTCACACTCGGACATGATGTTCAAGTATCACAAAATTCCCTTTTCAAAAGCAAGATTTGATTTTTTTGTTAGATTCAATTCTAAAGTATGTCTTCCAGACTTGTGATCAGATGAAAGGTAAAATTTAAGTGGCTGAAACTATGGCTGTTTAAGTTCTACAGCCTGGTTTTTTTTCCTCTGCTCCATCAGTGCTTTTCCTTGTAGATCTCCAAATGAAACCATTTTCATGAGAGAAACATGCAAGGCAGGAAGCAAACATATATACATCAATATTTTGTTCTGCTGGGCCCTTGGGGCTCTTGGGAATGAGCTTGCATGTCCCTGAGTAAATTATGAAATTATTTTTTCATGCCTTTGATCACTTGCTGATAGGTCTCTTGATTGACCCAGGCAATGGCCTCCTTTCATGTGAAAAAGCCTCTTCAGAAAGCAACTTTGTGGAACCTAACTTTGATCTACATCTTTTGATTATGGGAAAAAAATATAAATGTAATTCACTTGTTACGAACCATGTAATCTTTAAAGCTTTCAGTTGGCAAGTACAGCTAAAGTGTGGTTTGTACCAGTTTACATTTATGCCTTTGGGTCACAGTTCTTTAATCCTAACTGCATATTTCTCTAGTAATGATGGTCAGTGGTTAGTTTGTGGACCATCTTAAAAAAAAATGGCTAATGTTTCTTTGTGTGTGTGTGTGTGTGTGTGTGTGTGTGTGTGTGTTTAAACTACTTCTAAGGAAGTAGTTTTTCCCTGTTTAGAATTTAAAGACAATTGGTGGAATCCAGAAATTCAGCGAATGCCAACTGGAAGGGAAATCTGAACTTGAATTCTTAGAATAATTTATACCAGATATCATTTTTTTCCTTTCTGCCTTACACATTAAAATACCTACACATTTACATTGTATCCAGTCTTCGGGGGCTTTTCAAGCTATCTACAGTTGTCCTGTCATGGGAAGATTATCAATTCTTCATTTAATCAAATCAATAGTTTAATTAATATGAGTTATTAACTCAAGGGCATGAAAGAGTCCATGTAAGAACATCAAACATACAACATCCATCAACCACTGGATTGCTATCCTTCATCATTAATCGCTATAACGAAGATTTGGCCCTACTGTTAAAAATGTTTGAGTGGAAGCACTTCTTCCTTTGTAGGAACTAGATCCGGAGACCATAGCAGGGTGGGAATATATTTCCATTGTTCCCTGAGGAAGTTAAAATGTGAGACATATAAATGTCCAAACAACTAAAAATTCTCAGAAAACTCTGGTTAAAAGACATAATTTTTTTTCAGCTTTCATTTTCATATTAGCCTTAGAGTGAAAACTTTATTTTAATATCATAATGTTTATTTCTGTTCAGAAATTTTGGTAGAAGTAAAAACTTTTGGATTTAGAACTTGAATTAAGGTAGGTAATATGCTTGAATTCTAGTATAAATATTTCAATTATGTTTCTCATCAACTTACAGTTTATATAAAGTTTTGTTTTTTTTCTTCATCTAAGTAGATGACAGATAAAGTTCTGGTGCAAATTCCCTGTCTTTCGTGATACTGAATCACAAATTATATCTTTATACTCTCATTTGCAGAATTAATCTGTTTTCCTAACTGTTCTTTGTACTACTGTCTTTGCTCTGCAAAGATATAAAAATCTAGAAATTAAAGTTATAACTTTGCCATGATACCCAATATCTAGGACTTCTTTCTTTGAAATATCACTAAAATAATATTAATTTTTACAATTTATAGTAGCAAGCACATATGCCATAATTATTGCTCATAATAAAGATAAGGGTGGTTAGAGAATTCTTGAAGTCTTTTTTTTTTCTTATCTTGAATCCTTCAAAATTATGAGGCTTTTAAAAGAAAACTCTCTCTCTTCATGTATAACGTACATTCTTCATCTCTAACAAAGGGAGCCATGTAAGTTTCTAATACAAGTTTTTAAAGGAGAAAGGATAATTGTTGTCACTAATAGCTATATTTGAGTGTTCCAGATTCCAGACTCTAGAGAAGTTTAAGTTATTAAACATCAACATCATACAGAAGCCACTGCATCATGTTACTGGTGTTCTATAGGGTGAAAGGAGGATGTTGGTATGCAAGAGGGAGATGGCTAAGCCTTTTGTTTCTGGTCCTGAGAGGTAAGGACGAGACCGTGAGCAAGCCAGGTCTTTTACGCCCCTCCACCCTTGGTTCCCACCCTTCTGCTCATGCTTTAGAACAGGGGTCTTCAAATTAGTGTCAAGTGCCTGAGGAGGTCAAGGGCATGGGAGCTGTGATAAAGTATGCAGGCATCCATGGTTTCAGGGTCTCCTTTTCTGGATCCTCAAGCACCATGTCTGTTCTTTAATAGAAGGGACCTGCCTGGGGATATGCCTAGGGTGGGGCTGCCACTCAAGCAAACTCCTTCCCAACCTCCTCTCAGCACTCCGTAGCTGCACTCCGTGGCTGTGAGCTGCTGTGCAGGCCATTCTCCCTCCCGGCCACACTTAGATCTCACTTCATTTTGGAGATGAAGGGAAGAATATTTCCAACCCAGAATACAATGCAGAGACTAACCTTTAAACAATTGCAATAATAGAATAAAAATATTTTAAGACAGTAAAGCTAGAAAAAGAATGCATGCATCTTTTCTCAGGGGACCATTAGAAAATGTGTTCCAACAAAAAGAGAGTAATCCAAGGGAGAGAGGATTCCCCCACATAGGAGAAATGGACCAGGGATCCTGGAAGTGAGACCAAAGGATCTCTAGGTGGCCAGCGGTAGCAGACTAGAGAGCAGCCAATCCACGCTCAAGTGAAAGGGTGTCGGATCAAGCAGGGACGTCTTCAAGAGAAGAGAAACACAAGCCGATGAGCTGCGCTGCATTCAAAGGTGTTGAGAAAGATTCCCAATTCCGTTAAATTTCAAAGATGATCAAATGTAGAAAACAAAGTCAATGAAATAAATGTGACAGGTAGCGACTGCTGTTGTACAGCACAAAGTTTAACAAGAAAGACACAATGATGTCACAGTGTCTGTTCTAGTTATGAAAGTGTTTACTTGCTTATCCTGAAACACCTCCAACAATCAGGATATAACAGGCGAGGCTGGAGAAAGGAGCCAGCAGAGTGCGTGAGGGAGCATTGGGCACAAAAAGTAGCTATCTTCAGGAAAATGACTCACAATCAATACCTGACACCAAGGCTGAATGCAAGCAAGAGGACCCAGAAACAGTGGTACTCACTGGCAACAGAGCAGAAGACTCGGGGACCCGATGGGAGGTTGTGGTAGGCAGCACAGTGGCCTCTCAATGATGCCCAGGGCCTGCAGGCTCCTTTCATTTCCTGGCAGTGGGAATCTGCCAGTCCCCAGAAGGTCCTGTCCTGCAGACGCTCCCAGCCTTCAGGTCCCTGGAATCTGACAATCTACGCAAGGGGGGGTCCCATCCTTCTCTTACCCTCAGATCAAGATTTATTTCCCCTGATGTGTGTTAAAACAAAGTCACTCTTTTTCAAGAGCAAAATCAAACTCCAGGACTCGAAGACCAGCTATATAGTTTAAGAAAGAGAAAGGGAAGAGCTCTCATGTATCTATGGCAGGAAAAATGCTCCTGCCAATGATCAGCCAGCCTCTTGCCCCCACAGAACAAAAATTCTTATTCAGTTGTGGTGAGCTGAGGTGGGAAGGGCATGTTTAAATTCAACCATTTAAAAAAATATATTGGTTACTTATTGCACTGTAGCCAGAGAACGTGGGTTTTGTATTTTGTCATGTTTAGTGTCTATTGAGATATTAACAGTGTTCTAAAATCAGTTCTTTAAATCTGCCAAATGTATATATTAAATATATATATATATATGTATATGTATGTGTGTGTGTGTGTGTGTGTGTATATATATATATATATGATGAATATGTTTTAAACTATCTGTTAATTATATCAGTTGATTCATCTAATAATAAAAATAGTTGGTAATATTTACTCTGGGCCAGGCTCCATCCCAGAATCGTCAGATACATTATTTCTGGGAGAGGTGCAGGCTCTTCAAGGTTAGTGTTGTGACGCCCACATGAACTTGATTGCTGAACTTGGGGCACTGAGAAGCTAATCACGGGCTGATCCATGGCAAGGCAAGGGTGTGGCCTCCCTTGTTCTGCTCCAAGGCCCTCTGTTTCATGCCACCTCCCATTATTTTAAAAGAGTTGCAACGGGCCTCATTAACAAATAAAAACAAAGCACTGACTTCTCTAGGTTAACTCTCAAACAACACTTGATATATTTATCAATGATTTCTTTCCTCCCCGCTACTTCTAGTTACCTTGGGTTTACTTACTTGTATCATAGAAGTTGCTAGAAAGTATCTCTGACTTGTGAGCATTTCCATAAATCCCTTTATGTTGGCGTTTCCTTTACGGCTTTTTCTCCATTTCTGCATTTTTATTCTACATGTTCACATGTCAAGGAAATGACGAGGTCCCTTTTATTACTATGATTTGAAAGGAGCTGGTGTGGTTCGACTTTCGAATCCGCATTCTCTTGGTGTCCCAGTGTCCCAGCCTAGTTTCTGGGAGGTGCAACGACTCAAGTGACTCAGTTGGGTCAGCTGAGTCACCAGGAGCCAGCCCCAGGGACAGGGCTGGATGGGAATGTAAGGTGTCTGCTCTCTCCTCTGTTGTCTAACCACTGCCTGCACGACACTGCTTCCTGACGGTGGCTCACAGGCAGTTGCATAACTTTATGTTCCTTTTATCTACTCCTGTCTAAAATGGTAGTGATAATCCTTTATCCCTTCACCTTCCCATCAGGATATGGCGAGGATTAATCATTACAAACAAAATGAAATTATCAATCTCTCCGCAAATAAGTTTACTAAGTAAATATAAGAAACTTTCCCAGTGGTTTCTTTGTTTTTTATAATCGTGCACGTCAGATAAGGAAGCACACGGTCCAGGAAGGAGAAGTTTTGAAATTCCTTCCAGAGAAGTTTCACCTTCATTTGAAATTGACCCGGAGGCTAAGGAACCCTAGAATTGTTCCAGCTGGTTTTTACTCTGCTAAAATATTTCCAAGGACTAATATGCTAATTTTTAGACTGACCCTTGTAGTTGCATTGTTCTGACTTTCTTTTCTGTTATATTTGCTGTGATTCTGTAGGTCCCACTACTTATCTGTGCCAGTCCATGTATTTTCAGACTCCAGGACAGCAGAGCCAGGTGGAACAATCAACCCAGGAAAGGATGTTGATCAGACGCTTGATGCGAGGTTTGGGGCAGGTGTTCTCAGATTGGTTGGTGGCTTAATATCATGAGGGTCTTGTGCTCTGTCTTTCCTTCTATTCCAGCATTCTGAAGTATGTTTAATATTGCCAATAGGCTTGATGCTTCAAGGTCACCAAGTGGTTGCCATACATCTAGACAGCACATCTTCATAGCTTTGCCAAGATGTCACGGGGAAGCCCTTCTTGCATGTCTGTTTTATTTTACCCAGAAATGGAATCCTTTCCCTGAAGACCTGAGCCTGGTGTTGGAGTGAGCAGAACTAGACTCATGGCCTCAGGCTGCAGGGGTGACTGGAAGAGTGAGTGTTGGTTATGCTCAGCATCTATACCGACTGGTGGGCAGGGGAAGAGGAGTGGGGAGTGACCACCCGTGTGTCTGTCACGACTCCCAAGTTCTTTTTCTTTCTTTCCCTTCCACCCCATTCACAGGAACCTTGCCTGCCCGTGGCCTCCCCTCTCTAGGCAGGGGCCTCTGACAAGCCTGTTATGGAAGTTATGGAAGTTGACACTCCCCATCTAGGAACTAAAAAATGGGTTCTCCTCGTTCCTCTTTCTTGACTCCTACCTGAGCCTAATTTGGGGTTTACCTCTAAATAATAATTGTAAAATTGTTGTCCCATAAGGTCAAGAGAAAGAGGATGTATGAGGAGGTCCTCAGGTTCTGTGATTTCCTTTCACATTTGATTAAAAGATTCTTTAATAGCAAATGGTATGATGCTTCAGGTAAATCACAGATTATTTCCACAGGCTCTCCTCGGATGAAATAGACTGAAACATGAATGTGTCCAAGATTCTGTGGGGGAATGCAGTTAAAATTCTAATCCACAAGAATGCAAGAAAATATTTGGAAAACAATCCACCATTAGCTTGCCTAATACATACCAACTTACCTTCATATTTGCCTACGATGTGATGCTTTTTACTACTCTGTACATTTATTCCACCAGAATACAGCATTGCCCAATTGTAATAAGCAAGAGAGACTGAGAAGTATTTTCTAAATTTTTACCATCCAGGAATGTGCCATTTAGTTGCTTTGTGACTTTTGGTATGTTGTATTGAAATACTTGGGTAAGATCCTAAGTAAACTTGTTCAGTAAATGAATGTAAAATTTGGGGGATTTGTTTTGGATTCAAGGGAAACCATTCAACAGACAGCAAAGCAGACAGTGTGCTAGAGCCCAGGAAGCCGTGTAGCGTCCTGGTCGGGAGCCTGGAACCGCAAGGCTTTGTGTCAGTGGGGTGCCGCGGAACTCTCTGGAATGATGGAGATGTTCCATATCTGAGCTGTCCATAGGGGCCTCAGTTCATATGTGCAATCACACTCTTGAACTGTGGCCGGTATACAGTGGAAGAAGTGAGATTGTAATCTTATTTAATTTTAATTAAATTAATTTTAAATTTAAATATGGCCTCAAATGAGCACCTGACCACCAGACAGGGCTGTGCAGACTGGGGCACAGGGTCAGGGTTCACATCCCACCTGGCCCTTACTCATCTGCTTCCTAACTGCCAACTGCATGGTGTTACCATCTGTAAGAATGTTGGGAAGACCAAAACACATATGGAGTCCAGATATGGAAGGTCCATACCTCCAATCTGTGGCATGAGGCGGTATGTGGAAGTGAATGTGTGACTATGGGAAGTACCTAGAAATATATGTCATCGGTATTAATATGCAAGTTTGTCATTATTTTTACTTTTATGAGGAAAAAGCAAGATCCATTTTTTAAATGAGATTCATTTTAGTTAGCCAGGTCATTGAATAAATACTTGGTCTGAATTTGGCTCTCTGACTTTCTGGACGTTGATGGTTGTCTCACAGTGTAATGGGATTTGTCAATGCACTCTCCCTGGCTCTGCAAATCAGTGTCCCTGTGAACCCAGTGCTTTGACTTGCATAGACAATTGATGTAAGAGAGTTTTATTTATTTTTTGTTATGCCATAGATTTATCTCTGTTAGTATGTGGTCTTTATTAGTATGTTCTCGGTTTTTTGCATTTGATAAATGAGGAAAGCCATTCCTCATTTCTCAGATATCCACATTGTAGAGTTGAGTGGGGGATATTAAAGAATTAATGGCTGCATTTCAGGTATTTAGAACACACTTCCTACAAATTATGATAACAATAACATTGGCAACAAGGAATTGTTAAGTGATCTGGGTGTAGGATAAGTGCTGCATAGGCATCATTTTGGTTGATCTTTGCTGTCCCCACCATCCTAAGGGAGCAGGATGGAGAGCTTGAGAAGTTTCCTCCAGGTCTCATGGGCAATGAGCAGCAAAGACAGGGTTTGTTATCTTTGAAGTTTGCTGAAATCCGCCTCCTGCAGTATGAGAACGTATTTATTAACTCAGTGTGTCTGTTACTTCCTTTAAGAAAAATGCAATAATTAAGTTTAATGATCTGTTTTGCATTTGAAAAAAAAATTGGAAACAGGAGGCAAGATAGCTGTTGCTGAAGCTGGAGATGGAAAGCTGTGTCTGTTTGGGCACCTTTGACGGAGGGAACTCTTTGGATTTCCTCTATGCAGTTTTCCTTGAGAAAATCTCTTGCTTTAGGGTTTCTTATGCTGTTGCTAACACAAAGATTTTGTCCTATGAAAATGAACTCCTGCTCAGCCTGGTTTAAGATATAAAGAATCATCTGTTGATGGCATTTCAGTAAATTTTTAAGTTGCAAGTTTAAATATAGATAGTTGAGGATATTAGCGGTGCCCTGGTTTGGATGTAGTTGAAGTGTATCCCCTTGTTGTTCTCGTGTTGGAAACGTGGCCCTAGCATTGTGGTGTTGGCCAGTGGTGGGCACTTTAAGAGGTGGAGCCTGGCTCAAGGTCCTTAGGTCATTGTCTCTCAAAAGACATTGTGGGAACTCAGCCTCTATCTGGTTTTCTGTTTAGAAATGTGATCCATCCCCAACCCAGTGCTCCTGCTGTTTGACACCACCCACCATCTGCCATGGACCTCACCAGAGCCAAGCCAGTGCTGGTGACTTGCTCTTGGGAGCTAAATAAACCTCTTTATTTTCATAAAGTTGTCCTGCCCCACACATTTAATCATAGTAACAAAATATAGTACAGTGGGCAAATTCTTAAGGTGAAACTGGCACATTTTTAAAGTTGTCTCCTGTCTAGAAAACCCTTTGTAAGAGGTGGAGGGCTTCCCACCCAACCTGGTTTCTGTCTTGGTATACTTGTCTTTCTTTGCACCCTTATTTTACTGTCTTTTTTGTTGTTTGTCTGGTTTTATACATGCCAGTAGAATGCATTTTGACATATCATACATAACTGGAGTATAACTTCTCATCCATCTGGTCACACAGGATGTAGAGTTACACAGGTCATGTAGTCATATATGCACATAGGGAAATAATGTCCCAGTCATTCTATTATCATTCCTACCTCCATGCCCCTCCCCTCCCTTTATTCCCTCTGTCTAGTCCAAAATACCTTTATTCTTCCCCTCTCCCCTTAGTGACTTAGCATCCACCTATCGGAGAAAACATTCAGCCCTTGGTTCTTTGGGATTGGCTTAGTTTGCTTACTGTAACGTCCTTTTATTCATGCAAGTGATCAAAACCCCCTTCAGAGAGGACAGTTAATGTATTACCTCTCCAGTGACACTCTTCATTCTGCTTGACAGGGAGCCACGATGGGAACTTTGTCCCACCTAATATCCAGGGATGGACCCTCACTGGTTTGAAAGAGTAAATGCTTACCTTGCTAAAAAAAAAAAAAAAAAAAAAGAAAATCTCCAAGCCCTAGGTGTGCACATGGAGAGTGCCTGCTGAGGGAGCCAGACCAAGCCTGAGGGGTCTCACCTGAGATCTCTGAAAATTATGCAGAGCTTTGTCACATTGATTTTAGAAATGAGTCATCAAAAGAGCCTGCTACCCTAACCAATGAATACTTTAAAGCCTAGAATGTCTCCCTAATATAGAACCAATACTCCTTTACTCCTGTACTTGTAACCCTTATTCATGTATACATTTTTACAGAATTGTGTGTTTTCAAACCTCTTAGGTGTATCCCTATGAGTGGCCTTGCTGGATCATATGGTAATCTGATGTTTAATTTTTTGAGGAACTGCTAGACCAACCCACAAATGGTCTATCTCATTTCCATTCCCACCAGAAAGTTGGAGGAATCAGTTTCACCACATCCTTGCTAACCCTCTTTGTTTGCCGTCATTTTGATGTCACCATCTTAGCAGGCATGAAGTGCTGCATCATTGTTCTAATGCAGAACTTTGCAGAGGTCTGGACTGAACTCAGCCAGAGCTTGATGGCGTGTTGGAGTCACAGCTCTGGGATGGTGACTGTGGCACCCTTCCTATTCTACTTCCACTGCAGCCTGTTTTCCTCAACCACTTCACTCTTGCTTATTGACAAGTCAAAAGGCATATCCATCCAAACCAGGTCTGGGTGGGTTCTGGGAATCTTTCTGTTTACAGAGCTTATCTGACCATTCTGATGAGACAGTTTGGATTCATTGCTCTGCATTTAATCTTCTGTTGGGCAAGCACTGTGTTTTTGTTCATTACTCATATTTAGAACATTTCTGGCCCATAGTAGGTGCTAAATTCATATTTACTAAAAATATGTATGAAACACTAAAGGTTATGACAAGGGTCATAACAAGGTTATACAACTCTGGAGAAGCCTTTCCATTCTGCTTACGAACAACCTGGCTATAAAGTGTAAAAAGCATTTGCTCAGAGTTGCAAAGTCCTTTGAAACATTCCGCAAGATCACAAAAGAAGATCCATAAGATCACTTCCATCTTGAACATGTTCACTCATCAGAAGCCTGGGGAGAGGCTCACCTTTCATTTCTAAACTATAGTTCTGTGCTGTGGCCCTCGGAGATCCTCTGGTCACACTTAAGGGGAGCTGAACAGCTGCAACCAGAAGAAAAGGGAAGTCACTCTGCCCCTGAGATACTATGACATAAGCTGAGATTCCCTACCTCAATTTGTTAAAAGTGCTTCACAGCTTTTTTGCAAAATCCTGAGTGTTTGTGTGGCCTAGACCCTGCTTTCCCCAGGCCCTGCCTTGCGGGGCTGTGGACCTCGGGGTCCCCTGAGAGTTGGCTGTTCTCTTTCCCTGGGCCCTGCATGTGGATCTCAGCCTTGGTTTTTGTCCTTTGCTGGGTTTGGACCCTGTCGTCCTGGATTCAGTGATTTGTTTTTGTGTAAATACAAGAATCAAGCCAGGCCACTTTCCTTGCAGCAGACCATGGAGACTTTGGTGGTGACTGGGGAGCTTTAGAACACAGCAAAGTGTGGAGATGGAAACGGAATCTTAGACATTATTGTAAGTCCCTCAGCCTTCCTGCTGTGGGACTTCCTGCAGCCTCTGCGTGGGGCCAGTCTCCCCTTTCTTCCTCTCCCTCCCCTCCTTCTCTTTTGCTCAGAGTCTTTTTCTTTCCTGGTAACTTAACTGCCCTGTGCTTTCTTTCTTGATTATAACAAGGTCATCTGGGCTCAGCTTTTGCATCTTAATCTTCTTAATACTAAACAAGAGAGCACTCCTGACTAGCAATCAAATATGTCCATGCACATACAGAGGCACATATGCACACGTGTGTGCATGCAAACATTGCACTTGTGCACACAGATGCACACACTTACACACAACACACACAGAAATACGTGCACATATGTGTGTATCTATACATACATGCATGCTCATGAGTACACCAATATAAACACATGACATTTGCTCATGAGCACACATACACATACACATATGTATATATACACATACATCACATATGCACACATACATACTATCAGATTTCTCCACGACATAATTAATTCTTAAATGCCTAGACTCCATATTTCTCAATTTACATGTAATATTCTGCTTTTACATTTCACACAAATATATACATATATTTGAGCCAAAGATGGCCAGGTCAATTTGCTGCCTGAAATATGAGAGCACTTTTGTATAATCAAGATCCCCAGCCACTTGTTCCTTCCTGTAACTCCTCCTTGTGGCCCTTAACTGCCAGCGCCTGAGAATGAGCCAACTCATTCCTACTGCATCCCTAGTATGACCAGCCCTGCATTAGGCAATGCACAAGATCAAATGCCAAGCAAGAAAAAGACGATTCCAGTTTTCACAAGCTTTTTAAGTACTAAAGTATAATATATTGAAAATATAGACTTTGAAAAAAAACTAGAATAGGAAGAAATATGTACATCTTGTGCATATTAGCCTTTATTTATTTATTATTATTTTTTTCTGAAGGAGAAAAAGTTTATTTGTAGCTCAGAGTTTCAGAGGTCTCTGTACATAGGTGGCTGACTCCATTGCTTTGGGCCCCAGGTGAGGTAGCACATCATGGGGAAGGGCCAGCAGAAGAAAACTGCTCAGCTCATGGTGGGGTCAGACAG
The DNA here is from genome assembly GCF_964194105.1 of Spermophilus citellus. Taxonomy (NCBI): domain Eukaryota; kingdom Metazoa; phylum Chordata; class Mammalia; order Rodentia; family Sciuridae; genus Spermophilus; species Spermophilus citellus. The sequence continues at coordinate 123,839,107 of NC_138198.1, forward strand.
AAGAGGAAGAGAGAGGGGATGGGGTGGGGAAGGGGAAGGAGCTGCAAGAAGATGAGCTCTTCCAGGGCACACCTCTGGCCATACCCCACCTGCATATACTTACACCTAATCATTCAAACTAGAATGGACTTCTTAGGTTACAGCTCTTATAATCTAATACTTTTTACCTTTGAATACACCTGTATTAACAGGAGATTTTGGGGGACACCTCATGTCCAAACCATAACATTCTGCCCCCAAAACTCATGTCCTTTTCACAGTGCAAAATGCACTTAGTTCATCTCCAAGAAGCCCAGTCTTAACAGTTCCAGCATTGCCCAAAAGTCCAGACCAAGTCTGAGTCTCATCTGAGACTCAAGTCAAATTCTTGCTGTGAGTCCCTGTAAAAATCAAAAGCAAGTTACATGTATTCATTACGCAGTGGCACAGAGTAAACATTCCCATTCCAAAAGGGAGAAGTAGCATAGAGAGTAGGGATGAGGCCAAAGTAAGACTGAAAACCAGCCAGGCAAACAGGTCTGGTAACTCTGCACACAGCATCTAGGACATGTGGCTGGAGATGTTCTCTCCCAAGGACTTGGACAGCCCTACCCCTTTGATCCTGCAGATTCTAGTGCACAGGGGCTGTCCTTTAGCCTGTCTGCAGTCAGCAACTTTTCTTGGCAGACTGTCCATGTTACTGGTATCTCTTAATTCCTGGAGTTTCCACTCCAGCTTCAGATTCACCTCATAGCTTTATGTATCACCCTCTCAGGGGATGCCTGCAAGTTCTCTCACCCTGTTACACACTGCATGGCCCCCCCAAGCTTTACTTTGAAATCTTGGTGGAAGCATCCATGACTCCTTAACTCTAGTATCCTGCATTCCTGCAGAACCAGCACCACATGCATGATGCCAAGGTTTGCCACCAGCTTGAGCAGTCCCTGGGTTCCCTGGTGTCATGGCTGTGGTGCCCTCTGAGTGCCTGTAGCTTGGCATCATGAAAGAACTTCCTAGACCCCCCACCTCCCATCAAGTAGAGGGTCCCCATTATCTAGTCTTTTTTTGGGGGGGGGCGGTAACCAGGGATTAAACTCAGGGGTACTCAACCACTAAGCCACATCCCTAGCCACATTTTGTATTTTATTTAGAGACAGGGTCTCATTGAGTTGCTAATGCTCACACTGAGTGCCTCACCATTCCTGAGGATAGTTTTGAACCAGCGATCCTCCTGCCTCAGTCTCCCGAGCCTCTTGGATGACAGGCGTTTGCCACCATGCCTGGCTCCCATTATCTATATTTAACAGAATTTTCCCCTCCCCACCCTGAGTCTGTATTGGGTGTGGTCTTGCATTTAGGATCTTTCCTGGTGTCTCTATGTGAGTACTTAGCATCTCTTTAGGATCTGTAATCTCTTCAACAAGCAGAGTTTTCCTTGACTCCAGATTCACATGCACTTTTCTGGTCAAATTGCAAGTTTTTCAGATCTTTCTGTTCAGATTTCTGCTCCTGATCATCACAGCACACTGGGTTAAAAGCTGCCAGCAATATCCATTCTACCACCTGAATTCTGTGCTGCCTGGAAATTTCCTCCTCCAGATTAATTAGTCTATCACCTTTGAATTTAGCCTCAAAGAAAGTTGCCGGACATGGACCAAATGTAGACGACTTCTTTGTGAGAACAACACAAATAGGCTCTAGTCCAATTTCCAGTAGAGTCTTCCTTCCCCTCTGAAACCTCAAGGACACAATCCACATTTCAATGGGCATTTTTGTTTGAGCTCCCACCAAAATCGTCCATTAAGCTTTACTTAAAACATTCTGGTATATTTTCAGCTTGCATGTCTAAACTTTTCAAAATTCTTCCCAACTGGCTCTCAAGGCTTCTGAACCACATGAACAGGTTGGTCACAGCAATGATGCAACTTCTTGTACCAATTTCTGTTTTAGTCAGCTTTGTGACCAAAACATCTGACAAAAACAGTTTAGAGGAGGAAAATTTATTTGGAGCTCTCAATTCAGAGGTCTTGATTCACAGATGGTTGACTCTATTGCTCTGGGTACAAGGTGAGGCAAAGCATCATGGGGAAATGGGCCAGGAGAGGAAAGGTGCTCAGCTCATGGTGGGGTCAGGAGGGAGGTGCAGGGTGCAGAGGCACATAGTAGCTTTTAGTGCAGTAAAATTCCTCTGAAATCCTTACTACAAAGCAGACTTGGTTTCCTAGCTGCTCCTGGATAGAGAGTGATGTGTAATATGCTTTTCCTGTCATGATACTAAAAGTCTTTAAATTGGGTATTTTTATTCTATTATAACTAAGAAGTTAGACATTTATAAAATCCTACGAAGGCCCTAAATGCAGGTTTATTATTACAGTGGAACACTAAGGGACCATTAGTTCAATAAAATTTTTCAGAGACTCAGAAGTGAAAAATATTAGCAACATTGTTTAGAATATAGGAACTAGAAAGTTTAAATGTCCATGAGTGGAAATAAAATAGGAGATATGGCTGTTACTACTCAAGGGGAATGCAGACAAAATGGTCCAGAAAACGCAGATAGCACAAATCACACTTGCTTTATAAAAATCATTTTATTGTGATAGCTAAGGTGTGCTAGCTGGTCCGTGGGCTCTGTCTAGTAGTAGCCGCAGGTGAGGCTTCAGACGTGCAGTGGGCAAAACCCAGCTTATCTTTGCCCCACAGCTCCGTTCTCTGGCCACTTGCTGACTTTGCAAAAGGAAAAGAAACCACCTTCAGGTGATTAAGTTGTGAAGTTTGGACAAAGCCTTGGGGGAGGGCTGGGAGAAGCTGGCACATGCTACCCCTTCTTCTTCACCCACTTGTCCTAGTGTAGTGAGGACCGGGTCCTTATCTTCTGGGAGCAAACAACACATAATTTCATAACAAGTTAGATCGACGGCAGTAATTCCGTCAACGAGTGCTGCCTGGGTTAGGCAGAGAGCTCGCCTCGTGGGCTGTGGGACCTGAAAGCCCTGTGAGGAAGCAGCTGCCCTGAGCCAGGTCCAGGAAGCAGGTCCAGGACGGGGTGGGCGTGGAGGGATGTGAGGCCTGGTGAGGTGAAGGGCAGCCTGAGCAGCAGCAGGAGGGGGCAGTGAAGCCCAGTGGCTGGATTCCCTTCCTGGTGGCAGAGGTTTAGGCTGGAATTACTCAGAAACAAGAAAAGCAAGGTTCAGTCAGAGGGTAGAATATCGTGGAGGAATTGACAGGCTGGGGAAGGGTCACAGATACTATTCTGTGGATTGATAGTGCTAACCCCAGTAATATATTAGGTCACAGTGGACGTTTACGGGGACGCAGATTCCTGGGCCTTCAGGGACCATATATCACACACATGCGGCCCCTAGGAGCTACAGCATTTTAAAGTTTTTCAAATAGTCCATTTCAAGGACCAAAGTATGGAAACCCTGTTGCAGACAATGGAGGACATACAGGAAGTTTTTCAGACAGAGTTGAAATAAGAATTTCAAAAAGCATAATTTTATAGAAACAAGTGTCCAGCATGACTTGTTGGAGAATCCCGAGTTTAGAAGGTAGCTTGGCATTGTCTGCCTTTCTGACCCGCTCATTAAGCTCTGCTAATAGTCACCTGCCCGTATCTTCTGTAGATTACTATGTGATCTATTCCAGAGGCTCCCAACCCTGGTGCCCATCAGAATTACCTAGGTCTTTAAGAGTCTGACATGCAGACGGCGGCATTCAGGCCAGTCACATCTACGGGGACTGAGACATCATGATTTTTAAAACCGCCCAGTGCAGCCAATGCCAAGACCCTCTGCTTTAGAGGAAATGGAGAGTTAAGACACGGTGCTCTTGTTTTTCAAACTTGCAGTCTTATAGGGGAAATTAAACAGGCACAGACACGCGCATACACTGGTCTACAGCACAGTGCAGTCACTGGAGGGAGACAGGAATCCCAGTGCCACTTGGTAAAGGGTGGGAGACTTCATCTCTGCTTCAGGGTGTTGTCCAGAAGTAGGAAGAAAAAGAGGAGCCTAAAAATAGCTGGAAGAATTGTTCCTCCAGCCTCACCTCACACTGAAATCCAGGTCACATTCTGAGAGCACTGCAGGGTCTGACCCCTCAGCCTCCATGACCCCCTCCCTTCTTTGTTCTGTCTTGGCAAACATCAACCCCACTTTTCCACCTGCGTGCTCACAGCTGCCCGTGGCTGCCGAGAAGCCTGCAGTTGGCTGCCGGGTCTTCTTTCACGTTTGTGACACCTGTGTTAAGTGGCAGTGCAGTACAGTCACAGGCCATCATGACTGTGCTTAAACCCTCCAGCGAGGTGTGCGAGCCACTTCTGCTTCCCTGGCCCCTCTGGCCTGGCCTGGAGTTGCCCGGGCTCCCAGCCCTCCCGCCCTCTAACCCCAGGCCTTGGCTGTGTCTGTGCTTCCTGTCTGACTCTCTGTCTGGAGCTCTGCGGGCAGGTTTCTTCCTGCTGTCATGGTACGGTGGCAGATGGTACCTAGTGAGCTCCTTCAGTGCCGCCTGGGGCTGGGCAGGGACCCCTGAGCCAACTGGGGTGCTGGGAGTAAGTGAACCGGCCAGTGTTGGTCTGAGTACTGAGAGAACATCTAGAAACGCTTGGAGGGACCTCCTGGGCTGGAGACACGAGTAGTTTACAAAACAGAAAATCGTAAGTGCCATAGGAGAAGATGTGCTGCAAGGGTTTGGTGGTCAGAGAGAGTGACAGGTCCCTTCTGAATGACAGGCGGGAGTGGAGGCCTGGGACAGGAGGCCCAGAGGGGAAGAGACTGAGTGGTGAGGGAGGTTGTTGGAAGGCCTTGGCAAAGTCTGGCAAATTCCAGGAGTGGGGCGATGTGCTGGCGTTGAGCAGAGGGCTCTGGAGCTGGACTGCTGGTTTCGTTGGTTATCACCGCATGGCAAAGGCAGCTTTGCCATTACTTGCTCCTTGGTTTCTTCATCAGTCACCTGAGAATAATAATGGCTTCTTCCTTGCAGGATTTGATGAGTGCACAGGTGAGGGTCTTGGAACAGTGCCAGGTGCTCTATGAGTGCTCAGGAGCTGTGGGGCCAACACTGCTAGGAAGAGATGCTTCACCATCAGCTTGGCCCTCGTCATTTCCATTCACAGGGACTTTCCTATTTTTCTCTTATTTTCCTTCTCTTGATCTATTATGAAGTCAGTTGGAAAAAACATCAAGGAAAACAGGATTGAGAGAGCCGAGGAGGTGGTGGGGAAGGGTAAGGCTGGGCTTTGGGTCTGTCTGGGAGTCCCTGCAATAGTTTCCTCTTTCTGACTTCCAGGGTCCATGCGTGGAAGCTGCACCCTTCCAGTCTGTGTTCCACCTGGAGACGTCCTGCGAGCTGTGGGAGTTGACGTGAAGGCCCCGAGTGTGCGGGAGCAGACAAGCTTCCACGAGAGATTGAGAGGGAGGATGAAGCAAGGGAGAAGAAGAGTCACAAGTGATCCTGAGGTTTTGAGACAGCCGGAGTAAGAGAATGATATAGGTTACCATTGATATGGATAAGGAAGCCTGGAAGTCGGAGAGACAAAGGACTTCCTGAGGATAATGGGGAGGCTGCTTTTTGATATGTTAAGGTGAGATTCAGATGGGTGATGCAGGTGGCCTGGGGCTGCGTGCACTAAGAAACTAGACTTCCTTGGAGAGGGAAGAGTAGAAGATACTAGTGTGTCCTCAGTTCTGCCTTCCTCTGATCTCCCACACCCTGATTTATTTCCCTAGTTTGCATCCAGCCTCCTCTTTGCCAACCATAAATCTGGTTCAGCTCACACCCCTGTGTATCCAGGGCTTTGTTGGGTGGGCTACTTGCTGCTCCCTGGGGTAGCGGTGTGGATGAGCATGAGTTTTCCTTTCCTTCCTTTCTCCAGATGGAGTGAAGATCTGTCAGAGACCAGCCAACGTGATGAGTGTGGATGGTTGGACGTCCCCAAAATGCACGCTAGGGAGCTCCTCAGTGGGGAGTCGAGAGGATTAAATGAGCTGAAGTGACACAAGTTGTCCTGTGCTGCCTCCAGAGTCCTCGGGTAAGACAGCTGCTCAGCAGAACAGCCAGCCTGGTCCTGGTCCTCGCTGGAGTCCAGCCCAGTGCTGCTTGGTTCCCGTGGAGGAGCTGGTCCTCAGGGTGTCCTGACCAAGGACAGAGGAGCTTCTGTATACGTATCCACCCACCTGGGGCCTCAGGACAGCCGGGGTCCACTCCACACTTGAGCTTCTCTCTTTTTATGTCCTTCTGATCTGCTGGGGACAAATCGTCAAGATGGCCTTTTCAAAGCATTAGATAGCTGGCTTTGGTGTCGGGCCCCCAGCTTAGGTGCCGGCCCAGTTCGGTTTTGACTTCAAGGCTCAGTGGAGGCATCTTTTATTTTTGACAGAGTAGCTTATGCCCTAATTTTGTGTTCATGACCTTGAAATCCCTGATAGCCCTGATTGAATTGGAAACTTTTCCTTGAACTTTGATCATCTGATCGGCACCCAAGTGAGACCGCTTGAGGCTCCTCTGGTGATGGAGGAAATCATAGAATGGAGGGATGGAAGGGATGCTGCGGTTTGTCCCAAGTGACATCACACTGATGCACCCACGGTCACATCCACTCACTGAAAAGGTTATCAGTCCCTCATAAACTCCCATTCTCTAAGCATGAAGCTATTAACTGCAACCCCATCTAAACAGCAATACCACAGGAGTACCCAGTGTTTAGCACGGACGTAAGTCACTATCAGGCAAGAAGTGGAAATTTTATAGTGGAGTTTTGTGTAAACTTTTCAATGATTTTAAATAATAATAATAATAAAAAAACCAGAATATAAACTTGCATTTATGTCATACTTAAAACTAATGGGGGACAAGAAAATGGAAAGCTATGGAAAATAAAACCAATTGCTATGCTTGGGCTATCAGGATAATTTTTCTTTTTTATTAAATACTAGTGAATATGCTATCCGTTTGCTTGTCCATTGTTCTTGCATCAAACTAATAAAAATGTTGTTTTTATTCTTTTTTCTTTTCTGCTTAAAAATAGGTAAAGCAAATAAGAACATAGTAATTTACAATGTCATCCTTCAGGGCTCAAAGGCAATGATAGAAATAGAAGTTCACTTAGTGCCACAAGCCTTCCTCATCCTCTCCCAACCCGTCTATAAACTGTCGTAGCTGTTTGTTGAACTTAAGTTTGCAATTTAACATGAGCTGGGGATCCTATTAAGAAGGATTAGTGTTTTAGAGAAACCACAACACTAAGCTATGCACAAGAGGAAGACTTCAGCCAGTTCTTAGACGTTTTCCCTTGCACCCTGGGAAACAGTATTTCCTGAATCATGCTTCCTCACATGTCTGATTGGCAGGAAGGGCTTCCCTGTTACTCAGCCTTGTTTCAATAGCTCCTGGTCACTGAGGCTCACAGGCAGCTTGGTCTCTAGGTGTGGTCACTCACTGTTGTGGCTTCTGTTCTCTGAAGACCCATAAAACAGAGGGGCTGGCAGACTCGGCAGTTTTCCTTGCTTTTTTCCCAAGTCACTGAACCATGCGATTGGTCCTAGTGCAGGACAGTGGTTCCTAGAGGACAGTGTCTTCCCTCTTGGGAGGAGACTTGCAAGTAGAGAAGAGTTGAGGTTTTTGTATTTAAAAAAAAAAGTCAACCACGGCAAACTCAATTTGAGGTAATCTTAAAAATAATATTTCTGTCAACGTGGAAAGAGAGAACGAGGCTCTTGATTTTGTTGTCACTGCGGCTTTCGTGTAGTCTGTCTCCTAAAGACTCCTGTGCTGCAGGAGGGTGCCCAGTGTACGGTGCTGGGCTGGTGGAGGCGGCGAGGTCCCGGGCCTTCACCATCGCACATGGATCAGTGCTGGCTCCTGAGAGCAGGCCAGTCTCCTGTGACTGGCTTTGTCCTGCAGGGAGGATGTGCTAAAGCAAGGCTGGCCTGCTTGCTCAGCCTTCCTCAGGCAGCCGATTTCTCCCTGTATCTTCACCACACTCTGAAACAGCCAGAGTGGCCCTTGTCAGCACCCATGTGACTTTCTATTTGAACCTTCCAGCTACTGAATCATGCACCAAATGAATCTCTTTATCTAAGTTATGCACCTCCAGGTATTTTTTTTATAGCACCACAAGATGGACCGAGACACATGATAATAAAAGTGATCCCGGGGCACTTTACCATTGCGCTACCTCCCAGTGCTTTTTATTTTTTATTCTGAGACAGGATTTGACTAAGTTACTCAGGCTGGACTTGAACTTGTGATCCTCCTGCCTCAGCCTCCCGAGTTGCTGGGATCACAGGTGAGTACCACTATGCCTGGTTCCTTAGACATTTGTTTATGCACACAATGTGACAGTTTGGTCAATTTTGTTCCCTAGCACCTCCCCTTTCCCTCTCTTCCTTCCTTTCCCTGATCCCCTTCCGTTGGTATTTGGAGGGACAGAAGATATATTCCAGATGTGTTAGTCAGCTTGTCATCACTGTGACCAAAACCCCTGATAAGAGCAACTCAGAGGAGGAAAAGTTCACTTTGGCCCATGGATTCAGAGACACATGTGTCCATGGTGGACTGACTCCATTGCTCTCGGTCAGGGGTGAGGCGGAACATTATGGCGGAAGGATGTGGTGGAGGGAAGCTACTCAGCTCATTGTGGCCAGGAAACAGAGAGAAGGGACGCACCCTTCCAGGGGACACCCCCAGTGACCCACCTTCTCCATCCACGCCCCACCTGCCTACAGTCACCACCCAGTTAGTCCATTCCAATAACTGATCCATCAAATGGACTATTATGCTGATCAGGCCATAGCTCTCAAATTCAGTCATTTCACCTCTGAACATTCCTGCACTAACACTGGAGCTTGGGGGACACTTCACATCCCAGTCACCCCACCAAGTTAGAGGAGGTCTGCTGCTTTCCTCTTTTCATATATCTGAAATCCCTATGGTCTGACCTTTCATAAGTAGCAAATGTGCAGGATAGTGAGGTACTGAATCAAATAGAGGAGGGCAAGAAAAAAAAGGTTTAGTTCCTAAGTTGGTGGTACATCTAGAAATCTGGGAAGAATTGTACCAGACTAGAATTTCTTACTCCCGAGGCCCTCCCCAAGAGTAATTCAACGTAAATTTTATAAAAATCCTCTTGGCTCTAGGCTAGTTAGATAAAGAACTTCTAATTCTCATTGTAAAGTGAACTTCTAAAATATGGACATAAAAATGGTACAGGTACCATGGTACATCTACAGGTTAATTAAGCTTTTAACAAATTATTTTGATTTTACGTTTTGTTAATCTTTGCTCTCGGCCTGCTGTGTGTTCACTGTGCCCTGAATTCCTGTCTCCTCTTTGCTTTGGTTACCTCCTCCTTGCTAAGTCACGAAGTGGTGACTTTAGGACTTGGCTGGAATGAACAGTGACTGAAAGGTCTCCTCCATCTGAGTCAGCTGGTGGATGCATCTGCCTGAAAAGAATCTGAAGTCAGAATCCATCAGGGTGACTGAGATAGAAGAAGAAACGGAGACACAGAGAAGAAAAGGGTTTGCAATAATTTGAAAGTTTGCCATTAGGTTTTTAATGAAATATTTTCACCAATAATTTTAATTAAAAAAATTTAATTTAAAAAACATCATCAAGTAGGTTAAGTAATATAAGTCCATTTTCTAAGGACAATGCATTCACTATTTAAGGCTCTGCAAGTGAAACAGCACTTCAGACACACAGAGACTGAAGCCTGACAGTGGCCACATACGCAGTCCTAAAAAACACGCTGCTTAAAGAGTCCTGGGTAATGATTAGCCAAGATCAGGGACTTCTGGCCTGAACTCCGTTCTCCTGAGATTGTGAGCATGTGCCCTGAGGTGGCAACTTTGCTAGATCAATGGGAAAACACTTGCACTAGACAGAAAAAGACCTCAGCTGTCCCCAGCCTCCCACCTTTCGCTCTAGTGACGTCTGGGCTTAGGGAACAGAAAATCCTCCACTGGCTGCTCAGGTCTGGGGTGCGCCGTTTGGGTTTCATGAATCGCAGAGAACTCATGCCCGGTTACTTTTTCTTCCTAAAGGGCAGGGACGTGCACCCTGCCCCCACCTTCTCCCTTGACTTGTTTATTTCTTCTAGATGTCACATCTGGGGTGGCTCCTGTAGGCACAGGGCTGCACAGCTGCCAGTGCTGGGAGACGCCTGCTGGGCAGCGCCCCTCCTTCTGCTCCTGATGGCCAGGTGGTCAGGCAGCCTGGAGCAAGGTCCTGATGTCAGGGTTCTTGCCATGTCCTCTCTGGCCCTGGCCTTCTCAAGCTGTCCAGGTCCCTGACCTCTAGGGATGGAGGTTGTAATGTCCTCAGGCCTCAGGGCCTGAAGAACCCAGTGCTCTTCTGTGGGCTGTGCGGTGAGTGCCACTTGTCTCCTGCCAGGTTTCCCCCCTGTTTCTCAGGGAAAACCTGGCAGGAGATCAGTGCATCTGGTGCCAGCCCGGTCAGTGAGGGGCTCTAGAAAGTCCCCATCCACCAGGGAGTCTCTGACTTTGATAGTGGAAATGTGTTTTTACCTATCAAAGTGGCTTGGAAGATGCACTATGAAGTACTTCTGAGCATAACCTTCAAGGTGACTGGAAAAACGAGACGCTCCATTAATGCCCAGGACGCCCCAGACCAGGCAGCTCCAAGGGGAGAGGGTATCACGGTGTGAGTTTCCGAGGGCTCTGTGGCAAAGCACCAGGAACCGGAGGCCTCACACCACAGAAATGTACTGTTCACAGCCGTGGAATCTGGCAGGTCCAAGATCCAAGCAGAATAGTGTCTGATGAGGCCCCGGGTCCTGCCCATAGTCAGGTAAGTGAGCTTGGGGGTTTCTTTTACGATAAAGGCACTAATCCCCAGACTGAGGGCTCCATTCCCAAACCCTCATCACCTCCCAGAGGGCCCACCTTTCAGTTTTGTCACTTGAGGGGCAGGTTAGGAGTCCAACATAACAACAGGAAGGACAGGCCTCCAGACCACAGCAGGAGGGTGTCCTTAACAACCCGCCCTCCCCCCAGCCCTGGTGGCCCTGGAGGACTCCTATCTCTGCATTCTGCTCACTGGCAGGGTGAGCTAGACTCATGGAAAGGTTCATGGGAGGCACCCTCACGACCAGGGAAGAGCTGCTGCAGTCCCTGTGGATAAAGGTGGGGTGTGAGGATGACCTCCAAACAGAACGGTGGAATCTGTCCCAACTGCGGGCGTCAATCTGTCCTCTTCCCCTCTGCTCTGTCGGAGCCCAGCTGACTTCTGGGGGGTTCCATCGTCCCTCCTGGTTCTCCAATAGTGACATATTCCCCTTGCTGGCTCTTGAGCAGTGGAGGCCCATCTCTCAACAGCTTCTCTCCTTTAAAAGTCTGGACGGGCTTTTTATCTAAGGAGGCCAAATTTGGTAATATTAAAGGAATCAAAAATTTTTGGCCAATTTATACTAAGTTGCATAAAGAAATTTTAAATGAAAATAGACTGTCTAAATATAGTCACAAGAGTTTTATGCATGGCATATAAAAAGTCTCTGTCTTTTGTAGGACAGAAAGTTGTGTTTGTATATTAAGTCAGCTTCACATATATCTATGGATACATATGTGTGCACAAGTGGCACACAGTGCCCAAGTGGGTGCATCTCCCAGCAGGCTCTGGCCAGGCGTCAGGAAGGATCCGTCTTCTCTTCAGCAGCAACCAAGGCTGCAAAGGCGCCCACTGAGAAGGAGGCTAGAATAACTGTCCTCTTCAGGTTCGCCAAGCACACTCCCTGAGTACACAAAATGGGATACAAGATATTTTGTTTGTTTTATTCTTCTTATTTTTTTGATCTGCTTGAGCTGTGGTTTGAGAGCAATGAATAACACACACGGCAGTGCAGGGTCTCTCACTCTTGGCACTTGGGCATTGCCACTCTGTCTGTTTCTTGTAGGGCTGTGCTGGCGTTGCAAGGTGTTTTGCAGCCTCCCCAGCCTCTGCCTGTAGATGCCAGTGGCACCTTCCATCCTGCCCAAGTCATGATCACCAAAAATGTCTCTGCCATTGGCAAATGTTCTGCAGGGGACAGAATTACCCAAGGTCTAGATCCATTCTCTGCAGTGACTGCAGTTACAGCATATTATCCATTTTCCCAGGGTTTTTGTCATGTGTATTGATCACTATGTTTGGCACGTAAGGATTCATGATTGTATTTATTGCTATTGCTGTTCCTTCTTTTGTTTATATTTTCTTGATGAATCGTTGCCCAGCCCCTTACTTCAACCCACACAGTTCTTACCGGCATTGCCGTGGCTACCGCCCCACGGGAGGAATTTCTGCAGAGCAGGTCACCCTGAATGGCCCTCATCAAGTTCCTTCCCACTGCAGAGGGAGTGGGAGATTGGGCACTTGGGGCAGCTATAGAATCGGCCATGGGCTGACTGGCAGCATGTTATTTCTGGAGGCTGGGAGCCTGGGATCAGGGTAGCAGCACAGTCAGGTTGTGCTGAGGGCCACTCCTGGCTGCAGGCTACAGACTTGTCATCACGTCTGTCATTGTGTCCTCACATGGGAGAAGGAGGGGCCACAGACACTTGGGGTCCCCCTCAGAGGGTGCTAATCCCACTGGTAGAGCTCCACCCTAAAGACCTGATCCCCTCCCAGGTGCTATTTTTCCTAACACCATCCCTTTGCATGTGAATTTGGGGGCCACATTCAGTCCACCTCGTCTTACTTGTGTGCTGGTATAGCGGTTATGACTTAGAAGCTGGGAATCTTGTATCCCATTTTGTGTACTCAGGGAGTGTGCTTGGCGAACCTGAAGAGGACAGTTAGTCTAGCCTCCTTCTCAGTGGGCTCCTTTGCAGCCTTGGTTGCTGCTGAAGAGAAGATGGATCCTTCCTGATGCCGCTGGCTGGAGCCCTCTGGGAGGATGCACCCACTTGGGTACTGTGTGCCATTTCTACAGCTTCTAATTTCATGCTCAGGGCACAGAGCTTCCTGGCATGGACACTCCCGAAACGTGCCCCCCTTCCTTGTACTGCAGATACTTCTGAAAGGGCTCCTTCTGTTTCTGGAATGTGCAGATGGGTGTTCCCTGTAAACAAACGTCCAGCGGCAGGTTACACTTAACATTCCCTGTCCCCAACACCAGAGACAGGGTCCCAAGTTGCAGTCCAGAGTCTTGAAATTTAAAGAGAATAGCAAGTCTGTGAGTCATTTATTGTTGAATAATGCACTGGAGGTGCTTTTCCTGGTCCCACCCAGAAGGTCCACCCCTCTGCCAGGCTGGCTGCCGCCCACTCATCTGTCACCTGCACAAAGACTTTTTCCTCCTCAGGCAGCTTGGATGGCTTCCTCATGTCCCCCAGCCCTTTGTGTGCGCTATATTTAGAACTAAACGAATCATTCTGCAGTGATTGTTTATGTATCTGTCTCTCCCAGTGGGTGACGAGCTCCTTGGAGCCAGGAGACATCCTTACTGCCTACACGCCCATCTCCATCTCCTTTTGTTCAGCAGATCTCTCCGTCTGTTTTCACTTCCCTCTGAACTCCTTGCAGTGATTCCCTTGTCATCAGTGGACTTCACTTCTGTTAATGCGGTGACAGTCAGGCTGGTTTTTTTTTTTTTTTTTTTTTTTTTGTGGTTACCGGAGATTGAACTCAGGGCCGCTTGACCACTGAGCCCATCCCCAGCCCAGTTTGTATTTTGTTTAGAGACAAGGTCTCACTGAGTTGCTTGGTGCCTTGCTTTTTGTTGAGGCTGGCTTTGAACTTGCGATCCTCCTGCCTCAGCCTCCCGTGTCCCTGGGATTACAGGCCTGTGGCACCGCGCCTGGCCTGGGTTGGTTTTTTACAGCTCTCTGTGTACCTTGGGCTCTCTCCACATGCCTTCCTTGGCCGATCCTGTACCCTTTGCTTGGAGCACATCACTCCAAACAGCAAACCACAGCCCTTCCCTGTGCTGGGTTTACTTCTCCTTCTCAAGGTTGGCAGGGCTCTCTCCCTGGAAGGACTCTGTGCTTCTAGTTGCACACATGTTGTGGCAGTTGCTGTCCTGCTGTCCACTTGACCCTGGGCCTTCACTGGACGAGAGCTTCATCCATGCCATGTCTCATCTTCCTGGCAGAGAGCTGATACTCAGTGAATGTTTGTTACAAAATGTTTCTTACAGAATCCATGTAATGTATTGTTCAATTCTGTAGAATTGTGTAGAAAGTCTACCTAATCTGAAATAGGAAATTCAGATCTTCACTCAGGTTCTTGTACTTGCAGATGGAGAGGAAAATAAAACATAAAAGTTTCTTAAGCTTTAGAGTGTTTTAGGGAAAAAGTAGGCATAAGCAGAGAAAAACGGGCTCCTGCTGGGAAGTAAGACCCAAAGGGCAAGGAGAGTGGAAAACAAAACCAAGACAGAAAAACAGGCTTGGCAGCCTGGGGTTAGCCAGGCCTGATAGGACGGCCCCACGCAGGCAGGAGGGGGATACCACGGAGGCCCCAGGGAAGAAAGGGGAGAAGGAGTTGAATTTTGACCTGAGGTGTGTGTATTTATGCCCATGTCTGGTGAAGCTACGGGAGGATTCAGTCCCATGGCTGCACTGTGGCCAAGGGAGGGGATGCAGTGCCAGGCTCCGGCATTACTGTGACCTGGCTGACCGGTTGCCTGGACCACTGGTCCTGGACATTGTCCACCCTGAGCACCTGTGTGAGAAGCAGCAGATCCGTGGAGTCCTCCAGCCTCAGAGCTTCTTGTAAAGACAAGGAAATGGATTTATCACGTGGACGCTAGGCAACGTTGGCTTTGACACTGTATAGACATGAAGTTGCCGTCTTCCTGTGGCCTCTCATGGAATTGAATGTGGCTCTTGGGGGACAGGGATGTGTCCCAGTTCTTTGTCCTCTCAGAGCTCCCCATGCTGGCTGTCACAATCATGTCTATTTTATTTTATTTTTTGTGGTTTATTTTTATTTTTTATTTATTTATTTTTATGTGGTGCTAAGGATTGAACCTAGTGCCTCACACATGGTAGGCAAGCGCTCTGCCACTGAGCTTCAACCTCAGCCTGACACGTGACTATTTTAAAATAAAATCTACTCTTTGACAGATGGAGAGTCATCTCCCCTTAGGTCTCTCTTGTGGTTAAGATGCCTTGGGCCATTATGCCGTGCGCTGCTGTTGAGTTGGATAAGCATCTTTTAGGGCCTGGCCTGTTCCAGGGTTGGCATAGTACAGGAGGCACGGTGGCAGCTCATAGACACCGCACAGCTCAGGGTCCCAGTCCCCAAACATCAGTCCCAGAGATCCTAGTCCCTCTGGGGAGCAGGCTCAGTAGGCACCTTGGGGAACAGGCAGAGAGCAAGAATCTTCTGAAGAGGCTTCGAGATCCCAAAAGAGAAACATGCTGGGCGTGGCTGAGCAGAGCACTCAGAGCACCAGAATCCTTGAAGCGGCTGTGGCTTTGTTTAGTTCATCAAGCCTGCGGCCAACTGCCCCACCTGTTGTTAAGCCACAGACAGGACTTTCTGTGAGGATATGATTTAGTTATTTTAAAGTTATTTTGAACAAGAGCTCCTTTTATTGATAGCTGAAGCACCTAAGTGGTGTTATCGCCACGTGACTTTGTTGAGATGACTGATGGACACATCCAGGTGCTCTTGGGATTTCTAGACACCAGCACTCCTGCCTTGGACCTGTAATAAGAGACCTACACAGGAGTTATGGGTCTGCGAGGTCATGGGTACTAGTGTTTCCTATGTCTGTGTTCCATTACCTCTTTTTTTTTTTTTTTTGCAGAATAAATCACCCCCAAAGATGATGACTTGAAACATCAGAAATCATTTCATTGTCATAACCATAGAATTTCATGCATCACCTTGGCTGGGTTATGGTACTCAGTGATTCTTCAAGTACTGATTTAAGTTGTTGCTGTGAAGATATTTTGTAGATGTGACTAATGTCTATGTTCAGTTGACTTTAAGTAGATTATCCTTGACAGTTTGGGTGGGTCTCATTCAGTCCTTTCAAAGGCCCGAAGAGCAGGATTGGGCTTCTGAGAAGAGCAATAAATTCTGCCCCTGGATGATAGTGTCCAGCAGTGTCCAGCCTGCACTTCCAATGCCCTGCTGTACAGATTTCAGATTTGCCCGGGAGGAAGCTCCCACGACAAAGAAGCTAATTCCTTGCAACAAATCCATGTCCTTCCTGTTCTGGATCTTTTCTGTGGAATCCTGACTGATACAGTTATCATCACTCACAGTTCTGGCACCTGAACAAGCTCTGCTCCGTGGCTTTCTCTTGGGGTCCCTCAAGCAATTGCAATAGAAAATGGCTGGTGCTGAGGTCTCCTCCACCATGCGGCCTGCGCAATGGTTTCATTAATGAGGTTCTAGGCATAAAGTTAGTTAGATGAGATCGAAATAAAACACACAGACTCAGTTACCTTATTTATATTGCCAGGTCTGAGACGGCTCCCCTCTCTGGTTCCCGCCTCCAGCCGCCCAGCAGGGCAGCGAGGATTACTCTGGGCTAGCAGGAGAGAGAGAGAGCGAACACGCCTGGGAGTAGCCCTTTATTTGGGGAACAAGAGATTCAGGGGAGAATTCCATCCAATGAAGGTTGAGGGGGGGCTGCACTCCAAGGTCAGGGTCAGTGATTGGGTCTCCGGGGTCAGTGGTCAGGCACACCCCCACACGGATGGGCTCTCTCATCAGGAAAGGGTCGGGAAAGCTCCGACACAGCCAGAGCGCCTCAGGCCCTTAACGGGAGCCACCCAATCACGTGTCAGAATGGCTTCCCACAGTCTCCTTGACTGTGTCATTCAAGTGTGACCGTTGACTAGGACCTCAGCTGAGCACTGGCTGGAAAACCAAGATGTGGCCTTTCCATGTGAGTGGGGCTCTCCTATGGCACAGGAGCTGGGTTTCAATAGGGATTCCCCAGAGAGCAAGTGAAAGGGCATGGATTTATTATTATTATTCTTATTATTATTATTATTATGACCCTGCCTCGGGATTGATAGGGCAGCCATCAAGGTACTTTCAGGATGAAAGGTAAAAATAGACCTGCCACTCATGGGAAGAGAGCTGATGTCACCTCTTAGAAGAGCATCTGCCACGTTTCTTCAATTTGTGGTGAAAAGAGAAAACTAAAACCAAATTGTTTGAATTTAGGGGACAGTCCTTTGTTCTGGACTTCTCTATTGAAACAGCCTATATTAAATGTCATGGTGATTCTTTTTATACATATATTTACTGTGCAAAGCAGAAGCCAGTGACTGACAGCCAGCCCTGAGGCTTTGTGACATTCAGAATTTGGCAGATTGATGGCATCTGCTTTGCTGCTCCGAGTCATGAGGTATTTTGTGGCTTCCTCCAAAGTGGTCACTTATCCTCAGCATAGTCCTGGTGACCTCGGGCTCTCCTCATTGAAAGACTGACCACTTTCACTGCTGACTGTCTTTACTGAGTTATTATTTACCTCCCTGCTGTAACTTCTACCCTTGATCTTGAGTCTTCCCTCTCGGTTCACTTACGGCTTTCCTACTCGGCAAGAACCCCATCCTCAGCCCACCGCGAAGTCTCCCTTTTCCTAGGTTAGGCAACCTTAATTCTCATAAATGTCCCTTATGTGACCCAGTTGGTACCCTGGGTTCTAGGTAAGCTTGAGTATGGTGAGGGTGTCGTCCAGTCCTGTAGGATCTCGGTAGTCCCCACTTTGTTCACGTTGGCATTGTGACCTTCACAGTGCTTGTTGGCCGCAGCTCTCCATGTTTGATGCTGCTGCTTATGCACTTCTAGAAGCTCTCCAGTTTGGTCATGTTCTTCCTTAATGGAGGATTACAGCAGGAAACACTGTGCTCTGAGCAGGGCCGAGTACGAGCCTGTACCTCCCCTAATGGATATATTACACTTATTCACGTAGCCTAAAACCTTCAGGTATAACACGGAGAGTGTATGTGTCAAAAATGTAGTCAATTTTAATTCCATATGCTAAACTACACAAATTCCCCGTTTTCTTCAAGTCTTATCTTTGTGCAGTTACGTATTTTCATCTTAAGCTTTCTACTTTACTTTCGTTCCTAATTTTATTTGCAGCATGTTTGTTGCTACCACTGCTTTTGCTGCTGAGTATTGATGGTGATGTGTTTCAGCCCTCTGCCTTTTGCCTCTCAGTTCAGTTTCTCCAGTTATTTCTGATTCAGATGCTTCCCTCCAGTCCTCTCATTTCCACTTGCTCTGCAAATCTGAGGTAGCTACTGTGTGGACTTTCATTTAAATTATTAACTGAAACACTCAACAGGATGGCTTGGTGAGAGCTCTGGGTCACTCCTCCGGCTGATTAATACTCTCTGGACAGCTTTGTTGATGCAGCTACCTCTGCCCCTTAATGCCTTTCTGAATTTAGGACTTGTGAAGCTGAACATCTTCTGGATCGTACCTCTCTCTTCATTCCCAGAACCAGTAATGTGAGAACAGGCTGATTTGTGTTTAGGGAGTTCCAAGGGCTTCTAAGGACCTTTTTACTCTCTGGTCACACACAAAAAAATTCATTTTGTAGCCTGTTTTAATATTTTTAAAATATTCTTAAATTGTCAATGGACTTTATTTTGTTTGTTTATGTATGGTGCTGAGAATTGAACCCAGTGCCTCACTCATGCTAGGCAAGCACTCTACCACTGAGCCACAATCCCAGCCCATGTTTTAAATTTTTCTAAGCATCAGTTTCAAACCAAGGTATCTGCAATTCTTAAGACCCACGTTTACTACTTTATCAAAATGGGACCAAGATTTGTCATCTCCATCTTCTGGGACATTTTTCTAATTCTCCATAATTTCTCAAAGTTTAGTAAGAGTGGATTAAGTTTGTGTCTTTCAGTTCCCGGTCATCAGTTGATCTGACTAGATTCTATGCATCAAGCGTGGGGCTCAGAGCCAAAGGTTGGCCACCTAATTCCACAGTAGGGACAACATGAAATCATCAACAAATGTCTGGTGACAAATTTACCACCAGGTATGACACTGAAGTGCTAAACATTTGAGGGTATAAAAGAAACCCCCCATCAGATGACTTGAGATAGAAGATACCTCGGAGTGTCAAGGCCTTCAGAGGGGTGGGCTGGCTGAGTTGTGGTCTTCCTGAACTCTAGAAATGCCCTGGCCGACCTGTTCTGGGGAAGCATAAATATACACTTAAATGACTCTAGTTTAAACGGTGATAAATACTCAGATATGACATTTTCACATTCATCTCAGTGTTTCATCATTTTCATGGCCCCGACCAGTTCCAAGTCAGCCGTAATTAATTCCAGATTGATGATGGCTTTACGTTTTCAAACGTTTAATTGATGAATTGTCTTCAAGGTATTTCTTAAGGCATGTCAAGAATTTATCAGAGATTTAGAAGATAATGAGTCTAAAGATTAAATTCTTTTTTTCTCATAGATTGAATCTTGGCACTCGGGCCATTTGTGTTATTTATAGAAGGAACACTGCTGTGTACGCATGATCATGAGGTGGTCTGTTGTACCCTGCCGAATCCCACTTCCCTTCCTCTCCTTGGCCCTGGTCCAACATTCCACATCACTTTTATATCTGCAAATTAGAACATTGCTCTCTGTATCCTTTAACATATGGCACTATTTTCAGTTCTTCCCTTAAAATAATAAACATATACTATCTTCCAGATTTAAAGTGGCAGATAATCAGTAAATTCTTGTTGGCAAATATCTATTATTTAATAAAGGTATGAAGTTATTTTTAATGAAGTTTTCCGTGGTTGCTACTTTCCTTGCTGACTTAATATGTATCTGTCCTGAGGGAGGGGCTTTTTGGGATTATTTTGTTATTCATTCATAGAATTTTTTTCTTGCTTTGGCTAAATTCACATCTATATGAATCACTAATCTTTTTTTTTTTTCGATTTTCAGTTTTTTTTTCTTCTGATTTATTTGGATAGTTCTATAGAGTTGAAACAGGTCCTTAGTTTTTAAAAACCTATAACTGTGATTAAATGAGTTCTTTGAATAATTATTTATTCAATTTTACTCCATCACACATAGCTCACCTCTATGTTCAACCTCGGACCCAATACCATAAATAAAGCACCATAAATTTGGTGGCCTAACACAACAGAAATGTACTGTCCCTCTGTTGTGGAGTCTAGAATCAAAAATTGAGGTGTTGGCAGGTACACTGCCTTCGAAGGCTCCGGGGAAGAATGTTTTCTCTCCTTTTTCATGCATCTCGGCAGTGTTGTGTTCTCACCTTGTGGTTGCACGGCTCCAGTCTGTCTTCACAGGACCCTCTGTGGCTTCTCTAGGTCTCCATCCAAGCCTCCCTCTCCTGACTCTCAGGAAGACGCCCCTCATCACACTTAGGGACCACCCAAATCCCGGTCACTCATCTGCAAAGACCATATTTCTGAATAAGTTCTCATTCACAGGCACTGGGGTGAGGACTTGAACGCCTCGTTTTAGGGGACACATTTCAACGTACTCTCCTTGATGTCCAGGTAAAGGCTTTAGGTGAAAATATTCAATGAGTTTAATGAACCGAGCTTGATGATATTATAAGCAAAAAACCCAGAAAACATAGTGGGGAACTAATAGATCATCTCTCTACAGGCAGCTTCCACTATGATGAAATCCTTAATTGTGTGCTGTCTTGTTTGACTTCCCAAGTTAGTTTCACCTTTCATAGGGGACTTCTGAGTGTATAGCCCTGACTTCCCCTTCCAAGGACCCTGGCCCACTGTTTAGCACAGAGAAATTTCTAAGAAGAACAAAAAGACCTTTTGGCCAGTGGGTTCATGTGTTTAAAAATGATGACCATTCTCTTTTTGCAGTGGTACAGGACTTCAGCTGTAGCGTGATGGGTTTAGGTTAAACACTGGCCGTGTCTCCAGATGTTGAAGATGGCTGGCACTGGTGTGGATTCCTGAAGAAGGGTGGGGGATTGCTGGCCAGTCCCAGGCTTAGCTCAGGGAAGCATCCTGTTCTGACTCACTGATTCTAAGAAGCTTCTGGTGAAGCACGCTATTGTTTTATACATCACTGGGAAAGAAAAAGTGTTGCAACTGTACTTGGGAGGCTTCATGAGAGGAAGATGCATCATGATTTCAGAGACGTTAAAGATGAACAAAAAGTAAATCTTAGACTGGAAGAGATATGAGACTTCAATAGAAAACAGGCTCTTTCTGTCTGTGCTTGCAGAAAAGTGAGCAGGCCGTGTGGGCAGGGTTGTGGTCTCCCCCAGGCCCCCAGCCTGCGGTATGCTGCAGCCAAGGATTTCATTTGCAGTCCCCTGGTGTGGTGATCCAGCAGGGCTTGGCAGTCTGCCCGATGCCCATTAGCATTTAATCTTTAATTCTGAGTCTCAGGCTTCCTTCTCTGTGAAGGTGGAATAATAACCCTTGTGTATCCTTCTAGGACTTTCTGTGAAGATCCAGTGAGACCACAGAAGACACCCACCTCAGAGCCAGGCCATGAGGATGGCTGGTGAGTTTGTCCTTCCCTTTCCAGGACCACTCCATGCCTCCCAGAAGCTCACTGTGGAAGGTAAAGCATCTCTTCCTAGAATGCGTCATGACCTCAGAAGTTTTAAATTCAGGAAACGTCCTTGGGATTCTCAGTAGAATCCTGCCCATCTCCTCACTGTTGGGTGTTGTAGTACTTTCTGGCTATTGCTGCAATAAATCACCACATCTGTTGCCTCTTGAAACAAGACACTGATTATCTAACAGCTTGTTAGGACAGACGTCTGGCACAGGACTCTCGGGCTAAAGCTGAGGTGGAGGCAGCGCTGGGGGAGAGTTGGTCTCTAGGTCCCACTTCCAGCTTCTGGAGGCTGTTGAGATCCTTGGCCTGGGGCCCCTTCCTCCAACTGGGAGCTGAAAACGTGGCTTCCCTGTGTGTCTTTCTCTAGAGGGAGATGGTTGTCCTATCTCCCTCTAACCGGCTCTCTGACTCTCTGCCTCCCTCTTTCCTTTTTGAAGACTTAAGGATGACTACTTTGGGCCCAGCTGTATAATCCGGCAATGTCCCTCTTTTGAGTCAGCTGATGGGCATTCGTAATTTGTCTGTAGCCTTAATCCCCCTTGGCCTTGTAACCTGGCATATCCACAGATACCATGGATTAGGACGTGGACATTTTTAGGAGCCATCATTCTGTCTACCACAAACATTTTAAAGATCTCTATACGTCTTCCTCGTTTATTGCTTGATTAGAAAAATGTGTGTGGACTGTTACACGCTCTCATTTGGATGCTCGCGATTCCAGTAGACTGTCGTAGCACTTACACGTTGTATTGAAGTGATAGATTGGTCCATGCAGCTGTCTACCTGTAGGGAATTCATATGCTCCTGTAGGGAGTACTCGGAACTCAGTTTGAATTCTCTGAACAAAGCACGGTGCCCATACAAAAAAGATGCTGATAAGTGATTCCGTGGTGGAACTTAATGAATTTGATTCCTTTTACAACAATACTTGTCTTGTTCTTTTTTCAGCTTTCACAAATGCCTTCCCTTTGTACGACAATTTGTTAGCTGTCATCTATTGGGGACTAAATGATCTGTTTCATTTGGCTAAGTGGAGATTCACACAAGAAGCACATAAAAAATGAAAATAATAGGGTTGTTTTTTCTTAAAGGAGACTAAAGATCTGGGGAGCTTCTTAATGTAAATATCTGGGATTTTATTGCACATGCGAAGGGAAATTGACATTTTTATCTCCAGGATCCTTGAGTCTCATAGCCACGCATTTCTGTATGATGCACAATCCATGGTGACAGTCAGTTATTCCTCACCATGTGACTATGATAGTCAGCACATCAGTATCTGCATCAGTATCAATAATCTAGTTTTGAGTCAGACTTAGTATTTTATTGCACTATTCTGTGAGTTTGACAATATGCAAACCCTATTTTGGGGAGTATCTGGGCTGCAGTATGTTTTCTTTCTTCGCCCTCACTCTTAGTATTTAGTGTACACGTCTGAGTATGGTGACTTGTTCTCAGATCACCTGTGACAAGTGATTTTTTTTGACCAAGCAAAAGAGGTGGTCCACAAATTATCCCACTAATTAGTCCGTTTATGACATACTT
The DNA here is from genome assembly GCF_964194105.1 of Spermophilus citellus. Classification (NCBI taxonomy): domain Eukaryota; kingdom Metazoa; phylum Chordata; class Mammalia; order Rodentia; family Sciuridae; genus Spermophilus; species Spermophilus citellus. Next base: position 123,862,146 of record NC_138198.1, read on the forward strand.
TTTAGATATGATAATTCATCAATAGCGCCTTCTTTCCTTGGTGCTTGTGACTTCTCTTCTGCTCTTCTTTTCATTGATTTTCTCCAGCATCTAACAATCGACATTCCTCCTTCCCACAGTTCTTGCCAAGGTGGCATCCCCTCCCCTCAGGGAAAAGCAGGCATAGACCTGTCTCTAAATCAAAGGCTTTGAGTTCCTCAGGAAACCATGCACTTTCTGTGGGCCCAGTGGAAATATAGTCATTACTGCAAATTGAATTCTATTCTTGGGAGAAAGACTTGCCTAAATGCAGAGATTTGCATCTGGTGATTACAGTCTTTGTGTGGTGACCACATAGCTCACAATAGGGGCAGTCCCCAAAGTGGGTACTCTTTGTGGATCAATAATTCCATCATTTCTGTGATTTTAAGATAAAGTTGGAGTATAAGTACTTTGGTTTCCTCTGAGGCAAAAAAGGTGAGGCAGAAAAATATTTCTCCTTTTTAAAATTGTTAATTTATTTTCCTTTTATTTATTTCAAAAGTAACCCCTGAAAACACAGATTAAAAAAAAAATGACCTGTGCTATCCACAGCCAGTGTATAGTAGCTCTGGAAGTTCAGATTTTGATGTAAATGTGATGTGTGTATGTGCTTCTCTGTGTGCATATTCCTTTATTTTTAAATAACAATGACAGCCTTAGGTGCACAATCTGTCCCCTGTTGAATGAAGTCACCTTGGGGATGGGGATTTTGACATATCATCAAATAGATAACACTCACTGGTGGTCTAGGCTGGGTTGGACCTGTGGACTGTTCTGTTCATGTAGTACGATTATTGTGTCCCTCAAAAGAAGGTGATGAGTCTCATCCATTGGTACCTGTGAATGTGGTCTCATTTGAAATAGGGGCTTTGCAGGTATAATCAAGTTAGACTGGATTAGGATGGGCTGTAATACAAGGAGAGGAACATTTGGACATGCAAGGGACCAAGAAGGCCACAGAATACAGGAAGCAGACTTTGCACTGGTCAGTCTCCCAGCCAAGGACTACCAGCGACCACCCGAGGCCAGGAGAGAAGCAGGCAGTGGAAGGAACCAACCCCACCACGCCTTGACTTCAGTCTTCTTCCTCCAGACCGTAACACTGTACATGTCGGTAGTTCTTAGTCACCCAGCTTTGATCACTTTTACGACATATTCAGCTTGGTACACACGCAGTTTTTAAAAATGTTTGAAATGACTGCCACCAACTAAAAATGGGAAGATTTCACATAAAAAGGCAGATTCCTCTTAGAAGCACTGGGCACCACGAGCCACAGGTTGATTTGGCACCTGGCTGGGCCCAGTGTCCCCTCTGTGGGGGGCCATGCTCTTCATGCCTGCAGGAGGGGGCACCGCTGGCTTCCACGTTTTCCCTTTTGTTCCCGAGTGGCCCACTTGTCCCAACACCACTTCCCAAGTAGGCTGGTGCATCTCTGCCATGGGACACGCTGCCTGTGTCACCTTCACACGCTCAGGCTGCTCTTGGCTCCGAGTGGGGCTCTCTGTTTGGAGCCTCAATCCGTCTCACTGGTCTCTTGCCACCTGTTGATGGCAGTTTAAAAATATAATGTTAAATATTATTGGGCAAAGAGGTGACCCGGGTTCCTCGCACACTGAAGGATATCAGGATGCATGAGTTTAAGAGAGGTGAGCTCGGATTTTGCTTCATAAACTTAAAAAGGCGAGGAGGCTTCCTGTGCAAATGTCAGCCGTTAGTTTTCTGACTGTGGATTGGTTTCCCATCACTGATTCTTTTGGACAAGAAAAAAAAAAGAACTTGTTTTTAAAGATCCCTCTCATTATCACTACAGTTGTGAATATCATTTGTCATCTGAAAAAAAAATGTGACATTAGATCATGATGTTAGCCTTGTAACTTCATTAGCATGCATGCAAGTGTCCTCTTTCCAATAGCAAAGTGTCACCTTCTTGAATTTTTTTTTTTTTTGTGCACAAAATGTGAATGCATAGGAAAAGAATACCTGGGAAATTATGTCTGTAGAACTCTTAAAAGTGTGCCTCAAATGATTAACTTGTGATAGCATTCAGAACAGCCTTTTACTAAGCTTCTCTTATTTTTGTAATTTTATTTTGAAATAATTATAGATTCACAGGAGGTTTTTTAAAGAAATGTGTAGGGGGGGGTCCTGTGTACCCTTCCTCAGTGTCCCCCAAAGTGAAGGGTTTATTAAGTGTTGACAATATCTACACCAAGAAATGAACCTTAGCACAGTCCATAGAACTCACTGAGAGTTCACTACTGTAGTTACATTTGTTTGGGTGTAATGGTTACTTTTAGGTGGGCACTTGCGTGGGTTGGGTTGAGGGTTACCTAGATACTTGGTAAAGCATTATATCTGAGTGTCGGTGAGGGGTTTTCCTGGAAGAAATTGGCATTTGAGTCTGTGGACTGAGTAGGAAGTTCTGCCCTTCGTGGTCTGTGTGGGCACCATCTACTTGGCCGAGGGACTTAATAGAACAAAATGGAAAGGTCTATCCACTCTCTCTTTCCTGGAGTGGGGACACCCACTGTCCCCTCCTGTCCTTGGATGTGAGAACTCCAGCCTGTGGCTCTGGGACCAGCAGCCCCTGGCTCTCAGGCCTTCAGACTTGAACTGAGTGACATGATGGGCTTCTGGTTTCTCTGGCTCATAGACAGCCTGTCCCGGGACTCCTCAGCCTCCAGGAGTTGATTCCCCTAATATATCCGTTTATCTTTGTGTCTGTCCATCCTGTGGGCACTGTGTCTCTGGGGAACCCTGGCTAATGCAGCGTGTGTGTTTCCGTGGAATCTGCCACAGTTGAGACCCTTAGCTGCACTGTCTGGACAGGGCTCTCCTGCTTGACAGCCGCACCCGTGCTTTCTCTTCACCCTGAGTCCAGAAACAATGGATCCATTCTCTATTTCTATGGTTTTTGTTATTTCCAGCATGTTGTATACATTGAATGACGCAGTGCAGCAACTTTGGGCCTGGCTGTTTTCATGCTGACCTGGAGGGCAGGAGGCGTTCCTTGGTACAGATGTCCCATGGCTGGCTAACCCACCCCCCGTGGACACCCGTGGAGTCGTTTCCTATTTTGGGTTTATGAGTAAAGCCGCATGAACGTCCATGTACAAGTGCCTGTGTGAATATATGTCTTTATTTTTCTGGGATAAATGTTTAAGGTTGCCATTTCTGGCTGGGCGCAGTGGTGCACTCCTGTCATCGCAGGGGCTTGGGAGACTGAGGCAGAGAATCTTGAATTCAAAGCCAGCTTCAGCAACTTAGTGAGGCCCTAAGCAACTCAATGAGACCCTGTCTTTAAATAAAATGTAAAAAAGGGCTGGGGATGTGACTCAGTGGTTAAGTGCCCCTGGGTTCAATTAAAAAAAAAATTCTGGGTTGTATGGTAAGACTATTTTTACTTTTGAGACAGGCTAGTCTATCCTCCAGAGTTGCTTACCAAAAGCCACTTATTTAAAGTAATTCTGTTCTTATGTTTCTAGCCCTTTAAACCATTTCTATTTGTTTCCTCTTTAACAGGTGATTTATGTCTAGCGGGTAAGATAAACACAGATTAGAAAATATTCTGTTATTTGTAACCTTTTAGCAATTCTGTTTTCATTTTCCATTGCTCTGTTTATAGTTTTCAGCATTAATATTCCTCTTGTTGTTTTTCTGTTTTGTTTTTTTTTCTTTTATCACGAATCATCATTGCCTGGGAAACCAGGTACCCAACAAGCAGAGCCAAGGTGCAGATTCTTTTATGTGCAGGTGATTTCTGGTGTTTGGCTATTATAAATGAAGCTGCAGGGGACGTGTGTGGAAGTCGTGTGGACACATGCTTTTCCTCCTGGGTAAGTGGAATTGCCAGGTCACACGTCATGGGCATTTAGCTTTATGAGAACTATAAAGTGATTGTCGAGGGCAGCTGCAGCCTTCTGTATGTCACCAGCAGCGGGGGAGCACTGGGTGGCTCCACATCCTCACCTCTCCTGACTGTTTTTATCCACTTGTTCCAATAGACGTGCACCAGCATTCAGAGTGGTGTCAGCTGGCCTTCCCTCAGTGGCCAGTGGTGTGGGCCGTTTTCCTGTGTACTTGCCACTGTCCATACCATCTCTGGTGAGGTGCTTTTCAAGTGTTTTCTTCATTTTTTAGATCAAGTTATATTTTCTTATGGTTGAGTTTTAAGCATTCTTCCCACATTCCTTTGAGACTTCTTTCTATATTCCTTTCTTGTGTCTGTGACTTGCAAATAATTCCTTTAAGCATTGTGGCTTGGCCTTTTTATTCTCTTAACAGTGCACTTCACAGAGCAAGTTTTAAATTTCTTGACGTACAACTTATCATTCTTTTCTCTTAGGTATTATTCTTGGTGTCATATCTAAGACCTCAAGTTGCAAAGATTTTTTTTTTTTTGTTTTCTTCTAAAAGTTTTATAGTTTTATATTTTATTTTGTATTAATCTTTCTATAAGGGGATGAGGTTAAGTTAGAGGCTCACTGGTTTTTTTTTTTCCCCTGTGGATGGCCAGTGGGACCACAGCATTTGTTATAAAATGCTACCGTTTATCCTTTGAACTGTTTTCGTATTTGCACCAAGATTCAATTGACTGTGTCTAGGTGATTCTATTTCTGGACTCTTTATTCTGTTACTTTTTAGAATGTGGCTGCCAGAAAGTTCAAAGGTACGCGTGTGGTCCTCCTCATGTTCCTGGTGGACAGCATTGTTCTGCGTGTGAATGGCAGCCTGCAGGTGGGCCCTGCCAAGTTTCCCTGTGCTCACCCTGGCAGGTCCCCCTGGGTGCATAACCTCCAAGGCACTTCCTGTGCAGTGCCTCTTAGTGCAGTCTGAACTGGTGGTAACAGGGGCTGACAAAGAGGATCTGGGTGGGGTGACAAATGCACGCGCTGAAGTTTCAAGGTCAGAGAAGGAATGTGCCAGATTACCAGACACAAAAGTGCCTGAGGTCAAAGGAATGCACTGACTCACTTAAACCCTGCAAGACTGTCAATGAAACAGAAGCTCAGAAAAGAACTTTTCTATAGTCACACAACAACGAGGGGGGCTAAGATTTCAGCCCACATTTCCAACCACTTTATTGCTGACTCTCTTCATCTTGCCCCAGAGATGAAGACTGTAAAGGCTTTAACTACCAGTGTTATCACCTTGATCTCCAGAGGTGTGGACAGCCTAAATCTCTTTCCAATTTTAAGAATAAATAGATGGAGTTGGAGAATATCATGGTAAGCAAAATAAGCCAATCCCCAAAAAACCAAAGGCTGAATGTTTTATCTGATATGTGGATGCTAATTAACAATAAGAGGGTGGTGCTAAGGAAGAAGAGTTATTTTAGATTAGGTAGGGGAGAGGGTATGGGGATGGGAAAGATAGTAGAATGAAACAACATTATTACCTTATGTACATATATGACTGCATGACTGATGTGATTTTCTACCACATGTACAATCAGAAAAGTGGGAAATTATACCCATTTATGTATGATATATCAAAGTGCATAAATGCATTCTACTGTCATGCATAACTAATTAGTACAAATAAAAAACCAAAAATTAAAAAAGAAAAGAACAATCTTTCCACAGGAGAGATCAAGCCGTCCAGTTACCTGCCCCCTGAATCTGCCCGCCTCTCTATGCCATCTGGTCCACGCAGTTTGGCTGCAAGTTTCTGACCAGGATGACCACAGCATCTTCTCACTCCACCTCCTGCTCCCCATCCTTTCTCTTCCTGCAGAACAGTCGTCCTATTTCTAAAACCTAACTTGATTTCAGTTGTGTAATTCATCCAGCCCCAGAGGTCATCAGAAGACCATCATGGAAGGAATCAGCGAAAGGTGGGACTTCCCCAGCCGCAGCGCCTCCTGCTGGTAGCTCTTGAGCGAGCGCCTCCACACTCAGCTCGGTCTCTCGGTTTCTGCTTCCTTCACTCACAATTCCCTCTTCTAAGTGGTGAATTCTTTCAGTATGTCTTTCAGTCTAGTCATGCTGTGGGATTTAACAGACACAACGAAGAGTATTAGTAGCACAGTTTAACTGGGGAAGAGAACTTTATGCCTTTCATTTCCAAATTGCTCTCAGATTTAAGTAAAGGACGATAATTAACACTGGTCTTCATGTGAGACCTGGCTAGATCAAAGCCACCGATTATTCCCTCGATTTTCTTGCTTACTTATTACCTGAACTCTGACCACAGCCAACCCCACTGAGCTGCATGGTCCGTCATATGGTGCTGCCGACCCCCCACCTCATCCCTGTCAGGGGGTGAATGTCTGTTCCCCTCCAAATCTCCACGGAGAATGTGTTCCCTGATGTGGCTGTGTTTGGAGACAGGATTTTTCAGGAGGGCACTGAAGTCAGATGAGGTTGGTCATAAAGGGCGAGACCCTCACCTGTTTCTCCCTTCTCTTTCCATGTGGGAGCCAGAGGAGAGGCCAGAGGAGATGGCAATGAGAAGGTGGCTTGGGCAAGAGGAAGGGGCCTCCCAGGAATGGGTCCTGGTACCTGGTCTGGGATTTCCAGCCTCCAGACCTGGGAGGCAGTGGGTGTGTGTGTGAGAGCCAGCTGATGGTGCCGTGTTGTGCAGTCTGAGTGGACTACGACACGTGGCCGGGCATCTGTGGTCCAGCACTGCTCCTTTCTCCCTATTTCCTAGAGCCCAGGGTGAGCGCCTGTGCTTCCTGGAGTCTGGCGTGCAATTGCTGGGCTTGTGGGGAAGTGAGTGGGCAGGCGGTGGTGTTGACACAGGACCGGGAGAGAGCATGAACCCTTGGGTTTCTAGCACTGGAAAGACTGGAGACTGGACAGGCTCTCTGTGTGGGCTTTCCAAGACAGTGGGCGCACGCATCTGCAGTAGGGGAAACAGGCACCCAGGTTTGCTTTCAGACCAGTTTTCAGTTTAGGAAAGTATCAGTAACGAGCCACCCTTAGCAGTGAACTTGGCTTATACTTTTACAATCAGGGACAAGGAAGGGAGTAATTGTATAAATAAGTTTCATTCAAAGAGCATAAAATTTGTTTCTTTTTGCCCAGGGAAGGGGATAGAAAACAGGAAGTCGCTGGAGATAGATGAAGCTGATGCCAGTTAAAATGGAAAAGGGAACAGAAAGTGGAGGCCAGGCGGTGGGGCGGGAGCGGAGTCTGGAGATGGAGCTCCTGCTTCAAGACTGCCCAAGCTGGCACCTGAACTCAGTGGAACACTAACAGATAAAGATGGCATCCTACGTGTGTCCTGCTCTTGGTCGAGGGTGAGTCCTGCACTGACGGCAGCACTTCTGCTCTAGGAAGGAGCAGAGCAGGCAAAGGTGGACATGGTTCCCTCCTTCCGCACATTCTCCCTGGGTTTGGTAGGCGGCCTCCCCAGACTTGCACTCCCGGGGCCTCAGGTGCACTGCCTGCTCAGGCATCGGAGGCTCCCACTGCTGATGAACAGCAACTGGGGGTCCAAGTCAGTGTTCCAAGGCCCTCCTCCATCCCAACCTGCAACCCCTTCCTCGCTTAGTGTTAGGCTGTCTGCAGGCAACCATTAAAACTAGGCTGATTGATTGATTGATTGGTGCTGGGGATTGAACCAGGGCCTCACATGCTAAGTAAGGACTTCACCACTAAATCTCTCACCCAGCCCAGGTGGGCTCAGGTTAAAAAAGCATTAAGCCATCCTCTGAAAAAACATACCTGATTTGGCCCTAAATGAATGTTTTAATGTAAAGGTGGGGGGAAACGGGAATTGGTCAGTGAAAGGTTAGTAATGGGGTCTATAGACACTATAGAATTCTATTAGTAAAAAATTAATCATACCTTCTCCTCTAGGCAATTAGAGTTGTCTCTGGTTTTTCATACTAAACCTTGAATTACTTACCATGGTCTTGGATGCAAGTTTCTTTAGTGATGTAGGAGTCGAGGAAGGTTCTGGAGCCTATTGATGTGTGTGTGGTACTAGTAACTGAACCCCAGGGCACTTTACCATTGAGCTACATCTCCAGCTCTTTATTTTTTTTAATTTTTATTCTGAGACAGAATCTTGTTAAGTTGCTGAGATCTTGCTAAGTTGCTGAACCTGGCCTTGAACTTATAATCCTCCTGCCTCAGCACCCTGAACTATAGCCATGTGCCACCACACCTGGCTGTTTTTGAAGTCTCCTGCTGTTGACATGAGTCTTGCACCATCCTCTGCTTTTGCTTTTTCAATCTGCTGAGCTGGCCAGTGTTTAAGTGTATTAATCTTTGTATAAGAGTGCGAAGTTGAATTTTTTTTTTTTTCATACTTTGTGTGTAGTCTAGAGAATACATGCACTTTTAGTGTTTTTTTTTTTTTTTAAAAAAAACGTTTTAATGGAAATAGGCAAAATGGAGTGATAAAGAAGTAGGGAAATATAAATAGGAATATCTTGGTCAGACATCTTTTCAGGGTGCTTGTGCAATAGCAGTTAGAGTAACAAGCACATGGTCACCAGGTTTAGTAAATAAACATGGAGGACACCCAGTTAAATTTGCTTTGAGTGAAGAGCATCTGCCCCCACGTCCCTCCTGGAGGTACTTGTCCCTCCTGGGGGCTCCCTGTGCCTGTCTGGTCACAGCCTCGTCTTGCTGAGTGCATTTCCCCTCCCAGTTGCCTTCACCCCTGGACTGTGAACTCATGCCATCAGTTTGTCCCCGTGCGCTTCGCTGTGCCTGGCTGAGGTCACATGTGCAGACTCACTTGCTGAGTGAATCAGTGCAGGCAGGAGCAGCTCAGAAGGCATGCTCGGGCCTGGAGACAGCAAGGCAGTGTGACGTGGACTGTGGACGGCACTGAAGGACAAGGTGGGAACATTAGATGTGACCAGAGTTAAAGACGTGAGGACGAGCCTAGGGTTCATCCTGGAGTCAACAGACACCAGGGTCGCTCCTGAGCAGGACCCACACACCAGCATTTATGTTTGAGAGGGACATTCTGATGTGGGGGAGGTGCACGGAGAGGGCGTCAGAGGTGGCTGCAGTAGAGACAACGGGTAAAGCAGCGCGAGTGGTTCCTTTTAACCTGAGCTGGAAACATGGCGGTTTTTGCCTGTGGTCTGTGGGTTTCAAGATGAGTCATGTCCTGTCATTAAAGGTAACGGTGAATCAGACAGGGTCAGCCCTAAGTCTCCCCTCCACCTCCCTCTCCCGGCCAGGAACAGTGCTGCCTGTTACTGTCACAGGGTCTTGTCTGAGCAGATGGCAGCTGGGCTAAAGCAGTTATCAGTTAAATTGAAACACCCAGTGCCCCCTTAGAATATGCATCCTGCACGTTCATGTGGACAGCTGGCAGGGCAGAGGCCAGCTGTTTGTGGAGGGGAGGCAGTGAGGACTGGCCTGAGATCCAGTGTCAAGAGGGAAGGTGCCCAGAGAGTGTGGCAGCAGACCCCCACAGGTTCTCAGATTCCTTCCCCAAACCCAGCCCACTCCCCTCCCCCACAACAAGAAAGATTGACCAGTGTCAGAATTGACCAGTGTCTGCAATTCCTTTTGTGGAGAGCAAAGCCTTTAATTTCACATTGGAGAAAAGAGGTTTCTTCAGGAAAAATCTAGATGTGGATGCTTGAATACAGCTCCAGTCCAAATGTCGAGACGAGTTGTCATCAGCTCATCCAGCTGCAGACGACAGAGTTTCTGGATCATCAAGGAGAGTTACAGGACAGCTAGGGGTAGCTTTCAGATGGGACACAAGGGGACACAACCAGGGAACGAGGACATCTTTAGTCTTCTTTTCTATTCCTGACAATATGAGCATTCCTGCTACACAATGAGCTTCCTTAATTCTTCAAACATCTCTTAGGAAAGGAATCTTATTTTCTTATCCTCTGAACAAATCAGCAAACTTGAAGAGAACAGAGTACGAGGAATGGGAATCGAAGGTGAAGGAGGGACAAGGCTAGAGTTCATGAGTATTTAATCAGAAGCATTTATCGTTTGGGGCATTGCCGTTATGCAGACAGGAAGGTCTAATCGGTGTACCTTAGGATTTCCTGATAAAACGCAGGACACCCAGAGCTATGAGCATTTCAAGGAAACAGCCAACAGTGACTGAGCCCATTGTGCTGCATCGAGTGTGCACATATGTTTCAGGGGATTGAAACCATCCTTCTCTTCCCAGTGAGAGGGATGTTCTACCACAGGGGTGGCACATTACGAAGCATGGGCCAGACCTAGCCCTCCGCCTGCTACTGTAAATAAAGCTGTGTAGCTCAGGTGAGCTCCTTGGTTTAGATACTGAGCGGCTGCTTCACACCTCAGTGAGAGACTGCATTGTCTGCGAAGCTCAAAGAAATGAAGTTCTATTCTAATGGAAGAGCAGGGGTTCTGTAGGTGGGAAGTCTAGCAGGAAAGTGTTCTTGGCCCTGAAGATTCACAGATGATGGGCAGTTGGAAAACAGCAAGAAATTCAATGGGAGGGAAGAATTCAGAGCAGTGAACTTAAGGGGTGCCAGATTTGGAAGGTTTTTGTTCTGTAAACTATTGTAAAGAATGCCTTTTCTCTCCCTGTTCCATCTTCTTAGAATGCTTTTGCTCTTGATTTGCCTACCCAAATCTATCCATGTTTAAAGCACAGCTTAAATCTCACCTTTGACATAAGGTCTTTAGTAAGAATATTTTTTTCCCATTGTTCTTTTTACTTATATTTTTGCAAAAAAACTTATCATAGTAAGTTTTCATTAGCAGTTCCCCTTACTTTTAGTGAACTTCTTAAAAGCAAGAATCATTTATTTCCATAGGCACTAAAGTACTTAATTCCATTATGCCTAAGTAGATGCTCAATAACTATATACTTGAATGAAAAAAAAATCAGTCTGTCTGTCTATCTATCTATCTATCTATCTATCTATCTATTTCCCTGCAGGAGTGTGAAAATAATCATAGCATTTTCAGATTGCAGGGGTTGAATGCATGCACACAAACACTCTCTCTAATGCAGGACTGTTTAGAAGACAGGAAATATATGGTTCACGTCTTCCAACATTTGCTGCTGCCATTTATACTGCTTTCCACTCCTGGGTCATGGAGCAGACCTTCTGGACTCTGTCATTGCTTTTGCCTTTCCTCTCACGACTGGTAACCTGTTGGCCAAGCTAAATGTCAATTCTCTTCTCCTTTTGCCCATATCCTGCTCCTTCCAATTGTGCTAGCGTGCATTCCGATTTTGGCTTGCTTAGGCAGGATTCAGGCTCCCACCTGCAGGGCATTTTCCCCCTTTGTACAAATATTTCTTTGAGCTAGGTTCATACTTCCTTAGTAGTGTTTTCACAGTCCTTTAATGCCTGAGCATCTATTTTCCATATTGGAAAAATGGCCTGGTTAAGGGATTCAGTATTGAGCTCCATATTTAATGACAAAATAAGACATTTAATTTGAAATGCCGCTTATTCCAGACATAGAATTTTGCATCAGAGCATGCCGAGATCCAAGCAGAGATCACACAAGTAGCAGCTGGTTTGCACGGTGTCTGGGGACGCACCTTCTGTCAGGTTGTACACTCACTTCAGAAGTTGTTGGCCCCACTCCTACTTGTTTATGTCATCAGTTTCATCAGAGCCTCTTCATTTGGACAAAGAACTAGTAAGTCTTGGTCAAATCCTATGATTCACTTCCTTATTTTTGAACATAAGATCACTGCAGTTCCCCGGCAGAGTTCTGTGCAGAGCCGCCTTGTGTGCAGGAGGACCACGGCCTACACCCTCTTGACCTGAAAAAGCACTGGAGGGATGATGAGTCATTCCCTCCCTCATGTCTCTTGCAACTGCAGATAAAGATGGCAGGGGGTCACACAGTGGGACAAGGTATGGAAGGAAGGCTGGCACGAGTCTAGGGGAAAAAGTACATTTCCTTTTCCAAAGCAAAACATTTGTTTTAATTGGCTCACAATAAATAGTTGGGGGTAATTTTAATGCACAAAAGAGAAGTGCTTTTTGGAGAAGGGGCATAGTATAGGAAAGTGGAAAAAGACACAGGATGGATTGCAGGCACTCTACCAACTGAGCTATACCCCAGCACTAGGAGGGAGACAATTCACATCCATCCCAGTGGCTGTGACTTATAACGCACTGATAGGTTTATAAAATTTGCTAGCATCAGTAGCTGCGAGGAATTTACAATCACAGAATCTCAGAGCTAGAAGGTACTTTCAAAAATAACTGAGTCAACCCTGTATATTTTAGATAAGAGCGATTAAGGCCACGAAGTGGCCAGAGGCAGGACCAGCTTCCCAATCCCTATGGTGTTCTTCTATGTGAAATATTTTTAGTGAATTACAAATATCAACCCCACAGACCTCTAGAACTACCGAAATACAGTGGCAAGGCCACAGAGGTCTGCCACGTTCCCTGAGACCACTGGGTTTGGCCCACATTCCCTAGGTATCCACGTGGGTGAAGGGGATAGCCTTCTTGACGTATAGTGTGCCCCCAAGGACTCACCAGGCCTGCCAGGACTCCTTAGAGAGGTGGCCTGGCCTGGGTCTTTAGGTGTTCAGATCAGCTCTGAGCTTCCCATGGCTCTAGGATGCTCTAGGAATTTGAGTCACAGCAGAAGGAGATGTTTAGGGTGAGTGCACCTAGAACTTGATAATGGCACTCTTCTGCTTAGAGCCTTTCAAACCCTTTCATGGTCAATGCCAGTGTTTCATAGTGTGGCTTTATTATTACTCAGTGTGATGCGGCCCATGGAGCAGGAGGTAATTGCTATTGAAAAGAGAGCCGGCACAGGCACACGCCTGTGATCCTCCTCCGAGGCAGGAGGATCACGAGTTCAAAGCCAACCTCAGCAAAAGCCAGGCGCTAAGCAACTCGGTGAGACCCTGTCTCTAAATAAAACACAAAATAGGGCTGGGGATCAGTGGTTGAGTATCCCTGAGTTCAATCCCTTACCCCTACCCCCCAAAAAGAAAGCTTGTTACCAACAGTTCCAGAGAAAGGCCACATTGGTCCTGGGGGCCACTGGAGGAGCACCGGGGTCCTTCCGCAGCAGTGAGGGAAGCCCTGGACAGGATCCTTTGTTGAGGCTCCCTCAGGAAAGATGGCTAGGCAGGCCAAGCGGGGTTAGTGCTGGTGCATTTGAGTAATTTCAGTGGTTCTGGGAACAGTGGCTCTCTTGCCTGGTACTGGCCAGGATGGTTAGGGCAGAGGAACACCAGGGTAGAGGATGTGGTCAGCCACGTGGGCTCTGGAGAGGTCAGTTTTTACATCAAAGATGGGTTTCCCAGGTGTGAGTCATTTGTTTGCTCTAAGAGTGGGCTTGTCCTGAGAGGGACAGTCTCTCCATCAGCAGGGCCCTGCAGGCCAGATCATCAGGAATACAGCACACAGAGTTAAGAGGACCAGCACCCGCAGCAGTGAGCGCCTTTGCACACTGCCTGGGTGCTCTGGGGTGTAAGGATTCTGACCTCCGCTTTGCGAGCGGCTGCCTGGATGCCCTGTGGTGGCATGTTAGCTGGGTAAGGTTGTTGGAGGATCCTGCTTTCAAGAAACCTGGTGTTTATTTTACTGTTTTCTGAGATTGTTTAACCACAAAATCCTTTTGAAAAACAACACGCAGTTTGTAAGACGTCTCAAGCATGTCATTTAGAGGTAGGAGCCAGATCACTTGGCTTATATCCTGGTCCTCCTCTTTTCCAGGGATTCCGAGAAGGACCACCAGTGGCAGGCAGCTGGTCTGACCAGGGTCAGTATAACAAGCTTTTGGTTCCTCTGCCTCCAAGCTGGGCTCAAACGGTTTTCCCATTATTCAGGAGGGTTCCTCCTGCTCCTTTGCCTAATGGAGTCTTTCTAGCTCCACCTGCTCTGTGAGGTCCATGCCAGCTTCCTGGCCACTCAATAGAGGCAGCAGACTGCGTGAGGGATCTTATTATAAGCCCCCGAGAGAAACCTGCTCACCTAATCACCATAGGAGTCACCAGCACTCAATACCTTGAATAGATGGCCATATCCATGGGTTTAGGGAGGTACCTTCTAATGTGTGTGTGTCTGAATAGATGCTTTAAATCAGAGAGAGGGAGTATCTCTCTCCCCCTCTCAGTATACTTTATTAACACTCCACTGTTCAGAATTTGTCCAGAGTAATACAAATGAAATCTGGAGTTTACATTGGCTTGGCAAGATGATTTTCTGAGTCCTGTCTCTGGCAGAACATAAGTTCACGGGAAAACAGGATTGCAAGGAGAAGTTTAAAACCACTTAAGTGTTTAAATGGTAGCATTGCTCTTACACATGTACGATACCATCAGTTCATTCTTTCACACTCAGTTCAGTTAGCATCTTGGGAACCATATCAGTCTGAGAGGCAGAGCAGCAGGAGCTACTAGGAGACTGGTCGCAGGAGCCAGGTGATGCTGGGATGAAGCTGGTTAGGCAAGGAATCTGAAATCCGTAGGGCAGCCTGGGAATCTCTGGAGTGGGCTGGAGTTGCTGTCCATGGGCAGAACTTCTTCAAAGACATCACAGTTCTGCTCTGAAGGTCTTTCAGAGGACAGATCAGGCTCACCACATCATCTAGGAGAATCTCCCTCATCCCAGAATTCAGTCACCTACAGAATGCTCTCACAGTAACACCACTGAGAGCGTTTGAATAACTGGGGAGCTTAGCCTGGCCAAACTCGCATGTCACAAGGACCTTTACCATTTGTCATGTTACTAGTCTCTTCTACGTTTCTATTTGTATATGAAAAGCAATTTATAGAGAAATAGTGTATTGAAGAAATGAAATGCTTTACTCATTTCAATGGGTTTCTTTCAATCAGTATTGAGGAGATGTGAAATGATTTGCCGTTTCTTTTTTCCCCTTTTCTGTCATTTATTACATCGGGGTTCTCCAGAGGAATAAAAGCAATAGACTATATATAAAACAGAATATATATACTTATATATGTGTGTGTGTAGATGTGTAGATGTATCATATATTTCATATACGTTATCTGTAATGCATATACACTGAGACTTCTTTGAAGAAGTTCTGCTCGTGGACGGCAGCTCCAGCCCACTCCAGAGAACCCCAGGCTCCCCATGGATTTCAGACTTGCCTAACGAGCCCCCTCCCAGCATGACCCAGGCCTTCTTGTTATACGTGTGTATGTGTGAGAGTTATCAGCCTGGCTCACAGGGTCAGACACTAGACAGCTCCACGATGGTCCCATGTGGGTGCAGAGCTGGGAAACCAGAGCCGCTCAGTCCAGGAAGCTGGGAGCTTCAGGACAAGAGGGACAATGGCATAGAGTAGTCTGAGGTGAAGGCCTGGAAGTCCCTGATGAGTCCCTGGTGCAAGTCTGTGCTCAGAGCCTGAGGTATCTGGAGTCTGATGTCCACATCCAATGGTGGCCACGGAAAGAAGGAAAGAAGGAAGGGAGGGAGGATGAACGAACCTGCTCAAGAAGTGTCCAGTGCTTCTGCTTTTATTCTTTCCAGTCCCCATTCTAATGGATGGTGCTGCCCACCTTCAGGCCAACCATCTTTGGAAGAAGTGTCCCTGCGGGTTCCGAAGTGGCTCACCAGTCTCCTAGGTGTCTCTCGGTGGAGTCAGGTTGGCAGCCAAGCCTAGACTTCACTCTTCTGATACTATCTGTCTCTGCTTGCTGGCCTCTCCCTTCGGTTCCAGGTGTGAGTATCGCTGGTTGACACTAACCGTGGGCTGCTGTCACGGTATCTGAAAAGGGAGACAGTTACAGTGCTGCATCCTGGGGCTGATGGAGGATTCATGAATTAGTCAGCAAGAGCCCTTGCACGAGCACAGGTTGTATGCTGAGCAACGTGTTGAGGTGGTGGTTCCCTCCAATTAACCTCCTTTGGCCCCGAACATGCCCCAGAGTGACAGATCTTCTGTAGAAGGCGTCTGGAAATGGTGACACCACAGATCAAACAAGAAAACGAACAATCCTAATTTCCTTCTAATACTTTTGATATGTGCCATTTTTCTCAGACCTGTTTCCCATCACCTTTTTGAGGTGCTAGAGATGCCGGTCCCTTCCAGGTCTGCTGACCTAGTTTGGTGAATCCATGGCTACTGTGCCTCCAGGCTGGCCTTTCACAAAATGTGTCATTGTCACGCTGCTCCTAACACCAAGTATGTTCAAAGACCTTTATTGGCAGAAAGCCAGTTCTTCTAGGCCGCTCCTTTTGAAGTGGGTTTTGTTGTTATCTTGGGCAGGAAGTAGATACTAAAATGCAGAGAAAGTGCATTTTCTCCAGCTGTGGCCCAGGATGAGGTGAAGCACTCCAGGTGTCTAGAACTTCTCCTGTCTGCTCTGAATACTGGGCCATTACTGAGCACTCAGTTCACTCAATTAGAGTGGCACCAGCACCCATCATTGATGGTGAGGGGGGAAACTCCAATTTTCTTCCCAAGTTCCCCCGCACCCCTGAGATTTCTGGCAATGGCAGAAAGACAAATTTCATTTGCAAGTAGGGGATGGCTTCCTGATTTCCTTTTTGAAGAAAAGGATACAAGGTGGCTCTATTGTCCCCTTGGGAGAAACAAGTCTTGCTGGCCTTACAGGTTGGGGATGCAGGCTGTCCCCATGCCTCACAGCAGCCTGAATTCTGATTAAACCCTGCCCCAGTTGGAATATAAACAGCTGACTCCTATTGAAATGGAGCTGGTTACTGTTGACATTTTTTTTCTGAAAATTTTCACAGTATTCTTTCATTTGTGCTGATACTGAGAAGCATTCTAAATGAGAAGGCTCACTGCTGTGTTTTCTAGTTTTGATTTCTGGATTCCATCCTCTCCTGCCTTCTCTGTTTTTCGATAAATAAGTGTGCAGAGAAGAAGATGACAAAGTATAAAGCCTGCAGGAACCGCAGGGACACACTGCCACGTCTGCGCCGCGGAGCCTCCATACACAGGAGAAGGCACTACAGCTATTAGACGGAGTGGTTCAGAGGGAAGAATGTTTAAGGACTAGAAAGACACTCAGAGTAGGTTCTTGGTAGGTGGAATAATGATACTTCAAAGCTGCCCGGTCTCCTCCTGGAACCTGTGGCTATGTTCTGTCACATGGAGGAGGGGGAGTAAGGTCGTAAGTGGAGTGAAGGTTGGTAATGGGTTGGTCACAGAAGGAGAGACCGTTGACCTGGGTTATCTAGGAGGGGCCTGATGTAACCACCACATCTTCATAAGTGAAAGGGGACAGGAGAGTCTGTGACACCATGTGGAGGAGCTTGACTATTGCTAGCTTTGGAAGAGGAAGGGGCTGTGAGCCAAGGGACGTGGGCAGACCCTAGGAGCTGGAGAAGTAGATTTCTCACCTGGAACCTCTAGAAAGGAGCACAGCCCTGCCAACAACCTGTGTTAAGCCCTGTGAGAGCATTTCACACTTCCGGCCTCCAGAATCGCCCAGACCACAAAATTTTGTTGCTTTTAACTCACCAAATTTGTGGTAATTAATTATAGTAGCTCTAGGAAACTAATACACCACTGATAAGTGGAAAATGGCCGATATTGTGAGCTGTACAATGAAAGTTGAATTAGGAAAATGTTACACACACACACATATACACACACACACACACACACACACACACAGAGAGAGAGAGAGAGAGAGAGAGAGAGAAACAGACCAAAATGTTACACAATATGCTAAACTAACTGTGGTTCCATCACAATGATCATTTGTAATAATAAATGTTATTTTGAAATATTGTCGTGATCACTCAGTCCATGTTGCTTCAAGCTCCATTGCAAATTTA
Organism: Spermophilus citellus; assembly: GCF_964194105.1. Lineage (NCBI taxonomy): Eukaryota > Metazoa > Chordata > Mammalia > Rodentia > Sciuridae > Spermophilus > Spermophilus citellus. Next base: position 123,879,857 of record NC_138198.1, read on the forward strand.
TCAAATGAATCCTTTACAGAGAAATTTTCATTTATCATTCTTGTTAAATTGGGTGTGTTGCTTGGAGGGTCTTTTTCTTGTGCTATAACTTTTTAAAAAAATTATAGGCAGCTGGTCGCTGATGTTCCTATAGAAGCCCAAGGATCTTTCAGTGCAGGGTGTTCTCAGGTAAGCCCTTAAAAACTTTTAGCCTATTGTAGGGACATGCTTTTTACTATCCCAAGTGTAGTCCCGTGTTTTGATAACTTGCCAACTCATTATTGCATTGAATGCACAAGGAGAAGGAGAGAGAGAAAGAGGGGAAGGGGATGGAACAGTGTGAAACAGAAACACAGAGTGACGTACACTAAAAGAAAACACTATACCTTTACTTCAGCCATTCATTGTTTGAAACATCAGTAATCATATTTCAGCGAGTTACGGTGATTCTATTTGGCTGGGTATAAAAGGAAGAGTGACTCCACTTTAGAGTGGCAGAGGCCATGGTCCCTATAATTATTGGCTGGGTGACTCCCTACAAGAGAAATGGGAACATTAGTGCTTTGGAGAAGAGTGTGATGAAGACTCTGCGATTGTCAGGTCCCCCTCAACGAGGAGTGTGTCTCAGCCCACCCACTGGGAAGGCACACCTTCTTTGGGAGAGTGGGCCTGTTTTCCAAGGAGGCGAGAGAACTCATTATTTTAAAAGATTTGAGGAAGTCTTGTCTGCAAAATGCATGACAAACCCCACAAGAAAGCCTGCTGCTTATTTGCTGGGTGTTGCTTCTACACTGTTGCTTGTTAGTCTTTGATATTTGGGGGTCTTATTGTTGTTTGTGGAGCAGTCGTGTTCTTAATGACAAAAAGGCAAGCATCCAGATGGTGCCAAGTGGTGGGGAGGAGAGGCTGTCCACCTCCAGGTCGAGCTGGAGACAGGGGAGGGTTCTGAGGAGGGCTGAGAGCGAGAGAGCAATGGGGTGGATGGTTAGTAGCAGCTGTAGGTGGGGCAAGGAGAGGACAGGTCCAAAGTAACTCTAAATACTGTGATGGAGTCAGGGGAGAGTTTGTTTGCACTGTTTAATTTTATAGATTATGATGTATTTCCTACTTACAGAAAATTACAGAGAAAATTATGAGCGGCAGGTGTGCCCACCCCTGAGACCCGTTAAAACCCAACGTTTTGCACCTTTGCTTCAGGTGGCCGAACAGGAGGACACCTTCGGAGGCACTGACCCCTCTGCAACGGCTTCTCCCTGTGCTCTTCCTCCGTCCCCTCCTTCCCAGAGGAGAGCTTGGTATTCATCAGTCCTATCAGGTTTTTAAAAAACATCTATTGGTGTTGGGGGAACCTCAGTGGTCCTGGGTTTGATTCTTAGAACCAGCACCGCCCCCCCCCCAAAAAAAAAAAAAAAAGATCACGTAGGGATGCATCTGTAAATGGTTGGTGATATTTGCAGAGGGTTCAAGGTGTGCCCTCTAAATATGTCCACATCTCCACCCTGGAGCCCCGAGTGTGGCTTTATTTGGGAAAAGGTCTTTGCCACTGTGGAGGAGGCGTCATCCTACACTATCGATGTCCACGGTCTAACGGTCTTTAGAGAGAGAAGAGGACGGTCCTGTGAGGGCAGAGCCGATGGTGGAGCCAGGTGGCTGCAGCTAGGCCAAGGAGTTCCAGGAGCTCCCAGAGGCTGGACAGGCCAGAAGGACCCCGGGAGCAAGCGTACCCCTGAACACACCTTGCCCTGATTCCTGGCCCCTGGAACTGGGAGAGCATAAAGACCTGCTCCGTAAGCCCCCTGCCCTGGGCCAATTGGTTCCAGCGTCCTAGGAAATGAGTGCTGTCTTGCTTTGTGTCTTTCACTTACACAATGGCCTCTTGCTGTAGAAAACACTCTGCAACCCACTTTTCCTCGAGGTTTGATGCTCACCCATGGGGCAGCGCACAATTCCGTTTCGTTCTTCCCTTTGCCCTGTAATGTCGCATCGTCAACTATGGCTAACAGTTGAGTGATCTTGGGATTATTTCTTTGCCTCAATACCCTATCTATAAAATTGGAAAAACATTGGAGATACTAAATTCAAAATACTCTGCCTACTTCATAGAGTTGTTTTGAGAGTAAACTGAGTTGATTTTTTAGTGTCCCCAGAGATACCCCTTACATAGCCAGGTGTCAATTTAAAAACGCACTCCTCTGTTGGCTAGCAGAGGGACTCTGGGGACGCTTCGGCTGTGTCCTTAGAAATGACCCTCTGCGAGTGTTCCTGTGTGCACCTTCTGCTTCTCTTATGCAGAATTTTTCAATGACATGCAGCTGGAGGTGGCAACTCTGAGGCTGGGTAGTCACACCTTCCACTGGGTTAGATCTCACTCATTGTTATCTGAAGTGGTTGTAGCCATTCACCTTCCCTCCAGCAGTAAACAAAGCTAAGTGCCACCAGGATTTCCTTCACTCTTGTAAGATGAGAGTTTACATTTTTGGTTATCTGATGGCATAATTGTGTTATTCAGTTTGATTATTCCTTTTCAGATTACTGAAGGATTGAGCATGTTACCAAGTGCGTTTTGACCCATGTGTTCCTGCGAGTTGTGTGTTCACCCTCTCTTTCACTCCAGGACGTTAGCTTTTCCTTATTTATTTACCACCCTTTGTGGAGTCTGGGTGCTTACTCTTTCTTTGTCTTAGGTTCTCACATATTGTTTATTAGTTTGCACTTGTTTTTTCACTTTGTCTAGGGTGTTTTTGTTTAATACAAGTTTTTTTTTTAATAGAGGTGTTCATACCATCCAATCTTCTTCTTTGCCCTTTTTTTAACATAGATTTGTTTAAATATTTTCTAATCTAATGTCAAAAAAAGTCTCACCATTAATATCTCTTTTAAATGTTTTGATGGATTTGATTTCCATGGCTGCATTTTAACAGACTGAATTGTTTCTACACAGGAGATGAGCATGGAAAATTCCCATGTGCATATTCCATATGGTCTGTAATAATTCTTACTATCCAATGGGTGAGGTCTTACCTCACCCTCAACTTTTTGCCTTCAGGAATGTCTTAGCTGTTGTCAGGTCTTTGCTATAGGATATAGGTGTCTGGTTGGAAAAACTGTGATTTTTTTTTTTTAAATTGAGGGCTTATTGATTGCTTAGAAAAATCCTGATGTATTTACGAGTCTTTGCATCTAAGAACATGGACTATGTGTCTACTACTCAAAAGCTTTTGTCTCCTTCATTGATATTTGAGGCTTTTCCCATAAAGTTCTTGTCAATTTTTTAAAAAGGCTTATTCCTTTTACAATGTAGTTTTTTATTACCCCCTTTTTTATATTAAATTTCATGCTCCATTATTATTACTCTGAAATCACTGGTAAGCTTTTTAAATAGTTTTTCTTGCTTTCTAAATTGTCACACACTGATCTGAATGTGTCTCCCCAAACTCCTGTGCTGGAAACTGACCCCCAATGCAGCAGTGTGTTGGGGTGGGGTCTGGGGAGGTGCCTAGGCCTTGAGGGCTAGGCCCCATGAATCCCGCTGCATCAGAGACACTAAGGTGGGTTGTCCTTTTCTCTTCAGTCATGAGAAGACACAGCCTTTGTCCCCTTTTGCTCTCCTGCCATATGATGACACAGCAAAGCTCTTGCCAAATGTGAGTGCCTTGATCTTGGTCTTCAGCCTTCAGAACTATGAGGAATAAATTTTTGTTTTTTATAAATTACACAGTCTGTTGCATTTTGTTATAACAGCAGAAAAAGACTCTTTCTCCCCCTACCCCTTTCTCCCTCTCTCTATCTCTCTCCCTCTCTCTTTCTCTCTTACACATACACATTTTTTACGGATTAGGAATTTAGTAGAAATGTTATCCCTAGTTTTTTACTTTTTATACCACCTATTTCTCTTCTTGCCTTAATTACATTGAACAGGCCCCTGACACATGGTGGAAGAGAAGTCTGCTAGATGCAGTGACAAGAACACTCTTGTCGATGACAGTGGTGGGAATGGGCCCCTGTCTTTCCAAGGGTGAATGAATGGGAGGGATCTTTTGTCCTTGTCCTTGCACTGTGGTATTTAGATATGCGGAAAGACCTTGAAGAGGATAACAGAAAATACACTGCCAAGTGGGCTTCCAGCCCCAGGCTCCTTGGTTCCTCTGAGCTGGTGCCCTCCTGCATAAGACAACCCATGACCTTTCGTACTCACCAGTCATTCATTGATTTCTCATGAGTTTATCAAATCAATGTGAAGGGCTTTTACCTAGACAAATGGTGGACAGTGCTCACAGACCTCAAGGAGGGAAACAAGCCATCCTGGGGCATGGGAGGGGACCCCAGAGCCCCGATGTCTGTGTGCAGCCCAAGGAACTTGGGAATGTGTGGGGGATCCTGGCTTCTTTCCCGACCCGTGGTCAGCGCGAACAGAGGGGAAGTGGGCAGGCCTGCAGCAGGCCAGTGCTGCCCAGAGACTTTATTTTATATTCTGCACTGGGAATTTGGGTCTTAGCCACTAAAACCGAGTCCTTGTAAATTTCCAACTTCAAAATGAGCATCTTCCAAAAATGCCAAGCTGGGTCATTAATATGATTTGAATGTTCACAATAAAAATCATTCAATCAGGTTATTGTAGTCATATAAGTCCAAACAAGGTTGAATTCTAGTTATAATTCCTTAGGAGACGTCAATAATAGCATGGCCAGTAAGATTTTTTTTTTTCCAGGATGCAATGCCTGCTGAATCTGTTACACATTATTCCTTCAGTATATGCAAAAGCAGATGAGTGTCACTTCTCCCGTTGGGAATGCCAATGCGGACACCACCAGGTGGCTTCCTTCATGATTCAGGTCGCTGTTTTTGGAGGCTGGGAAGCTCTGATCTACTTTTGTCCACACTTTGAAGATGGAGCCACAAAGACTTGTTTAACCTTAGAGATTGTCCCCAGTCCCCGGCTGTCTGTACTCTTTTTCTTAAACGGGTGAAGCTTCTTGGTGAGGGGAGGTTCCTGGTCCCTGGATTCAGGGAGAAGCTGCTTCCTGCCATGTGTGGGCAGAACCTGAGCTTTCCAGCGTTTCCAAGGGCCCAGAGGGGGCTGTTCTGCTGGGTCCGAGCCTTCGTTGCTGCAGTCTGCGGGTTCAAGCCGCTGGCCTTCTCCTGTCTGCCCTGGGGCCTTCACCTTACTCTCAAAATCTTATCCATCCTTCAGACTGTGCCCAAATGGACCTTGGAGGCCTGCTTTCCACCAAACGTTCCTCCTCTCCTCTCTCTCTCCCTCTCTCTCTCTCTCTCTCTCTCTCTCACTGCTGCTCCATGTTACCATTTTCTTCTACCTCTTGTTTCCATGGAGCCAAGCTGGGCCATTGGAGGCAGACTGTGGCGTACACCCTGTCTCCGTGTCTTGCTGGGTATAGATGCTGAATAGGTTTCTTGGCTTTGATGAGCTCAATTTCCTCAACTATGAAATAGAGAACATAAACCAGTGTCACCTGCTGGGTTTCAGTTCGCAACTAAAAGGCTCAGGGTTTACTCCAGTTGAACTGGGCTGACGGGGCTGCACAAAATAATCCCACAAGAGACACAAATACCTTTTACTTTGGGGTCGCTGTGACGGCTCTTCTGACCTTAAGGGTCCGAAGGAAGAGAGAGAGAGAGCACACGCTGACCCCTTTTATTGAGGAGAAGCTACTCAAATGAGGCAAGGGGTCAGGTTTCAGGGGGCTGAGTCTGTCTTCATGATGTCCACTGTCAGCAGGTTGACTGACATCTGGGTAGGCCACACCCAGGAGCACAGTAAGAGAAGGGGACACACACAAGGCACTTCCATGGAAGATTCTACCCTAAACAGGGCAAGGGGTTAGATTACAAAGGAACAGGTGAGCGTGGCTTCACCCATGGGGCTGTAGCCAGACACACCCATGCACGAGACTGCCGCAGTCTTGGCTGGGCACAGAATCACGAGCCACCACACAGCTTTGTAGATTCAAACAGCAATTCTTTATTCCCGAACTCACACCGGCCTCCACACACGTACTCTGGCAATCCCGTTCTCCTGCCACCCAATTCACCTACTCCACGAGGCTTATTTCCCAAAATGCTTTCTGAATCTCACGAGAGTTCAACAGGAGCTTAGGCAGCAGGAACGCCCTAATTCCAGCAGCAATAATCCTCAACATCGAACTTCCCTAAAATCCAAGGTCTTAAACTGGGAACGCCTTAAACTTGTCTTAAACCGGGAACGCCCTAAACCCAAGGACTGGGATACTTCCTCAAACTGCAGGATACACCCTAATCCTGGATCCACCCTCGTCCTTGGGCAGGGTCACCTAACATGCAATGTCAACAGCGAAATTAACATGGGGTACGCTGGCAAGGAAATTTCCTACTTGGTAATGGCCCTCAGCACGAGACACCAACCCTCGAACCCAAGAAGGATGGGGAAAGCTCTGCCACATTTCTGTGACTGAGCACCTCAGCACCCAGCCAGGGAGTGTGACCCAGTCACATGCAAGGTTGGTCTCCCACAGTCACCATAGGTGTGTAATATATCAGTGAGAAATGTGTGCAGATCATTTGACACAGAGTCTATCAATTGGTGGGCACTGATCACACACCTTTTCTTTCTGCCTCTTTCTTGCCACATGGATTTTTATTTCTATTTAGGTCCTGATTACCTAATAGCATTTCCACTCAGGTGTTGGGACTACATCTTATATAACTGTATCCCCTACATCTGAAGAGTTCCGTGGGTGGATCAGACCGTCAGTAGACAGTTTTTTGAGCTAAATTAAGTAGGTCAAAAGAGAAACAGAGGAAATAAAAGGCACATCACTGACATTCTGAATCTTATTTCCCACTCTTCAGTTTAGAAGCTGCTAGCAGGTGTCCAAAGCTAACACTGGGGGATATTTTTGACCAGGACCAAGTCCTGGCAATTGTTGTGCTACCTGGTGGTTACTGGGAAGAGCCTTAGATCCCATTTTCTTTTCTTTTGCTATGTGGAACATCAGTTGGACAATTACAAGGTAAAAGATCTACAGGATAGATCCTAGTCATACGTAAATGTTAAATTCTAATTTTTGTAATTATACTGAGGTTGATAAGACTGATGCATTTAGGAGTAGGGAAGTATATGTCTGTAACAATTCTCAACTATTAAGAAAAAAACATACATATTAAGACAGAGAGAATCTTGGAGCAAAGGTGATGAATGTCAATATTTGGGCATCTTTCTGAAGCCTATGCACATATTCTTTATATTATTTTTGGAACTTCTTTTCTAAGTCTGAAATGATCTTAAAATAAGGAATTTTTAAAATGTTGTTTGATATAATCTTTGATTTATAGCTAGATGACTTGAGTTACCTGTTCCACGTAGAGTTCTCTTTCTCTTCTAAATTAAAACATAAGCTTGCATAAATTTCATGGTTGGTAAATGATGCTAGTTAGGTAATAGGGCAAGCCTGATTCAGAACTATTGAGATAGAGGCATTTCTGATGTGCTTCTGCAGTTAGAACCCCCACTCTGTACTCATGGGATGTTATGCCAGACTATGTTTCCACATAAATCAGGAATGAGCACTGACACTCGGCATGACCCACCGGGTCTGGCCTGGGTGCATACGGTACCACAGAGCTGGCAGAATGTCACCTTGGGAAAGACCAACTTCCAGGAAGAAGAAGGCTTTATTGACAAGCTTTCTAAATGGACCCCATAGTAGTCAGAATTTTTTGACTCTATAGCAAAGTTGTTCATGGTTGAAGGAGGGAAGGGAAAAGGTAACACCATAAATGTATCACATTTTTATGAAGAATAAAAGATAAATATTGGAAGGTCTTGTACATGTGGAGGACTAAAAGTATGTCTGATTATAAATAAAATGAAATTTAAAAAAATTTCCTTATGTAACTCCTCCACCTTCAGATTTTCTCCCCCTATCGAATGGAGGGTTCTGGAAAGCAGATTAATATTCCATCTGAATCTAAGACGTGGTTAAATGAGCAGCCACTGGTCCTGACTGTGGAGCTGCTTTTAGGTGCTGGGCTGATCTTAGTGCGAGGGGAATGACCCTGATTTGCAGAGGAATTTGAATGGAGCTGCCAGGCTCACTCAGTGCCCTGTCTCAGCCCCCTTACTCTCTTCTCTTATCCCTTTTACACACCCACATCCCATGGGAGGCTCTCAAGGCTGGGGACTGAGACTAGATACAGTTCATTTTGCAAACATCTGGGAGAGGGACTGGGCACATAAAAGAGCACTTTGGGGGAACAATCCAGAAGTGTGCCCTGGAGGGGTGTGTGTGTGTGTGTGTGTGTGTGTGTGTGTGTGTGTGTGTATTCTCTCCACAGCACTGGATTACTCATCCTATATCAGTGGATGTGCTCCAGGGCCAGCACACCAAGAGCTCAGCAAGGTCAGCACCAGCAGTGCAGGGACCCCCTCAGGGCAAGGGCTCAGTGCCCCCAGCCCTGGCACTGGGACTTTAATGGCCTGCACAGATGTGATTACCTGTGAGAGACCTTCTGTAGATTTCTAGGTTCAAGGGGGAACAGAGATGCTATAGTGATGAATGCTGGCAGAAGCAGAGATATAGAGTCTATGAGTCACAACTTTTTTTTTAATCCAAGAGAGGTATGGATTAATTGGCAGATTATTTGTATTTCTTAGCTGGCTAATTTGTAAGAATTATCATTGTTTAGAATCTCAGTTTATAAATTCAAATTAAAATAAGTTTATGTATTTATACACTATCATTGCACTTTCCCTAATGACCATCACGGTAATTCAGTGGCTCTGAAACTGGGGTGCCCATTATAATCAGATAGGGAGCTGTAAAAATAAATATGCTTTGACCCCATCCTTAGAAAGTCAGATTTAAGGATCTGGGATGAAACCGAAAGAGCTGTAATTTAAACAACAAAAAATCTTTTAAAGATATTTTAATATTTTATTTCATTATTGAGGACAATTTGTTTATTACCATGAACAATACAATTCTGTTATGTAATATAAATAACATAATTATAGATACCCTTGATAACAATAAAGTCATAAGATATAAAAGATGAATCATAAAAATCATAATTATAACATCATCTTGCATTTGTATTGCATTTTCTATTTTTTTTTCTTTTTTTTTAATTGGTTGTTCACAACATTACAAAGCTCTTGACATATCATATTTCATACATTAGATTGAAGTGGGTTATGAACCCCCAATTTTACCCCAAATGCAGATTGCAGAATCACGTCGGTTACACATCCACAATTTTACATAATGCCCTATTAGTAATTGTTGTATTCTGCTACCTTTCCTATCCCCTACTATCCCCCCTCCCCTCCCCTCCCATCTTCTCTCTCTACCCCATCTACTGTAATTCATTTCTCTCCTTGTTTATTTTCCCATTCCCCTCACAACCTCTTATATGTAATTTTGTATAGCAATGAGGGTCTCCCTTCATTTCCATGCAATTTCCCTTTTCTCTCCCTTTCCCTCCCATCTCATGTCTCTGTTTAATGTTAATCTTTTCTTCCTGCTCTTCCTCCCTGCTCTGTTCATAGTTGCTCTCATTATATCAGAGAAGACATTTGGTATTGTTTTTTTAGGGATTGGCTAGCTTCACTAAGCATAATCTGCTCTAGTGCCATCCATTTCCCTGCAAATTCTATGATTTTGTCATTTTTTATTGCTGCATAGTACTCCATTGTGTATAGATGCCATTTTCTATTTTTTTTCAAAGCACTTTAGAGCCATTCTCCTGATTTTCTCCTACAATAATCACAAGAAGAGTGAAGAAACTGGAGGAGGTACTAGAGAATGAAACCGACTTAATTGCACTATTGTGTGCATGGACAAACATGTAACAATACAATCACTGATATTTATAATGCATCCATAAAAATGGAATAATAGAAATTTTTTTAAAAAAGAGTGAAGACATCTTGGGTCACTGCTTAGAGGAGACAGTGATGGAAACTAGGCACCCACAAGAGAGAGGCACAGGCGGGATTATGGAACAGATCCTGGCAACACTCTGCCCCAGGCAGAGAGGCGCTATAGGCCACCTGACGCTCAGTGCAGATTGCCCAGTGCCCAGATGACTGTGTGTGCTAAACTCTTACAGGAAGAGTCATTGTAGTTAACTGCCTCTTTATCATTATGTTCAATAATCTAAAAATATTTCCAAACCACCTACTAGGAAAACCTCTTGAAATGTATTCATCTAAGATTCTACTCATAAAAGCTGATAATCTGGTTCTTCCAGATGGAAACCAGTTTGCCCAGGTAAGCTCCATTTTTATTAGAAAATCCAGAACTAGTTTTGGATAGTACTTTGCCCATCAGAGCACTTGGGTTCTTGTGCAATAAATGAGATTTAGGAGTATCCACAGAACATCGTTTCTCCTGATCGTTGCCTGGCTGAGGTAGATACGCTTATCACAAGGCTTGCATGTTGTTAAAAATGCCACTGTAGATTGGAAATTAAATTCGACTCTAATTTATAGATTTGGGGTGAATATTTTTGGATTCAGTATATTCATTTCCTATGAATTATTCCAAGAGAAAAAAAATTATCAGACACTTTGAGCAATGGATACAAAAATCAGAATGTCAGGAGAATAATCACCTTTTAATCTTTTCTTTGTTAAAATTTAATTTCAAAAGCATTCAGGTGAACAGTTTTGCTTTTTATCCAATCATCATTAAAAAGTCCTCACATTCAACTGGTATTTTGTGTACCACATCAACATAGTCGATGATGAATTATTTGATCCTTCTTTTTATGAACAGGAATCATAAAATAATTCAACTTTTAAGAGGAAAGGTTAGTATTTCCTCATGGAAATGAGCTTTTGGCGCCGGAGGCAGAAACACACACACACAGTAAGCAGAAATGCAGACTCCATCTGACCCGGTGGTCAGGCCTGCCGGTTCCAACTGTAAGGGCCTTTGCAGACACTGTCCTCTGGACAGCAGAACTGAGTCCCAGACACATTCGGCTTCCTGCTGCTCCTGCACTATCTCCAATCCCATTCAGTTACATAGCAGCCAGAATAGATGTTTTTTGTTATTTAATGCAGATTGGATCCCCGATCCCAGCCTCACCCAGAGGGTTTTTATTGCACTTGGAATAGTATCCACACTTCTGGAGACCCAGAATTCTCCTTCCCTCTCCTTCACTGCATGCAGCCCTGCTGGCTCTATGTCCCAGGATCTGAAGTACCGATCCACAGTCTTGTCCCCAAGGGTCCTAAGGCCTCAACTTAAAGGCTGACACTTTGGAGAAGCCTCCTCTGATGATTCCGCCCTTCTCTTTCAGAGCTTTATCACAGTGAGCAATTGCATATTTAGAAATTCGTTTACTCATTGAACACAGCTGCCAGAGGTCTGGCCTCTTCTGTCTTTTCCCATTACTTTGTCCACAGCAATGAACGAGTAAATATCAGGATGTTTCAAATGAGACTGGAACTCGGACTACTACACGATGATTCTAACGTATCCCAAAACAGGCCCGATTATCCCAGTGGGACTTCTCAGCAGGTTATTTAACCTCCTGCCCTGCATTCACCAGATTCCAGCTCTGCCTCCCTCTGCCATGTCCTGGTCCTCCGTTGTCCTAATGGTAAACTGAAGACATAACCAACGATCTGCAATACTAGTCTCTACCATCACTGTCTACACTAGAGAGTTTATTTCTTATTTTTAGATTTTTTACCAAAAGGTGTCATGTGTGTCTGACTTTAGTTACAGAGTAATGGAAGACGGCTTCTATTTTTCCTTGGCACCGAGTTCTGAAATGACGTGAATGCACGTATCCTCTTTCATCTGCATATAAGCACACACATGGATGATTTTTTGGTACAATTGTATTTTAATACATGTTACTACATAAATTTATCAGATACAATTTTACATATGAAATTTATATGTATATAATTTCCTCTCCTGTAACTACAAGTAATGCTTTTGAATGAGAAGGATCCAAGTTCATTTTTGCATGAAATATATACTTTTAACAAGTTAATTTTTTTTTACCAAGTTGATATATCTTCACATGCTACGACCATCTGTCACTCTGTAGAGTCTAAAACCAAAAATCAGATATTTCAGAAATGAAACCTTTGTCTTAGAGGGAAATCCAAGCATTTAAAAAAAGAACATTATACCCCCAAAGGGGGTTCGGGTAATTTTGCTTTAAAGCAACACTGACCTCCTGTGGCCAGGAGAGTTCATCCAATTTTTGCTTGTTTCTTTCTTCTTCTTCTTCTTTTTAAATCAAGAGTTTTCCTTCGAATAATTTCTCTATTATCATAATCTTTGTTTTCAGTCCACGAAACGGGCTCCAGCAGTTGGGGTGCACCCCGTGAGGAACCCAGCTCAGGGGCAGCACCTGGGAAGGGCCCCTTGCTCTTCTGTGCTGTGGGGGCAGCGGGTCAGTCTGGGGAAGCCTCCAGGTGCAGGAGCTGGGCTGGGAGTGCCGCCCTCCCTGGTGAAGTGGTTTCTCTGCTGGGCCATGCTGTCCCACCCTTTCTTTTCTCCACAGGCCGACACTCCCCACCCCACACAGGCCTTGGCCAGTGGTTCCTTATTGAGCAGCAGATCATTATTTTCCCTGCCGTCAATTTACCTTTCAAAACACCCCACCTGCGTTGTGCTCTGCCCTTCACCTTCACCACCTTTGTCTGAGCACCCCGAAGGGGGAGGCGGCCCCTTACCTGCCTCCCCTGGTCTTGTCTGCTGAAGTGCCCTCCAGGGTTGTCCTCTGTTGTAAGGCAGAAGTTGAGCCTAGGAACTGGAGCGTGTTTATGACTGGCACAGAGTGGTTTCATGCATGTTTAAATCTTAAGAATAAAATGTTTGGTATTTTTAAGTCTTTGTCTTGTTCATCTGTGTTCTGGGAATTTCTGCCGTCTGTCACCGCCGCGTGGATCAGGCCTGGGGCTGAGGTTTGAGGACTGAGCCTGTCACTGACCCTCCTGCTGGGTCAGTGCTGTGGCGGCACCTCTGCTCCCTGCCTCCCAGATCTGCGTGTCTGCTTGCTTCCCCTGGTGTCCTGCGGACTCCTGGGGTCACTAGTGATTGTCACTGCAGCCCAGCTGCCCAGCTTCTTCCCAGGTCGGCCCTGCAGGTTCCCGGGACTTCTGTGGGCATCCTGTAACTCTGCTTTGGCTCTTCCCTTCCCAAGACCTCCTCACCCCAGCTGCTTTCCTTCCCTGTGACCCATCCAACTGCAACCATTGTCCCAAACCTTACTGGTGGCCACTCATTCCTATGGCAATTGCCGTGACAAAGGCTGGCGTCTGCAGCTCGTGTCCTTTCGGGCCAGGCTCTACCCGCTGACCGGAGCTCCTGGGTGACATCCTCATTCTCACAGCAGCCCAGGAGGTGGTGACTGTCTTATCCCCCGTTTTATGAATGAGGAAACCGAGACCCAAGGATTCAGGTCATACTCAGGGTCACACAGGTGTGAGAAAGGAGAGTGGGTGACGGCAGACGGAATCCTTTTTCAGTTTCTCTGTGACGTGGACATTGTGGACTCTGGTTTAGGCGGAGGACATTTGAAGTTTGACCCCGGGGCCACAGTGCTGGCGAGGAGCTGAACGCAGGTCGGCTGCCTTAGCTTCCTGGCTGTGGTAGCAAGTCACCGCAGTGGGAGTGGCCTCATCCACAGATTCCTCATCTCTGGTGCTGGAGGCCAGCGTCTAAGATCAAGGTGTGGACACTCAGGCCTAGTTTTATTTAAGCTACACAGTTAAGCACAAGTTCTGTCACGGAGCTGGGGGCCACCGCAGTGCTCCTGTAAGTTCTTGTGACTCTCTGGGAAAGAATTCAGCTGAAACAGTAGAAAGCAGAAGTTTAGTAGAGAGTGAAGGGAGACCGGCGCACAGCTTAGGGACGGCATGGACGCCTCCAAGAGAGGACGGTGTGCTGCGCACAGAGCTGGAGTCTGTGAGGCAACCAAGTCCTTTGTCCATGCCTCAACTTCCCTGTCTGCCCTCCATTGGTTTATTGTCCTTGGCGCCCCCCCCCCCCCCCAGCAACTCCCCTTGTGAGGGCCTGGACACTCGGGTTGACGGGGTGGTTGTGACATAGTTGGTTGCAAGAGGTCACGATGGCACTTACCTGGAAACACAGTGCCTCGTGAGGGGTCGTACTTAGCTGCAGCTGGGGGTCTTGATGTACCAGACCCCACTTTTCTGATATGTATCTCTTAGTTAGGGTCCCCGGGTTTTAAGTAATAATTCCCTCAAGGGACTCCAGTTCCCTGCAGCCTGGGCAAGGCTGGGCCTTCCGGGTCCCGTTTCCCGCCTGCCTGTTCCGATGAGCTCCCTGCAGTTTCAGGTTTTGGCCCCTGGGTTTTTCGTGGTGTACAGGCCTGATGTCTGTCCTCTTGTCCTTGTCCTCCACCTACCCTCCTGTTCATGGCTACCTAAGCTACCTAACAGTTCCACCTGCGGGCTCAGAGAGACAATCTGTCCTCCCTCCGCCTCGCACCCAGCCGCTGGGGGTGGCCGACAGTCCTTGGTGCTCCTCCTGGTGAGCGCTGTCTCTCTGGGGGGCCCCTCTCCTGGTATGGCCTTCCCTCCGTAGCTGGGTAGCTGGTCAGGTCCCTTCTCCTTTCTCCTATAAGGACGCCAACCCTTGGTTTTAGGACTCACTCCAAGTCAGGGATGATCTTGCTCTAAGATTTGTCACATCTGCTGAGACCCCATTTCAAGTAAGGCCACTTTCACAGGTACTGGGGCTGGGGCTGGGACTTGGCATATCTTTTTTGGGGGGATGCTATTCAATCTACCAAAGCAGGGCTAACTAAAAGATGCATCCTTCCTGCCGCACTGCCTTGTGCCGATCACTGTGCCGTGCAATTTGTTTTATGCACACGCTTTGGGTGTAAGCTCAGCGTCACACAGGCCTAGTTTTATTTAAGCTATCACAGTTAAGGACAAGCTGGTCCGTTATCTGCGGCCCTCCAGTGCCTCACTCAGCACAGCACCCAGAAGGAGCTGTAGAGAGGAAATGCTGGGCTTCGCTGTGGTGAGGCATCCTGGGATGGAGAACATTCCAGATTCTAGCCTGTAGACAGTTAGCTGACATGTGTATGAAAAAAGCCACTGTGGTATGTAAGCAAAGGATTCCCACCCAGAAAGGAAGCATGCTGGGAGAACTGGGAGGGGGCTAATCGTTGTTTAGCTTCTACTACAAGCTAGACCCTGCCACCCATTTTATTTTATTTTTATCTAATTAATTGTCTATTAAAGTGCAGAACCGCAGAGGGAAAATGAGCACCCAAAATAGCTACACTGAGTTGATCTGGGCAAAGTAGGTTAGGCTGAAGAAAACAACTTCTGTAATTCCTTTTGAAAGTGATGATTAAAAAAATAATTGAGTCTTAAGGTAGTATAGGTCTTATCAATTGGATAAATGCTTTCTTTGAAAAATACACAAGCCCAGTACTATGAGAGAAGCTGTTTTGTTTTTTAAGATTGTCACTCATGAGGAAGCTTTTAAACTAAATAATAAAATTGCTTATGACTTTTAGTCCTCAAGTTTGAATGATTCTTTGGTGACCGAGGAAAGTTAAAAATAGTGGACTTAATTCTGAGCACAACAAAGCCTGACTCAGAATCTCAAAACTCGATTTGCATTTTAAGCGTGTGCAGGAGGAAGGGATTTTGTTTGTCTGCCTTGGTTTTCCCGCCCTGTCCTTGAGAATGTGATGTGAGGAGGCAGCTCTTTAACTGGGGGCTGCTGGAGGGGTGTGGGTCTCTATGAAGACTCCCCTAGTACCCAGTTCTTGAGTGGCTTTGAAATGGATTGCTCCCTCAAGGGGAAGAGGAGCAGAAGCATCCCGGGTTTAATGCTTTTTTGAAAGAAGTTATTAAGACTGTTTTTTTGAAATGAATAGATCTGTGAGGGGAAGACATGACAAGGGGGAGGGGTCCCGATATACCCTCCTTTGCCTTTTGATAACGTGTTCTGATGTTGGAAGCAGTGTTTATGGATCAATGCTCTTGAACATATTCTTCTTTTAATGTCTCCTCTCCTGTTGTGGATTGCAGGAGCTCATCTTGACGTTCCAGTAGGCTGGGAACTGGAGGATCATTTGTGTTATCAGAGGCCCAGCCTAGGCTGCTGTGGGCTTACCAGCAGCACCCCCTTGTGGCAGTCCTGTGCATTTCGGGATTCCGAATTGTTTAAAGGGCAGGCTAACTTTGGTCTGAACAATGCAGTTGCTCTTCAGCAAAGATATTTTGACCCATCTTTTAGGTCAGTCAAAAATCCATTCTTCAGGCTCTACGTTTGCAGATGAAGTCTGTGGCTTGGAACAGACCCAGCCGAAGGATTGAAGGCATTCTAAGACCACTGAACACCAAGTCATTGCCAAATCATTGCACTTTGATTTGCTCCCAGGGCCTCGCGCACACTAAACAAGTGCTCTACCGCTTGCTTTTAAACGCTTGAATATTTAATTCTAAAGTGAATTTTTTCCTAAGTCTGAAGCGGTTTTAGTTTGTTTCAATGCTGGGGATCAAACCCAAGGCCTCATGCACACTAGGCAAATGCTCTCGCATCCCAAGACTAAAGTAGTTTAACTGCTATTATCGTTATTTTATAACATGGTGTTCGTTTTATCTTTGTTTGAACTTAGGATATAAATTCTCAAGACTTTCTCACTAATCACTAAAATGTATATCTCGTGCAACACCTTATAAGCTCATCCTCAACTTAAATCCCCTGTGAAATTATCTGGAAATTAAATTGTTTGAATGAAAATTTCATATGTAAGAGGCATAGACTCCTCAGAGCAAATTAGAGCTACCTGAGGCTTTAAATTTCTTAAAAAAAACCCCACCATGTTTCAAATCAGAGAATTGAAACTCAGAATTAATGTATTTCCCGGAAGTGGAGTCTATCTGGTTCTGAGCTCTGCTCTAACTTCAGATGCTTGGAATGCTAATGAAGCCAGTGTTGGAACACTTCTCAACAACACCTTACGTTTTGGTCAAGTTTCCTATTGCTATAGCCACATTTCCTCAAGTGTTTGCCTTGTTTGAATAAGGTAGATTAGGAGGTCATTTAAAATAGTTTTGTCCAGACTCTATTCCATACTGCTTCTAGAGGACACTAAATGGGTGATAAATTCTAGAAATAACTAGATCTAGAGCAACTGGTTCAGAGTCCCAGAGCCTAAACCTTTATGGCCCTCCAATACTGTGAGGCCCAGGGTGGGAACAGGGTGATTAGCTGGGGAGAAAAGAAGGGAGGTGGTGCACCACAGTGGGTTTGCCTTGCCCTGGGCTCAGCCTGCTGCTCCTGGCCACTCTCCATGCCCAGCAAACTTACCATGTGGCACTGATTGATATGTCTGATCTATTTTTATGAACTGTTTCTCTGGGTCAATTTTTTTTGACTTTTTAAGGTCAATTTCATGTCTTGGTGAAGTCTGTATTGTGATCTATGCAAGATAGCTTTGATTTTTTTTAAAATGGTAAATCCAGGTTTTTTTTTTTGAAGAACTTAAGTATTTAAAAAAACCAGATTATGTGTGTTTGTGTGTGTGTGTGTGTGTGTGTGTGTGTGTGTGTGTATGTGGTGTGCATCTCTCTCCCTATATATATATTCTGAAGAGACCTGTTTAGAAACATGCTGATGAAATGAATTAGGTGATTTTCCCCACTTAGACGAGAAAGATCCCAGGTGCAATGTTCCTGTTTATCAATGTACATTTGTGAGTGGCTGGAGGTCATTCCTTATTATGGGTCCCCTGGAGGTCAGAATCTAAAGAACAGGGGTAATTTGGAGTCCCTTTACTCTAAAGTTCTACTTTCTCTTGGATTTCGAACTTTGGAAAGGCGACAGAGGGACTCACTGAGAGCCAAGAGCTCCATTGTCACATACAGACCCTGATCACCCTGTTTCCACCCTGTCTTGTCTACCTTTCTCGGAAGGCTCTGGAATCACCACACTGTGTTTTATTCAGCTGCCACTTCCCACCTGTGCCACCTGCAGCGATGTGTAGCCCCCCCCCCACACACACACACACTTAGGTTAAGCAGTAGACGTACATTCTGCTGATTTCAGTGGGTGAGGAATCAGGCACAGCTTCGCTGGGTCTCAGGGCTCAGGGTGTCTCACAAGACTGCAGAGAGTCAGCTGTGGCTGTGGCCTTACCTGAGGGCTCAACAGAGGGGACCTCTGCTCAGCTATGTGGCTCACGGCAGCCTCAGGTCAGTGGCCAGAGACATCATCCCTTGCTGGCTTCTCTCCGAGTGAGTGAAGCAGGAGAGGGCTAGGAGAGCACAAGCTGGCACCTTTTGTAGCCCAACCTTAGAGGGGACATCCTGTCACCTTGCCACCTTTCTTTGCTAGAAGTGGGTCTGGCAGCACTGAAGGGAGCAGCCGGAGGTTGGGATCCCTGGGGCTGTCTCAGAGGTCACCCTGGGGCTGTCTCAGAGGTCACCCTGCACAGGGCGTGGGTCTCCATTACTAACATGTGTGTGGGATCAGGTTTTCCGGTGCCAAAGGTGAAAATAGTGATGGCTGCATCAGTGAGCGTGAAGTAAGTTGGTAAGAAAAGGTACGAGAGCTGTACTGGCAGACAAGGGGAACAGACGTGAAGTATCAGCAACGTCTCCTGTCTGACTCTTTGAACCCCCAGTCTGACGGGCGATGCAGACTGAGATGTGGCTCCATCCGCAGGACAGAGCCTCGGTTGTCCCACTTGAGTGTTGTCTGGTCAGGGCTTCCAGGTGACGGCCCTGGGCCAGCCCTCTTTCTCTCTAGCTGGAGTCTTCCCCCATCACTGGTTGCGTTGATGGAGATACTTCTGGTGTCTTCCTCCCTCCCGTCCTCTCTGTCTTGAGGTGTTGAGGTGCCTTGGGCTCAGTCTTCAGGTTTGCTTCCTGTCACACCCCACCATCCTTCCCACCATCCTTCCCACCGCAGCCCGTTCTCAGGGCTCTACCTGTCCTCATGGGAACGACTCCCAGGCTTGCTCCTGGCCTGGCCTCCTGACCCTCGGTCTGGCCTGTCCACTGCCTACGTCCATCTCTGCTTGGGAGGCCCGTCTGTGTGGTGTGCTCCTAACTCTCATCGCGTTCCCAGTGAAGCTCTTCCTTCCCACAGCTCCGCTGGGCCCGGGCCACTCTGTGTTTTTCTTCATAGTCTGGGCCCTTCTCACACGTCACCATTTCCCGGACTCTCTTTGCTTGCTCGTCTCTGTCCTCTTGCAACAGAACTCCACGAGGCCCAGGATGTCCCCCACCCCTGTTCTGAGCAATATGGTATTTTACTAAAATACCTGAATGTGGCTGAACCCAGAGTGGCAGCCAGGAAGTATTTGTTAAGTAAATAGCAAGGATGAGGGTGAGTGATGGCAGAAACCAAGTCTTGTTCTTGCTTGTGGTACAGAACTGGAGCCAGGAATCTCACCCCACCTCTAAACAGCAGGCCTAAGTCACCCCTGAAGAAATGACCCCAGGCCAAAGAACTGAGGATGGGGGACTCCCTGGGGGTGGCAGGAAAGCAGCAACAGGTGTGTGGGGGGGGGAGGTCAGGTGCCTCCCTCACCAGGTTCTAGTGACTTCTGTGTCTAATGGACCCCCCCAGGGGGAGGAGGTGGGAAGTTGATAGCAGAGGAAAGGTTGATAGGAAAGAAGGAAACAGATTGGTTTTTATTGATTTAAGAACTAGAATTATTGAGTAAATGTACGGGACAACGTGAAAAACAGCCCTCTTGCTCATTTAAAAAGAAGAGTAAATTACTTCATTCAAAAAAAGGGCTTTACATATAGGGAAAATTCCAGCAAATTGAATAGAGCTTTTTTCCTTCTCGTTGTGAAAGGTCAGGCAGCTCTAATTCCAGTGTCCAATTAGCAGGCACAGTTAGCACCGCAAAGAAGAATCAGCCCATTTCAATCACAGGCATTCACCTCACCTTTAACTAGCTCTGCAACGACTCACGGCAATTTTCTCATCAAAAAGCTAATTTTAGGAGCAAAATGTCAAGAAAAGATGAAAAAGAGCCTGGTTTTTGTGGAGGCTGGGAATTTTCAAAAAAAATTTGGGCTGCACTTGTAAGTTACTTGTCAAATCAAGCACCACCGAGGGCTGTCTGCGGTTCTGAGCTCTGAGGGAACCCCAAGTAAGACAAAGCAGACCCAGCAGCCCCGTTCTCTAACCTCCAACGTGGGATCACATCTGGTTCCAGGCGGCCCCTAAATTTTAACTTGCCCTGATGATGATTTAAATTTTTTTTTTTCCCATTTGTGCAGACAGGCCATAGAGTGGTGGCTCCTGAATCACTGTAGTTGTGCCTGTAGGTAAAGAAACACCCTGTGTGAGTCAAACCTGTGAAGGGAGAAAAAAACAGATGTTCACTCACTAGGATGATATTTAAAAATTAAAAAAATAAAAAAATTCCAGCCTCTCCTAGCCCAGGATCTTGTTTTTCATCTTTTCTTGCTTCTTGCTGCAAAAGGGAATATTTATTTCCATCCTTGGATGATTTTCATGAAATCGTCAAGATTCTGGGATCACCAACGTGCATCGGCCTCCAGGCAGGGCAGGGTCCCCAAGGCTCCCGTCCTCGGGTTCTGTCTCTGGGCAACTCCCGGGTCCTGGCACGCATTCTGCAGGTTCAGTCCAAATTCCTCCTGCTACAGTTCTGGGAAATCTTATCTTATTGAATCAACATGAAAACTGCTGAACTGCTTTCCAATTCCCTTTGTATTCTTGAAAAGTCAGATTTCTAATCTAGGAACTGCAGAGAGTGGCAGTTAAAAATATTGATTTTTAAAAAGCAATGGAGAAATTTCAAATTCGTGCTATTTCTTTAGCAAAGTCTGCTTGGTGACGATGGGACCCCAAGCCCATCAATGACCTGTTTGGCCAAGCTTCTGCTGATCCCTTTTCTTTGTGAATCTCTGTTTCCTACCATGGCAGGTGTGGGGACGTGGCTGAGTGTTGATTTGGGGGTGGCGGTGCGTGGGGAGACATGGCAGGGGCGTGTTGTCTCCTGAGTTTCTTGGGAGGCGTAAGGCAGTGATCAGATGAGGGGTTCACCAGAGCACTTGATCTTTCTATCCGTCTACATAAAAATATAAGTTTGAAACCCATGAACTTGTTTTCCACATCCCCTTCAGGAAAAAAGAAGCACCCCTGAATTAGAGACATGTTTTATTATTTTGGGGACTATCTTACTGCCATGCAATAAGGCTAAAAGGAAAAAAAATCTAGCCTTTTGTGAAGAGACGAAATTTATACAGATTAAAAAACAAAGAACACAACTTGGCAGCTTTGAAAGCTTCATATTCTGACTGCAGAACATTTTTTTATGGGTTTTGGGTTGTTTTATTTTGCAACAGAAAATTACATAAAACCGCATGTTCCCCACCCCCCCCCCCCAGATGTTCGCCATCCACCCTGACTTATGCAGTCAAGGGTGAGCTGCTTCCTGTGAAGGGACATACCAAATTTGTCACTGATTCTTCTTCTTTTTTTTTTTTCATGAATTTAGGAATATTTAGAATTAGACACAATAAACCTAAAGTAAGGTAATATATCAAATGAACTGAAAACCGACCAAAAAATTGAGAAGGCACTTGGCACAATCTCAGTGGGCTGGGTACGGTTTCCTCAACGTGGAGGTGCTCGTTTAAGTAGGGGGAATTTTGCCTTCCTCTGTTTGTCCTTGGGAGATAATCAGCCAGGGGCCTCTCTGTTGGTAGATGCCTGCACAGATGAGTCCTCTTACCACCGGCAGATTGCTCTGTGGGCACTCAGGGGACCTCAGCCACCTGGCTCATGGGCACCCAGCACCTCTGGCTCATGGTGGAGGCTTGGCCTGATCCCTGGGTGTCAGGGCCTTGGCCTGCTGCGGCTCCTTGGGTGCCTGGTGGTTTGGCAGGAGGTTTGGTGAATGGTTTAAAAGACCAAGGAGACTAGACAGGATGAGCTTGCTGGCCTAGGCAGTGGTTAGATAGGAGACAGGGAAACCATGTAAAACCTTGGGACAGGGAAAGTAATTGCTGCCATTGGGTCTCTGCCCACAGAGGAGCCGGCACTATTATTTCTTTTGTGTGTGAACTATATCATTACTCAGGATTTCCTCTTTTCCTTCCCACCTTCCACTAGCCCCTGTCCTCAACTCTGCTGATCTCCCTTCAGTTTTCATGAGATCCCCCAACCCTCTCTTGTTTTTTCCCCCTTTTTTCTCTCCAGCTCCCACATATGAGAGTAAATGTACAATCTTTGCCTTTCTGAGTTTGGCTTTTTTACCTTAACACAATGTTCTCAAGTTCCGTCCAGTTTCCTGCAAATGCCATGATTTCATTTTTCTCTGTGACTGAGTAACACCTCAGTGTGATTACAGACCACATTCCTTTATCCGTTCATCCGTGACGGACACCTCGGCTGGTTCCACCGATTGGCTGTTGTGAATCGTGCTGCGGTGGACACGGTGTGATGGATCACTGTAGTGGGGTGACTGAGGAATGGTATAGCTGGATCATAGGGTGGTTTCATCCTAAATTTTTTGAGGACCCTCCATATTGATTTCCATAGTGTCTATACTAATTTTCAGTCCCACCAATGGTGTAAAAGTGTTCCTTTTCTTCACCTTCTCTCCAGCATTTATTATAGTTCGTATCCTTGATGTCTGCCATTCCGAGTGGTGTGAGATGAAATTTCAGTGTGGTTTTGATTTGCATTTCCCTAAGTGTTAACAGTGTTGAACATTATTTCATATATGAATTGGTCACTTGTATTTCTTCTCTGAGAAATGTCTGTTTAGTTCATTTGCTCATTTATTAATTGAGTTATTAGATTTTTTGGTTTTTTGAGTTCTTTATACATTCTAGAGTAACTAGAAATTTTTTTCTTCTGTTCTTTAGGTTCTCTCTTCACATTCTTAATTGTTTTCATTGCTGTGCAGAAGCTTTTTAATTTGATGCCATCCCACTTATTAACTTTGGACATTACTTCTAGAGCTTTAGGGTCCTACCGAGAGTCATTGCCTGTGCTTCTGTGCTGGAGTGTCGACCTGTGTTTTCTTGTAGGAGTTGCACAATTGCACATTCTGTCCTTGTTCCTAGGTCACTAATCCATTTTGAGTTCACTTTTGTTCATCATTTTATTCTTCTTCATGTGGATAATCAGTTTTCCCAGTAACATGAATAAAAAGACTGTCTTTTCTCCAATGTATGTTTTTGGCACATTTGTCAAGGATCAGATGGTTGTAGATGTGTGGGTTTGTCTCAGTGATTTCTATTCTGTACCATTGGTCTGTGTGTTTGTTTTCATGTCAGTACCAAGCAGTTTTTGTTATGGCTCGAAAGTATAATTTGAAGTCAGGTACTATGATACCTTCAACACGGCTATTTTTGGTTTGGAGTTGTTTGATATTGTGGGTCTCTGTTTTTTTAATTTTTATTTGTTCTTTGTAGTCATACTTGGCAGTAGAATGTGTTTTGACATATCATACCTACATGGAGTATAACTTCCCATTTTGGGGCATGTACATGATGTGGAGTTACACTGGTTGGGTATTTATATTTGCACATAGGTAAATTATGTCCATTCTACTTTCTTTTCCTATTCCCATCCTCCCTTCCCTTTCTTCATTCCCTTTGTCTTATCGAGTACACTTCTATTCTTCCCTCCTCCCTCACTTATTGTGAGTTCACATCCGCATATCAAAGAGAATATTTGGCCTTTGGTATTTGAGTTTGCCTTATTTCACATAGCATGATATTCTCTAGTTCCATCCATTTCATGGAAAATGCCATAATTTCATTCTTTTTTATGGCTGAGTCATATTCCATCATGCATATGCACTCATTTTCTTTATCCATTTATGGTTGAAGAGCACTTAGGTTCTGATTCCATACTTAGCTAGTATGAATTAAGCTGCTATAAACATTGATGTAGCCATGTCACTATAGTACGCTGATTTTAAGTCCTTTAGTATATGCCAACGAGTGGGATAACTGGGTCAATGGTGGTTCCATTCCTAGTTTTCTTAGGAATCTCCATACTGCTTTCCAGATTGGTTTCACCCATTTGGAGTCCCACCAGCAATGGATGAGTACACTTTTTCCCCCACATCCTCACAAATATTTATTATTCCTTGTATTCTTGATAATTACCATTAGCAAAGATTTTCTCCCATTCTATAGGCTTTCTATTCACATTCTTTATTATTTCCTTTGCTTTGAAGAAGACTTTTTTTTTTTTTTTTAAAGAGAGAGTGAGAGAGGAGAGAGAGAGAGAGAGAGAGAGAGAGAGAGAGAGAGAGAGAGAGAGAGAGAATTTTTTTAATATTTATTTTTTACTTCTCGGCAGACACAACATCTTTGTTGGTATGTGGTGCTGAGGATCGAACCCGGGTCGCACGCATGCCAGGCGAGCGCGCTACCGCTTGAGCCACATCCCCAGCCCTGAAGAAGACTTTTAATTTGATACCATTCCATTTATTGATTCTTGATTTTACTTCTTGTGTTTGGAGTCTTCTAGAGGAAATTTGCTTCTTAAGCCTACATGATGGAGAGTTAGGCCTACTTTTCCTTTAAATAGGTACGGGGTCATCTAATACCTAGGTCCTTGATCCACTTTGAGTTGAGTTTTGTGCAGGGTGAAAGATAGGGTTCTAATTTTATTTGGCTACATAGGGATTTCCAGTTTTCCCAGCACTATTTGTTGAAGATGTTATCTTTTCTTCAATGTATATTTATGGCACCTTTGTCTAGTATGAGATAACTGTATTTATGTGGGTTTGTCTCTGTGTCTTCTATTTTGTACCATTGTTCTTCAAATTGGTTTTGATCCCAATACCATGATGGTTTTGTTACTAGAGCTCTATAGTGTAATTTACAGTCTGCTATTGTGATGCTCCTACTTCATTTTTCTTGCTGAGGATTCCATTGGCTATTCTGGGCATCTTATTTTTTCCACATGAATTTTATGATTGCTTTATCTATTTCTATGAAGAATGTCATTGAAATTTTAATAGAAATTACATCTTTATTGTATTTTTGGTAGTATAATCATTTTGATAATATTAATTATGCCTATCCAAGAACATGGGAGATCTTTCCATCTTCTAAGGTCTTCTTCAATTTCTTTCTTTAATATTCTGTACTTTTCTTTCTTTTTTCCTTTTTTAAAGAGAGAGAGAGAGGAGAGAGAGAGAGAGAGAGAGAGAGAGAGAGAGAGAGAGAGAGAGAGAGAGAATTTTTTAATATTTATTTTTCAGTTTTCGGCAGACACAACATCTTTATTTTATTTTATTTTTATGTGGTGCTGAGGATCTAACCCAGAGCCCCACGCATGCCAGGCGAGCGCGTTACCGCTTGAGACACATCCCCAGCCCTAATATTCTGTACTTTTCATTGAAGATATCTTTCACCTCTTTTGCTAGATTTATTCCCAAATATTTCATTTTTTTGAGGCTATTATGAATGGGATAGTTTTCCTAATTCCTCTTTCAGTTCGTTCATCATTGGTGTATAGGAATACAATTGATTTATGGGTGTTGATTGTATATCCTGCTACTTTGCTGAATTAATTTATGAGTCTTAGAAGTTTTCTGGTAGAGTTTTGGGTCTTCTAAATATAGAATCATGTCATTGGCAAATAGGGATAGTTTTGAGTTCTTTTTTTTTTTTTCTATCCTTATCCTTTTAATTTCTTTCTTCTGTCTATTTGCTCTGGCTAGTGTTTCAGTGACTATGTTGAATAAAAGTGGTGAAAAGGGGCATGCTTGTCTTGTTCCAGATCTTAGAGGCAATTAATATTCTTGGCTGGCATCCATTTTCTTTCAGAGTTTGATATTTTTATTTCAATGCTTCCTAGCTTTGAGGGTCTGGGTTGAGAAATCAGATCAGCTGAGATCCAAATTGGTTTCCTTCTAACTATGACCTATAATTTTTTTCTGGTAGCCTTTAAAGTTCTATCCTTATTCTGTATTTTAGGCATTTTCATAATAATGTAGCTTGGTGTGGGTCTGTTGTAATTTTATATATTTGAGGTACTTTAAGCCTCCCGTATCTAATTTTCCATTTCATTCTTTAGGTTTTGGGAAATTTCTGATATTATTTCATTGAAAAGATCTGGTATTCCTTTGGTTTCTATCTCTGAACCCCCATCTAACCCAACAAATCTTAAATTTGGACTTTTCATGTTATCCCATATTTCTTGGAAATTCTGTTCATGGTCTCTTAACATCTTTTCTCAATGGTCAACTGTATCTTTAAGATTATATATTCTGTCTTCATTGCCTGAAACTCTGTCTTCCCAGTGCTCTAGTCTGTTGATGATGCTTTCCATTGAATTGTTAATTTTGTTTATTGATTGCTTCATTTTGAGAATTTCTGCTTGTTTTTTTTTTTGTTGTTGTTCATGATCTTTATCAAAATGATCTTTCAGTTCCTTTATTTTCTCTCTGATTTCATTCCTTACATCACTCTTTACCTCGCAGATTCATTTAACTATGTACATTTTATTTTATTTTTTTTTTAAAGAAAGAGTGAGAGAGAGGGAGAGAGAGAGAGAATTTTAATGTTTATTTCTTTTAGTATTTGGCGGACACAACATCTTTGTCTGTGGTGCTGAGGATCGAACCTGGGCCACACTCATGCCAGGCGAGCGTGCTACCGCTTGAGCCACATCCCCAGCCCCAACTATGTACATTTTAAATTCCTTCTCTAACATTTCTTCCACTGTGGTGTTGATGGATTCTGTTATTGTTTTGTTTGGGGTGATTTCTTCCCTTGCTTTTTCATGTTGTTTGTGTCTACCTATCTAACAGTATGGATCTGAGGCAGTAGAGTTTCTGCCCTGTGGACTTCTAGTGTCCTTGAATGTTTATGCTAATTCCCTTTTAGGGGACGACAGATAATAACAACAAATTATGCAAAGATATATAGTATTAAACCAAATATGACATCTACAGTGTTGTCACAATAAATAGAAAAGATATAAAGAGTTATTGCCCACAATAAAAACAGTAAGTTTGCAAAAGGGTTTACAATTTTGAATGAGGACAGGGAGAGAACAGAAGTGATGTAGGATGTGATGATTATGAGGGAGGAAAGCAAAGTTCTCTCTTCTCCCTCCCTGAAATCAGTTCTTTTATTTTTCCAAATAAAATTCTGAGCTCTTTTCTTCTGTTCTTCATACAATGTCATTGGTAATTTGATGGGGATTGATTGAATCTCTATATTGCTTTTGATAGTATGGCTGTTTTAATTCTATTAATTCTATTCATGAACCTGGGGGAGTCTTCTATTCATGTGTCTTCTTTAATTTCTTTCTTAAATGTTCTGTAATTTTCACTGTAGAGGTCTTTTGCCTCCTTGGTTAGATTTCTAGGTATTTATTTATTTTGAGAGCTTGGTACTATTGATTTAAGTGGCAAGTCATGTTTAAAAAGCATCAAATTCTCATGAGGGGAAAAAGATAAATTGTTGTTGTTGTTTTCAGAAAAGTTAAAAATGTGACTGAGTGACGTAGATTAATTTTCATTTTTTTCAATCCATTCTTAAAATTATACCATGCCTTCCTAAGTAAGAGTGAGAAATCCACTCAATACTTAGAGAATTAGAGCAGCTGGTGTTTCGTGCATTATTTTAGTTAATGAATTAAGAGATTGTGAACATCCTAGCACTAAAACTTCCTCTAAATGAATTTGCACATGGTTCTTGGAGGGTGCCAAGAGCTCACAAGTAGATAGAGTTCTTGGTCTGTGGCTGCGAAGGTTTTACGTTAATGAACATGCAGAACTTGATGTCAATTATTAGTAAGCAAACACTGCCAGGTTCTTTTCTTTTTGAAATGTGCCATTGTTTCAATGTTTCAACAAAAGTTCAATGTTTAATATGAAAACTCCACATTAGATGTCCATCAGCATTAAGAAACACTGTTTCTGTCAGTGCCAAGCCAGATATTGAGGAAATGTAGCAAATAAGAACTTCAGATTTTTCTTCTTTTTGTGCTTTTGGAAAAAATCTGTGAAAAATACCTTCAAAATAAAATGCCATACGTCCACATGGCACTTTTAGTGACCCAAATGTCCACGTTGCATCGCATCATTTATCCCAACAGCACCCTGTGTTTTGGCAGGAAATAGCTTGCAGCGTGGTGTCACAGACAGGAGTCACTGAAGGGCACGTGCCGAGTAAGTGAAAATTCAGGGTTTTCAGGAAGGTCTTTGTAGATCTGGATTCTGTCTTCCTCCCGCAATATGATGGCGATGCCTCTGTGTTTTTGACTGGAAACTCTTTGTTTACAGAATATCCAGGGTGTCGGAGTGCTTCTCATGCTGCGCGTGCTGCTGCTTACAAACCCAGGCCCTGTGCATCGTCCTCCTGCCCTGGCCTTGGTTTTCAAGGCTGTAATAAATCACAGTGAATTACTAGTACAGCGGATCTTATCTGGAATATTTTTGCAGTATAGTGAGCTTGTGAAGAAAGTGAAATGGTAAAAAAAAAACCCAAAGTGTGACAGTCTGGTAAAGTTTCACCTTGTTTGTGAAGCTGCCATAAAAATGTGCTTTGGTTTCTGGGGCTCCTCTCTCTCAGGACCCAGCAATCTGTGGGTGTCAGGTTCTGTGGCGCTGCCCGTTTCCTTCTGAAAACACCCAGGCTGTTTACTTTGGCACTTGGTTTGGGGACTGGGGTTCAATTCCTCTGCTGGCAGCAAGTCAAGACAGAAGCAAAACCGGTCGCTGGGCCCCAGGGCTGCCCCGGTAGCCGGCCTCTTCTGGATCAGCCAGGCCTAGGAGGCCAAGGTCCAGCTCACCGTCCTCGGGTGCCATGACTAAGATTGGCCAGAGGCTGGTGTCCTCCCACAGTGGGAGCATTTTTACCTGGCTTGGCAGACATCCTGGGCCCTCGAGGGTCTGCTTGGATGTAATCTGCTTGAGCTGATGAAGTCACCCAGTGGCAGCATGGCCGTGACAGGGTGGGGCTGTGGAGTGACGCTGTCGGTGGTCAGGGGTGAACGCAAAGAAAGAAAATAATCATACGATCATCTCAATAGGTGCAGAAAACTTTCCTCTAAAAACTGAAACAAGACAGGGATGCCCTCTTTTTACCACTTCCATTTAACATAGTTCTTAAAATTCTAGCCAGAGCAATTAGATGAAAGAAAATAGAGGGATATGGATAGGAAAAGAAGAACTCAAACTATCACTATTTGCTGACAACATGATTGTATACCTAGAGGATCCAAAAAATTCCACCAGAAAACTTCTAGAACTAAGAAATGAATTCAGCAAAGTAGTAGGATATAAAACCAACACCCATAAATCAAAGGCATTTCTGTACATCAGAGATAAATCCTCTGAAAGAGATACTAGGAAAACCACCTCATTTACAATAGCCTCAAAAAAACCCCAAAACAAACAAACAAAAAACAACAATAACAGAAAACCCTTGGGAATCAACTTAATGAAAGAAGTGAGAGACCTCTACAATGAAAACTACAGAATGTTAAAGAAAGAAAGTAAAGAAGACCTTAGGAGATGGAAAGACCTCCCTTGTTCTTGGATAGGCATGATTAATATTGTCCAAATGACCATGCTACCAAAAGCACTATACAGATCTAATGCAATTCCAATCAAAATCCCAATGACATTCCTCATAGAAATAGAAAAAGCAATCATGAAATTCATCTGGAAAAATAAGAGAATATTTTATTGTATAGCTAAAGCAATCCTTAGCAGGAAGAGTGAAGCAGGTGGCATCACTATACCAGACCTTAACCTATACTACAGAGCAGTAGTAACAAAAGCAGCATGGTATTGGCATCAAAACAGACTAGTAGACCATTGGTACAGAATAGAGGTCACAGAGACTAACCCACTTAAATACAGTTATCGCATAGTAGACAAAAGTATGAAAATATATAAAATATATATTGGAGAAAAGATAGCCTCTTCAACAAATGGAGCTGGGAAAACTGAAAATACATAAGCAACAAAATAAAATTAAACCCCTATCTCTCACCATTAACAAAACTCAATTCAAAGTGGATCCAGGAGCTAAGAATTAAACCAGAGACCCTGCGCCTAATAGAAGAAAAAGTAGGCCCAAATCTTTATCATGACAGATTAGGCCCCCGACTTCCTTAACAAGACTCCTAAAGCACAAAAAATAAAATCAAGAATTAATGAGTGGGATGGATTCAAACTCAAAAGTTTCTTCTCAGCAAAAGAAACAATCAGTGAGGTGAATAGAGAGCCTACAGAATGGGAGAAATTTTTATCACATGCACTAATCTATAGGATATATAAAGAAATCAAAAATCAACATAAAATACATAGGCCAAGGAACTGAACATCTCAGAAGATGATATACAATCAATCAACAAATATATAAAAAACTGTTCAACATCTTTAGCAATTAGAGAGGATCATCCGTTGTACCGTGAATCAGTGGTTTTGTTGTCTTTATTGCAGAATAGCTTTCCATCATGTGGGTGCCTTGTTTTGTTTATCTACTCACCAGTTTGGGGCTACTGTGAAGATTGTTGCTATGAACGTTCATGCACATGTGTTTGTGTAGATGGATGCTTTCATTTTTTGGAGTAAAATCCAGAATGTTGAATTGTTGGGTTGTACAGTAAATTTGTGCAACATTTTAGGAAATTGGTAGACTATTTTCCAAAGTGGCTGTTCCATTTTACACACCCACGTCAGCGTATGAAGAGGTGTGTGGCCATGTCTATTCTATGACGGCCATTCCTGTGGGCGTAGTGTGCTTATTATTTTTATCTGCCTCTCCTTAATGAATAATAATAATAATAATAATAATAATGTGCTCATTAACCACTCAGTTTTCATAAACCAATCTCTAGTGAAAGGTAAGTTCCAATTCTTTGCCTGTTTTAAAAATTGAATTGTTTTCTAATTAGTGAATTATGAGTTCTTTAATCTAGATGCAATTCCTCTATTAAGTATATAATTTGCAATTACTTTTCTTAAGCACTATATTTGAAAGTGCAAAATTTAAAATTTTCGTGAAGTACAATTAGTGTTTTTTCTCTATGAATCATGATTTTGGTGTTGTATTTTGCCCAGTTGAATAACACTACAATTTTCTCTTAGGTTTTCTTGTAGAAGTATACAGGAGGGTACGAAATCCATTTTGAATCAATTTATATGTATGGTGTGTGATAAAAGTCTTTGTTAATTTTCTTTTGCATGTGGCTATATAATTATACCTTCACCATTTGTTGAAATGCCTTGATATCTTTGTCAAAAATCAATTGACCATTAATATAGAAGTTTATTTCTGGACTTGCAATTCTGTCCCATTGATTTGTGTTTCTGTCCTTATTCCAATACCATTCTCTCTTATTTTCTGTGACTTCATAGTCATAGTGAAATTGGGTAGTGTAAATCTTCCAGCATTGTTCTTCTTTTTCAAACTTGTTTTGTCTATTTGTAAAAAAAAAAACAACATATATTTTGGGATGACTTTGTCAATTTCTACAATAAAACCAGCTTAGATATTGATAGGGATTTCATAAAATTTACTTACTTATTTTATCAGAGCATTTTTTCTTGTTTCTATAATTCTGACACTTTTAAATGAAATAGATTTTTAAATCAACCAATTTTGATTGACATTGAATAGTGGCACATATTTAGGCACAATGATGTTTTGGTTCACGCCTACGTTGGGTAGTGATCAACTTGGGTTATTAGCTTATCCGTGCCCTTAAACATTTTTACCATTTCTTTATGATGAACACATTCAAATTTCTCTCTTCTAACTACTTTCAGGCAAATAACACATTACAGTTAATGATATTCGCCCTGCTGTGCTAGGATTATACTTCCTATCAAACATCATCGTATGTGGGACAGCTTCGGGCATTTCTGGTGGGAAGAAGGGAGTGGGATAGATTACCTTTCAGTTTCCCTTTTCATCTTACAATGCACTCGATATTTGCCCTGTGATGCATGTATTTGCAGAAGAGAAGATGGGTCTTTGCAATTGAAAAACTCATGGCCGTAAATTTGTCAGTTGTTAAGGTCTTGCTGGGTTCTCCTTTGCAGAGCCACAGGTAACCTGGATGGGAGCTGCTGACTGAGGAAACCCTGGAAGCTGGTGACTGCCCTGGTGGACCTGTCTACACCAGAGCCATGGCTCTTGATCCCATCCAGGGTGTAGGTGGCCAGGTTGACTCTTGGGATGACAGAGACACACCCCGCCTTACTTGGTGAGCAGAGCAGACACAGTTGCTGTCGAGGAGGCATTGGCCAGATGTGGGGAGGAAGATTCCTGCCATTTCTGGGCACCGAGGTCTGTTGGAGGCAGTTGCACAGGCAGGTGGGATGGGACCCACACAAATTGACTCTTTAGCTCCTTCCAGATCAAATGGTACAGGATGGGTTTACAGCCCTCATTTCTGGTGTTATAAGGTTAGAGACAGTGACCTTGGGAGACTTCACACTCAATTTAATTTTTATTGTTTCTTGAAATGGGAATTGTTTTCTGCCAGTCAATAAAGCAGCAGGCATCCTGCGGGATAATGGATGTGAGCAGACTATTACTGTTGGCTGTAGCCCTTTAACTGCAGGGCAGTCTTATTAGGGGGGATTTTGGAACTACAGGACTTTTATCAGCCTCAGGGCTAATTCTTTATCCATGTCAGTGTTAATGTTGTTACATATAACAGGTTATGGCCACTTCAGAGAGAAGGGAAAGTTCAAAGTCTCTGAAGTTAAAAATGTGCCAGACAGGAGAGGGGCTGAGAGACTTGGGGATCTGAGGTGGGGATCTGAGCTGGCAGGAGTGTCCCTGCAAGTACGCGGAACACCAACCATCCAGGGAACACCAGCCTCCCGGCAAGAGAAGCATTATCAAGGAGACCAGCGGCCTCACAGAGGAGAAGCAAATGCTTACAGCAAAAATCGTTATTAGATTAGGGATGGGGAAATGATTCATCATGTTTCCTGTGTGTTATAAAAAGATACAAAACGAGCTTTACATTCCCAATTCCCAATCGCCTGTCCAAAAATTGAGAAGTCTTCTTGAAGTTTATGTGAACGAGCAGGATGTAAAGGCAGCTCAGCTTGGCCTTGGTCAGCCACGGACCTTCCTCATGTACCAGTGTGGCAAAACAGGAAAGTGAGTCTGTGCTTTGATCAAAGGGCAGCTGAGCGCAGAGACGCTGACCTCAGAGGCGATGTGGAGAAGGCCAGTGTCCCAGCTCAGGCAGAGTAGAGGGAACCAAAGGTTTGCAGGAGAATGGCTTCCTCAAAGGTGGTGTGTAACACCGGAGAACCCACTTGTTGTATAGCTAGGACCGATGATGGTCATCATAGTGCATCTTTCTATGTCTAGACTGCTTTACAGTTGAAGACACATCCAGCCATGTAACATCTGCATAACTAGTGGTGGCCTGGAGGGTCACTTTCTGATGGAACTCACTACAAGAGCTGGAACTAGGTTCTTGTGTATGAGATCACATCCCTTTACTACCAAACCCTCTGCCTCCCTCTACTCCCAGGCCTCCTGCCTCCTACACCTCCTTATTTCTTCCATAGCACTTATCACCTCTAGTCTATTATATAACCTATAGATTTATTTTGTGGTGTTTGTCTCTCGTCCGAGGGTGTGAGATCTATGTGTGAGTCAGCTTTTTGTTGCTATGATCAAAGTACCTGACAGGAACCTAGACAAGGAGATGTTTATCTTGGCTCATGGTTTCACAGTTCCAGCAGACGGTCGGCTGGCTCTAAGGCAGAAACACCGTGGTGGTAAGGTATGGAGGGAGAAAGTTGTTCAGCCAAGGAAACTGGGAAAGAGGGAGGGGAAGGAAGAGAGAGAGAAAGAGAGGAAGAGCAGCAGCCGCCATCAGGGACAAGCTAGAGTCCCCAAAGGCCCGCCTCCAGTGACCTACCTTCTTTATCCATGCCCCTCCTACCTACAGTTACCAACTCGTGGTCCATTCAAGTGATTGATCATCAAATGGACTAACCACTGATGAGGCTGCAGCCCTGTAATCCAGTCTTTTCCCCTCTGAGCATGGACAATGTACATTCAAACCATAGCAATTCATGAGTACAGGGGTCTTGCTTTGTTTTATTTATTCGTGTATCTCAAACACCTAGAAAAGTGTCCAGCACAGAGCACTTAATACACAATTGATCGAATGAGCAAAAACTAAATGGGAAGGAACATTCTTAGTCCAACAGGGAAGTGAAGGGTTATAATTTCTTATCCAGAATTAGGGCAGAGAAGACAGAAGAAACCTGTTCCAGCCTTGTACAGACCTCATGGAAAACTGGTCTTCCCTGCATTGATCAAGGGAGAAGCATCTGTCTCAACAGTGGATCTTAATAATTCAATTCAACAACACAGTCTGGGAACAAGTTGTGTGCAATTCCACAATTCAATGAGCAGATATGACTTTTAATTTGTTCTGTTTTTCTTTCTTTCTTTCTTTTTTAAAGGAGCATATAGACATTGAGGTACTGGAGTCAGATCCAAGAAAAAGTAATCACCCATTCTTCTAAAAATATTGCTGAAACCCAATCATAATCCTAATTTAAACACAGTATTTGCCTTTACTTCCACATCAGGCAGTATAACGAAGTTCAGCTGGCCAGATTCACATTTAAACATCTGTAGGCTTCAACCAATTTAAGAAAGGTCCACAAGATGGCATCTGTAAAGTAGGTCTGAATACTGTAAGAGGATGTTCCTGGAACACTCTGATACTATACGTGGGTTGTTTTATCAGGAAGCTAGTTTCCTGATAATTTCCTCAAAGTCACACTATTACTAAATGTTTACACTAAGACAATGAAATTGTAGTTTTCAGAGGAGTTGAGAGGTGGAGCTGTTCAAATCCATTGACTACTACAGTGAAAGAGATCTTGAAGGTCGACTGATAGGATCTCTTCAGTTTACAAATTAAGACACATTCTCATGTGTTAGTGTGGGTTCCTCAGAGAAACAGAACCAATAGGACATATTATGTGCGCGCGCGCACACACACACACACACACACACACACACACTCCACAAAGGAATAGATTTACTAGGTTATGGGGGCTGAGAAGCCCCACATCTGCCATCTGCAGGGTGGAGACTCAGAAGAGCTAGTGGCATAGGTCCAGCCCCAATCTGGAGGGCTCAGAACCAGGAGAACTGGTTCCAGTCTGAACAGGAAAGTGGGGAACAAACGTCCCATCTCAGAGGCAGCAGACATGAATTCCCCCTACTCAGCCTTTTTGTTTGGTTCAGGCTTTCACCTGTCTGGAGGATGTCCACCCCGTTAGAGAAGACCACATGCTTCCCTCGGGCCACTGGCTCAACGTTAAATCTCACCCAGAGAGCCCCTCACAGACATACCAAATGCCTCACTGACTATCTGGGTGCTCCAGCCCGTCAGGTTGACACACCAGGTCAGAGCTGCGAAAACCCTGCCTCTGGACTTCCGGGTCCTGTGCTTCCTGCTCCACACGCTCGCCTTCAGATCCATGCACAAGAAAAGGCATTTTTTGTAAATCTTGATTTTCAATTTATAATTCTTACATATCCAACTTTATGCATATTTAGATAATTAATTTATGACAAATTTCTGAAGTCTTTTATGTACTTTTCCTCAAATACTTGGAAAGATGCTAGTTAATCTACGTATTTACAAGAATACTTTAACTACAAATTAGATTTTTTCCTAATAAAAGTAAATGGCTCATTACTGAAGTTAAGGTTTCTTACCAGTGCATCTTCAGTTTGTGAATAGAACATGGAAGATTATGCAGATTCTGTTGAGGTCTGGGTTAATTTATAGAAATAATGAAATATTTCCTTGATTGAGACTAGGCAAAAAAAAAAAAAAAGATGTTTTCTCTTTTTTTATTTTTGTTTCCTCCTCATGAGAAAAAAATTCTTAGATCTTTAAGCTAATATGAATTTATTTAAATCATCTCCATAAAGGTGTTAAAACATGAATATGCTAGAAAATAGAATCCAAATTGTACATCAAAGTAGACTGAAGAACTGGTGCGATACATTCCCTAGCCAGAATGTGTCAATGAGTGCCTCAGTCTCTTATGGCTGCTATAACAAAGATGCCCTTGATTTGGTGCCTTATAAACAGCAGAGACTTATTCCTCAAAGTTCCAGGGTTGGGATGTCCATGACCAAGACACTGCCATATTTGGTGTCTGGTGGGGATCCTTTTCCTGGTTCAAGGATGACTGTCTTTTGTCTGTGTCCTCTGGTGGTAGGAAGGGCAAGGGGGCTCTCTGGAGTAACTTTTATAAGGCACTAATCCCATTATTGGGGGAAGACTAAATGTTCCATCCCTCTCACAGGCCCCACCTCCTAATGCTCACAGTGGGGATGCATACATTCAATCTATAGCCAAAAAAAGGCTGGGCAAGCCATTTGTGCTGCTGCCCACCTAACCAGTGGAGTGCCATTCACTGAGCACGCTCTCCACCAGCAGCTGTAAGGAGAGGTCAGGTCTGAGGTCTAGCAATGTCGAGTGAGTCCCAGGCATCACATGAGTACTGAGAGGCTGGGCAGTGTCTCCTCTGGTTGTATTTGGCTACTTGTTAAAATTCAGATTCCTGGCTCGGTACAGTGGGCATTTTGGTTCTGTAGGATTGGAAAGAAGTCCTGAATTGGATTCTTTGCATTTTTTCTTATTATTTAAAAAATATTTTTAGTGCATTATAGTTATATATAGCAGAGTTCATTTTGACCTATTCATAAATACATATTACAGGGTTTCCTCCATTTCAATCTCCAGTCCTCCCCCTGTCTCTCTTCCCTCCCTCCCTCCTCCTGATTCCCTTCCTCTACTCTGTTGGTCTTCCTTCTATTTACTTATTTATATCTTAATTGATGCATTATAGTTATATGTAAAATTGGAATGCAATGTGGTGTATGCATACACACACTTAGCATAGTTGGTTGACTGGAATTGGTAAACTGAACAAGCATCCCCGGTAGACAGTGACCATCACTTTGAAAAACACCACGCTGCATTCCGCCATGTTGTGGTGCATCTTGGGTCTCAGGTGTCCCAAGTTTCCGAGAACTGAGTCTTCACATGCCCTTTCCCCTTTTTAGGTTGGCCAGAACTCTGAACTGCAGAAAGCCTGAATACAGGAAGGGCAGCAGAATACAATAGACACTAGTATGGCCGTATGTATGAACGTGGCTGTATAACCAATGTGATCCTGCAATCTGTACACATGGGAAAATAAGATCACGTACCCCATTTGAATCAAATGTATGATATGTCAAGATCATTGTATTGTTTTGAGCAACTAATAAAAAAATTAAAAAAAATTAATGCCAGAATACAGCAGCCCTCTGCCTGGCCCTGGAAAGGAAGCGTTAGGACCACATGCACACTCGGGATCTAGAGCCCCACTCTGACCTTTGCTTCCTTGCACTGTTCCTCGGGCCTTTCCCCTGCCAGTTAGGCAGGGGCCTCTTGGGCCAGTTCAGAGTCCCTGAGGTCCTTCTCATGTAGCTTTCCACCCTGACCTTCCCAGACAGGCTTCTGGCTCCTCTGCTCTCCAAGCTCTGGTTGTTCTTCAGCCCCAGGCCCTCCCAGCCTCCTCCCAACCCTGGCAAGGGAAGGCAGACTGATGTTCCACCTCTCTTCCCTGGGCATCCCAGCTTGTCCATGGCAGGGCCCAGCTGTTCAGGCCAGATCTCCTAGAGGACAGCTCCTGTGCCCCAGACTGCTGCGTGCTGGCAGTGGAGACCTGGGCACTGTCCCATCTCTCCTGTCCCCTGAGTGTAACCATGAATGAATCTGTCTTCTCCTCTCCCTCCAGTCACCAGAATTTCGACGGGGACCACAGTGGCCCTTGGACTTCTGGTCCAGCAGCTCGGCTGTGTTTAATCTCTGCATCTCTGTGCTGCCTGGCCTCTTACAAAGCCTCACTTCTTTTCTCTCCCTCCCTGTCACCTGTCTGCCTGAGTCAAAATTTGTTACTAGTTTGATACACTGACGCTTAACTTGGGGGAAATTCTCCTGCATACACAATTGCTCTTGCTTATTCTTGCCTATAGATTTAGTTACCTTTAAAAAGACATTTTTCTATTGCCTATGTTTACAAGTCTGCCAGGATCTTGCTCCTCTAAGCCATCAAGTAGCCATTTCTTTTATTATTCTAGTTGCCCATATTTTGTAGCTTTAGTTGAAAAACCTCCCAGACTCACTGTCCCAAATCACAAAGAAATTCTCCTTATTGATTTTATATTTTTAAATTCCAAAATACAACATCCTTGTAATACCTTTAAAGATGAAGAATATTAAGAAAGAACTAAGCAAAGGTTGTTCTTTCCTACCTCCCTTCAATGTTCCAGAAGGGATCATCTTTAGAAATTTGATGTTTGTCCTTCTAAACATCTCCTGGCTGTATTTGAATACACTGGTTTAAGGTTATTTGCAAACCTGACGTTCTACTGGTTCTACTGGTTTTTCTAATGTGCTTTTTTTTTTTTTTGGTCATTTTGGTTTAGGTAGTCTTCCTTCACTTTAATATATCTAATGGGTCTGGCAGAATAAACTCTTAATAAAAATTAGAGATTATTAATAATTGTTACATTAAGAAAACATACTGCAACATAGGAAAAATTGCTGAAATCCAAATGATGAAAACCCAGTTAAGGAAGGTTCTTCCACTCTCCTGGATCTTTATCCTGGGTGCAGGTTGGAGTCACCTCGGAGCTGTGACAGCTACTCAAGCCTGGGTTTTTTTATAGGTTTCCTGGTGATTACAATGTACGACCAAGCTTGCAGCTGCTGCTGTACACAGAACCGAAACAAAGATTGAGCATGATTGTGATGGCAAAACCAGACCTATTTGTGAAATGATTATAAAAATGTTCCCCTAGGAAACCAATGCCTGGGGAAGGGGCTGGCTCCCCTGGCTTCTCTTGGCCTTCCTCCAGGAAGCCTGGTTGACCTGGGTCCCCACCTTTTGGAGTGTAGATAACTTCCCCAGGGAGTCTGGCTGCTCCCTTTTGAAATGGAATTGCACCTGTGGAGGCTCCTGGCCCAAGGCTAAGATTTAGGGAAAGGCCAGGTGAGAGGAGCCAGTTCTTCCCCTTATCACACCCTGCTTCTGTACACAGGGTGGAATGTGATGGACATCATTCCCTAGGTACAGTATAACTGCAGGTATGGTGGGACGCTACATCATGTACAATCAGAGAAATGAAGAGTTGTGCTGCAATTGTGTACAATGAATCAACATGCATTCTTCTGTCATCTATACCTAATTGAAATAAATAAATAAAATTTAAAAATCATGCTTCCCACTAGAACACCACCCCCCGCCCCTCCCGCACAATCATATATTGGGTACACTAGACTAGAAAATTTATGGCACTAGATAGCCTATAAATGTAATGAGAGACTGTGGGGAGGGGCTCAGAATTTGGAATTTTGTTTTCCTCTGGGTCTTCTAGCATAAAATAAAGTATGGAGTTCTCTTTGAGTGCTGCTTGAGGCTTCTTAGCCAGTCTGCTTCCTGCAACATCATCAGTGTTAAATGCAAAATATAATTAGGAGCAGCTTCTTGGAGAATGAGTTCTTTTCTTTCTTTCTTTCTTTTTTTTTTTTTTTTTTTGTACTAAAGTCTTGATATTCACACGGCTTTCTTCAGTATGAGGTCTTCTTAGAAAATGAACAACTGACCACAACCAAGCACCCAGTACACAGGCAGGTTGTATTTCCAAAGGCCGTTCCTAAAGGAGCGAGAATTCACCGGCAGGTCTGAAGCTACCTGTGGCCTTTTTGCTTTGCTAGCCCTGTCCGGAGTAGGTCCCCAAGGAGTAGCAGTGCCTTCCCAAGCACATGAGAGGCAGGAAGGGCGCCGAGCACAGGTGGAGAAGGAGCAGAAGGCGGGGACAGGTGGCTCATCCTTTGAGGCCAAATATCACGAGGACAAGATGAGGAAGTGGTAGGTGAGGAGGAATGAAGTCCTGTGCCCTAGGAAGGGTTGCTGGGAGCTCTCCTTCAATCTGTGCTGCCAGAGTCTCGAGTTGCATGCCAGGATCTTGTTGAGGCCTGTGATCAAGGTTCAGCACCACT
Source organism: Spermophilus citellus (assembly GCF_964194105.1). Taxonomy (NCBI): domain Eukaryota; kingdom Metazoa; phylum Chordata; class Mammalia; order Rodentia; family Sciuridae; genus Spermophilus; species Spermophilus citellus. The sequence continues at coordinate 123,919,909 of NC_138198.1, forward strand.
ACCTCCTCCTCCCGATTCGGGTTGGTCTGAGCTAATGAGGCAGGCAGGCTGCACCTTAACTGGGGCTCTCAGGCAAGACGTGAGTCCAGTTCCAACCATGGGGGTGAATGGGGGCAGAGTGATGCTTCCAGGTTCCCCAACTGGAGCAGCCCTCGCAGGGTCAGGCAGTCTGGGCCCTAATTTCCTCAGGAGCAGGCAACTACCACCAATATGCACCCAGCCTGAAGATTGAGGGATTACGTCCCCAGGAGTATCTGGTAGTATCTGGTTTGTTTTTTTTTTTTCATCTTTACCATTTTCAGGGGGAGGGTGAATGTGCTCCTTCCTAATGCTGTGAAGAGAACTGGCACCACCACACCACGGTCCTGGAGGGCATTCTTCCCTGGGGGCTCTGAGGCTAGCAGAGGCATTGCATCATGAATGCCCCCTGGTGGTGCTCAAGAGAAGGCCCTTCTGTAACAGAGACAGCCTTCTCCTTCGCAGAGTCAGAGTACAGTAAAGTGATGGAGGTTCACACCAGGGTTTGCACGTGTTCCTCAGCATCCTGACTGTGTGCAGGATAATTGATCACACTGTGGTTTACAGATCGAGAGGTTTTCCCTTTGATTGAAATTGATCTAAATGACAAAAAGTAAAAAAGCCTGTCTTCCTCTTTCTACAGACTCTTCTGGAAGTGCATCACGAGGCTACGTGTCCTGGCATGACCTGGACTCTCCTCAGAGTCACTGACCTATAGCCCTCAGGAATCCTAGGGTACCGCCTTGTGTCCAGCAGCTTCTCTGAGAGAGCTTGCTCTTGTGGTCACTGTGACATTGTGAGAGGGGGTGATCCTGAAGGACTGGTCAGTTTGTCAATAGTTCCTGCCGGCGAAAGGAGCCCACTTCCCTTATCTGATTCCCAGTTGTAGGATACAGATGGAGCTCGGCACGGCCACAGGTAGAGTTACCAGGCCTGGGTGAAGGAGAGGTCCAGCCTGCCTGCAGTCCTGAGTCAAAGTGGTGATTCCAGAGAGCTCAGGTTCAGTGATGGCGGGGAGGCGGCTGCCCGCTCCAGTTCTGTGAGTGCGCTTTGGGACTCCTACCTCGGGGCAGTGCCTGCCTCTGGGAAGGCAGCTCCCGTTGATAAACCAGGTAGGAGGTTCCTGCTGGCGGAGCCAGGACTTCTGCTGAGGCCCATCATTGGCACCAGCCGTGGGCAGCTGGGGGTCCCAAGCTACAGCACGAGAACGGAGGTTACCTGGCAGGCACACGAGGATGGGGCTGGAAGCCACCCTCATATCCGGTTCTCTCTCATCCTTGACTGGCTCCGAAGACTCCAGGGGTGAGTGTGATCTCAAGATGACCAGAGTCCTCAGGAAAATCTCTCTGGCACACAGGGCATTGGTGAAGCAAAGAGGAGCATGCTTGTCTCAGTGCTGCGCACACTGCGTGGATACGGATTCGGAAACAGACGGGATTATAGCTTTTAGGATTAATATAGGACTAATGAAGTTCTTTCTTCAACACTAAAGACGCAAACATCCTTAAGGAAACAACAACAACAACAATGTTCTCTTAAGTAAAATGCAGACAGTAATTCTATAGAATGATAATTCTCACAAGGAGATGATCTTGGGCAAGCCAGAAGATTTAGAAGAAATGCACTCCCCGGACAGCCCATGTTTATGATCAGGGTAAACGTTGTTCTCCACATTGTCACGAATGGCTACAAAGCAGCATTAATCGAAGGAGTGCTGAATTCTGGTTGATGAACAGTATCAGAGTTTGGGAATAAGTTTCCTGCTCACAACTTAGAGTTGCCAATGAGACAGTGGCCTGAGAGTGTTCCTGGTTATTAACCTTTAGAGAAAAGGAACTCATTGACATTTTATTAAACTCATTTTCTTTAATGTGGCCTTCTTATTTACTAATCATTAGTCACTTATGCATTTCACCACAGGCAAAATCTTAGCATTTTGTGTTTTTTCTCTTCTCCACATTAATATGCAAACCTCGTTACTTAAGGTATTAATATCTACAGAGAGAAAAAGAGTGTTACGGTCCGAAATCTCTACCCTTGTTAGAACAAGTTTCTAGAAGGAAAAAAAGAGGATTCTATGAAGTTAGGGGCTATTCTTAGCAAAGATTCTAACTGTAGAAGTTCCAGATCCTGAATCTTGAAATTTGTGGTCTGTAATCATGGTGGTACTGAGAGAGGGGAGTTCATGTGGGGCAGAATAAAGGTGGCACCTTTGAGGGGAACGATGTAGGACCAGTGGCACCGTAAAGGGACGTGCAGGACTTTGAACGTTGGAGCCAGGCTTGGCTTCAGGTTCTGGTGTTGCTGTGCTCTGGCTGCAGGACCTGGGCAAAGCACTGACCTCAGGAGGCTTCAGTTTTCTCGCCCTTAGGGTAGGGGCAATCAATCCCAAGGACGTAGGATCGCTCTGGGGAAGAAATGATAATATTCCTGGCAAATGGTGCATTTCCAATAAATGTGTGCAAGTAGATGGGCTATTGTTGGGATCAACATGACCCTCAGTCAGGGCCAGGAGGTGCCCGGTGTAAGTAGAGCAGCTGTTTTGAGTTTGTTTTTTCTTCTTTCTTTGGGGCCGGGAGTGGGCCTCATGCCTCACTCATGCCAGACAAGCCCTCTGCCATTGAGCTACACCCCCAACCCCAGAGCACCTCTTATTAGCAAGGACTAAATGACAGTCCTTGGGAACTCCAAGATATGTAAAGAGGATTCCGGAGGAACTTGCCTCAGAGGTGCTCCATGTGAGTTTGAGGAGAATGTGAGTTTTCCTGACCCAGGGGTAGCAGGGTGTCATTTACAAACTGAGTCCAATTTGGCTGCGGTAAATGCAGCAATATGTCATAACGGTTCGCTTACATCTGCCTCATACAGAGGCATGATCTGCTGAAGGGTCCACAGACCAAGAAGGGATGTTTTCAGTGTTTCTCTTTATAAATGGGTGAGCAATAAATGAATCATGATTACATGCAATGCCTTCTTCTACCCCAGAATACTTTTATTAGTGACCGATCAGAATTCTCAATATCAAGAATAACTTTTCTTGCAATGTCCAATTAACTTGCAATTGAAAACAATAATCCATTCAATTAATATGTATTAAAGTCATACTAAGTGCATTGTATTGTGATAAAGGTTTATCCATCACAAAAATGCATAGGAGGGTAGATCATGTTATCTAGTAAAGATGATGAATGTATATTACTGTGGGCACAATCGTATTTTTGCCTTTCAATAGGGATCCTACCTGGCATATGTAGACTGGGTGGCTGCCTTCAGTTCAGAGAAGCAGGATTCACCAGCAGTGACGAGTGTGGACAAGAATTTCAACACTGTAATGTGAATTTGAATTTAGAAAGTAGATATTACATTGTTTCTCACATTTATCAAAACAAAGCCTGGGTTCAAATGACTGGGAGTCTGCCATAGGGACTGAGGAGATGCCCTGAGACCTGGGGACCAGGGAGATGCCCTGAGACCTGGGGACTAAGGAGATGCCCTGAGACTTGGGGACTGAGGAGATGCCCTGAGACCTGGGGACTGATGAGATGCCCTGAGACCTGGGGACTGAGGAGATGCCCTGAGACCTGGGGACTGAGGAGATGCCCTGAGACCTGGGGACCAGGGAGATGCCCTGAGACCAGGGGACCAGGGAGATGCCTTGAGACCTGGGGACTAAGGAGATGCCCTGAGACCTGGGGACTAAGGAGATGCCCTGAGACCTGGGGACTAAGGTGATGCCCTGAGACCTGGGGACCAGGGAGATGCCCTGAGACCTGGGGACCAGGGAGATGCCCTGAGACCTGGGGACTAAGGAGATGCCCTGAGACCTGGGGACTAAGGAGATGCCCTGAGACCTGGGGACTGAGGAGATGCCCTGAGACCTGGGGACTGAGGAGATGCCCTGAGACCTGGGGACTGAGGAGATGCCCTGAGACCTGGGGACTGAGGAGATGCCCTGAGACCTGGGGACTAAGGAGATGCCCTGAGACCTGGGGACCAGGGAGATGCCCTGAGACCTGGGGACCAGGGAGATGCCCTGAGACCTGGGGAACAGGGAGATGCCCTGAGACCTGGGGACTAAGGAGATGCCCTGAGACCTGGGGACTAAGGAGATGCCCTGAGACCTGGGGACCAGGGAGATGCCCTGAGACCTGGGGACTAAGGAGATGCCCTGAGACCTGGGGACCGGGGAGATGCCCTGAGACCTGGGGACCGGGGAGATGCCCTGAGACCTGGGGACCGGGGAGATGCCCTGAGACCTGGGGACCAAGGAGATGCCCTGAGACCTGGGGACCAAGGAGATGCCCTGAGATCTGGGGACCAGGGAGATGCCCTGAGACCTGGGGACGGGGGAGATGCCCTGAGACCTGGGGACCGGGGAGATGCCCTGAGACCTGGGGAGGGAGATGCCCTGAGACCTGGGGACCGGGGAGATGCCCTGAGACCTGGGGACCGGGGAGATGCCCTGAGACCTGGGGACCAATGAGATGCCCTGAGACCTGGGGACAAGGGAGATGCCCTGAGACCTGGGACTAAGGAGATGCCCTGAGACCTGGGGACCAGGGAGATGCCCTGAGACCTGGGGACCAGGGAGATGCCCTGAGACCTGGGGACCAGGGAGGTGCCCTGAGACCTGGGAACCAGGGAGGTGCCGTGAGACCTGGGGACCAGGGAGATGCCCTGAGACCTGGGGACCAGGGAGGTGTCCTGAGACATGGGGACCAGGGAGGTGCCCTGAGATCTGGGGACCAGGGAGATGCCCTGAGACCTCGGGACTAAGGAGATGCCCTGAGACCTGGGGACCAGGGAGATGCCCTGAGACCTGGGGACCGGAGAGAAGCCCTAAGACCTGGGGACCAGGGAAATGCCCTGAGACCTGGGACTAAGAAGATGCCCTGAGACCAGGGGACTAAGGAGATGCCCTGAGACCTGGGGACTAAGGAGATGCCCTGAGACCTGGGGAATAAGGAGATGCCCTGAGACCAGGGGACTAAGGAGATGACCTAAGAACTGGGGACCAGGGAGATGCCCTGAGACCTGGGGACTAAGGAGATGCCCTGAGACCAGGGGACTAAGGAGATGCCCTGAGACCTGGGGACTAAGAAGATGCCCTGAGACCAGGGGACCAGGGAGATGCCCTGAGACCTGGGGACTAAGGAGATGCCCTGAGACCTGGGGACCAGGGAGATGCCCTGAGACCTGGGGACTAAGGAGATGCCCTGAGACCAGGGGACTAAGGAGATGCCCTGAGACCTGGGGACCAGGGAGATGCCCTGAGACCTGGGGACTAAGAAGATGCCCTGAGACCTGGGGACTAAGAAGATGCCATGAGACCAGGGGACCAGGGAGATGCCCTGAGACCTGGGGACCAAGGAGATGCCCTGAGACCTGGGGACTAAGAAGATGCCCTGAGACCAGGGGACCAGGGAGATGCCCTGAGACCTGGGGACTAAGGAGATGCCCTGAGACCTGGGGACCAGGGAGATGCCCTGAGACCTGGGGACTAAGGAGATGCCCTGAGACCAGGGGACTAAGGAGATGCCCTGAGACCTGGGGACCAGGGAGATGCCCTGAGACCTGGGGACTAAGAAGATGCCCTGAGACCAGGGGACCAGGGAGATGCCCTGAGACCTGGGGACTAAGGAGATGCCCTGAGACCAGGGGACCAGGGAGATGCCCTGAGACCTGGTGACTAAGGAGATGCCCTGAGACCAGGGGACTAAGGAGATGCCCTGAGACCTGGGGACTAAGAAGATGCCCTGAGACCTGGGGACTGATGAGATGCACTGAGACCTGGGGACTGATGAGATGTCCGGAGACCTGGGGACCAAGGAGATGCCCTGAGACCTGGGGACTAAGGAGATGCCCTGAGACCTGGGGAATGATGAGATGCCCTGAGACCTGGGGACGAGGGAGATGCCCTGAGACCTGGGGACCGGGGAGATGCCCTGAGACCAGGAGACTAAGGAGATGCCCTGAGACCTGGGGACTAAGGAGATGCCCTGAGACCTGGGGACTGATGAGATGCCCTGAGACCTGGGGACCGAGGAGATGCCCTGAGACCAGGGGACTAAGGAGATGCCCTGAGACCTGGGGACCGGGGAGATGCCCTCAGACCTGGGGACTAAGGAGATGCCCTGAGACCTGGGGACTGATGAGATGCCCTGAGACCTGGGGACTAAGGAGATGCCCTGAGACCTGGGGACCAAGGAGATGCCCTGAGACCTGGGGACTAAGGAGATGCCCTGAGACCTGGGGACTGGGGAGATGCCCTGAGACCTGGGGACTGATGAGATGCCCTGAGACCTGGGGACTAAGGAGATGCCCTGAGACCTGGAGACTGATGAGATGCCCTGAGACCTGGGGACTAAGGAGATGCCCTGAGACCTGGGGACCAAGGAGATGCCCTGAGACCTGGGGACTAAGGAGATGCCCTGAGACCTGGGGACCGGGGAGATGCCCTGAGACCTGGGGACTAAGGAGATGCCCTGAGACCTGGGGACCAAGGAGATGCCCTGAGACCTGGGGACTAAGGAGATGCCCTGAGACCTGGGACCGGGGAGATGCCCTGAGACCTGGGGACCAGGGAGATGCCCTCAGACCTGGGGACCGGGGAGATGCCCTGAGACCTGGGGACCAAGGAGATGCCCTGAGACCTGGGGACCGGGGAGATGCCCTGAGACCTGGGGACTAAGGAGATGCCCTGAGACCTGGGGACCGGGGAGATACCCTGAGACCTGGGGACTAAGGAGATGCCCTGAGACCTGGGGACCAGGGAGATGCCCTGAGACCTGGGGACTAAGGAGATACCCTGAGACCTGGGGACCAAGGAGATGCCCTGAGACCTTGGGACCGGGGAGATGCCCTGAGACCTGGGGACTAAGGAGATGCCCTGTGACCTGGGGACCAGGGAGATGCCCTGAGACCTGGGGACCAAGGAGATGCCCTGACACCTGGGGACCGGGGAGATGCCCTCAGACCTGGGGACTAAGGAGATGCCCTGAGACCTGGGGACTGATGAGATGCCCTGAGACCTGGGGACCGGGGAGATGCCCTGAGACCTGGGGAGTAAGAAGATGCCCTGAGACCTGGGGACTGATGAGATGCCCTGAGACAAGGGGACTAAGGAGATGCCCTGGACCTGGGGACCGGAGAGATTCCCTGAGACCTGGGGACTAAGGAGATGCCCTGAGACCAGGGGTCTAAGGAGATGCCCTGAGAACTGGGGACCGGGGAGATGCCCTGAGACCTGGGGACTAAGGAGATGCCCTGAGACCTGGGGACCAAGGAGATGCCCTGAGACCTGGGGACTAAGGAGATGCCCTGAGACCTGGGGACTAAGGAGATGCCCTGAGACCTGGGGACCGGGGAGATGCCCTGAGACCTGGGGACCGGGGAGATGACCTGAGACCTGGGGACCAAGGAGATGCCCTGAGACCTGGGGACAAGGGAGATGCCCTGAGACCTGGGACTAAGGAGATGCCCTGAGACCTGGGGACCAGGGAGATGCCCTGAGACCTGGGGACCAGGGAGATGCCCTGAGACCTGGGGACCAGGGAGGTGCCCTGAGACCTGGGAACCAGGGAGGTGCCGTGAGACCTGGGGACCAGGGAGATGCCATGAGACCTGGGGACCACGGAGGTGTCCTGAGACATGGGGACCAGGGAGGTGCCCTGAGATCTGGGGACCAGGGAGATGCCCTGAGACCTCGGGACTAAGGAGATGCCCTGAGACCTGGGGACCAGGGAGATGCCCTGAGACCTGGGGACCGGGGAGAAGCCCTAAGACCTGGGGACCATGGAAATGCCCTGAGACCTGGGACTAAGAAGATGCCCTGAGACCAGGGGACTAAGGAGATGCCCTGAGACCTGGGGACTAAGGAGATGCCCTGAGACCTGGGGACTAAGAAGATGCCCTGAGATCAGGGGACCGGGGAGATGCCCTGAGACCTGGGGACCAGGGAGATGCCCTGAGACCTGGGGACCAAGGAGATGCCCTGAAACCTGTGGACCAGGGAGATGCCCTGAGACCTGGGGACCGGGGAGATGCCCTCAGCCCTGGGGACTAAGGAGATGCCCTGAGTCCTGGGGACTGATGAGATGCCCTGAGACCTGGGGACCGGGGAGATGCCCTGAGACCTGGGGACTAAGAAGATGCCCTGAGACCTGGGGACTGATGAGATGCCCTGAGACCTGGGGACTAAGGAGATGCCCTGAGACCTGGGGACCGGGGAGATGCCCTGAGACCTGGGGACTGATGAGATGCCCTGAGACCTGGGGACTAAGGAGATGCCCTGATTCCTGGGGACCAGGGAGATGCCCTGAGACCTGGGGACTAAGGAGATGCCCTGAGACCTGGGGACCAGGGAGATGCCCTGAGACCTGGGGACCGGGGAGATGCCCTGAGACCAGGGGACTAAGGAGATGCCCTCAGACCAGGGGACTAAGGAGATGCCCTGAGACCTGGGGACCGGGGAGATGCCCTGAGACCTGGAGACTAAGGAGATTCCCTGAGACCAGGGGACTAAGGAGATGCCCTGAGACCTGGGGACCGGGGAGATGCCCTGAGACCTGGGGACTAAGGAGATGTCCTGAGACCTGGGGACCGGGGAGATGCCCTGAGACCTGGGGACTGGGGAGATGCCCTAAGACCTGGGGACTGATGAGATGCCCTGAGACCTGGGGACTAAAGAGATGCCCTGATTCCTGGGGACCAGGGAGATGCCCTGAGACCTGGGGACCGGGGAGATGCCCTGAGACCTTGGGACCAGGGAGATGCCCTGAGACCTGGGGACCGGGGAGATGCCCTGAGACCAGGGGACTAAGGAGATGCCCTCAGACCAGGGGACTAAGGAGATGCCCTGAGACCTGGGGACCGGGGAGATGCCCTGAGACCTGGAGACTAAGGAGATTCCCTGAGACCAGGGGACTAAGGAGATGCCCTGAGACCTGGGGACCGGGGAGATGCCCTGAGACCTGGGGACTAAGGAGATGCCCTGAGACCAGGGGACTAAGGAGATTCCCTCAGACCTGGGGACCGGAGAGATGCCCTGAGACCTGGGGACTAAGGAGATGCCCTGAGACCAGGGGAGTAAGGAGATGCCCTGAGACCTGGGGACTGATGAGATGCCCTGAGACCAGGGGACTAAGGAGATGCCCTGAGACCTGGGGACCGGGGAGATGCCCTGAGACCTGGGGACTAAGGAGATGCCCTGAGACCAGGGGACTAAGGAGATTCCCTGAGACCTGGGGACCGGGGAGATGCCCTGAGACCTGGGGAATAAGGAGATGCCCTCAGACCAGGGGACTAAGGAGATGCCCTGAGACCTGGGGACTGGGGAGATGCCCTGAGACCTGGAGACTAAGGAGATTCCCTGAGACCAGGGGACTAAGGAGATGCCCTGAGACCTGGGGACCGGGGAGATGCCCTGAGACCTGGGGACTAAGGAGATGCCCTGAGACCAGGGGACTAAGGAGATTCCCTGAGACCTGGGGACCGGAGAGATGCCCTGAGACCTGGGGACTAAGGAGATGCCCTGAGACCAGGGGAGTAAGGAGATGCCCTGAGACCTGGGGACTGGGGAGATGCCCTGAGACCTGGGGACTAAGGAGATGCCCTGAGACCAGGGGACTAAGGAGATGCCCTGAGACCTGGGGACCGGGGAGATGCCCTGAGACCTGGGGACTAAGGAGATGCCCTGAGACCAGGGGACCAAGGAGATGCTCTGAGACCTGGGGACCGGGGAGATTCCCTGAGACCTGGGGACTACGGAGATGCCCTGAGACCAGGGGACTAAGGAGATGCCCTGAGACCTGGGGACTAAGGAGATGCCCTGAGACCTGAGGACTGATGAGATGCCCTGAGACTTGGGGACCGGGGAGATGCCCTGAGACCTGGGGACTAAGGAGATGCCCTGAGACCTGGGGATCAAGAAGATGCCCTGAGACCTGGGGACTAAGGAGATGCCCTGAGACCTGGGGACCGGGGAGATGCCCTGAGACCTGGGGACCAGGGAGATGCCCTGAGACCTGGGGACTAAGGAGATGCCCTGAGACCTGGGGACCTGGGAGATACCCTGAGACCTGGGGACTAAGGAGATGCCCTGAGACCTGGGGACCAGGGAGATGCCCTGAGACCTGGGGACTAAGGAGATACCCTGAGACCTGGGGACCAAGGAGATGCCCTGAGACCTTGGGACCGGGGAGATGCCCTGAGACCTGGGGACTAAGGAGATGCCCTGTGACCTGGGGACCAGGGAGATGCCCTGAGACCTGGGGACCAAGGAGATGCCCTGACACCTGGGGACCGGGGAGTTGCCCTGTGTCCTGTGGACCAGGGAGATGCCCTAAGACCTGGGGACCAGGGAGATGCCCTGAGACCTGGGGCCAAGGAGATGCACTGAGACCTGGGGACCAGGGAGATTCCCTGAGACCTGGGGACTAAGGAGATGCCCTGAGACCTGGGGACTGATGAGATGCCCTGAGACCTGGGGACCGGGGAGATGCCCTGAGACCTGGGGAGTAAGAAGATGCCCTGAGACCTGCGGACTGATGAGATGCCCTGAGACCAGGGGACTAAGGAGATGCCCTGAGTCCTGGGGACCGGGGAGATTCCCTGAGACCTGGGGACTAAGGAGATGCCCTGAGACCAGGGGTCCAAGGAGATGCCCTGAGAACTGGGGACCGGGGAGATGCCCTGAGACCTGGGGACTAAGGAGATGCCCTGAGACCTGGGGACTAAGGAGATGCCCTGAGACCAGGGGACTAAGGAGATGCCCTGAGACCTGGGGACCGCGGAGATGCCCTGAGACCTGGGGACTAAGGAGATGCCCTGAGACCAGGGGACTAAGGAGATGCCCTGAGACCTGGGGACCGGGGAGATGCCCTGAGACCTGGGGACTGAGGAGATGCCCTGAGACCTGGGGACTAAGGTGATGCCCTGAGACCTGGGGACTAAGGAGATGCCCTGAGACCTGGGGACCGGGGAGATGCCCTGAGACCTGGGGAGTGATGAATTGCCCTGAGACCTGGGGACTAAGGAGATGCCCTGAGACCTGGGGACCGGGGAGATGCCCTGAGACCTGGGGACCAAGGAGATGCCCTGAGACCTGGGGACCAAGGAGATGCCCTGAGACCTGGGGACCGGGGAGATGCCTTGAGACCTTGGGACCAGGGAGATGCCCTGAGACCTGGGGACCGGGGAGATGCCCTGAGACCTGGGGACCAAGGAGATGCCGTGAGACCTGGGGACCGGGGAGATGCCCTGAGACCTGGGGACCAGGGAGGTGCCCTGAGACCTGGGGACCAGTGAGGTGCCCTGAGACCTGGGGACCAGGGAGGTGCCCTGAGACCTGGGGACCAGGGAGGTGCCCTGAGACCTGGGGACCAGGGAGATGCCCTGAGACCTGGGGACCAGGGTGGTGCCCTGAGACCTGGGGACCAGGGACGTGCCCTGATACCTGGGGACTAAGGAGATGCCCTGAGACCTGGGGACTAAGGAGATGCCCTGAGACCTGGGGACCGGGGAGATGCCCTGAGACCTGGGGACTGGGGAGATGCCCTAAGACCTGGGGACCGGGGAAATGCCCTGAGACCTGGGGACTAAGAAGATGCCCTGAGACCAGGGGACCGGGGAGATGCCCTGAGACCTGGGGACCAGGGAGATGCCCTGAGACCTGGGGACCAAGGAGATGCCCTGAAACCTGTGGACCAGGGAGATGCCCTGAGACCTGGGGACCGGGGAGATGCCCTCAGTCCTGGGGACTAAGGAGATGCCCTGAGTCCTGGGGACTGATGAGATGCCCTGAGACCTGGGGACCGGGGAGATGCCCTGAGACCTGGGGACTAAGAAGATGCCCTGAGACCTGGGGACTGATGAGATGCCCTGAGACCTGGGGACTAAGGAGATGCCCTGAGACCTGGGGACCGGGGAGATGCCCTGAGACCTGGGGACTGATGAGATGCCCTGAGACCTGGGGACTAAGGAGATGCCCTGAGACCTGGGGACTGATGAGATGCCCTGAGACCTGGGGACTAAGGAGATGCCCTGATTCCTGGGGACCAGGGAGATGCCCTGCGACCTGGGGACTAAGGAGATGCCCTGAGACCTGGGGACCGGGGAGATGCCCTGAGACCTGGGGACCGGGGAGATGCCCTGAGACCAGGGGACTAAGGAGATGCCCTGAGACCTGGGGACCGGGGAGATGCCCTGAGACCTGGAGACTAAGGAGATTCCCTGAGACCAGGGGACTAAGGAGATGCCCTGAGACCTGGGGACCGGGGAGATGCCCTGAGACCTGGGGACTAAGGAGATGTCCTGAGACCTGGGGACCGGGGAGATGCCCTGAGACCTGGGGACTGGGGAGATGCCCTAAGACCTGGGGACTGATGAGATGCCCTGAGACCTGGGGACTAAAGAGATGCCCTGATTCCTGGGGACCGGGGAGATGCCCTGAGACCTTGGGACCAGGGAGATGCCCTGAGACCTGGGGACCGGGGAGATGCCCTGAGACCAGGGGACTAAAGAGATGCCCTCAGACCTGGGGACTAAGGAGATGCCCTGAGACCTGGGGACCGGGGAGATGCCCTGAGACCTGGAGACTAAGGAGATTCCCTGAGACCAGGGGACTAAGGAGATGCCCTGAGACCTGGGGACCGGGGAGATGCCCTGAGACCTGGGGACTAAGGAGATGCCCTGAGACCAGGGGACTAAGGAGATTCCCTCAGACCTGGGGACCGGAGAGATGCCCTGAGACCTGGGGACTAAGGAGATGCCCTGAGACCAGGGGAGTAAGGAGATGCCCTGAGACCTGGGGACTGATGAGATGCCCTGAGACCTGGGGACTAAGGAGATGCCCTGATACCTGGGGACCGGGGAGATGCCCTGAGACCTGGGGACTGATGAGATGCCCTGAGACCTGGGGACTAAGGAGATGCCCTGAGACCTGGGGACTGATGAGATGCCCTGAGACCTGGGGACTAAAGAGATGCCCTGATTCCTGGGGACCAGGGAGATGCCCTGAGACCTGGGGACTAAGGAGATGCCCTGAGACCTGGGGACCAGGGAGATGCCCTGAGACCTGGGGACCGGGGAGATGCCCTGAGACCAGGGGACTAAGGAGATGCCCTGAGACCTGGAGACTAAGGAGATTCCCTGAGACCAGGGGACTAAGGAGATGCCCTGAGACCTGGGGACCGGGGAGATGCCCTGAGACCTGGGGACTAAGGAGATGCCCTGAGACCAGGGGAGTAAGGAGATGCCCTGAGACCTGGGGACTGGGGAGATGCCCTGAGACCTGGGGACTAAGGAGATGCCCTGAGACCAGGGGACTAAGGAGATGCCCTGAGACCTGGGGACCGGGGAGATGCCCTGAGACCTGGGGACTAAGGAGATGCCCTGAGACCAGGGGACCAAGGAGATGCTCTGAGACCTGGGGACCGCGGAGATTCCCTGAGACCTGGGGACTAAGGAGATGCCCTGAGACCTGGGGACTAAGGAGATGCCCTGAGACCTGAGGACTGATGAGATGCCCTGAGACTTGGGGACCGGGGAGATGCCCTGAGACCTGGGGACTAAGGAGATGCCCTGAGACCTGGGGACCGGGGAGATGCCCTGAAGCCCTGGGCCTCTGGCTCAGTCTTTCCCCAGTGAAGACAGGAGTGAGAAGGGCAAGCCTGGCTGCGGGTACCCTCAGGCAATCTACAGGAGTCAGAGGTGTATTTCCGTTGGGCTGGGGTTTGTAGAGAAGCTCTGAGGGATTAGAGTGCACAGGTGTTTGAGCCTGGATCCTGAAAGACCTCGAGTGTCTGGAGTTTTGGTTTTATTTGGTAAAGCCAGGGAGCCGGCGACAAAGTTTGAAAAGAGAACCAAGTCTCCTGATACTGTTGAAGAAGATGACATGGTGGTGCACGGGGTAGGTGCCACAAGGGCGGGCGTTAGATGATCCACCCCTAGGAAGCCTGCATCTCTTCTAGCCTTCCTTTCACAGCACTTGTTATGTGTTATAGTTTTTGTTTATTAACTGATTTACAGTTTGTCTCAGCACCAAATTATGGATCTGCTGAGAGTGATGGCCGTTGGTTTGCTTATGACCTTGTCCTTATGTCCAGGCTGGCCCTGGTCTCTGTCCCTTATCTAACTGGGCTGGCCTATCGCGTAGGCGCATCTTCACGTTGCTTGTGTGGTATTGCTTGGGTCTTAAAACCGGCTGTTGGACTGTTGGGGCTGAATTTCATCAGACTCAACTCATCGCTCACAAAAGTGGATCAAAGGCTAACAAGCGCTCCACCAAAGCATACAGGCAATGGTGCAGGCAGCAAAGTGCATGTTAAAAGCCAAAATAATTTCATAAATGCAAAGTAAACAGGACTGCAGGGAAGCCAGGTGCAGGCTTATGCTTACTGACCACTGTTGCCTCCGAGTGTCAAGATTTTAAACAAGCGGTTCCAAGGCCATGTG